>NC_135783.1:206431137-207110304 GCF_051106095.1 Pogona vitticeps
GAAACCTTTCCCACATTATTTGTCAGTGTGGCTGCCCCCTCAAACTGATGCACTTAGTTCCCGTTGAAATCAATGAGATTTACTTAATATGTGTTTTATCCATTTATTTTAATGGGACTTGTACACCTACTTGGAGTAAGGCTCGCTGAATGCACTGTGACTTCTTTCTAAGCATCTATTGGAAGGCATTTTATATCTGGATCTAATGCATGTAAAAGAAAGATTTTAGTCTGAGCACCTTCTCTTTTATTCTATGATATATATCAAATATTTCTATGACATTGATTAAAACAAATATGATAGAAAACAGTGAATATCATCATGTGTTCAGAATTTTATATGTTAAATATTTTCTGGATACAGGCTACATTTAAAGGATGGATGGATATTATGTATGCAGCGGTTGATTCAAGAAATGTAAGTACAGTAGTTTTGCTTTCTTTGCTATGCAATTCAGTAGATTTTTGTTTATGAAATGTACTTTACACTAATAAGAACTCAAAAACCACCTCTATTCAAATTAAATGATATCTTTAATGATTTGTTAACTGAAGGAATTTAAGACCAGTAGAAAATTTAAACAATTAAGGAGATAGGCCTGCCTAAATGCAACGTAACACTGCCAAAACTGTGCCCTAGCTGGTTTTTCCATTGGCACATGCAGCATTGTGTGTGTTCTTGTAGTTCCCAATAGTGCTACCATTCTGCTTCTGAACTGGTTGCTCAGCCAGCTGCCCAGATAGAAATAACATTGTACCAGCTCATAGTTCAGAACACAGCAGCTGAGAGCTCAACATCAGAATTCTAGTTCTAATCTCCCGCAAAGACATATTTTAAGCCAATGTGCTGCCCTGCAAGTTTTAAAAATGTGTGGCAGATTTTTTAAAATAATTATATTTGCCTTATAGGTACTGCAGCAGCCAGTCTATGAAGACAACCTTTTTATGTATCTTTACTTTGTTATCTTCATAATCTTTGGGTCATTCTTCACCCTAAATCTGTTTATTGGTGTCATCATTGATAACTTCAATCAGCAAAAGAAGAAGATAAGTATTTTATATGTATCTTTTTTTAAAAAAAAAGGCACATGAAAGATGTGACCAATGTACAGTGGTGCCCCGCATAGCGAGGTTAATCCGTTCCGGATTAACCTTCGCTATGCGGAATCGTCGCTAAACGGGTAGGGAAAATGTATCGAAACGCATTAAACTTAGTTTAATGCGTTCCAATACCTTTCTTACTTACCCGTTCAGCAAGGATTCCAATTGCCGGCAGCCATTTTTGCGCCCTCGCTAAGCGAGGGCACGGCGTGAAAACGGCTGCTGGCAGCCATTTCCGGGCTTCCGGCGGCCATTTTGGAGCCGCCGAACAGCTGTTCGGCGGCTCCAAAATGGCCGCCGCAATACCCGATCTTCGCAATGCGGGTTTTCCCCATTGCGAAGATCGGGTATGTTTCCGTATAGCGATCCCGAAAAAGGGATCGCTATACGGAAACATCGCTATACGGTGCACTCGTTAAGCGAGGCACCACTGTATTTCTAAATGTATGACAAAACAGTGGACAGGAAACTGTCCACCATTGAATGGAAGAAAGGGCATTGTGATTTGCCACAAGCTGTTGGGGTCTCTCTTCTCTTCTCTTCTACTTTTCTCTATAAACACTGTGTGTGATCCTCTCCAGCCCCAAATTGTTGTGGCATCTGAGGCGCTAAATCAGGGTGGGTAATTTCCAGAGGCCTGAGAGTCACATCCATGCACTCCTGGACTTTAGAAAGCCCTGACTGGCCACACTACCTGCTTACCCCCAAAATACTGTTGTCATACAGGATTTTTTTAAACTGAAAATATTCCTTCACACCCTCTAAGGACCTCCCCCACCCCACCCCCCAAAATGTCAACATTGCCTTCCACAACCCCGAAGGGATTTTCTGAATAATTTTTAAAAGAAAACATGGAGGGGATGCATGCATCTTGTGGGGCACACTTTGCCCATCCCTGCTGCAAGTGAAAGCCTTCGTTCTTACTGAATCCAGCTTATTAGTGAAATTACACTTTTATTGTACTACTCATTAATGATTACGATTATTTTGGATGTGGCACTTTGGGCAGTCCAGATAGTTGACAAATCTGTAGCAGTGAAGATTGTGAAAACAGCGTTAGTCTGGCTGTTAATATGGGGAAAATGAAACTGTGTTTAAAGGTATGAGAAACGGATTGTAACCAGTTTTCATATCATGCCCTTACTTTGGAGGTCAAGACATCTTTATGACAGAGGAACAGAAAAAGTACTACAATGCGATGAAAAAGTTGGGGTCTAAAAAGCCTCAAAAACCTATACCCAGACCAGGGGTAAGTAACTCTTTCCAGTGTATTCCACACATAATTGGAATGTTATATTTTAAAAAGAACTTTATTGCATTACTCGTTATGTCTTAGCAGCTAGGTTGCCTTTATTGCTGTCCTTCCTTCAGTCAACACATTGTTAGTTGTGTTGCACACTATAAGCACATTACATTGTCTTACCAAGAGGGTAAGACTGGAAAATACTCTGATTTCCTGTCGTGACCAATCTTGATACAGTATTGCACCTTGGAAATATTTATAGAAATGCAATGGACAGACCCAAATAATATTTCTCTTGCTATTTAGGGTAGAACCTATCAAAATGCATCCAAAAATCTCTTAAAATGTGCTTTAAAGGTAACCTTTGAAAAGTAACTTTTGAAAGCATCCAAGAGCTGCTTATACATCTGAGTAACTTGGGCACTACTTATATCTGAAAAGCAACTTTGCAACTACTAGATGCATCACTATTTATATATTTAAAAAGTAAACATGCCATAAGTTACTTCTAAGTAGTTACTTCCAGTCTTTATTCCAATTTGTTCTAGACTGGAATTTTCATTTTAAAAAGAATAAATGAATGAGACGGTAGGGACAAATGGATTTCTGCTATCAGTGAACTGTCAATAGCCATCAGTGTTTGACTACACGTACATTTTTATTTCTTCCCCTCAGGACCATTTGCCACCTGACATACTCAGTTTGTATTCAAATACTACACATGTGCCTTCATGGGATACCATCTCCCTTTCCCTTTCTCTTTATTGTCTTTTATTTTTATTTCAGAACAAATATCAAGGTGTGGTCTTTGATTTTGTGACGAGACAAGTGTTTGACATCAGTATTATGATTCTTATCTGCCTTAATATGATCACCATGATGGTAGAAACAGATGATCAAAGTAAACAAATGGAGGACGTTCTATACCGCATCAATCTGATATTCATCGTCCTTTTTACTGGAGAATGTGTCCTCAAACTCATTTCCCTGCGCTATTATTACTTCACCATTGGATGGAATATTTTTGATTTTGTAGTCGTCATCCTTTCTATTGTAGGTAAGACCAATTTCAAATAAAAGGAAACAAATATCAACATTATTTATTATTTATGTTTAATTTAATACACTGTATTTTCTTTGTTTCCTGACGATACACTTGTTCAGCAATATTTATTTTCTTACAATATGTAACCTACATATAATTCTTGTGTCACACACATTTTGGCTACTTAAGTGTATTTACCATAATTTGCTTAATATTTGTTGTATATATGGTATGCTGTGTAGATAGTTATCCATCTATCAAGTCAACTGATCACATATATACATCTCTCTATAGGACACATATAATAGAGCTTTTTATGAAAATTGTGTTTATTGCATGTGCTCATATAGGTTTTACATATGTGTGTATCATCTGACAAAGGGCATTCTAAATAAGTTGCAGTCTCAACTTGCTACATCTCAACAAGGAAGATTTTTCTTCACCTACCTTTATTTAATAGTTATTAAATTTAATGTTTAACCATTATTTAACAACTAGTAGAAATACCCAGCACTACAAGAGTTAAAAAGCTTTAGTTCCTATCTCCTCAGTTTTTTCTCTTTTCCTTCCCTCTACTTTTTTCCTTTTCTGTATTTGTACTTTTTCCCTATTTCACAATGTTCAGACTTTTTTTGCCCTCCCCTCTAACATGTACTAGATGGCAAGAGTTTCTCCTTCTCCAACCTTCCCCCTCTTCTAAAGGCATGAAGAATTTAAGGACTTGCAATGGAGAAAAATGGCAGTTTCTAGCCCAATACTATTTCCTCTCTTCTCAGTTAAAAAATGTATAACATTTCAGGGCTCAAAGATCAGGATGCATGGAACTTTCTTCCAGGGTTGCACATAGGATTATAGCTTCAGTCTTTCAGAACTCATTGAAGTGAGCAGGTAAGTGAAGATGAGATACCAACAATTGTAAACAAGTAGCTCTGATGCTATTTTATGTTATTTTTAACAGGTATGTTCCTAGCAGAGATCATTGAGAAATACTTTGTGTCACCCACCTTGTTCCGAGTGATCCGCCTTGCCAGGATAGGCCGGATCCTGCGTCTGATCAAGGGTGCTAAAGGGATCCGCACCCTGCTTTTTGCCTTGATGATGTCCCTTCCTGCCTTGTTCAACATTGGGCTCCTCCTTTTCCTAGTCATGTTCATCTACGCTATCTTCGGAATGTCCAATTTTGCCTACGTGAAGAGAGAAGTTGGGATAGATGACATGTTCAACTTTGAAACTTTTGGCAACAGCATGATCTGCCTCTTTCAAATCACCACCTCCGCAGGCTGGGATGGCTTGCTCGCCCCCATTCTCAACAGTGGACCCCCAGACTGTGATCCTAAAAAGGACCACCCAGGAAGTTCGGTCAAGGGAGACTGCGGCAATCCTTCTGTTGGGATTTTTTTCTTTGTCAGCTACATCATCATATCATTTTTAGTGGTAGTAAATATGTATATTGCTGTCATTTTGGAGAACTTTGGTGTGGCAACCGAAGAAAGTGCAGAGCCCTTGAGTGAGGATGACTTTGAGATGTTTTATGAGGTTTGGGAGAAGTTTGACCCAGATGCAACCCAATTCATGGAATTTGAAAAACTCTCCGAATTTGCAGCTGCTCTGGATCCTCCTCTTCATTTACCAAAGCCAAACAAGGTCCAGCTTATTGCAATGGATCTTCCTATGGTAAGTGGGGACAGAATTCACTGCCTTGACATCTTGTTTGCTTTTACAAAGCGTGTACTGGGCGAGAGTGGAGAGATGGATGCTCTCCGCATACAAATGGAAGACCGCTTCATGCAGTCCAATCCTTCCAAAGCCTCCTATGAGCCCATTACAACTACATTAAAGCGGAAGCAAGAGGAGTTATCTGCTGTCATTATCCAACGGGCTTATAGAAGTTACCGTTTAAGAAAAACAGTACACCAAGCTTCATTTATGTATAATAAAAATAAAATGGAAAGGGGGGCTGGCCAGCGTATCAGAGATGAAATCCTCATTGACAAGATAAATGAGAACTCGTATACAGAGAAAACGGACTTGACCATGTCAACGGCAATTTGTCCGCCATCCTACGACCGTGTCACCAAGCCCATTGAAGAAAAACATGAAAAGGAAGGGAAAGATGTACGGAAGAAAAAATAAAATGCACGCTAGAAATTCCAATTGGGGCATAAATTGTTTACAGCCTGTGTGTGTGTGCGTGTGCGTGTGTCATGTAGTTGGACCCACAGAACTCCTCTAGGCGGTATATGCCAAATGGGCAGTTTTTACAAATCCACTGTATTCTTAAGGTCAGTGCCTATAACAAGACAACAACCCCTTGTCATCAGACACGGGACTGCAAGGCGTGGGAAGCATGACAAGAGGTTACTGTTTTCATTACCAGCTGACACTGCTGAAGAGGAGGAGGAAAATGGCTAATCAGACTGTAGGGACCAGTAAGGGGTTGAATAAAAAAGAAAACCTAGTATTTTTTGTGTGTTAAACATGAAACACTTAGTACAGTCAGTGTATCCACTGTTTGCATTTCAACTGCCACATTTGTCATCTTTCTACAAAATCTGTGTTGGTGGATTCATCATCTTCTTTTTCTTTTCTTTTTATTCACACATGGTGACTATTTTTGTAAATGGGGTTTATGTTGGGGAAGGGGATAAGTGCTACTTTACCAGTATGAGGACCAGGTGTTCTATTACACGATTCTCTCTCTCTCTCTCTTATATGCACACCAAAATGATTTGCATGGAGGCATGCTGCACTTATAGATCATGCATGGGGGGAAACATTTATGTTATAAAGGACGACAGGTTTTCAACAACTCTGTTAACGGCGAGGGAAATACTTAATTCTGAGGTGCTTAACAAAAGTATCCATGTTGTGTTACATCCAGACCAGGCTTTAAATGCCTCTAAAGTCCTTTCTAATCCACAAGAGCAAAACCAGTGAATTATTTTTGAACAATTCTTATCGAAAAAGAGTTGGAGTCAGGAATAACCGGTTTTAATATCCTTCTCAGTGTTCTCCCCTGTATGGTATACTTGAATCAATGTGCCCCTAAAAATACACTAGAACTGACCAAAACCCCTTATGAATTTGTTCTGCTTTATCCCGCAGCATTGTTTAGCCATCTTCAGCTCTCGGCAGGGTTGCCAATGTATGTGTTCAAAAAGAGCTCTGTTTGTTGTGTAAATAGCAATTTTACCTGTGGTGCACGTTTGAGCAAATGAACAACGACCTGAGCACATTTATTGCATCAGATATGTACCACACTAGATTTAGTGCGCAAGCTTTCAACAGGTAAAATGATGTATTCTGTACCATTATAGATAGCTTGGATTCTATCAGTGCATGTTTTATATTGCCTCTGCTGCTCTTCCTTCAAGTGTCCAGAATCTTAAGTATGGGAAGCCATAGGCCAGAGGTAAAGTGATTTAAAAAAAGTGTTCAACAAGACCTCATTCCCTCATATCATTAAGCAATATTTGCTGCTACTTGAGAGATTTTTTTGTTTGACATTTTAAAGATTTTAAGTGGAAAACAACTCATGTATAGCCAGACTGTACAGACATGTTACAAACTGCTAAACCTGTTGAAAATAGTGGTTAGAATTTTATAAGCAAATATAAATACTGTAAAAAAAATCATGTTATTTTATTTTTGAGCATTATGTACATAAGAAACAAATTTTATCTTGAGATTGATGTTGCGGCCTTTTGGGTTACATTCTGTCCACAGCACTTTTTCCATGGAAGAACTTCAGAAAATAAGAAACGGAGACGGGTAATTGTAGCTTTTCTGCTTTTAAAACTGTGTTTGCAAATATTTTCAAAGTGCAATAATTCAATAATTTGTGAAGGAAAGATTTACAATGTGCTTGCTTCCAAACAGCTATTCTTTGCATTTGGAAGAGGATGTAATATTTTGTTTAAAATACTAGCAGTGCCTGCATTGGAAATGTAGCCTCTCTCTTTTTTTTGATTCACAGAACCATGTTTTGATCCCCACCCCCACCCCCTGTTTTTATTCATGCCAACTGTCTTTATTTATTTGACTCCTGCTTTAATAGAACTGTTACAAATATATCTTGGGTCCACTGTATTTTTTCACAGACAATACCAAAATTATATAACCAAACACATCAGGACATTTTATGTTTCTTACACAGGATATGTTACTTATAGAATATTTCTTTTAATAAACTATCAACTTATACTGTATTGGTGAACTGCATGCAGGAAATGCTACTAATATTCTAAATAATGCTATACATCATTAGTAATGTGCAAAAATAATAAAGATTAATTTTTTATTGTAATTTCCTTGGCTATTTTTCATATCTAGAAGAATATGAAATTCAACCTCTGATGTAAATAGGAACATAATTAAAGTGGTAATGACAAGCATGTTTACATGGACCAGTGAGAAAATCATCCTAATTCAGCAGGTAGATTCCAATTTTAAATTAAATACCATGTATAAATCTTCATCCGGCCAGCTACAGAGATTATATATTTAATTTTCACAGAGGATGGTTTTCATTCAGATGCCTTCATCAAGTGTTCAGTATTTTGACTATATTGAAACTCATCTACTAGTCAGGATGAGGCTGCCTATAGTAGCACCATTTTATCTGATCCACAGGAAGGTTTATACTGATGTGCATATACATTGTTTTAAAAACTGGAACGAGTGATCTAAATCCAGCTGTTAGGGCCAGCTGTGGCACTCATGCACTGTTGAGTAGACGTTGTCTAGAGGGGTGGTGTAAAAATCAAATAAATAAAATAAAATAAATTTACCAGTATGTGCCATCACCGAAAGGTCAACCATTCCTCAATCTTTGCAATTTGTGGTTGTCATTTAATTTGTGAGTAGGGACTCGTTCTTCGAGATTATTCCTATCACCAAACCAGGCAAATAACCGGTGTTTCCTTTGCACTGCTGTTCAAGCACTGCCGCAGCTATGGGCGGCTTTAAATTGCCCTATTAAAAGAGTGAAACAAGTTGTAGTTACTTGGTGGTACCATGTAAACAATGTGTCCCAGCACTATGCAGCAGTATGTGTAGGTATAATGTCTTGTGACTCCTATCTCTAAAAATAATAATAATAATAATAATGAACAGGGCTTGTAAACCAAAAAGAAGTTTATTCATATAAAACATCATGCTGCTATCAGCTTTTATTTTACTTCTTTTTAATTTTAAAACACTTTCAGTTCTTTATGTGCCCATAGACAATTGCCTGCTTTGACACAAGTTCCAATGAGAACAATGATTTTTCACAACTTCTCAACACAAAAATAGACAGCTCTAACAGCACAGCTTTTCCTGAATTCTAATGAAACCTCTATCTTGCTCTTTCTCCTTCTCTCTCTTACACCTCTCCTTATATGTGAAACAGTGGCTGATATCCCGGCACCAGAAATCAAAACTGCATAAGGCTGATGACATAATTCATGGCAACAATTTCTGGTTTCTCCCCCAAAGGTCACAATGTACTTATGGAATCTCCTTCATTGTTGGGAACCTGGAAGAACCATGGGATAAGGGGAGTGTTTAATGATCTAAAATAGCCAATGCTGGGATGAATATTGGTGGTGATTTTCAGCAATTACCGTATTTTTCGCACCATAGGACGCACTTTTTTCCCACAAAACAGGGGGGTGGAAAGTCTGTGCGTCCTATGGAGCGAAGAAAACAGATTATATTTTCCTGTTTTCTTCTCCTAAAAAATTGGTGCGTCTTATGGAAAGGTGCGTCTTATGGAGCGAAAAATACGGTATACTCCACCTCAGTTCTGACACACACCCAATGGCTTGCCAAGATCAAAGGGATTCTATATGGGCCCTGGAACCTTCAGGGGAGAAATTAAAAATGTTTTATTTCTGAAAAATTGTCATAGCAGCTGGTGGCATCATCAGATTTATGCAGCATAACTTATGTGACAGGGTTTAAGCCAACATCTCCAGTCAGGAATAATGAAACCAATCAGCTCATCTGAATATTTTTTCCACACCTCTCAACCATTTTAATTGTTTTAACTATCTCTCCTGCCACACATCCACACATCAATCAAACCCCAGTCACCATGCATATATATAAGAACCTATATACAAAATTTATTTACAGTATGAAATTTCCACAAGACCCTTTGAACAAATAGGATTTATTCAGTCAACATTATCGATGGGTCCATTGATTGTGGGTCTACTCCGCTTGGGACCTAATAACTGGATTTAGCCCAATGTGTTTAAGGTTTTCTGCCCTAGTAATTCTGAACACTATATTGAATTACCCTCTCTTATTGTGCTTCATTATAGTTGGATGACACTTTTAAAAAAATAACTGATTACAGTTAAATCCAAAGTTCTAAGCTCTTCTTCAAACTAGTCAGTTGCCATTATAGTTGGACATTTAAAAAACTATTTGCATTCTCATTATGCAGAAGTAGCTAACACTTTTGTTTTTAATTACATTTTTAAAGGAAGTCAGAATATTACAAGCCACTGGCCAGTGATAGAAAATACACCCATATAATACTTCCATTCTGCTATAATTAATTAACTAAATAAACCAGTTACTGTTAACCACTGTTTTAAAGAAATTGGGGTATTTTTATATTAATATTTAAGGTCTGTGGTAATTAATTTAAAGACTACCTTCTGAAGGAAGATTTCCTTTGGGGAAGAGGACAGAAAAACGGTGAGAAATCCGGCTTGCCAAGGTGCCGAGGCACATCTTCATTATTCAATTGTCCAGGGGGCGAGGCACTCTGCCAAGATGTGCCACAGTGCTTTGTCAATTGACTGAGGCAAGTTATGCAAACACCAGTAGGATTCTGGCCATCATTTGCATATCTAATTTCTAAATATTTGAAAGCACACACAGGAGGAATACAAGATTTTTATATGCAAATTGGTGCTAGATATGGACTGGGAGATGACATGAACGAGAATATAAATAGTCTGACATTTGGTGCTATTTTATATGCCTGATTTCTAGCTGGAATTTGAAACCTGCCTCAGTAGCACCTCTGACCGATATGAACAGTAGACCACACTGCAAGGCTGTTGTTACCTGCCATCTCACACCCAGAACCCCACTATTTCCCCACATGTGCAAGAAAGAGAAAATGGGTTGGACTGGCATTTGTAGGGTAATTTCCCCCCCCCCCCCAAATATTTGAAGTTTAGAAATGAAATTTATTTTTTAGAAAGCAGACAAATATATTAGTTTCTGGGTAGACATGATGCTGCCCAGTCGTGGCAGGGCTAAAACCCTTGGATGCCTTCATTGTTTTCAGCGGGCAGCTCTTCAGTCCCAGTGGAGAAAAATTAAGGGGCGAGTGGGAAAGTGTCAGAAGGAATGCAGAAGTTCTATGTTTATTTTCATCAAGTGAATTCTCTAAATATGTTCTCTTTTTAAAGCTGTTGGTATTGTTGCTGCCATTGTGTTAGTAAAATTTAGTTCACATACTGGCTTACTGGTGGGACACAAAGGCTGCAAAAATGTAAACAATGGCTAAGAGCCAACAATTTGAAACTTTTTGTTAACAGGTAAGACTTCAGAAGGATAAAAGCTGTCGTTACAGGTTTTCTTATGACGGAGACACAATGAATTTTTCCAGAATGCAACTGTCTAAAGAGAGAAGTTCTGGAGAGAATATTTGGGTTCCAAAGATAATAAAAGGTACCACATTTCAATAAAGAAGTCTATGTTTTCCATACTCTTAGAGGTCAATCTGTAGGTCAATTTCTGTGTTCAGCCCATTGTCCATAGCCTGTCCATCCACTGTTGCTTACTTATTGCTGATTTATTTCTAGTGGATCAGCTGTAAGCAGCATGAAAAACAGGGTGCTGTGCTGTATGTTTTCCATCTCTTTCATAAAGATGGACAATTAGAATGACATCCTTCATATGCATAGTCTGACATATTTCAATTACAGAATTCCAAAACAGTGCTACAGTAGTACAAGGCAGCCGAGTAGCATTTTCTTCACATCCTCTCCAACAAGTAGAGGGATGGCTTTGTTAATGCAACTGATTGAGTAGGACTAATATGTAATGCTGTCTATGCATTGTTTACATTGTGACTTTTTAAAGCTGAAGGTTTTGGACATGATTTGAATTGGTACTAAAATCAATATACTTTCCCATTGGCTACTAGTAATTGTATACCAATTCTGTTTTGCTAATACTGCTGGGGGAAAAAACTAGCATCTTGATTTGTTAAAGAGATAAGACTATAAGCACCTGGATCTGTTATAAGTTTCAGAATTACAGTAATATTATTAATGAATATTTCCAGGATGAAATATTATTAAACAAATACTTCAGCTTTGATAGCAACATCTTTTAAAAAGTTTTATAATATTCTGTCCCTAATCCATTTATCTTTGAGTTTTTTCAGTGTTTAATTTATTAATAACATCTTCTATCTCTTCATCTCTAACCATCTGCTCCATCAATTCTCTATCTCTTGCAATTTGTCCCCTACATTTTTCCTTATACACACTTCAACTTTATCCAAAGGCAGCTTCTCACCTGTATATATTTTATGAAAAGAAATATAATTTAATCTTTATTTTGTTAAATTACAGTTTGCACCATTTTCATCTATAATTACACCTATTAAACTCTTAGCTTTTTTTATTGTGTGCTTCTAGTCAACATTCTTAAGTCTTTATTGTTAAATACAAAATATTTTCTTTTCATAGCATAATTCTGTGAAGTTTCTTTGGCCTGGGAGGGGTTAAAAGGTTAGCTAAGTTTCAGCTAATTATGCTCTGATTGATAGGGTAAAAAATTCAGATGGCCCTAGACATGGAGCTGCTTTCTTCTTTGAAAACTTATGTAAAGAGATAGTTTGATCTCAGAAATCCTGAGATTGTCTACTGAAAATACATGGCAATGCATCCCCTTTTTGAAGGACTGTCACTCCATTACTTTCTTTAAAGCAACCTGGTTTTTTTTTTTATTCTTTAAAGAAAGCCTAACTTTTCAGTCTGTTTCTATGACCATTCTCTCTAAATACCCCCCTACACATGAATACAATGTTTCATTTTGTGAACCTCCTGCTGGCTCACCTGTTTTATCCATACTTCATCATATAACAAAGTGGCTGTTTCCCCCTTTTGAAGGATCAATATTTCAGTCCTTGCAGCCTGGATTCTTTTCAAATAAAAAAAAGCAGGTAGGATCAATCTTTCAAGATCAGCTTTTTCTCAAATATTGGTTGTGTTGTGCTCCACTCTTGATCATAAAAGAACATCGGCCTTAACGGAACATGGCCGAGACTTCTTTCACAATACAGATAGCTGGGTTTACTGGGCACTGGGTTGCATGGGGCAGAAGCTGTCTAGATCCCTGTAAAATCCTTGGGGATTAACAATCCAGTACTTTTGAGCTGCACAGACATGTACTTTGGCAGCCGCAGCTAATCAGAAAGACACATTTCCTCAAGGCATTTTGATTACTTTGCAGAACACAAATGGTACTTATGGGCGCCATCTGAACCACCGTTGCAGATTTATTGTGGTGCACTGGTTAATCTGCAGTACTGAGTCACAACTCTGTTCATTACTTGGGTTCAATCCCAATAGCAGGTTCACTCAGCCTTCCATCCTTCCAAGGTCAGTAATTTGAGTATTGAGCTTGCTGGGGAGGGGTGGCAATGTGTAGCCTATATAATTACCTTGTAAACCACCTAGAGAGTGCTTTCAGCAGTAGAGAATGATAGACATTGTATAAGCAGAGCACTTTTATTACATTCTGTAGCCCTGATGCTTCTTCGTTCTTCACCACAGGGACAGTATCATCCACAGATAATACATTGTTTGGTAAAAGTTGACCAATCACAGTCACACTGACTGAATTGGCTAAAAAAAAAAACTTCCAACTAAAACCTTTAAAAAGCGAAACCTGTGAAGTTTTTTTGAGCCAATTCAGCCTGTGCGACTGGGATTAGTCAACTTTTTCTATGATGCTCCAAGAAAGGAAGACAGGTTTTCGATATATTGTTTATTTATATGCTCACATGCAGAACAAAACAGATGAGAAGCATTAAATTCATCGGAGCCAAAAGGGCTATCCTCCCTCTGCTGAGAACGGTCTTCCCAATTGTGCTACTTTAATGTCTGTGGTGGTGGCAAGTTTCGGCGTCCTGCCCGCTCTTGCTTGCGCGTTACTCCTTCGCCCACAAACTGCAACTTCGGTCTCGGCGGCGACAAGGTTTTGCCGCAGCATCACGTCGTCTTCTCAAGCCCTCAAAATGCAAGTTTGCGATATCCCCTTTAGCCAATGAAATCACGCCGTTTCGTCGTATTACCATGGAAACGAACCTCCAGCCAATCAAGCGGCAAAACTCGAAAGCAGCTCGTTCCTCACCTGCTCGGATAAGAGTATTGGGATCAGCCAATAGAAAGCCGTGGCAAAGTTAACCCACGCCCCCTTTTTTCCCCGATTGGGTCACGTGGCAAGGGAGAAGAAGAAGGGGGAAAACTAAGGCGAAAGCGCAGCCCTGCATTTCCGGCTCCCGATCGATGCAAAAGAAGTTCCCTGGGTGTCGATATTCCAAGGAAAAGCAGACTTAGCCTAAGGCTAAAATCTCGGTGTCCTCCAGTTGAGCTGGCCTCGGAAGTCGAGCCAGTAGGGAGGGCAAGTCTTTGGAGGGGAGAGAACAGCAAGGCAGAAGTCGGCCGGCTCCACCTTTGCGGAGAAAGAGGGGGGGTAGTGGTGGCAACGTTTGGATAAGTTAGGGTGAGCTGTACCATTTTGGAGGGATCTTGGGGAGATTCACCCTTTTGGTTCCTCTTCATGCAGCTACATTATCCTTCCAATTACAGTGCGAACACAGCTGAGAGCAGTTTGGTGTGAAAGAAGGGGCGCGGGGGGGGGGGAGAGACTTTGGCATTCCCTCTGCCAGCCTTCAACTCCCGGCAAGCCTAGCTGGCAGAGGGAATGGTGAAGGATCATGGGAGCTGTAGTTAAAAAAAAGAAAGAAAGAAATCCAGGCATGCCAAAGCAGGCGACAGGGGTGAGAAAAAGCAAAGTTGGAGGCTGGGGACCAGGAATGCCTAGAAAAAGGCATGCTTGGAACGTTGAACAGAGCAATTTGTCAAGTATTAGAAATGGAAACGAACCAAAGGACTCCAGGTGGAAGGGAAGCGACTTACAAAAAGGAAGAACGCCTGATAAAAGTCCCCAATGCACTTGGCTTAACAAGACCACCTGTGTCATTTGGTCATGGTCACAGAGCTGCAGAAGAGGCCTTAGGGATCCCTGTCAAGGGGGAATCGAACTCCCAGACTCTAGCTCCATGACCAGATGCCTTAACCATTGAGCTCTGTAGTCCTTACCCTCGGGTAATAATGAGCAGGATTTCAGATGCCTCCCTGAGATGAGTAACCATAAATATGTGCTAACCTGATAGCTGCCTTCCTAGCGCTGTCTAGGTATAGAAGAAAGGTTTGCCAGCTTTCCCTCTGGTGTGGCACTCTAGGACCTTAAGGGTGGCAGGGCCCAGGGCTGGCTTCTCTCTCCAGCAGCCACTGTGCAGACTCAAACTCAGGGCACTTTGTTATCTGTTGTCTAGTTGCATCTGATTTATATATGCGTGACCTCAGAGACTTTTGAAGGTATGTGAGATATTTGAAGAGGGATTGTCACACACCCAGTGGGTTTCCATAGCCCAAGCAGTGGGTTTCCATAGCCAAATTCAGACTCTGAATCCTAGTCTGCCATTCTGTCTTCTGTATATCCTGGCATCTGGATGCTGGGGCTCAATGGTGTCCCAACTGAATTAACCTACTAACACACTGGTTCTTAACCTTTGTTACTCAGATGTTTTTGGACTGCAACTCCCAGAAGCCTTCACCATCAGCTTTGCTGGCTGGGCTTTCTGGGAGTTGCAGTTCAAAAACACATGAGTAACAAAGGTTAAGAACCACTGTACTAACACAATGGCTCGTTTGAAATCTATCATATGGTCTTGACGTAAGAACCCCAAAAGTGATCTGTTGGATCGGACCATATCATGTACCCATTCCAGAGTTCATTTTCCAAATATTCAGCTTAGTATTTCTAGGGAGATGTCACACAACAGCCCTCTAATTGCCCCAGAGTTAGACTGCCTCTGAATACCGAATTTGTTCATGCAATGACAAATTGCTGCTGATAGATTCATCTTCCCTGAATGTATCCAGCACACTTTAAAAACCATGCACACCTTTAGTGGCTAAAAGTTACTATTTTATATTTTATAACATTTAATATTTTATTGTGTGAAGCACTTTCCTGTATACACTTTTTATTCTACCTCAATTGATTTCATTGGATTAAATTCATAACCAGACAAATTTACCCTTCCTATCAAATCCCTTATGAATACACAATGGAAGTGAAGAACAGATTTAAGGAGCTCGATTTGGTGGACAGAGTGCCTGAAAAACTTTGGATAGAGGCTCGTAACATTGTCCAGGAGGCAGCAACAAAAACCATCCCAAAGAAAAGGAAATGCAAGAAAACAAAGTAGCTGTCCAACGAGGCTGTACAAATAGCAGAGAAGAGACGGGAAGCAAAATGCAAGGGAGATAGGGAAAGTTACAGAAAATTGAATGCAGACTTCCAAAGAATAGCAAGGAGAGACAAGAGGGCCTTCTTAAATGTACAATGCAAAGAACTAGAGGAAAATAACAAAAAGGAAAAACCAGAGATCTGTTCAGGAAAATTGGAGATATTAGAGGAACATCTGTGCAAAGATGAACATGATAAAGGACAAAAATGGGAGGGACCTAACGGAAGCAGAAGACATCAAAAAGGTGGCAAGAATACACAGAGGAATTATATCAGAAAGATTTGGATATCCTGGACAACCCAGACAATGTAGTTGCTGACCTTGAGCCAGACATCCTGGAGAGTGAAGTCAAGTGGGCCTTAGAAAGCCTGGCTAACAACAAGGCCAGTGGAGGTGATGACATTCCAGTTGAACTATTTAAAAATCTTAAAAGATGATGCTGTTAAGGTGCTACATTCAATATGCCAGCAAGTTTTGGAAAACTCAACAGTGGCCAGATGACTGGAAAAGATCAGTCTACATCCAAATCCCAAAGAAGGGAAGTGCCAAAGAATGATCCAACTACCGTACAATTGCACTCATTTCACACCCTAGCAAGGTTATGCTCAGAATCATACAAGGTAGGCTTCAGCAGTATGTGGACCGAGAACTCCCAGAAGTACAAGCTGGATTCCGAAGGGGCAGAGGAACTAGAGACCAAATTGCTAACATGCACTGGATTATAGAGAAAGCCAGAGAGTTCCAGAAAAACATCTACTTCTGCTTCATTGACTATGCCAAAGCCTTTGACTGTGTGGACCACAGGAAACTATGGCAAGTCCTTAAAGAAATGGGAGTGCCTCACCACCTTGTCTATCTCCTGAGAAACCTATACGTGGGACAGGAAGCAACAGTTAGAACTGGCTATGGAACAACTGATTGGTTCAAAATGGGGAAAGGAGTACGACAAGGCTGTATATTGTCACCCTGCTTATTTAACTTATATGCAGAATACATCATGCGGAAGGCTGGACTGGATGAATCCGAAACCGGAATTAAGATTGCCGGAAGAAATATCAACAACCTCCGATATGCAGATGATACTACTCTGATGGCAGAAAGTGAGGAGGAATTAAAGAAATTTGTAATGAGGGTGAAAGAGGAGAGTACAAAAAATGGCCTGAAACTCAACATCAAAAAAAACTAAGATCATGGCCACCTGGATCACCTCCTGGGAAATTGAAGGGCTAGAGATGGAGGCAGTGACAGATTTTACTTTCTTGGGCTTGATGATCACTGCAGATGGAGACAGCAGCCACGAAATTAAAGACACCTGCTTCTTGGGAGGAAAGCGATGACAAACCTCAACAGCATCTTAAAAAGCAGAGACATCACCTTGCCAACAAAAGTCCGAATAGTCAAAGCTATGGTTTTTCCTGTTGTGATGTATGGAAGTGAGAGCTGGACCATAAAGAAAGCAGACCACCGAAGAATTTATGCCTTTGAATTGTGGTGCTGGAGGAGGCTCTTGAGAGTCCCCTGGACTGCAAGGAGAACAAACCTATCAATTCTAAAGGAACTCATCCCTGAGTGCTCACTGGAAGGACAGATCCTGAAGCTGAGGCTGCAGTACTTTGGCCATCTCAGGAGAAGAGAAGACTCCTTGGAAAAGACCTTGATGTTATTAAAGTGTGACGGCAAGAGGAGAAGGGGACGACAGAGGATGAGATGGCTGGACAGTGTCTGCGAAGCAACCAACATGAAATTGACACAACTACGGGAAGCAGTGGAAGATAGGAGGGCCTGGCGTGCTCTGGTCCATGGGGTCACGAAGAGTCAGACACGACTAGACGACTAAACGAATGAATGAACGATCTTAAGATCAAGTCTTCTCATTCAGCTCAGAGATAAGGGTGTGAAGCCATATACAGAATCTAATTTACAAATATATTTTTACAAACCAGGACTGGGTTTCTCAGGAGTAAACATGGCAAAGAAATTCAGTTCCCTATTTATGTGGAAGTTGAGTCATGGCAACTGGACTTCTTACTAGGTTGAAATGTTTTGCTAGTCATCCAAGTAGCTTCCTCAGTCTGTTCAGAAAAGATTCAAGAATACTTAGAAAAGGCAAAGTTACCTAAAAATCCTAAAGTTCATAAGGAAATATTAAACACAAAAATTACAATGGAAAAAATTACAGAAGCAATTAAAAAAAAGGAAAAATCACCAGGGCCGGATGGATTACTATAAAATATTTTAAGAGATCCTAAGTAACCCCATGAAATATATCTATAATGAGGTTTTACAAGAAGAAAAAGCACCAAAATCCTGAATGGAAGTATATATTACTTTCATTCCTAAAGAAGAGAAGGAACTAGAAGCAATAGAAAACTAGAGGCCAATGTCACTATTGAATGTGGACTACAAAATTTTAGCGACAATAATGGCAAATAGGCTGAAAAAATATCTAGGAGAGTTTATTCATCCAGATCAAAATGGATTTTTACCTAAGAGACAACTGAGACATAACTTGAGACATAATGGATATCTTTGAGTACTATGAAACACACCCAGATAAACAGATGGCCTTATTATTTCTGGATGCAGAGAAGGCTTTTGACAACATAAATTGGAAATTTATGCGGAAACAACTCAAAAATAATGGACTTTGGTCAATAGTTCATAAATATGATAAATGCAATTTATGAGCAACAAATAGCAAAGATAATAATCAGTGGAGAATCTACAGGAATAGTTGAGATCCAAAAAGGAACTAGGCAGGGATGTCCCCTATCTCCACTGTTGTTTATTTTGACGTTGGAAAGACCAAATAGAGAGATGAAGAAATAAAAGGGACCCAAATTAAAAATGAAAAGTACAAATTGCAAGCCTTTGTGGATGATCTGGTCTTTATATTAGAAAACCCATTAGAGTCAACTCCGAAAGTACTGGAACAGATTGAAAAATTTGGAGAAATAGCGGGATTGAACAGAGGGAAAACTAAACTAATTGTAAAAACCATGACAGATACAATTTTTCTTGTAAACAGAAAAATCTCCTAACAGAGAAGACCAAGCTTCAAATAGTCAAGAGAGTTAAATACTTGGGAATTTATCTGACAGCCAGATGCTCAACAATAAAAAAAGAGAATTATGGGAAGCTATTGAATGAAATAAAGCAGGATCTGGAAATATGGGAGAACAGACAGCTATCATTTCTAGGAAGGATTGCAACTATAAAAATGAACATACTACCAAAAGTACTCTTTCAAACAATTCCAATAAAGCTTAACCAGACATATTTTGAGGAACTGCATAAATTAACCCTAAGATTTGTTTGGTCAACAACAACAACAACAAAGCAAGGATAAAAACCAAATTCCTGCAGGAGGCGAAAGAAAGAGGAGGCTTTGGGCTACCAGATTGGATACTGTACTACGTAAAAAGCTTCAGTTCATGGTTACCTTTATTGCAAATTCAATTAATATATAAAGAGAACTCTAGAATCATTACTCTCTACAAAAGATAAGCTAATTAAGAATATCTATAAATTCCTCTTAGAAATAAAATAGAAGATGAACAAGTGAAAGAAACAATGATACACTGGGCTAAAAACCTTAGTCATACAATTCAGCTAGAAAAGTGGCAAAAGTTATGGAGTGATAATCATAAATTAACCTTAGCAACAGCATATAAAGAAAATTTATACAAAATGTTTTACAGATGGCATTTGCCACTGACTAGAATAGCAAAAATATTCCCAAATGTTTCCAATAGGTGTTGGAAATGTAAAAAAAAATATATATGAGGGAACATATCATGTATGGTGGACTTATGAAAAAGCAAAAAAAAAATTGGGTTAAAATGCACTGTTGGATTAAAAAAATAATTAAACTGAATATAGAACTCAAACCAGAGCTGTTTTTATTGGGTATTATGCCAGAGAATATTAACAAACAAGATAGCTATATTATATCATATATATTGATGGCAGCTAGAATAGTATGGGCTCAATTTTGGAAAAAATGAGATCTCTCCGTTAGAAGAAATAATTGTACAAAAAAATCTTAAGATTGTGCAGAGATTGATAGATTGACAATGACAATTAAAGGGAAAGAGAATTCGGAATATTATCAAAACTGGAATAAAATGTATATATATATCCAGTGAACATGACGAATGACAATTGAATTGTTTTTATGTGTTATAAAAAATTTTTAAAAACAGAGAGAGAGAGAGACCATGCTCTCACCAGCACCAGTGTTCTGCAGCAGACAGGGGGGAAGGAAGGCTAGTCTGTTTCTGGTTTCCATGCAGGCAGAGTCAAGTCATAGCTAAGTGATTTGTTAATATATTTATGATTTTTAATCTATTGTAATAATTTATTGGTTTGTTGTTCTGACTTGAGGTCACAGAACACATACACACCCAAGGAGACCTCAGACGGGGAAGGATGACATCTTTTGTGATGCTTTTCAGACACCTTTGCTCGTCTATGTAACCTTTGCTTTTTATGTAACAATGTCTCCTTCACCTTTTAAAAGACACCGCCCCACACATCCCTTCCAGAAATGCATACATGGTTGCCCTTTTTCCTTTATTCAACGCGGCCTTGAGAAACCGCCGGCCCTTTCCCTACCCTCCTGGTCAAACGCAAGTCAACGGGGTCCGGCCGGCCCTCTGAGCGTCCGGCAGAGCTTTTCAGGCCAGCCTCCTCAGGCACGCCTTCGACCTCCTTCGGCCCCTCCCGGACCCTGACGCTTCGGGGGGCGAGGCTGTGGCCTCCGTTGCACTGGCAACGCCGGGCCGCGGGCTGGGCTGGGCTAGGCTGGGCTTGGGGCGGTGGCGACCATGGCCATGGAGTCTTCCCTCCTGCAGGTTTGTTCCAGGGCGCGGCGGTGGCTCGTTCCCCTCCCCAACCCCCGACCCCCTTCTTTCCTCTGCTCGATGGGGCGCGGCGTGGCGGCTTCGCTCTCCACTCGGGAGGCGATGCAAGTCCCGCGCCCGCCCCCCCTCCCGCGTCTCGCCTCCCCTCCCTCTTTGGGAAGAGCCCCCGAGATCCCGGGAAACAAAGCGACGAGGAGCCGGGCGCGAGAGAGGCCCGCTGCCACTCCTTCCTTGCCAGGCTTTCTTTCTCTCTCCCCCCCCCCCCTTTCTTCCTTCCCAAGGTTTCCGAAGTGGAAATGGGGCTCGGTTTCCCCGCGGGAGCGAGAGGAGCAGCCGCCGCGAGCTGCCGGGGTGGTACCCCCCCCCGCGTGGAGCCCTTGTGGGGGGAGTCGGAGCCCCTCCTGATCCGAGGACGGGAGGGAGGGAAGGAGGGAAGGAGAGGTGGCTTTTCTCCTCAGGCGCTTCCTTCCCATGGGACGCTTCAAAGCCGAGACCAGCTGAGGAGTGGGGCATTTTCCGCTGGTGGAGCTGGGCTCCCCACGACTGGACGGAGGGGGGGGGGCTCCCGAGTTGAACGTCTGCACCCCTGCCTTGTGTTTGCGTGTCTCTTGAAACACCAGCCTTGGAAAATGCTGTCAAGAGGGCAGCACCATTCGAAGTCCTCCTCTGGAAGTGCCCTTCAGCGGCATATTGGGTATACTGTATATTGTTTTCCAGGACAGCTTAACATTTGCATCAGGTGCTAATGAATTTTCCTGTCCAGTGTTCAGCTGCAAAAGGGTGCTGTGTTCTAGGATGTACCACATTTATGGAAGATAATAGTGAGGCCTTTATTTGGCACCTTTGTTTGCCTCAGAACATTCTCAGAACCCTTGGTAAAACATTGAGATAGGACAGGTTTCCTCCACAGACAGATTGATGTAGTTTTGGAGAAATCTCTTCTGTTTTCTACTCTTACCTCTGAAGCTTTGACTCCCTCTTTCAAGGTTGCCCAGGGTGGTGAAAATTGGGTTGGAACTGAAATAAAGATAATTGGACCTGCCAGCATGCTAGAACAAAGAGTAGCTAAGTAAAATATGAGGAAGGAGTAAAGAGAGAGTTTGAAGGCAAATAGTGCTGTGGGGTTCAAAGCAAATATCAAAAGTCAGTCCAAAGACAGAGGTGGGTGGCACCTTTAATAGACAATTTAAAAAAGCACAAGTAGAAGCTAGCTTTTGACCCCTTGGATGTCTTCATCAGGGTGGACATGACAAAGTTGTAGATGGTGCTGGAAAAACATACACATTCCAAAGTGTTGTTTGTCCTGCACCATATACACAGAACTCTGGTACCCAGCTTAATGAAAACCTGTACAGGAATCAAAAGTTAGCCTCTCTGATTTTTTTTTAGTGGTCTAATAAAGGAATAGACTTCAACAGATGGGAAACCTTGACATCTAAGTGTTCAGCCTGGAGGCAGGCAGTGCATCACGGCCTCTCCCAATTTGAAGAGACCCTTGTCCAGCAGGCTGAGGCAAAGAGGAAGTCACAAAAGCAGCAAAACCAGGGAGTTGGACAGGGGACAGATTGTATTTGTCTTCAGTGTGGAAGAGATTGTCACTCTCGAATTGGCCTCCTCAGCCACACTAGACGCTGTTCCAAGTCCTCCATACAGAGCACATTACCATAGTCTTTCGAGACTGAAGGATGCCTAACTAATAAAGGTATTACCCACTCTTACTCTTACCATTGAGTTGTGTATGAGGACCACATGGTTTATTTTTCTTTTTTTAAAAAGTCAAGGTTTTGTTACCTGAAACAAAGAATATTATGTTTTCTTTGTGTACAGCAGCTTTGGGGGAACATGCGACTTCATACACAGTATAGCCGTGGTATAATTCCCATCATCCCCAAATATTGGCCATATTGGGCAGGCTGATGAGAATTGGAGTCTAGTGACATTTGGAGAGCTGCTGGTTCACCACCCTCGTGTAAAGGGACAGTGCATCAAAGCAAGACGGCCATAGGATTTTTGTGATATCAGTTAAACAGATTAGGTGTGGAATGCACCAGAGGGCCTGGAGGAAAATTTTCCACAAACACTGTGGAACTACTTTGAGCCACACCACTTGTTCCCATCCAGACTGAAAGAACAAGGCCACGTGGGGGGGAAGGTTTGCTCTGGGCGCCGGGTGGGGGGTAATTAGTCTGGTTCTCTTATTTTTACTTATTTATTTACTTTTCTTTTTTACTTCAATATTCTGATCAATTGTATTTAATTTACGCTTGTTTATTTTATGTTTATTATTTATATGC
This sequence comes from Pogona vitticeps, assembly GCF_051106095.1. Taxonomy (NCBI): domain Eukaryota; kingdom Metazoa; phylum Chordata; class Lepidosauria; order Squamata; family Agamidae; genus Pogona; species Pogona vitticeps. Next base: position 206,454,250 of record NC_135783.1, read on the forward strand.
ACTAGCTTATTGTATATGGTTAATATTTATGTGTTTTATTATTATTTTTTCCCTTTTTGTTTAATTGATTCACTTGTATTAAGTTAATTTTGCTTATTATTTTCTCCTGTCTCTTTCTATTTCCTGCCCTTTTCCCTCCCCTTTTTCCTCCTTCCCTCCCCCCTCCCTTTGATGGAATGGAAGGCCTGCCCTCCCAGCGAGGGGCCCCAAAATATTTCTGTGATCACGGGTAGAGGTAGATATGGCTTTGGCCCGGTCCCTACTCGTGTAAGAAGAACGACGGACAGATGTCTGAAGGCTGTCCGTTGTTCTGAGACTGGGACCAACCCTCAGTATCGAAGCAGCCAGTTCAGTCATCCTTCTACTCTTCGCCTGGTGTTGTTGAATGCCAGGTCTGTATCCAATAAGGCCCAGGTGATTTACGATCTTATCCTGGAGGAGGATGCAGACCTGGCATGCATAACCGAAACATGGATCGGCGGAGTGGGGGGTCCCCCCTTAGCACTCATCTGTCCGCCCGGTTATGCTGTCCAACACCAGGGTAGACTGGAAGGACGGGGGGGGAGTCGCCATTGTTCACAAATCCATCTTGGAGGTTACTAGGCACTCCTCGGTGGTAAAACCAGGTCTGGAGGCCCTCCACGTGTCGATTGGGGCTAGAGACGGTATTGGGATCTTGCTGGGCTACCGTGCTCCCCGCGACCCAGCCATTTCCCTACCGGAGCTGGTGGACTTTGTCTCTGCGGCACTACTGGTCTCCCCGAAGCTGTTGGTTTTGGGGGACTTCAATGTGCATGCGGAGGCAGAGACTTCCGGACCAGCTCTTGAGTTCTTGGAGACCATGGCCTTCTTGAACATGTCCCAACATGTCATCGGCCCCACCCACGTGGGCGGCCACACACTCGACCTGGTTTTTTCCTCCAGTTGGAGCGAGAGTGGTCCGATGGTGACTGACCTTGAGTCGGTCCCTCTGCCATGGTCGGATCATCACCTAATAAAATGTAACCTCAACATGGCCCTCCCCCCTCGCAGGGAGCAGGGACCTATTGTTATGGTCCGCCCTCGAAGGCTACTGGATCCGATTGGATTCCAGGATGCCATGAGAGGTGCTATGGCAGACCTGGCTGGCGCTCCTGTCGAGGCTCTGACGGACAGCTGGTTCGCCGCTGCGGTCAGGGCTGTAGACATGATCGCACCTAAACGCCCTCTCCAACGCAGAGCTTGCCCGGCGCCATGGTTTAACCAGGATCTCCGGGCGTTGAAGCGGATTAGGAGACGGCTAGAGCGCAAATGGAGAAAGGACCCGACGGATTACAATTGGATAGCTGTTAAGGTCGCCACTAACCTTTACCTGGCTAAGGTAAAGGCTGCCAGTCGAGCATACTTCGCTAACCGGATAAGCGAAGCGTCCAACCAGCAGGCGGAATTATTCCGTATAGTGCGCGACCTATCCGGAATTGGCCCGGGTGATGGGCCTCCCCCTAGTCTTACACCGGACCAATTTGCAGCATTTTTTAAATCTAAAGTGGAGGCCATCCGCCGGGACCTGTCTCCTTTTTTGAATACAGTGAGTCGAGCTGAGATGTCCAGCGCTCCGTCTTGCCCGGTAATTTTTGACACATTTCAGCCTGTCACGCCTGATACTGTCGCCAGGGTGCTTGATCGCTGTCGTGCCACCACCTCCTCCCTTGACCCCTGTCCGGCCTGGCTAATCAAAGCAGCCAGGCCTATAACAACGGAATGGGCCACTGCAATAATTAATGGGTCTTTCCTGGAGGGCCGATTTCCATCTGCCCTCAAGGAGACACTCATTAGGCCCATTAGGAAGAAACCAAGTTTGGCGGCGGACACAATTGGCAATTATAGGCCCGTCGCCAATGTTTCTTTCCTAAGTAAGGTGGTGGAGAGGGTGGTGGCCGACCAGCTTCAGGCGCACCTGGACGAAACAGATGCCCTGGATCCGTTTCAGTCGGGCTTCAGGCCGCGCCACGGCACAGAAACGGCATTGGTCGCCCTGTGTGATGACCTACTGAGAGAGGCCGACAGGGGCAACGTGTCCCTGCTGGTCCTCCTCGACATCTCAGTGGCCTTTGATACCATCGACCACGGTATCCTCCTGGGGAGGCTCTCCGAGTTGGGAATTGGGGGCCTAGCACTGGCCTGGCTCCGTTCCTTCTTGGAGGACCGTCCCCAGAGAGTTCAGCTTGGGGAGAGCGTCTCGGCCCCGTGGAATCTCAATTGCGGGGTTCCACAGGGGTCGATCATCTCCCCAATGTTGTTTAACATCTATATGAGGCCGCTGGGTGGGGTCATCAGGGGGTGTGGAGCTCGGTGTCATCAGTATGCTGATGATACTCAGCTCTACATCTCATTTCCACCTTCCGCAGGAGATGCCGTTCTGTCCCTCCAGTGCTGCCTGGGGACCGTACTGCAATGGATGCAGGAGAACGGGCTGAGGCTGAACCCGGACAAGACGGAGGTACTAAGGGTGGGCGCCCCCACAGTCGGGAGCTTGGGAAACTCCCTCTCTTTTGGGGGGGTGACCCTTCCTGCTAAGGATGGGGTCCGCAGCTTGGGGATCCATCTGGACCCGGCGCTCACTATGGAATCCCAGGTGGCGTCGGTGGTCCGAACCGCCTTCTACCATCTTAGGCGGGTAGCCCAGCTGCGGCCCTATCTCGATGTTGGGGCGCTCACCACTTTGGTGCATGCGCTCGTAATCTCAAGATTAGACTACTGTAATGCGCTCTACGTGGGGCTGCCTTTGAGGCTGTTGCGGAAACTTCAGGTGGTGCAGAATGCGGCGGCCAGACTCCTCAGCGGGGTGTAAAAATTCCAACACATCTCACCCACTCTGGCCGCATTGCATTGGCTGCCCATCAGATTCCGCATCGACTTCAAAGTGTTGACGCTTACGTACAAAGCCCTAAACGGTTTAGGGCCTCGATACTTGGCGGAACGCCTTCTACCACCAAGATCTACCCGTGTCACTCGCGCGAGCCAGGAGGTGAGGCTGAGGAGCCTAACGCCGAGGGAGGCCCGGAAGGAAAAGACAAGAAATCGGGCCTTCTCGGCGGTGGCTCCTCGCCTCTGGAACAACCTTCCCCCTGATATTCGCGCGGCCCCCTCGCTCGGTATTTTTAAAAAGCAATTAAAAACATTGATGTTTCGGCAGGCCTTCCCTCCTAGTTAATTCCTGATCCCCTTCTCTTTTCTTTCCTAATGTTTTAACCCAATGGTTGAAAGTTTTCTATTATGTAACTCTTTTGTTTTTATAGTGTTATCCCATGTTGTAAGCCGCCTAGAGTGGTCTATCGACTAGATAGGCGGGATATAAATAAAATAAATAAATAAATAAAATAAATAAGCGTGCAGGAATTTGTTCTGATTTTTTTTAAAAAAAAAATTAATTCCCCTTTTTAAAAAAGACAATAACATATGTAGGTCATTTAACATGTCAACAGCAACTGTTTTCTGGGTGGCTTGGTTCAGGGATTCCAGAAACACATGGGAGGCATTTGTGCCCTTGAGCCATGGGTTGTGAACGCACAAGGAAAGAGACAAATCATTTGAGGGGGAGGGCTGAGTACCAGTGGACGCTCATCTCTTAGGCAAGTGGGTTGGTACCTCCCCCCCCCCAGCCTCAAGCTAGCCCTGGCTGACCCACTTCTGCTCACAGATGGTTGTGGCCCTGCTCCTGGGTGCTTCCTCCTGAATTCCCTGCCTGGCACTCTGGGTATGAGAGTGTGAGAGGAAGAGGAAGCAGGAGAGAAGAGAGAGAAGCAGGAGCAGAGGGTATCCCTCCTAATTCAGAGCAAAGTGTGTACTCCCTACTTCTGTGTGAATTGCTTATCTCTATGGGTGAGCACTTTGTGTCTCGTCTGCAAAGTACAGGCACCAGTGTGTCCGTCACCCCTTGTTCTGGCTGCCATCAGCTACTCTGCCTCCCACCTCACTAGCACAGAGTGGACACCAGACACCATTGTGCTCTGAAGGTGACCCTAAAGCTTCACAAAGGAGGAGGACAAAGGTCTTTCTTTCTTTTTTCCAGGCAGGAGAGGAAATACCACTGGACCATCACCTTCCCAACCTCCTTTTCCTCCCCCCTCCTTTCCTAGTGTGCTCGTTTATTTATTGTGTTAACCTAAATAACCACTTCTTTTTAGGCTTTGATTAATTACTACTGCCAGGAAGGATACTATCGACATGTTCAAACCGTTGCTAATGAAGGCCTTAAGACGTTTGGCAGTGACCCGGTATTCGTTTTCTATCGTATTTATGGGATATTGATGGAAGGTAATCATTTAGTAAATGTCTCCTGAAAGTTGTTCTTCTCCAAAGGCAGGACTGCTGTTCAGATTGCTTTTGCGGAATTGATCTGATTTTTAGAGTTCAGTCTTAATGCACATTTATTTTGAAGTAACTTCCCTTCTTGTGACCAAATCTTGATCCCAGCAAAATGGTGATATGGTGGCTGTCTCCAATTATTGCATAGTCATTGCCCCATGTTAAATATTTCCCATGGTAGTATATAAAAAGGAAAAAGAATATTTTGTCCTAAAGTAAAACACCTGAACATGGTATTTTGTGGCAGGTAGTAGGTGTGTGTCATTCACTTTGTTTGAATGGGAACTTACAGAATTCTAGAATTCCCCAGCCAGAATTCTGGGCGTTCTAACCTAAAAACACACAGCTAGAGAAATGTTTATTTCACTCACTTGGACAAGGCTGAAGCTGCTTTCTAGGCCTTCTTTTCCTGCTGTACTGCTTCCAGGGAGGAAGCTGCTGCGGTGTTTCCTGGGGTGGTAGTCTCATTTGCCCTAATGGTCTATAGAGTGCACCACTTGAAGAACCAGCACCAGGAAGTATTGCAGCAGGAAATGAAGGCTTGGAAGAAAGCCTTGAAGGAGGCCTCAACCTTGTCCAGGTGACTGAAATGAAGGTTTCTGCAAGTATGTTTGTGGACAGGAATTCCCAGAATTCTGCGTGGGGCATTCTGGCATAATTCTGAGGGTTGGCATCCAAAACAGACCACACACAGCACAATCCCACCCCTATTATGTAGTTTCAGGTCGTGGGTGTGGGGACACCAACCCTACTGTCGCTTAGTCTATGGAATTCATTGTGGGAGGCTTGCTTTTAACCTGCTTTCTTCCTTTCCACTTCCATCTTCACAAGAATCCAGTGAAATAAGTCAGACCGAGATAGAGTAACTGATGCAGGCTATACTGTTGGGATTTGTGGCTCTGAGAGGACTAGAACTTGGATCTGCCAAGTCCCCACTGAAGGCCTAAATTCAGTTACTCAACTACAGTAGACTCATAGGATGAATACAGTTTATGTAGGTGTTGAGCTGTCATTCAGTAATGAAGTCAATAGACCTGGTTTGTACTGGCAGTTGGATTGAGGCACAGCACTCTGATCACTATACCACACTGGCTCTCCTCTTCTGTCAGGTTTATAGAAAATGAGGTATTATGCAACCTGAGAAGTTTATGGAGTTATTGACAAATGCTTGGGAATAACATTTGTTCGTGTAGATATCTATGTATAGTATCAGTATATGGAGTGAGAAACTGGTAAGAGTGATATTAAAAATACTTAAAAATTGAGTTGAGTACACTGCCTGAAGTGGATATGAGAAATAACACCACATACTGTCTTGAACTTGTTTCCCCAGGACACATTGAAGAAGCTCTTCTTGATCTCGAATCTATTAAAAACAGGCAAGAAATATCCCTTTGCACTCTAATGGCATTGATCTATGCCCATAAAAAGAAGCCAAATCCAGGTATAGTTCCTGTCATTTCTATGATTAATGAAGCTGCGCAGACCCTGAACAGCAACATAGTTGTGTGCAGTGAATTGTTATACTTCCTTGTTTCTGTTCCCCCTCTCCCCCAGATTAATATGAAAATCTTAGAAGGAACTGCAACAAAATGTTACCCCATGTCCTAAATGTCCTGCTTAGTTTGGTAATCTGAGGGTGGGTTAAAAGACTTTTTGTTGTACTTCGCCATGAGTGTGTGGATGCCTCCCTGCCCTATGTTTCTCTGGGACTTTGTAAGGACGTCATTTCTTTTGGCTCTGATTGTTATTTGAGGAAGTGGTTGTAACCTGTCTTGAGCTTTGTGGGTTGGGTGCACTCCAAAGGGGCTTTGGGGTGGGTGGGTGCAGTCTAAGCGCTATAAACATTGTAGTCATCTGCTGCAGGCAGACACAAGCCATGAACATTCGAGCAATTGTATTTAGTCATCCACAGTTTAGAATAAGTCTTGAACTGTAACTCCTCAAATTCTGTGACCAGTATGGTCAATATGGGCTGTGAGTTTCTGGGTCTTGCAGTGGAAAGAGGTCGTTTCTCCAAAATCTGATTACATTTGCTATTTGGTTGTGCTGCCTCTCCCCTTAGTGACAATTCGCTGCCCTTTCCTTGTTCTTTGTCAATTGTGTGGTCCTTTTAATGGGGCAGATTTGGTGTGTGGAATATCATGCTTTCTGGCTACTAACCAGAAATTCCACTTCTCCTTCTGGAATATTCATCTGCTTACCTTTAGACAATCTTGTTGGATGTGACACTGCCTTGCAGAAATCTTGATCCTTCTTCCCAAAAGCTCTGATCTATCCAAGGAGTTATAGGATCCTTTGGTCTATGACTAAAGATGCACATTTCACTGGTCCAGCTGATGGGATCCAAGCTGTAAGCAGTCAGGTTTGACATATAGGAAGGAGATTTTTGACTGTACACTAGGAAGAAATTCTTGGTGGCATGAGCTGTTGCACAGCTTGGATGGCTGTCTTTCAGGGCAGCTGTGACTGGGCATTTCCTGTTGTAGTGGTTACTGGGCCAGGTATCCCTTCCAGCTCTGTGATGATGTGATTTACTTTCCTTGCCTGCTAGCATTTTGGTTTTTTTCTTATGTAACATTTTGCAGCCAAACTGTAGTAAACTGACAGCGCTGTTCGGTGATGGCCCGTTTCTGGAAGCAAGCTGCACGATTTGTATCATCGTAACATAAAATGTCTGTGGGTCTGTTTCAGATCGAGAAGTAATCTTGGAGCTAGATGCCAAACTGAAAGAGCACCGTAAGACTGCAGGACAGGAGGCTTTGTATTTTGCTGGCTTATTCTTGTGGCACATTGGCCGCCATGAGAAAGCCCGTGAATATATTGACAGGATGATCAAGATCTCCAGTGGCAGTAAAGAGGTAACCCATTTCCCATAGTCATGCTTCATATTTGAAAGTCGGGTTGCTGTAAAGCGAGACTTGCTAGCCCTTAGCTATATGTTGAGTCATCCTACAGATCATAGCCGATTATGAGTGCTTCATTTAACACTCAAGAAATCTTTTGGCGGAATCAGTACTGTTGAAAACTGGCCTGATGGTTTTCTCTTTAGTTAGCTGCGAAGCATGTCTGGTTCATTAAGTGAAATGAGTCACTGGCCAGTAGCGTTCTTGGAGGCAACTCAACGATCTAATGGCTCTGGATCACAGATGTTTCCTATGCTTTCTTTTTATGCTTAGATAGAAATGTCTCAATGGTACGTTCCATGGTCATATCTAGCAATCGCTTTGCCTTAGTGCAAAGTGCCTCCATTCATGCAGTCTAATTTGGGACAGCTGTTTTTTCACTCATTTCTGTCCCTCCCACCTACAAGAAGCCTCTGGGCCTTACTTACATCCTATTCCATTCAGAGAAAGAGATTTATGTAAGTTTTGGAAAAATGCTGACTGTATTTTTTAACAAATCTAGAATGTTTCTATACATGAATGAGCCCCACTGAGTTTTATGAGATTTGCTCTCAAGAGTGCTTCTATGGGTTTGTAACCAAAGGCATTTGAATGAAATTATTTCATCATTATTGCTGTTCTTACAGGGAGTGATTTTGAAAGGATGGCTTGATGTCACCAGTGGGAAAGAAGCAAGTATTAAGAAAGCTATAAAATATTTTGATGAAGGGTTGCAGAGTGGATATGATGTCTTTGGCTTGATGGGTAAGGTAAGGCTACACTGAAATTAGCTTTTAATCCTATCCCTTTACACAGCAAACACCTAGATATGGAATTTTCAAGTCCTATGAGATTACTCACCTCCAGCATGAGAGTGAGACAAGAAATCTCCCATCAAGTTTTTTTTCCAATTTTCACAAAAAAAGCCTTTGGAACAGTTTATGTAAAACTGATGTATTTCTCTTTAAGAGAAAGAGATAGATAGATAGATAGATAGATAGATAGATAGATAGATAGATAGATAGATAGATAGATAGATAGATAGATAGATAGATAGATAGATAGATAGGTAGGTAGGTAGGTAGGTAGGTAGGTAGGTAGGTAGGTATATATATATATATATATATATATATATATAGAGAGAGAGAGAGAGAGAGAGAGAGAGAGAGAGAGAGAGAGAGAGAGAGAGAGAGAGTGTACAGAAGGACTAGGTGAATATTTTCAAACATTCATGGAGCCCATCTGATGCTCCACATTTCAAAAGTACAGTGGGGTCTCGACTTACGAACGACCCTACTTGCAAACAATTCAACTTACGAACCCGCCCTATAGGGGACATAAGGACTCGACATACAAACTTCCCTCGAGTTACGGACAGGAAAAAAAGTGCGCCCTCCCTCCCGTTAGAGGCTTCTGGAGGGGGAAAAAGGGTCAGAAACTTAATAATAAATAAAAGAAAGTCACTTACCAGGCCTTGGTAGCCCCCAAACAGCAGGAAAAAGAGCAGGAAACAGCTAAAAGCCCACACCAGAAGGGAGCCTGGCAGCCATTTTGTGCTTTTCCCCGCTCCTGCACCCTTCTCTCCCCGCCTATCAGCTGATCGGCTGGCTCTGAAGAGGCTTGGGGAGGCTTGCTCAGCACCTAAAAAGCCTGCCTGTGTGTCTTTGTGCTGAAAAAATCAGCACAACATGCTTTAAAACATGATTTAAAATTGGCTTCGTTGAAAAAAAAAAGATTTCTAAAGTGCTTTGCAAACTGTTCCCTGCCTCCCCCCTCCTTTCCTGAACCTAAGGGGAAAAAAGAAAAATATCCCCCCTCTAGTGGCACCAGGCGGAATAGCAGCTTCCCATTAGTTTCTAGGGATGGAAAAGAGCAGATACAGATTAAATGGTTTTCAATGCATTCCTATGGGAAATCCAGATTCGACCTAAGAACTTTTCGACCTAAGAACCACCTTCCAATATGGATTAAGTTCATAAGTCGAGACCCCACTGTACAGGAGACCACACAGCAGCTATTGCAGTTTTACAATTTGCGTGGGTTAAATCTTTTACTCAGATTATTCAATTTGTGTAGAATTTGCAAGTCAAGAGCACCAGAACACATAATTCAGTGTCACAAGGTGAAGGGGGGGGGATGTACCTCCTTATTCTTTCCTGTGAAGAAAAGACTAGCATCTCTGTCATTGATGCAAGTTAATCCACTAGAGATCCCTGTACACAAAGTCTGAGGAGCTTGATGTGAGTCTTATGATAAATGGATGGAGTTAAGTTATGAGGAGCACTTGACAATGTTTTGGATGTCTGCCCTTAAAATCCCCCAGTGGCCATGCTGGCTCGAAAAGGCAATGAGCTGTAACCCAAAAAAGTAACTTTGCCAAGCTTGGGTCCTGAGCATAGAATTTACTGTTGATTAAATAATACACGAATGTGGGTCTAAACAGTTTTCACGTAATTCCAGAATGTATCCCAGCCTTTTTCAGTAGTCTAGTTTTGATGATGAGTATAGATGCAGAATGTAGGCTGCCTTTCATGTGGAGATCTGCCTTAGATTAATTTTCAACCAAGATCCCATGAATTTGTCCTTCTTTTTGCCAACCCCATATCGGTTCTTTTTAGTTCTTTTTGCATGTCTGCTTTGTTATGAACACTGAGGGTGGCAAGCAGCATTTTAGGTGTATATTTGGGTCCTTTAACCAAATGTATCCCAACAATGAACTGTGCAGGTATCACCACGTGGTCTTCAATGATGATGAAATATTGAATCACAGTGTGGTGTGCCATGATCTCCTTACCAAGCGTGGTGGGAAAAGGAGACATTTTGAAAGATCTGGGGTCAGATAAACCCTTAGTTACTATAGTGAAAGGCATTATTTATTTCACATTTTGAAAATACATTCACTTTGATAGGGTTTTTTTGCAGTGATTTTGTTTTACTGAAGAAAGAGAGTTGTGAATTCATTGCTGCTCATCTTTAGTATTATCATAATTATAAACTATTTTGTGTCTCACCCTTCTTCATTAGAGTCAATGATGGGTATTCGTTTACCTTAAAAACACACACAGTTAAAATACAGGTTACAGATATTTTAAATGACACATCCAAAACCACAGATTACAAACCTCTAGAATTAAAAATATCTAAAATTTAGGTCACAGCATCTCCTAAAATGATAGCAAAAGCAGTTGTTGTTTAGTCATTTAGTCATGACCCCATGGACCAGAGCACGCCAGGCCCTCCTGTCTTCCACTGCCTCCCGGAGTTGGGTTAAATTCATGTTGGTCACTTCGATGACACTGTCCAACCATCCCATCCTCTGTCGTCCCCTTCTCCTCTTGCCTTCACACTTTCCCAACATCAGCATCTTTTCCAGGGAGTCTTCTCTTCTCGTGAGATGGCCAAAGTATTGGAGCCTCAGCTTCAGGATCTGTTCTTCCAGTGAGCACTCAGGCTTGATTTCCTTTAGAGCGGATAGGTTTGTTATCCTTGCAGTCCAGGGGACTCTCAAGAGCCTCCTCCAGCACCACAATTCAAAAGCATCAATTCTTTGGTGGTCAGCTTTATTTATGGTCCAGCTCTCATTTCCATACATCACTACTGGAAAAACCATAGCTTTGACTATGCGGACCTTTGTCAGCAAGGTGATGTCTCTGCTTTTTAAGATGCAGTCTAGATTTGTCATCGCTTTCCTCCCAAGAAGCAGGTATATTTTAATTTCGGGGCTGCTGTCCCCATCTGCAGTGATCATGGAGCCCAAGAAAGTGAAATCTGTCACTTCCTCCATATCTTCCCCTTCTATTTGCCAGGAGGTGATGGGACCAGTGGCCATGATCTTAGTTTTTTTGATGTTGAGCTTCAGACCGTTTTTGGCACTCTCCTCTTTCACCTTCATTACAAGGTTCCTGAATTCCTCCTCACTTTCTGCCATCAGAGTGGTATCATCTGCATATCTGAGGTTGTTGATATTTCTTCCGGCAATCTTAATTCCGGCTTGGGATTCCTCCAGTCCAGCCTAGCTGGGGGAACAATATACAGCCTTGTCGTACTCCTTTCCCCATTTTGAACCAATCAGTTGTTCCATAGCCAGTTCTAACTGTTGCTTCCTGTCCCACGTATATGTTTCTTAGGAGATAGATAAGGTGGTCAGGCACTCTCATTTCTTTAAGGACTTGCCATAGTTTGTTGTGGTCCACACAATCAAAGGCTTTTGCGTAGTCAATGAAGCAGAAGTAGATGTTTTTCTGGACCTCTCTGGCTTTCTCCATAATCCAGCGCATGTTAGCAATTTGGTCTCAAGTGCCTCTGCCTCTTCGGAATCCAGCTTGTACTTCTGGGAGTTCTCGGTCCACATACTGCTGAAGCCTACCTTGCAAAAGCAGTACGGGGAAGCAAAAAACAAAGACCACTCTTGCTTATTTGCTGAAAACCTGTAGAAAGAGATATGTTTCTAACTGGTATTTTGAAGACTAATTTGTGGAGGATGGTTAGATTTCTGACAGGAGTTCTATAACTGAGGGCCCATCATTGAGAAAGCTTTGCAACTGACGGCAGTCATGTGGGCCATAGTACGAGATAAGCAGAGTTTCCTCAGATGGTGTTAAATCCCAAGAGGTCTGGTAATCAGTCAGGTAGTGTGTCATGTACCTGGGTCCAGAGCCACTTAGAAAATTGTCTTAACAGCTTGGATTCAGTTTGGTGGCTTACGGACAGACAGTGCTGAGGTTTCAGAATGTAACATCCTTGGTCCTAGCTGCATCATCACAATGTCCTCTGCACCATCATCAAGGGAAAACCCATGTAGGATGCATCACAGTAGTTTGATCAAGAAGTTATTAGCAGATGGCAGATCAATCTTAGCTGGCCATAAGCACTCTCTGTCGCTGAGGCCCCCTGTCCTAGCATCTAGGAATACTCTTTTGAGCAGGAACAGCAGAGCACTTGGCTTTAACTTACTTCTTCAGATTACAAAATCTATTTCTATATGTTTTAGCCCTGGAATCATGCTGTGAACATAGAAAGAGCTGTATTCTATAGGAAATATTTCCTTTCCACTTGAAAATGTGCCTGTTCTCCCAAAAAGGAAGGTGATAAAGTGATTACGTCCATCTTTCATCAGGCGCAGTATTTTGAAGTGCGACAGAATTACTCAGGAGCCTTGGAAACTGTGAACCAAATCATAGCCAATTCCCCACATTTCCTACCTGCTTTTATAAAGAAAATGAAGCTACAGCTGGCTTTGCAAGACTGGGAACAGGCAATTGAGACGGCACACAGGTGGTGTATAATTTCTCTTGTTTAGATTAATTAAAATTCCTCTAACATCTGCGTTGCAAAGGTTTTGAGACTGGTTTGTAAAAGGCAGGATGGTACCATCTTGATTTTGCTAGTCAGCAGCTATGGTGCTTATGGAATTTCCTTCCAGGTACATTGTCATAATTAAGTGCCTGTCCTTTTTGGTAAAACAAAGATCAAACCAACAAATGATTGTTTTACTTAATCCACTGTCCCTTTGAATTTGAAGAGACAAGCCGAGGCCAAGAGGCAGTCCTGAAACCAGCAAAATCAGGTTGCTGGACAGGGGACAGATTGTATTTTTGTCAGTGCGGAAGGGATGGTCGCTCTCGAATTGGCCTTCTCAGCCACACTAGACGCTGTTCCAAGGCCTCTATTCAGAGCACGTTACCAAAGTCTCTTGAGACTGAAGGATGCCTACAATGTCCCTTTTGGGGGGGGGGGGGACAAACAGAGCTGCTCATTTTTCCACTTTCACATCATGATTTTTCTAATTATTAAACAGGCAAGATTGACAGATTCCAACTTAACATAGTATTTCAGTGGCCCATGGCTATTTTGCAAAGTTTTGGGACTAGGTTCCCAGTAACAGATGATATGGAAAGTTTGAGTAGATCAGATATGGTGGGTGACCAGACATGGGAATTGGTGATGAACAGGCTTTTTTTTTAATGGCATCTCTTTGATGATGAACAGCTTGCTGACAGTAGGAAAAAATAGTTTTCTATGACAATTTCTCTTTGGCCTTGAAATAAAGATTTCTCAATGAATGGGAATTCAGGCATTTTGAACCATCCTTGGAAATTAGGCCATCTTCTGTCTTGTTGCTCCCCGTTTATGCAGCCTGACAAGCAGGCTCACTGGCCCAAAACATGTTCTGTTGTAGCAATAGGCATGCTTCCGGATGGGGCTTTTATTCTGCAGCCACCTTACTTTATTCTTGGAATTTTATGATGTGTCCATGCATCAGTGGCTTCTGTTTGTAACCTTCTTAGGTTTTATCTTTCCCCAGAAAATATCTTAAAGAGGGAAGTATGTAGTCCTCTAACATTAGCTTACAATTAGAAGTGCTGAGGTCCCGAGGGAAGTATCGTACTTCTGCCTGTGATATTATTGTGTTTTTTTTGGGGGGGGTTAGCAATTAAAAATAATTATAATCCTAATTATTATACAGTGGTACCCCGCTTGACAATTACCTCTTTATACGACGAAATCGCTTCATGACGATGTTTTTGCGACCGCTATTGCAATTGCAAAACGATGTTTCAAAGGGCTTTGTTCGCTTGACGATGACTGGTCCCCTGCTTTGGGAACTGATTTTTCGCTTAACGATGATCAGAAAACAGCTGATAGTCGGGTTTCAAAATGGCCACCTGCTGTGCAAAATGGCTCCCCGTTGAGTTTAGGAGGGCTTTTTCGCTTTACAGGCACCGGAAAATGGCCGTCCTATGGAGGATCTTCGTTGGACGATGAGGTATTTCACCCATTAGAATGCATTAACCGTTTTTAATGCATTCTAATGGTTTTTTACTTTCGCTTGACGACGATTTCGTTGTACAGCGATTTTGCTGGAACGGATTATCGTCGTCAAGTGAGGCACCGTTGTAGATAATAATTCATTATTATTATCTATAATAATAATGCTGGGATGTGGTGGCGCTGCGGGTTAAACCACAGAAGCCTCTGTGTGTTGCAAGGTCAGAAGACCAAGCATTTGTAAGATCGAATCCACGTGACAGAGTGAGCTCCCGTCGTTTGTCCCAGCTGCTGCCAACCTAGCAGTCCAAAAGCATGCAAATGCAAGAAGATAGGTACCACCACGTTGGGAAGGTAACGGCGTTCCATGTCTAGTCGCGCTGGCCACATGACCACGGAAACTGTCTATGGACAAACACTGGCTCTACGGCTTGGAGATAGGGATGAGCACTGCCCCCTAGAGTCAGACACGACTGAACTAAGTATCCTTTACTATAATCCTAAATCTAAATCTTAAAAAAGTAATGTCCAAGCTTTGATTTGAAACGTGGTCATCTCTAACATAAAACGGCAGTGATCATGAAGACACAGCTCCTGTTAAGTTGAGCCACACTTTGTCCTGCAGCGCAAGATGTTTTAATGGGAAATTCTTCTGTACCAGGTTGCTGCAGAAAGATGCTCTGAACCTGGAAGCCATAAAAATTGAGGCTGTTTACCACTTGTGCCGGGAAGGAAAGATACCTGAGGTGAGGCTTTGATATATGATTTTTTTTTGTTGAGAGTTGAATTATTGTAGATAATTACTAAATGGCTATTTTGTAGGGTGCTATGAATAAATGAGAAGTATGGATTTTCACTTCCACACTTTTCCATTACATTTCTTCCCTGTAAAATAATGTTTCTTATCTGCTAATGCAGAAAATGATCACTAGCAGAACCATTGTTTACACACCTATTCAGAACGCATCTTGAAATAAACTGCACATTATTCAAAGAAGACTAAGTTATGCTTTAGCATTGCATGCAAACTGTCCATTGTACATTCATGTACAGTCATTTATTGTGTGGGGGTTTCGAAATCAACAGACTCTCCCCTGCCCAATCTGATATTAAGGTTAATGTTTTGCTTTTCCCCCTAGGCTTCATCAAAGTTGGCAGATCTGATTAGCGCATTGAATCAGTTGGAACCCCAGAACCCTCAGCTTTTCTGTAAAACAGCACTGGTTTTTAGCAGAACAGTGAGTAGACTTCTTTTTCTGTTTTTAAATTGTATGCAAGTACCGTGGCCTACATGTCCTTCAGGTTCAAGCCAGTAAGCACTCCATGTCGGTTGTGATATTTTGTTCCTAGCATGGAAGGCCTCTGTCTGTCACAGGCACTTTGAACTGCGCCTTATAGGCATAACTGTGCCTTCATCTAGGAGTTCAAGTATCATTTTACTGGGCCTTTAGGCATTATTAACTAGGTGCTACATGGCTCTCATAGCAAAACTGGGAACAGTTCAGTTTTTGAATTACCGTTTCTGGTCTTCTCTAGCTCTTGTGGCTACTTTTTTCTTTCTGAAGTTTAAGTAGTAGCCTCCAGTCTTTTAGCATAGGGCGGATTAAGTTTCGACATAGTAAAAAAATGGGCATATCATAAATTTATTTTCCCTTTTTAAAATGGTCCCTCTGTGATGATGGCTGCCTGATTGTGACAAGTGGGTAACTTGATTCATTGGCCCCAAGCAAAGCATTGAGCTGTGTGGTGGCATATAAACGAAGGTTGTGCTATAGGCAAAAGGGACGGATGATGCATTTGCCCTGAGCAGGGAGATGTCAGGGCCAGAGAAAGGGAAAAGTGGTGAAATGGCTGCAAGCAGGAGAGTTGCAGGCAATGGCCTTTGCTCTAAATACAGCGGCTGCAGAGCCTGGCCAGCAGATCTGGAAAACTGCTTTTGTCCCCCCACTCTGTGCTTTCAGTCATATTTAGGGATACAAGGAAGATTCACGCAGATGGTTATGTAAGTTGTAGATCATGCAGCAGAGCTGTTTCAAGGCTCAACAGTTAAACAGATCGGTTGGTTGTTTAAGAATGGATGACTGCCCCCTAATAAAACTTCTTTTTAAGAATTGTGAAACTGTTAATTTTAAATCTGAAAGCATCCCTGTTGGAAACTGTTTTTAACTCTAGTGCGGCCGCAACCCACTCATCCTGCAGCAGACTCAGGCTTTAGTAGAGAAAGCTTTCCATTTAGCCTCCCAGAGTGCTGACATTGCCACGGAACTAGGCTACCAGATGATTTTGCAAGGGAAAATAACGGAAGCTATGAAGTGGTACAAGGCTGCCATGGCTCTCGATGAAACAAGTGTTCCTGCGCTGACCGGTATGGCTTGAAACACATATAATGGTTTCGTGAGGATTTAAAACTTAATTTGGTTTTTTCCCGAGTATTCTTTTATAATACAGTGGGGTCTCGACTTACGAACGACCTTACTTGCGAACAATTCAACTTACGAACCCGCCCTATAGGGGAAATAAGGACTCGACATGCAAACTTCCCTCGAGTTACGGACAGGAAAAAAAGTGCCCCCTCCCTCCCCTTAGAGGCTTCTGGAGGTGAAAAAAGGGTCAGAAACTTAAAAATAAATAAAAGAAAGTCACTTACCAGGCCTTGGTAGCCCCCAAACAGCAGGAAAAAGAGCAGGAAACAGCTAAAAGCCGACACCCAGAAGGGAGTCTGGCAGCCATTTTGTGCTTTTCCCCACTCCTGCACCCTTCTCTCCCCGCCTATCAGCTGATCGGCTGGCTCTGAAGAGGCTTGGGGAGGCTTGCTCAGCACCTAAAAAGCCTGCCTGTGTGTCTTTGTGCCAAAAAAATCAGCACAACATGTTTTAAAACATGATTTAAAATTGGCTTCGTTGAAAAAAAGATTTCTAAAGTGCTTTGCAAACTGTTCCCTGCCTTCCTCCTCGTTTCCTGAACTTAAGGGAAAAAAACAAAAAATATCCCCCTCTAGTAGCAGAAGGCGGAATAGCAGCTTTCCATTAGTTTCTATGGACGGAAAAGAGCAGATACAAATTAAATGGTTTTCAATGCATTCCTATGGGAAATGCAGATTCGACCTAAGAACTTTTCAACCTAAGAACCACCTTCCAATACGGATTACGTTCGTAAGTCGAGACCCCACTGTACAGTGGTGCCCCGCATAGCGACATTAATCCGTTCCGGATTAATCGTCGCTATCCGGAAACATCGCAATGCGGTCGAAAACTCACCGTTATGCGAAGATCCTCCATAGCGCCGCCATTTTCGCCGCCTTGGTAAGCGAGGAAATTGCGCAAAAATGGTTGTGGCGGCCATTTTGGGCACCCGGCAGCCATTTTGGAACCGCCAATCAGCTGTTCCGCAAACATCGCAATGTGAAGATCGGTAAGCGAAACGCTTACCGATCACCGCAATGCGATGTTTAGGCTATTAAAACATCGCAATGTGATTGCATTAGTGATCCCAAAAAATAGATTGCTATGCGGATTCGTTGTTAAACGGTGCGCTCGTTATGTGAGGCACCACTCTACATATAATCTTCAGACTGACTTTTTTTTTTAAAAAAGCATATTCCTTCTCCCAGCCCTTGTGTTTAATTCCCCCCTTATCACTACTGTGCTCCTAGAGTGCATTTTTGTGCAGTCTCAACCTAAATTCAAAAGCTTTCTTCAAAGGGATCAGTCCAGACCTCTGACCCATGTTCTGAAATGAATAATTTTAGTTACGTTTTTCCTTCTGCAACATGCTGTAAGGGGGCAGGGAGGATGGGGGGGAAGAATGTGACAGAGAGAGAGAGAAAATTGTGGGAGGGGGAGCACTAGCATGTGTTCCCTAACAGGCTTTCACTACTGGTTGTGTACCTTGAGAGTGGAATGGTTTCTCACTCTTGCAGTAGCATTTGAAGGCAGAATTAACAACAACAAAATTATACTAAACCAAAGATTCTAGGTTGAGAGACACTGAAAGGAGATGACTTTGCATTACAGGTATTATCCGAAGCCAGCTGATGGAAGGGAAGTTAGATGATGTAGAGCAGCAGTTGGAGTTCCTGAATGAAATCCAGCAGTCTATCGGGAAATCAGCAGTAAGAGAGTGGTCCTTTCCAGAAGTCTTCTGATTCCAATCTGATTGACACTGCAGTTCTGATAATTACTGTCTTTGAATATTTATGTGGAGTGAAAGTTCTTAACTGAGGTCTCCCATTTTCCTTGTTTGCAGCGTTTGGGCTTGGGGCTCCCAAAGCAAGAAATAATTATATTCAGAACTCGGCAGGGCTGATCCTACCATGAGGCGGAATGGGGTAGTTGCCTCCCAGAGTGAATACTGGAGGTGGCAACCAAGTTTTGAAAGAGAGTGTGGTATGCAGTGCAGCTAGTCTGCAGTCTTCAAGGGTGGTGGTGGGAGACGTTGTTCCATCGCCCATGCTGAAGTTGACTTTGATTGTCAGTCCTGTCAGTTTCTCAGCATGGAACACGAAAAGGTTGACATTTTATTCTCTCCTTCAGGCAGCAAAATGTCTTGGGCAGGTGGAATATGAAATGAAGTGACTGCATTACAGGAATTATCTGGAGCCATCTAGTGGAAGGAAGTGTATGGGTAGTGTTTTGAATGAAGATCTTAACATACTTCAATGAAGGTCATTGAAAATGGAGTCCAATAAAACAGAAATGATAGCAGCTCAGTTTTTAAAAGTTATCACATTTATCAGACATACAAGGCAAGAAATACAATATCTCAAATGTGTATAGAAATGGAATTTCTGTGGTCAATCTTTATAAACTAAGTTTATAAATAAATTTGTTCTAAGTCCAGTTTGGAGAGCAGGCACATCTGAAGCTCTGCTGGCTTATTGAGGCCAAGGTAAGAGATGAGACAGCAGCTTTATTTATCCCCACTATCACCATTACTTCCCCTTCCATTGATTTCAGTGGGAAATAATTTTAAGCATCACCTCCAGAGCTGAGGTTGGTTTGAACCCCTTTCTGGGGTGTTTTGAAATGAGAAAGCTTAGGATGTTGCAGATCCATGGCCTTCACTAACATACTGCTGGAACACTGTGCTTCTGGTGTCATTTTTAAGAGCACTGCAGAACAGATACCAGGGAATGTGCTACGGAACAGAGTTTCTGAATTAGTGACCTGGTCTCTTGAGGAAAATTCCTAGTTAAAGTGGTTCCAGTAAAAATAGGTCTGCAAGTCCAGTAAGTTTACAGCTATGCTGCATAATATTCTGTTTCTTTTATAGGAGCTATCTTACCTGCGTGCAGTGTTGGCTATGAAGAAACATAAAAAACAGGAAGACGTTATTACTTTACTGAATGATGTCCTTGATACTCATTTTTCATCTTTGCAACGTTTACCACTTGGTGTAGAATATTTTGAGAAATTAAACCCTGACTTTTTAATAGAAATTATTAAGGAGTATCTTAATTTTTGCCCTGCACAGGTAAGACGTTCAGCTTCTTGGCCTTCTGAAATCAAGATGGATTATTATTAGTTGGTTTATAACTATTTGTGCTCACATAGTGTTCATATTGAAGAGAGAATAGTTTTGAAAAGAATCACCAAGATTCTAAGCATTACCAGGTATAAGGACTGAACAATGATTTATACTGGACTAGCCTCCAAAGTATTAGGATTTTTAAAATACTGTTGGTAAATAAGTCTAATTTTTAAAAAAGACCGTTTATTAGTAAGAAAATTACCATAATACAAGTTAGATATACTGTATGCCATTAAAAAGGTGTAATGGAAATGCATAATTTATTGACATAGGAGCTACAAACATGTTCTTGGTTCTTGTATGACAAATGTATGCTAACATGTATTTGGGGGTAAAAAATAAAAGGTGAGCAAAAGATGATGGAAGGGATTTATGACAGAATATGCAAACCTAACATATGTCCTTGCTCATCTTGTTCTGAATTTTAAAAGGCAAAAACCCAATCTATATACTTTCAAGGATAAAGGTATCTGTTAAATTGATTTCTCAGTAGAGTTTGTTGGTTTGTTTTCTAGCCTGCAGGTCCAGGCCAGCCTGTGTCTCCACTTCTCAAGCCGTGTGCGTCTGTCCTGGAAACTGTGGTAAAAACAGTTCCTGGTCTCCTGCAAGCTGCCTATTTAGTTGCAAAGGTTAAATATTTGGCAGGTAACACCTGATTTTGAACCTGTGTAAATAACAAAGTTGCTTTGAAAAGACGTTTTGTTCCATGAAATCTGATCCTTCAAACCCCATTTAAGACAGGAGTAGGGAATGAAGCCCTCTCAAAGGAAGTAGATATAAAGAGTGATGAATGGTTAGTACTCATAGAAGGAGGTGATGGACAACTAAGACTAAGAACAAGAGAAGAAATGAACCAGATATAACATGTCAGTGGTTTCCATATAGACAGTTATCAGAAAGAATGAAAATGGATCACAAATTAATAGGAGTGGTTAAAGAATCTACAGAACTAGACAATATGGGGAAAAGAAAATCACCAAATTGCAAAGTTGTATAAATTATTATTGGAAAGAAATATGGAACAGGAAGTAGGTAAGGAGAATATGATAAAATGGATGCAGGAATTAGGTAGAAGAATTCAAACAGAGGATTGATTTAGAACATGGAATGATAATAAAAACTATTAATAAGTACAGATCTGAAAGAAAATTATATGAAATAAGTACAGATCTGAAAGAAAATTATATGAAAATTTTCATATAATTTTCTTTCAGATCTGTACTTATTAATGGTATATTAATGGTATATGACACCAGAGAAATTGGCAAAGGTGAAGAAAAATAAGAAAGATAAATGTTGGAGATGTGAAACTACAAAAGGAACACTATATCATAAGTGGTGGGGATGCAAATCTATTAGGAAATTTTGGAAAGAAATAGAAAAAATAATTAGCATAGATTTAAAAATAACAATGGGAATGAAACCTGAAACATATTTGTTAAATATGATAACATTAAATTTGAAACAAGAGACAAAAATTTACTTCTACATATTAGGAGCAGCCAGAATACAAGTGGCAAAACAATGGAGGAAAGACAAGGAGGAACCTTGGTGGAGGATTGTTTAATAAAACTACAGGAATTAATATTAATGGATAAATTAACAGACTCATTGAAAGGAAAGAGTAGAATGGAGCACGAATCCCAGTGGGGGAAAGTAAAGAGTTATCTTGGAGAAAAAGGGAAGAAAGATTCCAAACCTTTACCAAGTGACTCAGACATAAATTAGATGTAGAACTGCTCTCAACATTGGTAGAGGTAAAAAATGAAGTAAAGTAGATTGTTAACATAGATACATAAAATAAGAATTAAGAAAGGTATTATTAAGATTGTGAAGAAAATAAATGTCTGGTGGAAAATTATTTATTTATTTATTTATTTATTTATTTATTTATTTATTTATTTATTTATTTATTTATTTATTTATTCCATTTATACCCCACCTATCTAGTCATTGCGACCACTCTAGGCAGGAGGTAAAGATGTTAAGACTTACTATTTTGCGTAAGAGATAATAGAAAATTATCTTGGTTATGTGCTTACATTGTGATAATTATTTACTTTGTTCTCTTTTTTTAATGGCAATAAACTTTTTCTTAAAAAAAAAGGTGTAGGGAATATGTGGCCCTTTAAACTTTCTTTGTATTATAGCTCACACTGGCCCTAGCCAGCATTACCAAGAACAAGGGATGGCCTGGGAACTGCAGGCCAGCAATATCTGGAGGGCTGCCCCTTCCCCCATTGGTAGGATACGCCAAGTAGTTGGCATACTGCCAAGAACTTAGGTTGACCTTAGAGACTGGGCTCTTTGTAGGTAAGAGAGAAGGTGCCATCTGTGATGGTAAATTGTTCAGTGGCCAGAACAGCATCTGAAGGTTTCAAGTTTCTCTCTCCCACCTTTTCTTTTATCCTTTGTTCACCTGGAGCAGGAAATGCAGAAGCATCCCAGGATATCCTGCAGCACTGTATAGAACAGGATCCTTCATATGCAGATGCTCATCTCCTTATGGCTCAAGTTTATTTGTTGCAAAACAACTTCAAGCACTGTTCCCAGTCCCTGGAGCTCTGCCTCAGCTACAACTTTGAGGTAAACTTGAGTGAAAAGAAGAAGAAGAAAAAACTAATATTGTATGTCAAAGTTCTCTGTTTTAATTGCACCATGCCGTGGAAAGAAATCCCATCCATAATGGAAAGAATGTCTAGTCAGACATCACAGTAGCATCTGAGCCAGATTTAGTAAGTGGCAGGTGCTATACAGCCAGGAAATTGTCATTTAGTGCTATGGCGGGAATCTGAAAACCCAGTTTAGAACCTTTTGATATGTTCAGCCACAGCAAGCAGAATTTGCTGATGGTCATGTGGGACCTGGGAATACAATTTGTGAATTTTCAGGACACCTAGTTGTTAGTCTGCTGTATTTGAATAAGTAAATCGTGTCATCTCTGTAAGTTATCTGTTCATTTATGATAATATATCTGATACAGCGTCTTCGACCTTGTCAGCAATAAACACCATAATCATGAGAAGGAGTAGGAGTAGGAGGAACAATAGTTGAAGTTGCTCATCGTCTCCTTCTCTTGAATGGACTAAACTCTGTACGTGCTGTGCTCTCAGGAATACAACAAATAATACTAAGGCACTTGAAGGAAGGGGAGGGAAGAAAAAAGGCAGAATTTGACCATGCCAGGAAAAACAAGTTGGCGGGGTAATAGACCTTTATATACACGTTTAGGCATCGCCTAAAGTTGGCATGCTGATTTTTCCTTGCTTGTGTTTTTCCTCCAGGCAGAAAAGGAGTTCATCCTTCCTGTGGCATCAATGATGGGGCAAAAACTAAGGTCATAAAAATAGAGAGCCATATTGGTCTCCACGCCAATTGTACTGAGCCTTAAGAACAGTGAAGATAGCTGCCCTGGTTTATTCTTAGTGGCATGACCAAAGATGAAGGGCTAAATCCAATTGTTAGTCCCAACTAGCAGAAACCCTGTGAATGAATGGGATTCGTTAAGTTGACAGTTCTATAAACCTCATAGATTCAATGTGTCTACTGTATTCAGGGCTAACAATTGGAAGTAGCCTTCCTGTTGAAACGTAGCCACCTTTGCTCCTAGGGTCTAGAGCTCATGCTACGTGCAACGCTCAGTTTCTCTGAATCCTTCTGCAGTTTTGTTAACTCTATAATGATGTTTGAAAGATTGGAGAAAACGGCATCTGGGGTCCTGTTACGAAGTTCAGCCATTCTATAGTGCAGGGATGGTGAATATATGGCTCTCCGGATGTTGGGCTGAGCTCCCATTGCCTCTCACAGCTAGGACTAATGGGAGTTGTAGTCCAACAGTATCCAGAGAGACACATTTCCCCATCTCTGCAATAATGCTTTTGATAATAGCTCAAAACAATGTACATATCAGCCAGAAAGATGAAGATGATTTGATATGATGAATGATCTTTCATATTTTCTTTTATTTCTTATTTTTAAAAAAATCCTGAACACAGATGCTGATTCTTTACTTTTTACCAGGTTAGGGAACATCCTGTATACCACTTAATAAAAGCTAAAGCCCAAATAAAGATGGGTGAAATAGCAGAAGCCGTTAAAACCTTGCAGATGGCAATGAATTTACCAGGAATGAGAAGTGTTCCTTCTTCAAAATCAAAAATGAAAAAGATTGAAATTGATGGAAGTGATCGTGTGTCTGTCTATCTAGAACTGGTAGATGCTCATCGTTTAAATGGAGAGCAGGTATGACAAGATGATGCATGCAGATGTAATGCTAATATAATCTTCTGGTATGATTTGCCAATTCGAGACACAGGTTATCATCTTTGTAATTTGTGGAATCCCCAAAAGATTTGTGATTGTCCTGCTAGCAGTGACAGATTGATTTCATTCAGCTATCATGCAGAACTTTTGTTTAGTGAAATGTGAATGAGCCTAGCCTCCCCACAACTCACATGCTCCCTCTCCTCTTAGCTTTTATAGAAGCTTTTAAGCAAATTGTGGTTCACGTTTAACTATGGTCAGCTCCAAAACAAGCCAGCTTTATTAACCATGTTTTGAACATGGTTAAAACTTAGTATGTTAATATTCACCACCATTTTACTGACAAAGTCCAAAATAGAGTAGTCCTAGATCAAGCTGGAATTTTTAGTATGTATACATTACTGAAACAGTGAGGTCTACGCTGGCTTGGGCATGTTCTGAGAATGGCTGATGGTCGGATTCCAAAAGATCTCCTGTATGGAGAATTAGTGCAGGGAAATTGCCCCAGAGGGAGACCACAGCTAGGATACAAGGATATCTGCAAGCGGGATCTGAAGGCCTTGAAAATGGGAAACCCTGATATCTGAGCATTGAGCCTGGAGGCAGGCGGTGCATCACGGCCTCTTCCAATTTGAAGAAACCCTTGTCCAGCAGGCCGAGGCAAAGAGGCAGTCACGAAAGTAGCAAAATCAGGGAGCTGGACAGGGTACAATTGTATTTGTCCTCAGTGTGGAAGGGATTGTCACTCTTGAATTGGCCTTCTCAGCCACACTAGACGCTGTTCCAAGTCCTCCATGCAGAGCACGATACCATAGTCTGAGACTGAAGGATGCCTATATATGTTTACTGTCTTGGACACGAAAAACAGAGGTTAATCAAAACCTTTGGAATTCCTCTTCATCCCAGCCACTAAGAAAACATAATAAGCTGCATTGCATTAGAAGCAGAAGCTTCCAAACTCATCTCTGTCTTGCAGAAGGAAGAAAGGAGGCAAGCCTGAGCAAGGGTAGATCTGTTGGTGTCTTGCTAAACCAGAAGTTGGAAACATCTGAACCCAGCCATTTAAAAGAGGGCAAAAGGTTTCCCAACTCCCCACACATTTGTGCTGGATAAGATTTATTTGGAAACAAGAGAAAACAGTCAAATGAAGTATCCCATGTAGTCATTTTTGTCACACTGGTAGCTTTTAAAGCAGTGATTCCAAAAGTTTGATCTGATGTGTGTTCTATGTAGTTTGTGAAACTACTGTGTAAACAGAAGAAAAATAAAATGTGGAATACCTTTTAAAGATGCAGATGCAGCTCCTGTATTCCCACACAGCTGCTCTGTGAATACTCGGGAAAGAAGATACACATGCTTGTACTAGCTCTGCCTCAAGATTTTTGTGTAATGCTCCCTCATTTGATTGTGCTAGTCCTCACTGTTGTGTTGCCTTGTCTGATTAAGTGTCTCACGACACAGAACCTGTGCTAGCCATGTTGTTGTATTAAATAGAAGGCGCTTAGCTTTGGACAAGAAAGGAGGCAGTCAGCTTCAGAAAGCCTTCTTCCAGGTCATAGAAGGGCTA
This sequence comes from Pogona vitticeps, assembly GCF_051106095.1. Lineage (NCBI taxonomy): Eukaryota > Metazoa > Chordata > Lepidosauria > Squamata > Agamidae > Pogona > Pogona vitticeps. The sequence continues at coordinate 206,479,609 of NC_135783.1, forward strand.
AGTCTCTCAATGTTCTTGCTTTTATCCAAGGCTTGGAGAAGTTACTTTTTTGGACTGCAGTTGGTAAAGTCCCTCAGTTGATCCCACCTGCATGTTGATTGCACAGATGTTGAATGCATGGATAGGGCTAATGAGAATATCATTCACAACAGATCAGCTTCCCTGAAATACAATTTGCTCAGTGCCACCAGTCTTCCTTGCCAGTGCAGAATGGCAGAAATGTATTGGGTGTATTTTAGGGTATACTATTCATCCAAAGCAGTTATGAGCCCCATTGTGTTTGGCTCAGCCTTCTCTTGAACCAACTGTTTATCTTAAATAACATCCTTTTCTTATTGTCTATGGTGTTCAGTACTCGCTAGAAGTTAAAATGATTGAATTGATGTTAATGCGCTTGGGACATGATCTTGAGAAGAGAAGACTTGCTGGAAAAGACAATAATGCCAGGAAAAACAGAAAGCAGTAGGAAAAGAGGAACACTGAAGATGAGATGCATTGATGCAGTAAAGAAAGCCACAGGTGTGAGCAGGGCCATTAGTGGCAGAACCTTTGCAGATCATTCATTCATAGGGTCACCTTAAGTTGGAAGCAGATTGACGGGAGGTAGCAGCAAAAGCGCAGTGTACGACCCCAGTACACTGCACTCTTGTTACATGCCATCAACAAACTAATTGATCTTGAAGGGGATCCTTGGAAGTACATTGTTTTGAAATTAAAGTTTTATAGGAATGTTTAAGGCACAGAAGCCTACATTTTACAAAAGCTCTGTTTATTTTTGAAGCATGAAGCAATCAAAGTCCTCCAAGATGCCATCAATGAATTTTCTGGCACCCCTGAAGAGCTGAGAGTCATGATTGCTAATGCAGATCTAGCTCTTGCCCAAGGAGATATAGAAGGGGCATTGACCATGCTGAGAAGTATCACACCAGAGCAGACCTACTATGTTCAAGCCAAAGAAAAAATGGCAGAGATCTATCTGAATTACAGGAAAGACAAGAAGCTATATGCAAGCTGTTACAGGTAAGAGCTTGAACTGCCAAAAGAATACTCTATCCTACTCCTTTTCTGCTTTTTCCCCCGCTGCAAAAATAAATTGTGCCACTCAAAAGTGCTATAAATAGATATTCAGGATGACATTCATTTGAAAACACTTGCTTCATGTTGCTAGATGTAAATAAGGACATACAGTGGTGCCTCGCTGTGTGAAAACATCGCTGTACGGATCAAAAAAAGCCATTGGAACGCATTAAACTTAGTTTAATGCATTCCAATAGCAGCTTTACTCACTGTACAGCGATGTTTCTCCGATGGCCGGCAGTCATTTTCGCGCCCTCCCCTCGCTTAACGAGGGCGCGAAAACGCTGCGTGTGGCCATTTTGGGGCTTCCGGCGGCCATTTTGAAGCTGCCGAACAGCTGATCGGTGGGTCACAAAGCGAAGGTCGGTAAGCGAACCGCTTACCGACCTTCGCTCTGCGATTTTGATCCATAGGGGCCGTCGGTGTGCGATCGCATTTGCGATCGCTAGAACGGCCCCGTTGTGCGGATTCGTCGTTCTATGGTGCACTCATTGTGTGAGGCACCACTGTACACAAACATACTATTGCCTCTTTTTAAAAAAACACCAAGTCCTTTGACTAACAACTTCATTTAGTGGAGCACTGAAGATAGTTTGCAGTAAGGCACCCTGTTTCTCAAGGAACTTGAACCAAAGGGCTCTAAGCAGGCAGGAGTCAGAACCATCTGCGCTGACCCCAGATTTGCATTATTTCTGCATGTGTACAGAGGGCAGGAGGGCTTCAAAACTGGGACTCCTCTGGGGTGCAGAGAGGAATCAATTTATGGCCACCCTGTCACTCTGGATCTTATGACTGAATGGTGTTTGGGGTCACTCAGCTTCTTCAAACCAGACAGCACGGAGAGGACAGTGGTCTCCATGGCTCCCACATGAAGGGCAAAAAAGCTTCCTCCTATTTTAATTTCTTTCTCCTGATACCTTTTGTTTTGGTTAATGATGGTCCCTTTTGCCTTCTAAGCTCTTTTTTACTTAATATAACTGCATGTCGACATCACACATAGTGATTACGAGCATTAGCCTAACTATCCTTGTGTGCATTTCCTCCTCTGGTATGCCTGTGAGGAAGAGAGCACAAATTCTGTTTCCATTTTGAGTTAACTGCTGCATGCCTTACCATCTGACTCCATAAACTATTGTTTGAAGTTGGCTTGTTCCTTATTCTTTTCTGGAAAGATGGAACTATTAATCAAGAAAGGAAGCAAACACTTCTACACTTCTCCTCAGAGGCTCACCAGAGAATGAAAGAGCAGAGCAGAGCTTGGAGGGAGGTTAGATATATTGTGATCATGCTGTGTTTTGTCCAAGCCAACCTGGTCTTTTCCATGATTCCCAATGGCTATAGCTCTGCTGCCAAAAAACGACAACAAAAACAAGTGGCGTGTAGGTTTAGACATTTCAAGTAAACAAAGATTTCCATGACAATGACTTGTCTTGTTTTTTTCCCCTCTAGTACATGAAAGTTATCTTTTCTTTCTAAACTGAAGTTTCTGAAGAGAACACATACATGTTTATTGCCTGTCTGTTCATAAACAAAACCCTGGGGCACAGAAGCCTAGCTTACTTCACCAGCAATAACACCAATTACTTGTTTCATTTTTTTTTTCTTTGTAGAGACCTGGTGGAGAAATTGCCAAGTTCTCACACCTTTCTTCTCCTTGGTAATGCATATATGAATATCCAGGAGGTAAGCACCTACAGCATTAAGGTGCTGTTTATCGAATGAACATAATTGTTGTAGACAATTGTCTATGCAAGGACATGGTCTGTCTGAGCTCAGTAACAGTGCCGAAGAGGTTGCCACGGAGCTCAGCAAAGCCTTGTACCATCCTCTGTCCCCAGAACTAGTATGGATACCTATACAGATACGTACCCCCAATCTGTCTCTCCTGACACTTGGTTTAGCCTGTGTGCAAGTGATTGAATGAGGATGCAGCAGATACACATACCTTCCTATACCCATAATAGCTCAGCACACGGTGAATAGCTAGATAGCTCAGTGGATTAAGGCATCTGGCTGCCTCAGTTTCTTTGCTCTGCCTTCTCCGAGTTAGGCTCTCCTTGCTTACTTCCTCCTCTGCCACCTGGCTTTGCTGCTGTCCAGATCAAAGGCTGCTGAGACTTCTCTGTAGTTTTTTCTCTTCTGTTCTCCTCCATTCTCAACTTTGGGTGCTTAGTTTAATTTTTAAAACCCTCTCTTCCCTTTATTTTATACTGCTTCTCTTTCTGCTCTTCCCTACCTCAGCATGGCTTCCTGTGCCCAGGCCTTAAAGAGAGAAAAGTACAAAAGTCTGTGTCAAGAATCCAAGATAGTTAAGGGCTCCCAAGATGCCAAAGTTTTATTTCCGATATTGCCGGAGCCAGTGACTGTACTACGTCAGGCACTTTTTCAGCTTCTTTGAACCTTTATTCTCTGAGCCAGTGATTGGGTGTTGCTTTCCTAATTCAGGTGCAACAGATGCTTCCAGGCAATGTTCTGGTTTATGAAAAAGTAAAGGTTTGTTGCAGTTTTTGATCTAGGATTGTTTGACTCCCTGCCTTGAAATTCGGGTTCTGCTGAGCTTGGTCACAGTTTGGGACAACCACTACTACCGATACTTGTTTTCAGCCACAGTAAACTTGTACAGGGTGTTTTCAAGCCTTTTAAATATGATTGGTTTTTACATTCTTGACTTTCTGCACCCATGTTTTAGCCTGAAGAAGCAATAGAGGTTTATGAACAAGCTTTGAAGAGGAATCCTAGAGATGGCACTCTGGCTCGTAAAACTGGGAATGCTTTGGTCAAGACTCACAACTATTTGAAGGTACACGAGGAAGAGTTTAGGCCAGACTTTCTTAAGTGATAGCTTTCAAATGTTCTAGCTTCTGTTCACTATCCTTTCATGGCTGTGCTGGCTGAGAATGGCAGAGGGTGTAATCTAGCAAATCTGGAAGGTGCCTGTATAATCATTTTTGTGATATTCCAGGGGAAAAAAATAATCTTCCCTGTAGAAGAGGACACATTTGTGAATGTTAATGTGCCCTCAGACAGTGAAAAGCAAGCAAACAATCCTAGCAGTGCAAAGAATTTCGAATATCCTGCTTTGACATTACTAGTTTCTCTCCCCCCCCCCGCCCATCATGTAAACACGTAGGTTTTTCTGCGAACATGGAAGTAATGTTCAATTCCTCTAAAAATGAAGCAGGTGTTATCATTCTGACCAGGATATAGATAAAAACAGGCCAAATTGAAAGAAAGGGGAGGTGTTTAAGTGTACAAAGAGGACACCCAGATAAGTAGTGCATTCCCTTTAACCCTCATTTCTTCTAGAATTCTTTAAACTTCTAAGGGATAACCTCCATAAAGTGTCTTTGTGGGATGGTTCGGACATCAAAGAGAAAAATGTTTTCTCACCAAGGATCATTAAAGTTGCAAAGAGCACGTAAGAGTTTATAATCTTCTGGAGATGGGGGGATAGGAAGGTATCTCCTAGCAACTATCAGAACAAAATAGGGAAATATTTAGAAAGTATCTTCCTTGATCTTTGCTCCATTGTTTACAGTTATTAATCTGTGTAAGAAATGGACAAATTCCATGATGTTGTAAAGGTGTCTTAAGTTTCGAAAACATAGTTTTCCACTTGTAAGTCAAGTGTTTTTTCTTTCTTTCTTTCTTTTAATCTTCTGCAAATGCTTTAGAAATGTCAAGTGTAAGTTTGTTGGTTGGGGATTTTTTTCTAGGCAATAAATTATTATGAAGCTGCTCTGAAAACTGGACAACAGAATTTCCTTTCTTACGATCTGGCTGAACTGTTACTGAAACTGAACCAGTATGAAAAAGCTGAGAAAGTCCTCCACAAAGTTTTAGATCATGAGTCTGGTATGTATGCATGTACGTACAGTAGTACCTCGGTTTACTAACGCCTCAGTTTACGTAATTTTCAGTTTATGAACAGAAATCTGTTGAAAATAATGTCTTGCTTTATGCTTTCGGGGGGTTTTTTTTGGGGGGGTTGCGAAGAAAGTTTCCCCAGGATGCTTTATGCCTGGAGGTTTGTAGCGCCGCCCCTGTTCCTATGGCAATCCGCATTTCGGTTTGCGAATTTTCCGCATTACATAACATTCCGGATAACGCATTCATTTTGTAAAGTGAGGTACTACTGTATGTATTTAATTATTCATTAAATTTTTTTTGCCCCACCTTTCTCTTAGATTCAGTGTTTTCTTTTTAAATTCACAGATTGGTGCACATAATGTGACCAAGTAAGAAACCTTTCCAAAAGTTAGTAAGAAATTACTGACATCCTGTTGCATAGCTCTGTGTGCACAGCAAGAATAATGTCATCAGTGTGTGCAGTGGGAATGGCAGCAGCAGCAGCTGTAAATCACCACTGATTAAAGATTCCTTTGGCAATTTCAGGGGTGCATGCAGCTAGTGCACAATGCATCAAAGTCACATGTACCAGGAATGACAGGAATAATCATTGGTGATTTACAGCTGTTGTTGACATTCCCATTGTACTTGCAGAGCTGCACAACAGGATTTCAACCAATGTACATTAATCATTTTACTCCATTTGCTTCAGGGATATGTATTTTGTGTTGGCATGTGTAAGAAATAGTTGAACTTTGGTGCTTTTGCATATATTTTGATGGTAAACATAAAATAAGCCATGTTGGATCAGACCACAGGTCTGTCTGTCTAGTTCAACCAACCCCCCCCACACACACATATAGATAGATAGACAGACTGACCGACCGTCTTTCAAACCCCTGAAGAAAAGATACAGTGGTGCCTCACATAACGGGCGCCCCGTTTAACGACGAATCCGCATAACGATGATTTTTTGCGATCGCATAACGATGTTTCCTATGGGGGGAAATCACTTTGCGATGATCGGTAAGCTGTTTCGCTTACCGATTTTCACATAGCGATGTTTTTTCCCCAGCTGATCCGCGGTTCCAAAATGGCCGCCGGGTAAAACAGGGACAGATTCCTCGCTTACCGGGCAGCTAAAATGGCCGCCATATGGAGGATTTTCGCTTAAAAGGTAAGTTTTAAGCCCATAGGAACACATTCAAGGGGTTTCAGTGCATTCCTATGGGCTTTTTAATTTCACATAGCGACGAATCTGTATGGCAACGATTTTTGCTGCACGGATTATCGTTGCTATGCAGGGCACCACTGTACTTTTCTGTTCATGGAAGAAGTCTATTCATAAACAACATTCATTGAGTTCAAGCTCTTAGTTAAAATGGTCAGGGTGTGTGCGTTGTTCTGTTGTTTATTTGGCTAATATTCACCATTGCTAATATTCACCATCCTGTTTTGGAAGATATCTTAACAGAGGGGGGATTGACACCTCCCTCTCAAAAGACCAGTTACATAATCCATTAGTATGTGCAAGGAATAGCCTTTCTGCTAGTGGAATTCTGCTCAGTGCATCTTAGGATCTATCCTACCAATAAAGATATACAGTATAATGTTAACCCAACAACTTTGGACTCCTTTTCCATGGCTATTTATTACATTTTCCAGCATTGACTTGTACAATATAGAGCTTAAACAAAACCATATATTAGACAAGTCAATGCTGCTTGTGGAAGCTGAGCTGAGACTAAGCCATGAACAGCATGAGGTTGATGGAGACTAGAAATGTGTCTTAGGTTTGATCTCTTCATCGGGGTCCTGATGACTTTGGTGATGTGAAAGCCTATTTTTAAATGGGTTGACAGAAAACAAATATCAGTGACTTTGGCTGAAATCCTGTTGCTTAACATAGTAAATTGCATTATAATAGGCTTATTGAATCAGTAGGGATTTGTTGAGTCAGCTCTTCTGTTGATTCAAAAGGGCCTACTCTAGATGCGACTTACTTTAGTCAGAACTAAAGTAGACCCATTTGAAACAATATAACTTACAGAGGATCCCATCCTTCATGTTTGTATTTCTTTGGCATCTCTTTGTGTATTCTACTGTGATGCACAGTGAGATTTGTGCAAGCCTGCTCCCTTAGGAGATACATCTCCTTCTTCACCACAGCAGCAGTCAGTGAGTCAGGTTTAACATCAAAAGGTTTATTTGCATTAACAAACACAGGGTCTCTCAACTTTAGTCAGAGTAGAACTTAAGTTCTCCCCTTCTGGACTCCAATCCTCTTTCTTAATGTCCTCTGAGCCTGAGGTATTACCTTGTAATAAACTAGCAACTGGTAACAAGAAGGACACATGCCAACTCACCAGTGGGCTTACTTGTGGAAAATCCATCCCACATTGGGTTCCTATTGCCTGGGTCTCTCTGGATTCTGGGTGGCATTTGTTTTTCTCCTGTTTTTTCCTGAAAAAAATGTTTCAGAAATTTTACATCTCTAGGAACACCGCCTGTTTCTACTTGTTTCACAGTGTGTTTGTGTCATGCTCAGCTTCTTAATCTTGAAGAATGAGAAAGACACATGTTAAATTTAGCGTCACTCTATTGGCGATCTTTTGGCTCTGTGTTATTATGGCTCTTAGCTTTTTCAGTAAGGAGAAAAGTGTGGAGAGTGTATTCAGTCTTAACACCCTCCTTTGGAAAAGTGGGGGGGAATGATCTGCGTGGATGCTTCTTGGCCAAAGGAGACAAAAACATTTTTCTTTGCAGTCCATGCCTTGGTTTGTTTTTAGAGATGGGGTATTCGTATTCATATACAAATATCCGCGCACAGGTGGAAATAACGAGGGTCCCACCACATGGGGCCGGACTGTCCGCTCACGATTTCACTGCAGATGCCAGCTCCGCAGAGGCTTCCTATCATGCTGTTCTCCGCAATGGATTAGCCACTCTCCAACCTAGCAGAGAGGCTTACCATCCCGTCTCCTGCCAGGACTGGTTAATCGATTGCGGACAATGGCGCGATAGGAAGGTCTGACGAGCTCGCATCAGTGGCGAAATCGTGAGTGGACCGTTTGGCCCCATGGGGCTGGACCCTCGTTTTTTCCACCTGTGCGCCAATATTCGTATACGAATACCCTCATCTCTGTGCCTTTTGTATGCCCTGTGGAGCTACGTCTCCATATATCTGTCTCGAAAGAGCAGAGGATGGGGAGGAGAGGGGAAAGGAGGTCTCCAAAATGCAAGAGGCATGGAAAAGATCTCTGTGCTTAAGTGCAATGCGTCCTCCTTCCTCACCAACGCCAGTTTTAAAGGCGAAGCCTGCAAGATTTTCATTTTCCAGCAGAAGTGACCCTAGGGGAGGTGCTGCTAAAGAGGAAGCAAGGGAGTGTAACACTTCGGTCACCTCCTTGATCATCAGCCTAGATTAAATGGTTTCTTTTGGAATGAACTGGGACATATTTTTTTTCTAATTCTTCTGTAAATTTCCTGGTGGCTTTGTTTGCCTTTTGACCAACCCCCTTTAAGGCATCTCAACTCATTCCTGCTAATTTGGAATACTAATTTGTCCAATTATAATCTTTTTCTTCCCAAAGTAAATGATCTCTCTTCCCTGATGGAAGATGTCCGTTATCAGGTTCTCCTTGCGAAAGTTTACAGCAAAATGGGGAGCACAGAAGATGCTGTTGTTTCATTGCAACAGGTAAAGAAATATTAAATTAAGACCAAATACCTGTAATTGAAATAGTAATGTACTCTCCCCATGGTTACCCTTACTTCCATGCTCTGTTGTTTTCCTGTGTCCATTCTAAGTGGTAAGCCCTCTATTGAGATGTGTCACAACTGTTCTTTGTAAAGCACGACATAACTACATGTCGCTCTGTAAATAAATGAATTATTTTTAAAAAATGTAAATATGCAGGATCTTTCTGTTAAAGTAGAATTATTATTCTCCACTTTGCTTCCACAGTAAATTTGGCCTCTTAGTGCACCTGAGTGAAATTACATTGCTGAAGCTTGAATCTCTGTGTACAGGTTGGACCAGGAAAAACCCTGGCCTTAAAACCTGGAGGGCAAATCATTGTAGGCAGCATGTGGGCTATGGCTCCCTCGTGCCCTCTGGAGCTTGCAGGGCAATTTTGTCAAATTTTAAGGCCTCATGGCACCACTGGATTCCCCCCCCCCCACAACCCCTCCAACTTGTTTTTAAATTAAACTCTTTGCCCACTAGAGGGCACCAGGGGACTTTTTCAGATGAGAATTGGGGTTGTTTTTTTCTTTTTGTAAGGAGAGATGGGCCTCGTCCACCCTGACAGAACTGAGCTTGATAGACAAACAGTCTATGCTGGTATAAGCAGTTTCTTATGGACTGAATCCAAAATTAATCCCAAATAAAACAGATCCATTAAACCTGTAAAATATGCATGATGATTTACAAATCCCATTCACTTCAGCGGGCCTATATTGTTTGGAAGTAGAATCGGATTTACCTCAAGAGAAGGCCATCCTTTTAGAGTTTTGATCAGGGAGCCAAGACTGTATTGCTTTGTATGGCCTTTGGTATTTAAAATTGGTTTTTAAATTGGCTTTTTAAAGTATAGTAAGACCCCATATCTGTGGAGGATTGGTTCCAATTTCAACAGCTCTGTGGCATTTCTTTTTCAAGGACAATTAAGAATCAATTTCCTCATTTGCCAGGCATCTTAAGGAAAGAGCCGGTGGGAAGGCAGGAAGGAGTGGGAGATGGAATAATAATAGCAATAGTGGTGGTGGTGGTAGTAGTAACAGTAGTAGTAGCAAATTCTGGATTTCTAGAAATAAGGAGGCCCTTCTGAATTGTGTGGCTTATTCAGAGTTTCTCACCCATGTTATTTCCTCCTGTAAGCCATTCTTTTTGCTTTCCTGTCAGGCTCGGGAATTGCAGACCAGAGTCCTGAAACGGATTCAGATAGAGCAGCTGGATGCTGTGCCTGTGCAGAAGCAACTTGCAGCTGAAATCTGTGCCGAGATAGCAAAGCACTCAGCGACCCAGCGGAACTACGAGAAAGCAATTAAATTTTACAAAGAAGCTCTTGTTCATTGTGAGACAGACAACAAGGTCAGCTGCGTATCAGGATTAACCATTTCCCTTCAAGTCTTGCTTTAAACGGCCTGGATGTCAGGATGTGTGCCATGAACTTCAAATAACGTCAGATAGAATAAATGTGTATCTATCCTTTAACCTTCAGGTGATGCTGGAACTTGCACATTTATACCTTGCACACGATGATGTAGATTCGTGCCAACGCCAATGTGCTCTCTTGTTAAAGAATGATCCAGACAATGCAGCAGCTACTATGGTTGGTTGATACCCATGTTGTCTTGAGAAGGGTAATTGGGTTGAATTATGTTTTATTTTTTAAATATAAAGATAACTTCTGCAACATGTTTATGGATACATTCATTGTGTTCATGCATTCTAAATTCACTCAAAGTAGGGTGCTAGTAAAAAACTAAATAAATGTCAAAGTAGTAACTAATAAACAATTTGTAAAACCACTTCAAAATATGATGCCAAAAAGAAGCAAAACTCCTACAGTGTGACAATTAAAGCAGTGGAAAACTTCGATTATGAAAGCATTCTTGTTTGCAGCATAAATTATGTAAAAAGATTGGTGAATCTCCCTGGGTTTGGACGTTCCAGAGTGAAAACCACTGGTCCTGCTCCATGCCCCAAATTCGTGGATGACCTGGCAGCACAGGTCTGGTGGAATGTGGCATTTGGAATTAGCCCACATTTGCAGTCTGATAGGAAAAGTCTCTGTGGGTGACATTGTATGCTTTGACTTTTGGAAATAAAGGGATGTTTAGGCATGGCAGAATGTGAGAGTTACATGGAATGGTGCTGGAGGGGAAAGAGCTGGATGTAATGAAGAGATTTTATGAGTGGGAGCTTATAGCCTTGACATAGTACAGAAGCTGTGCAAGAGAGTGACAATTGGAAGTATTGTTGGTGCCTCTGAAAGCAGGCAGGTTGAGTAAAAGCATGATAGCGACGCTTAGTAAGGGACATTTTTAGAAGGTACTTTTTCCCCTCCACACACACCCCCAATTTTGGGGTTTTCTTGAGCAGTTGAGGGTGTGGCCATTATGTAGATATGTTTACCTGATCTTGCAAGATTAAATTGCTGTGGATCACCTTTGTATTGAATTCTGTTTAGTTTGCATGTTGCTTTATGTCTATAGATGATGGCCGACCTTATGTTCAGGAAACAGGACTATGAACAAGCAGTATTTCATTTCCAGCAGCTCCTGGATCGAAACCCAGGTGAGCTTTGCCCTTTTTGTTGCTCCTTTTTTTAAAAAAAATGATTTTACTAAAATTATTCATGTTGATAGGCACAAATGTTACAGAATTTGGAGGGCAGTGCATTGTCCACACTTGTTCTTGTGTGTAAAAAAGTGTCACAAAAGCATGGTCAAATAAGGAGCCATTTCCCAAGACAAGAAGGGGTGAAACCCACTGTAAAAGCAACCAAAAGATTGTATGGGTGATATTAAAATGTCAAAGAGAGAGAGGAAGGAAGGGAGGGATTTGCTTTGGTCTTCTTGCTTTCTCCCAAAGCATCAGTATCTAACCAGGAGAAAGAGATTCCACTGTGGGATGTGAAGGAGGCCAGTGGTTCTGCAGATTTGAAAGGGTCTGAAAGTTCAAGCTCAATAAAGGTCATGTAGCTTCTTAAGATCAAATTGTGGTTGGATTGCAGGGTCCATCCACTTCAGCCACCATAACCAATGGATGGTATCCATTGCAGATCATAAGGAGGAACAGAAGTTGTCCAACCTTGTTTTAAGCTTACAGATAATATATTCATGGATAGTTTTGAGTCCATGACTTCTGATTGCATGGTAGGCAAGGATGCTACTCCTAGTTGTCAAACAAGTCATGTTTAGCTGGAGTGAGGACTAAGGCAAAGGACAAGAAAATATTGCGCCATTTTTTAGGATGCCAGAATGCATCTTTGTCACTGGTGCAGGAAGAAAGCATCTTTGTTTCAGTCTTCCAGGTATAATTTGTGAAAATCCTTTCTTAATGGCCAAGATCCTGTTGCTTAGCAACAGTACCATTAGAGTAGACCCACTGAACCAATGGAACTTACAGATGAATTGATTCATCATATCCCCACTACTTCAGTGGGCTCATTCTAGTGTGACTTACTGTGCTAAGCAACAGGGTTTCAGCCAATACATGACATTTAAACCATTTATTAGCCTGGTATATTAGGAGAGATTGTATCTGATAGGATAAATTATTTGAAAAGCATAGGAAAAGAATGTTTAAACTAGAGATGAGCACGAACCAGTTCATCCCAGTTTGTAAAGGTGATGATGCTTCTCTGACCCGCCTCTTCTGGCTCAATCAGCCACTCAGCAGGCCCAGCATGCTGGTCTCCTGCACCTCCTCAACAGATCTTCCAGTCCTGGCAAGAGCTCAGGCTTCTCTGCCCCTCCCCTCGTGGTTGAACTCCCACTCAGACAAAAGGGCGGGGCAGAGACATCTGGGCTCTTGCTCATGACTGGGAGATTAGCTAAAGAGATGGGGAAAACAAGCAAGCTGGGCCTGGTGAGGGTCTGGTCGGCTGGATGTGCTGGAGGATTGTAGGAGTGCCTGGCATGTATCTGGGCCACTGGGAGCCACATACAGGCTACTGGCTATATTTATCCCAGCCCAAATTTGCCCACATGAGCCTAAAACCAGTACTTCCTGTTAGAACAGCTTGGTTTCCTAAATGTTCTTGGATTAAACTCCCCAAAATCTTAACCACTAGCTGTGCTGGCCAGGATTTCTGGGAGTTGTAGTCCAAAAACATCTGGTGACCCAAGGCTGGGAATCCATGGAATACAACCGTTGAATCCATGACCATTTGATGAGTCAGTACTTACATAATTTACTGATTCAGAGGGTCTACTTTAGTTAGGACTGATGAAAGGATTTAGGCTTTAGAATCTTACATTTGATTGTAGTGCAGATTTTTAAAACCACGGTTGATTTCTACAGTGCTGTGAATATTTATGTTGACAGATAATTATGCAACACTGTCACGTTTAATTGACCTTCTGAGAAGAGCTGGGAAACTAGATGAAGTTTCGAAATTCCTAACAATGGCTGAGAAACATTCTCCTAGGACAAAACTTGATGCAGGTTTTCACTATTGCAAAGGATTGTATCTTTGGTAGGTGTGGTAAAGTACACTAAATTGATACTGCCCAAAAAGATTTGCTTTACCTTTATTTTCATGGAGCACCAACAGTTTGACACTAGTCTTAATGTCAAGTTCTTTCTACTCAGTGTGAGTAAATGAACTGCTCACCCCTCTTCATGCCAGCTTAACATCCCCTGGTTCTTCATTCTTCCACAGCTCCCTGACCGCTTTTCTGCCCCCTTTTTCTGCTAAACAGTGCTTTCTGTCTCTAGCTGAGCCATTTCCCCAAACCCACTTGCCTCTTATGTATGGCAGCATGCATGTTCTTTTATTGTTCATTCCTTCACCAGCCATTTCTTTCTTTCTTATCCTTTCCTTCCTGTGGTCCAAGACAAAATTCTGTTGTCATAGAGATGAACTAATTCATTTGCCAAATGTCATGTGAAAATATATATGTAATTTGATACACTGGACAGGCTTAAAGCAAGATGTCAACAATTCTGCTTTGACAACAACTCTTGTCCCTTCTTCACCTTATATACTTAACTGTCATTCCTCCTAGGCTGCCTTTCCTTTTAGCTATGCAGAGCCCAACCTTTCTGCTCTCCTCAGTTCTACCTTACTCCTAGTAGCAGAACAGAGCATTTTCCTTCTCTAGCCCCCTGTGAGAGGATCTTTCCTTAGCCATTAGTACTTACTCACAATGTGTTGCCTGCTCTTTGCTCCTCTGCAGCTGGAAATTTAGTACTGTCACAATAGGTCCTCTAGCATGTAGGGAATATCCATCAATATTCATTTTGAAAAATACTGGAGGAGTTTTAAAAATTGTGTTGCTGATACACCTAAATATAGACTTGGATGGGTCTCAGGGTTACATTTTCCTTTTGTTCTAAGCTTAATTAGTACCGGTTCTAAAGTACATTTGATTGCCTCTCTAGGTACACCGGTGAACCAAACGATGCACTTCGGCATTTTAACAAAGCAAGGAAGGACAATGACTGGGGACAGAATGCTGTTTATAATATGATTGAAATCTGCCTAAATCCCGATAATGAAACAGTGGGAGGTGAAGTGTTTGAACATTTGGATGGTGACACAGAGTGAGTCATGATGAGACGTTTATGACTTCTGGCATTTTAATGTAGTACCTTATTTTGACAGATCGTCAGTGATGCTCTGAAGACTTCCTTCAAATTATTTTTGGGTACCAGCGGTGAGGGTCAGGATGCTGAACTCTGTCCCCATTGCTTCCTATGCTCGTTAGAGAGCCATATGGTTGAAGCAAGTGCCTGGTGGAGAAGAGCCAAGTTCAGAGGTCATAATTTCCACCCTTTATTTCTCTTGCAATCAAGGCCATGAGACAGCATTCAGAAAGCTATGACGGGAAGTTCATTGAGCGATGGAGGGTAGACCAGATTTGTGCAAATCACACCATTGTTGGCTGTACATTTCTTTTGCTATTATTTATTTATTTATACCCCACCCCTCTAGACCATGTCTACTTGGAAATGAGGTCATCATCATTTGTTTCTCCTTTCAAACAAAACAAGGAAAGACCAAGCCTACCAATCAACAGAATATTTTATCCTACCTGAGGTAGCAGTATAATACATACTATGTGACAAAGGGGCAGTAGCCTTCCCCTATGTCTCAGGCTATCTGTGATTACTTCTGTATGATCAGACATGTACCAAGGTAACCACAATAAGGGGTATGACAATAGTTGCCAATACTGTACTTTCCATAATTTGCTCTAGAACACACCCGGGAGTGTGTCTTGCTGCCCCTTTTCATTCTTATGGCTCCCAAAGACACAAATGGTGTTCCCAGCACTATAGCGGAGCCAAGGCTCGCAGGGATGAAGCCTGGGGACATTCTCAGGAACAGGGGCTGTGACATCATCTGCTCTACAGCCCAGCCCAGGTTGCCCTGTTCCCTCCAAACAGTTGCTTGCAGAGAACCTGATTTTTCCAGGAATCGTACGTACATTGCTGCAGTTGTAATGTCTGGTCTTAAAGGAACAGCCAAGAGCTATTAGTTTACAAAAGATTTGTTCCTCATTTCCTCAGTGGTTCATATGAAGCAACAGAGCATTTGGGGATTTTTCCTTGTATGGACAAGTAAGTGGCTATGGGACCTGCCATCATGAGTAAACTCCCCTTCCAGATTTCACAGGACGCCACTGGATACTCCTTGCGTTTGAAGATGTTTTCTTTTTCTCCCCTTGTTTGTAGTATTTCCACAGAGAAACAAGAATCTGTACAACTGGCTGTGAGAACAGCAGAAAAGCTCTTAAAGGAACTGAAGCCTCAGACGGCTCAAGGTCATGTACAGCTTTGCATCATGGAAAATTATTGCCTTGTGGCAACCAAGCAGAAATCAAATGTTGAGCGAGCACTAAATGCCTTTACAGAAGTTGTTGTTAATGAGGTGGGTTGTTCAAAATGTCCGTGCAGTTGAATCTTAGAAACAATAGAAGCCAGGGGGGCAGGGTGCACACATGGCAAAATGGCCCCCACCCTCTAGAGGGCAGAAGGGGGCTTCTCTAAGCAAACACTTTTAAAGGAAATGTTATTTTTTAAAAAAATATAGAGGATCCCCACTTGAGAACTTTCTATTACTACTGAATGCTCAAAATTGCCTGTTTTTCCTTATCCTCCAGCTTGCCTGTTATTTAATGCCAGTGTTGCCCCTTCACATAAAAAGTGTGCTTATGTTGGGGAGAGGGGAAGCCATCAGAGAATTTACAGACATGAGAAGTTCAGTATTTCGCTAAAGTAGTGGTGGAGTTTTCAGTTGTTAAAACAGGTGATGTACCAGCTCATGCCAGGAAAGTCACTCACATGAGAGGGTAAACTCCGTAGGAAGTAATGTATGAATCCTTTTTCCGAGACATAGCTGTAGGCATTTGACTTTTATCAAAGTATGGCTGTTCGTGCCAAAGCAGAAGTCCTCGTGGGAGAGAAGCACTGCCTCAGCCAGTCTCAGCAGCAGAACAAAAACAGTGTTTGTGCTTCTCTGAAAATGTTTACTTAATAGGGCACGCCTTTGCTACCGTGGTGTTACAGATAACATCTGAACCTGGCTACTCGAGCGTCTTAAAATGACTGGCCAGCCATTGGTATCACTTCTTATGTTTCGGATGTGTATCTCCGATCTCTCATTTCGCTATGGTTAAGGCTCTGGGTGGTCCTTAACGGTGACATTAAGACACAAGAAAAACATGTTTCAGTCCAAAAGCCGCAGCAACAACCCTCCCTGCATGGATCAGTATGTTGAGGGGTTTTGTATGTGAGAGAGGAAGGAAAATAATTCCTCCCCACCCAGCAATCTAGTTGAGCTACTGCTTGTGGAAGAGTCTACAGTGGAGCAGAGAGCAGCCTGGCTGCTTGGCCCAGCCCTAGGGATCCTGCTGTGCATTCAAAGAAGGCCTGTTCTTTCTTCCTTACTCTTTGGAGGGGCTGGTGCTGCTCAATTCACACCTCCCATCTTTTCCTAGAGAAGGGTGATGGGCTCTGGGTTTTTGGCCATTGTAAATCTCTACATTAAGGCTGCACTTGCTGTCATCAGTGTCAAATGCATCTTCTTGAGAATATTGGTAGCTGCATCAGGTTTTCGGTTTGTTGTCTGAATTGTGTCCTGTGTTGTTTTGTTCCAGAAAGATCACGTTCCGGCCCTTTTAGGGATGGCTATTGCATACATGATTTTAAAACAAACCCCACGAGCCAGGAACCAGTTGAAACGCATTTCGAAAATGAACTGGAATCCTATTGATGCAGAGGAGTTTGAGAAAAGTTGGCTTCTGCTAGCTGACATTTACATTCAGTCTTCCAAATACGACATGGCTGGTGAATTATTAAAACGATGCCTCCGTCATAATAGGGTAATTGACAGGCCAGAATCTCATGTCCTATCAGATGTCTTAATGTTTTCCTATACTTTTTAGACTGCTAATATGACCAGTCTTGTGGAGAGCAAGAGGTACAAATGCATGCTTCAGCCTTGGGGTGTAATTTGTGTAGACACTGCTCTTGGCTGTGCAGGGAACTGTGGTACTTGCCATTCCCTCTACAGTCTAGTGAGGATGCTGGTCATTATTTGCATTCTTCTGTTTCTTTTCAGTAGTGAACCGAAAAGGTCTAAAAAAATTTAGCTTGCCGTTTTAAAGAGCTGAAAAGACTGATTTAAAAGTGAATTGGTATAAGAAGTTTCCTTTTCTTGTTTGCTTTAGTCCTGTTGCAAAGCTTATGAATATATGGGGTACATAATGGAGAAGGAACAAGCGTACAAGGATGCAGCTGCAAACTATGAGATGGCCTGGAAGTATGGAAACCAAACAAATCCAGCAATAGGTAGGTTTGGTGTTAGCTCCTGCCCTCTGGTGGTCCGGGAGGAACCATAATTTTCCAGATTGAGGGAGGTCTTTCCCAAGTATATAGGCAGGAATAGAATGTAGGAAACGAATGTTATACTGGGTTAGACAATTCGCCCATCTAGCCTAGTGGTGTCATCTCGGATTAGCAGAGTATCCTTATCTTTGTGAGAATCACTTCACTTGATCCCTTGGATCTGGAAAAATATAGGAATCTCAGACCTTTTGCTTGCAAAGAATATGCCGTTTTCCCCATGAGCTGTCTCTTTTCTATAACCATCTGTCAGATCTACTTTGATTTCGATTCTGGCATTTAGCAGGGGGGTTGGACACAACGGCTTTATAGGCCCCTTCTAGGATTCTCAGGTTCTATAACCCTTCATGATGGATCTCAGCACATACCTGACCAGAGGTGACAGTTTCTTACAGCTCTTAAAACTCTCTTGCCTTTTTTAAATGGTCGCTTCTTTAGCCAGCATATGAAGATCTGCACTCAGCTTGATATTTTAAATTAAAAACACCCTCCTTAACAGAATAGGATTTTAGTTGTTTGATTGTGCTCACCTACTATTACTCACATTTACGAAGACTCTCTAGGTAGATTGGAAGTTAGTAGGACTGTTCCCTGCCAAAGAACAGCAATCCTGAACCTGCTGATCTTGAAGCTGCCTTTTCAGGATATATGTGCAGGGTTCTGTTAATTGTTTAAGTATGAGTTTTCATCAAATGAAAACCACCTGGTTCAAGCTGCATAAACTTTCAGGTGAATCAAAACAGTAAGTCTGAAGGATAAGGCAAATCTCATATATTTTAACAGAATACATGGCATGTGTCAGAGTAAGAGCCGCCTTAAAAGGCCAGCTCATCTGTCCGTGGGAGAAGGCAAAATGGCCCTTCTAAAATGGTGGCTGCTGTCTGGTTTTATAAAGACTTGCTACAGTAAAAACAATAGCTGTCCACTTAAGGGAGTGTTTAGTACATTAAAATGTGGTAATAAAGTAACATGTGGTGTCATTAAATAATTAATCAAAATTAATTAGCTACACATTGCAACTTGTCCCAAAATAAATAACAGAAGGTTCTCAATGTGACAGACCTTTGTGCAAGACTGACTTGGGCATTGTTCTGTTCTTCATATACAGTATATAATTGGGGCCACATACATGACATAGGATTGTCACCAAAAGAAAGAGGATGGAGTATTTCCCTGAATGTATGGGAGACTTGTCCTATTTTCCTGTGCAGGGGAACCATGTATTTTGGACATGGCCTCCTGCCTTTCCCCAGATTGATGGGGGCCAAGGCTGTATTTTCAAGGTGACCTCAGGTTCCCAGAGGATGTTGGCAGCAAAGCAGAATGTAGAGTTGCTGTCTGTCAGCCAGGGCCACAGAGTTAGACTGAAGGAAAGCCACTTGATTCTCCATGATGGGACGCAATCTGCCTGAGAGGAAGCAAGCCATCTTGTGTACATCTGACAAGCCTCCTTTTCCTGCTCCTATAACCTTTTAAGATGCGAAGGCGGCAAGAATATGCCCCCAGTTTTAACTTTTGTGGAGTGGGAAAAAACAGGATTTGGTTCCAGACACACAAACACTCTCAGCTCAGTTCCTCATCCTGCTTACATAGGGGTCAGCAACATGGTCCAGAGGTTGTAAGACTACGACTCTTAAAATCCCTGACCATGGGCCATGTTAGCTGGGGCTTCTGGAAGCTCTAGTCCAAAATATCCAAAGGGCATCAGGTTGTCCACCTTGCTCTTGACCTCTGGTTTACTACAAACCTTCATGCTGTCTGTAGGAAGTGAAAGAAGATGGTTAAAATGTCTGCCCTGATCTCAGGCCAGTGCTTCCATTTGAGTCGGGGGAATCAAGTGGTGCTCTTTTCAGATTGGCTTTGAATCCGTATAATATACAGTCGTGCCCCGCTTAACGATTACCCCGTATTATGACGAATCTGCTTCACGACGATGTTTTTGCGATCGCAACTGCGATCACAAAACAGTGTTTTAAATGGGGTTTTTTCGCTTTGCGAAAATCGGTTCCCTGCTTCGGGAACCGATTCTTCACATTACGATGATCAAAACAGCTGATCGTCAGGTTTTCAAAATGGCCGCCGGGTACTCAAAATGGCTCCCCGCTGTGCTTAGGGACGGATTCCTCGCTATACAGGCACTGAAAATTGCCACCGTATGGAGGATCTTTGCTGGACAGTGAGTTTTTAGCCCATTGGAATGCATTAACCGGGTTTTAATGCGTTTCAATAGGTTTTTTATTTTTGCTTTATGACGTTTTCGCTCTACAGCGATTTCACTGGAACGAATTAACGTCGTTAAGCGAGGCACCACTGTATTTATATGAACACTACACTGCCCATTAAGACCTTGGATGCAGGTGCTGTATAGCAACTGCTGTTGTCTAACCTTTCTAAGTTGAAGAGATGAGCAAAGGAAATGTCTTGGGTCCCTTTGGCCTGAGCACACACCCACACACCACCATCTGATAGCTCCAACATTAGCTACTGTTGCAGCCCCGTTGCTGCAGCCAGCAGCTTTCTAGCCTGAGCAAACTCAGCTTTGTGGAGACAAGCCTGGGGAGATGACCAGTCCATGTAGTTTTAAATAGGATTGTAGGCATAGCTGTAGCTGAGGTAGACCCATTCTAGTGAACCTGTGCACTGACTAGCTTAAATGAAAGCATCTGTGGCCGATGTCTGCCAAACTGGCTGCTGGAGGGGAGGGGAAAAGGGAGGGGAGGGATTTGTTGTCTCCTTCTCTCCCTGCTCAGTTGCTGCTGCTACTGTTGCTGCTGCTGTGGTTGTTGCTGTAAGCTCCTGCTTATTTAACTGTACAGTACCTGCTTTAAAAAGGTGTCAGGGATCTCCCTTCTTATTTTATGAAAACAACCACAATACAAGTGTCTATTCTAGTCTGTGCTTGGAAGCTGCCCTCTAGATTCCCTCCTCCTTTCAAAGAAGACCAGGGCAATAGTTCTCATTTATCTCCTGTATCAGAAGGTGGGAGCTCTCGAAGTGCAGCCTTTGAGAGAGGGGCAAGTCTTAGAGAAATGCAAACAATGGGCCATCTGTGCCTTTTCCCATTCTAGAATTTATTTGGCTCTTTTCCAACATAATTGTTTTTTTAAAAAATATTTATTTATTTAAAATATTTATTACTTCACCAAAGCAGCTTGCATCAATTAAAAAAATGTAAAGAAAAAAAACCACTAAATTATGTAAATATTTAAAAATAATTAAATGAACATTATATTAAAAGTGTTGGGTAAAATCAGATTTGAAAGGAACAAAAATGCAAACCATACCATTTTAAAGCCTCTCTTAAAAGACATGCACAAGCCACATTTGCTGCTTGCAAAAAGAAAAGACTTCTTCACATAAAACCTTTAAATGTTCCCTAGTGCAAAGAATGTCACATACTGTTTTATAGGTTTCAAGCTGGCATTTAATTACCTGAAAGCTAAGAGATACATCGACGCAATCAGTGTTTGTCATAAGGTAAGGTATTGTAAATATAAAATGATTAATTGTGACTTCGTGTTTTGATATGGCATTTAAGAGTTACAGCAAAGCAAAGGCAGTCACAAATTCTTCATTTAAAACTTAAACTCTGTGGGTGAGTGGGTATATATGAGAAAGAGAAGATGCTGTATGCATATGCCATTTTTCATGACAGAAGCTAGACATGCAATTTCCTCCATGTTTATGTGTTATTTTGGTACAGTACATCTGTTGTTGTGAAATACCCTTGGGTATATATATCAATGGAACCGACAGGTAACCTTCAGCTCAAATTTATAATAAGACAAAACATTACTGCTGTTTTACTACGAGCATTGTTTCTTTCAACAGGTTTTAGAAACTCATCCAAATTACCCGAAGATCAGAAAAGACATACTTGATAAGGCACGCATATCTTTAAGGACTTGAACATTATTGTGTATGTTTATCTTAATAAGGGGGGGGTATTACAAAGGGGGGAATGGGCTGCGAAGACATCTGTTTAGTTTGGGTGATGCTGCATGCCCCACCTGTTTCCACTGGAGGATTTTTTAAAAATGAAGAGAGACTACTTAGATTTATCTCCCCTCTGGAAGAGGATGTTTCAGTACTTAAGATTCAGTAAACGCAAACTATAATTTGATGTCTGTTACTCTCCACCGATGGGTACCAGCTGCCATCCCAATAAATCACTTCAGTGTAAAGGAAGGACAGAGGTAGGCGGAACCCCCTTTGAAGGTCTCTCTCAGGCAGAGAAATCTTCAGAGAAAGTTTTCCAGCTGCGCTCATAGTTCCTTCATATAGAGGTGATTTATTTGGAGTGAGATGATGGTTTTTAAACAGTGTATAATCAGAATCCTCAAAGGCAATAAAAAAAGAAAAAGACAACACAATTGCAATGCTTTATCTGTGTCGTTAAGTTTTTATGTACTATTCTGGTTTTGTTAAGATGTTTTTCTAAAAAGAAAAACCAAGCAAATTAAAGAACCTAACAAATTATTGTTTTCTAAAGCAATTCACTTTGCTGCTGACTAAGTTATTTTACTTTTTTATGGTATGCAAACATAAATAAAGTATACGTGTTCTGCTGGCTTTCTAAAGATGGCCAAAATCCTGTTGCCATGCATGTAGCATAAATTGATCCGTGCTGCAGTTTCCAGGGAGTTACACCTAGCAGAACATCATTGCAGTGCACAACTTAATTGTGCAAAGTATTGTACAACAGTGCCTGTGAAACTGCTTGCAGAGTGTGGTTTCTGCCATTACATAGATGTTGCAGCCATGTGCGCAACAATACCAGCCTAGCTATGAAACAGGACTTGGCCAATGCATGTACATAGATGGCACTGGTATCTTTCTTCTCCTTCAAAGATGCTCAGAGTTATATTGTAGCCTCATAAGTAGTCTGCAAAATGGATTTGGTTGCGAGACAATGCCCTTCTTCAGTTTTGGATGGGGACTTCAGTTTCCTACACCCAAGCCTCGCACTTCAGTCGTTTCAACAAACAGTGATCAAATATCACATTGCCGGCACCCCACACACACACACACACACAGAGTTTCATACATAGGAATATATTTCTGTTGGAATGTCTAATTTAAAAATGTCAGCTGCCTCTCACCATTTACCCGTTTGTATCATTCATTCATAAAGCAATTATGTCAAAGAGCTTGTCTTATTAAGCCAGCATTGGTGGTGTAGCCTCTGGAAATTCTCAGGCACTTATTTTTCAGAGAGGTCTTAGTCTTAGCGACCTCTTGAACATCTGTGGTCTCTTATTCAAAAGCAAAACTGCAGAAACAACAAGGCATGTGGGATACACATGCCTTGTTGTTTTTGCAGTTTTGCTTTTGAAACCTGGGCCCACAGCCACTCGGTCCTCACCGTGCTCCAACAGCTGTTGTGGACATCCTATTTTAGAAGGGAAACCACTGCAGTGCATGTATGTCATTTCCTCCAGTGTTTCTCTTTTAATCTGGATTGGTGGGAGGTCTGGATGGGGTAGTCTCTTAAAGTTTAGGAACAGAGAAAATCAACATAAAGAGCTTTTTATAGATATTGTGTGTTTCAAACTTTCTGTAATGAAGTGGGTGGGCAGCTGTTGAGCATACAGATGTTTTGGATAACACCAACAATCCCTGACCTGGGTGTACTGGGCAAGAATGATGGGTGCTATAGGGCAAGACACTTGGTGGGCCACAGATTCCCCACCCATGCTGTAAAGAGACAGGTGCAAGAAGGCCATATTGTTTTCCTGCTGTCCCACTGAATCAGTCATCTCAGTTAGGAAGACTAGCACTATTGGACCACAGTTCCTAGAAACCTCCCAGCCAGTATGTATGTGCTGGGGGAGGGGGGAAATTATGGGAACAGTAGTTCAAAAAAGCACTTTTCTGAACTCTGTCAGATGTACACACTCACACCTTCCCCCATGTATTGTTTCAACCTTCAGGCCTACCAAGTGGTTGTGGCAGAGCTGGAAGTTTGTCTTGTCTTTCAGTTATCAAAAGCTTAAGTGGATCTCAAACCAGTCCTTGGATGCTGTGAATTTTTCAAAGCCACCTTTGTAGTCTTGTGATGGAGTTAAAAGCTGCAGATGTAGGGCTGACCAAGAGTAATCTGATGCTCTTATTCCTTTGATGATGATGGTGTTCATGTCCTGTACCGGACTAACAATTCTTAAGAATCTCTAACAGGATGGCATTAAAACTTAAATTTTCCTTCCTGTACCTTGCTAACATTCTTGCATATTTACTTTAGTAAAAAATACATGTACTCCCCTGTAGAAACAAAGCCCAGGGGAAGATATTTATACTTCTCCATGCTAGCTGTAGAGGGGACAAGGGCTTATAAATTCTAACTATTAACCCCTCATATTTGCCCACCTCCAGATCTGTACCACTTCATCACTAGCTTAGAACAATGGGGCCTGTATCCAGTGGTGTCACTGCAATGACACAAGATTACTTGTGCAGCCAGTTATGCATTTACAGAATTAGCACACAGGCCATAACTGGTGCCATTGTTGTTCTGCAATGTAAACCACAGCCTTCCAGTGACACTTCACTGTTGCTTACACATTCCATTGCAATTACACTACTGGGGAAATTACTGTTGAACTTTTAAAGTTGTTTTTTTCTTTCATTTTTATGTTTTTTTAATCATACAGTGCATTCGGTTGTTTTATAGATTATTGTAATCTGTATATAAGCTGCTTTGAATAGTTAATTGAAAGGTATATAATAAATATATTGAAGAAAATAACTATAGACTCCTCAATCTGTTTTTATGGACCCATATCCCACATTTCTGTATTTTATTTATTAGCGGCTTTTTAACTTTCCTCCTATGATCAGGGTAGCGTATGTGGCTCTCCTCCTTTTCAGAACAACCTGGCCAAGGGTCACCCAGTCAACTCACAATCAAGTGGGGATTTGAACCTCGGTCTCTCACCATATTAACTGTTGCTCAACCAATTGCTTTCAGGCACATTTTTCTTGTTGGACCCAGTAGAAAAATACAGCTTTATCCCACAACTTGGAGACAACAATCGCAATAAGGTTACCATATGACTCATATTGTTGTACAATGCTGCCATTTTTAGCCATCTTGAAGTTGATTTCGGCTTCCTGAGAATGATGTTAAGGTTTCATCATTATAGCTCTTGTGGTTGCCTGCAAACTCCTTTATTTTCTTTTGCTCTTGTATCCACATCCTCTGATTCAGATACAAAGCCACAGCTTCTGTCACTACTAGTCTTTATTTACTCCTTCTGTAGTTGCCTTTTTTAAAACTTAAGGATAGAAGACAAACATAGATTTGAAACACAAAGTACTTTAATGTTTTATCTCAAATTAAAACTGTAATTTTATTTAGTTAATGGTATTTCCATCATTTTTCACAGTGCCATGGTGTTAATATCAACAAAGAAGTTGAATCTAATTGAGTTTAATAGTTTTAAGTATATGTAGGCTGAAATCCTGTTTGTAGAGTAAGCCAACTCGTAACTTTCCATCTGTTCCTCCCTGGTGAACAAAGTACTCCTGCCACAACTCTCAGAAGGGGTGTATATGCATGCCTGATGCAGGCATACATGTATCCTGAAGAATCAAGGTGGGGATGCCTTGTTTAGCAGGTAGGAATAGACAGCACTAGGATTGTAGCCTCCTTTGTAGGTTTCAGCACTGGGATTGTAGCCTCCTTTGTAGGTGGCAAGCTCTTACTCTGAAGCCTTCTTCATCGTTGAAATATATTTCTGTGTATGGAACCGTCCCAAGAAGCAGGCATGTTCTGAAATACAGATGTCTCTTTTGAATGTTAGGATTTCCACCTGGAGATTCTCTTTATTTTTCCTCAAACAAAAACCCAGTCAGAATCCTGTTGGTGATGTACACATGCATGAGGAGGACAATAGCAACACAGGCTCAGCTGTGGGCTGGTCATCTCACTTTCCTCCTTGTTCCAGGAAATTCCAAATGGCAAGCTTCCCTGTGGACCTTGGAGACTCCCTCTGGGCAGAATGGGTGCCATGGCTAAAGAGGCCGAGGTACTAAAACAAGGAACCCAGATGGAGCCCCAGAGAAGGAAGTACCCCCCTGAGAACCCAAGCAAGGAAGTGTGGCCCCTAGAGGAGAGGAGGGAGAGACCACAGGAGCTGCAGGATATGGGGGGGGCATTGGAGGCAGAGGGGCAGGAGGTGTCATAAGGATAGAGTAGGTCATGGGGTCAAGAGATAGGACCTGCTGTCAGATGTGGTGGTAGAGGAGATAGAGGAAGCCTAAGGGATGACACCCTAGAGCAGGGATCCCCAACCCCTGGTCTGCAGCCCGGTGCACGTGCGTGGCCTGGGCGAGACTGGGCCACGGAGACAGATCTCCCACCCACCCCGCATGCACTCCTGCCCCGCACAGCCCCTTTGCGCATGCAAAGGGGCTGTGCCCCCCACCCCTTTGCAAGTGTGTGCGAGTGTCCCCCGAGCACCCCCTGCCCTTCGCGCATGTATATAAGCTCCTTCACACATGCGTGCGAGCATGGGGGGCTGCCCCACCTTCCCCAACCAGTCTGTGGAGTTCAAAAGGTTGGGGACTGCTGCCCTAACCAAATTGCCTAAGATGAACCAGAAGCCCTGGGTGACTGGGAATAAATACACAAAGAAGGACCCTGGACCAAGGTTCTAGTACAACTGAGAGTGCCAAAAGAATAGATGGCGGGGGCACCTTAAACTTCAACCTCTCCACAGCCCCAGCAGGAGCCTCGTGGCGCAGTGGATAAACTGCTGTACTGCAGCCAAAACTGTCCCCACGACCTGGGGTTCAATCCCAGGTAGCGGCTCAAGGTTGGCTCAGCCTGTCTATCCTTCCGAAGTCAGTAAAATGAGCTTGCTGAGGAGGCAATGTGTAGCCTGCATAATCAACTTGCAAACCACCCAGAGAGTGCTTGAAGTGCTATGGGGCGGTATATAAGCAGCATGCTTTTACTGAGGGGAACAGAAAAGTCAGGCGGAAAAGCACTGTCCCTAGGGATCCGGGGCTATGAGGGCCAACTGCCACCCGGCCACGTTGCTGGAGGAGACAGAGGCAAACCCTGGAGAGACAGCAAGAGCAGAGAAGCTGGGACTGTCACTGTTGCCCTCGTTGTGTGCATATAAACTCTCCTTGCTGCAGGCCTCCGGATGCTGGTCAGCACAGAGAACCCCACTAAGAGTCAAAGGAGTTGGAGGCCTCCCAGTGATGCTAAATGGAGGGTCCTCAGACTGAACCCGAGAGAAGTGCTGGGCACTGTTCCAAAGGCTGTTACAAGTGATTTGTCTGTTTCTCCCACCCCAGTTTACATTGAACTACCTTTGGTGTCATTCATGGATTCGGGGATGGAGGAAGGCGCTCCCACAGACATGGCTAGGCCTCCCAGTGTACATACGCTAACTTGTTTAAAGTTGAAGTTGTTGCTAGTAAAGTGCTGATCCATAGGATTCTGGCCATTAGATCTTGAAAAGGAAGTTACAATCTTGAAATGCCAGCTGCATGTGGTCTTTCTAGTTCTGCACCATACTTTCGAACATTTCAACTGTTTACTTTGCCTCAGTGCAACTTACATTTTGTCTTTTCATTCTCTAATGTTTGCACTTGCTGGAGCCTGATTTGCTAATGTTTCTAAGGAGGCAGCTCACACTTAAGTAAATAAAGGGCAATCCTTTGGAACCGTCCACAAGCTGTTTTAGCCTTGTTATCAGCTTCCGTTTTAATACTACAGCAAACAATCCAAATGCTACAAAGAGGGTGGAGCTTTCTGCAAAGAAGGTGGAAAAGCTTATTTCTTTCCTTCATTGAAAGATACTAAAGACTAGAAGAGGTTGAAAAATTTGGGTTTTTAAAAAGCAATTAGCCACAAATTAAAACCATAATTCACTGGAGTACTTCTATTTCTGCCAGAATTGGTCACACCACACCTGGGAAACCTAGAGCAGATTTTTGGCACTACAGAAAGATGTATCAGGACTGTGAAGAGAGGAAAGTTACAGTGCTTTTGGATTTCAAAGCCTCAGCTGAATCTTGACCATAATTCCAAGGGAGAAAAAATATATAATTACCCCTGTAATTGCAGCATTTTAAAAACAACAACAACACTTTGGTTTTAAGTAGTAACTCTGGCACTTGGTCCTTAAAAAAAACCCTGAATGCTAACAAGCCACTGATCAGCAGTGCAGTATACCAAATGCACTCTCCTCCCACCCAGCTCCTCATTGCAAGAACCATATATTCTTCCTCCAAAATTTAGGGAGGACACATCCCTGGGACCGCAAAAGTAACTAAAAAGTATATAGACCACAAAAGAAATGAAGTCACAATTTCACGCATCTGTAATTTAGATATTTGAAAAAAAGAGATTCAATGCAGGGAAGGCATTAATTGTAAAAAAAATTATTTCTGAGTTTTGAGCTCTACATAGTAACATCACTTGGGTCTCTTAAGGTGATGAACAAAAAGAACAGTGTTAACCATGTATACAGGGTGGTTAGAGTGGCCAAATGCAAAACAAAAATAAGACAAATTGGTTTTGTGATGGTATTTAACACCAGTGAAATTGAACTGTATGGACAAACAATATTCCAAGGTATGCGGGAGATGTGAGCAGGAAATAGGAACCTACTTCCATATGTGGTGGGAATGTGAATAGAACATGAAGTTTTGGAAGATGATTTTTAAAGAGATAAGCAAAATATTAAAGCTAAATATAGCATTATATCCTTAAATAGCACTTTTAGCAATATTTGAGAGCGAACAATGGGATTGAGAAATGAAAGAATTGATTAGAAATTTAGTAACAGCAGCTAAATTAATAACAGCAAAGAAAATGTGATCTCCAGTTAAATGAATTGTATAAAGAATTATGAAATAGAGCTATTAATGATCAATTGATGCGTAATATAAAAGTAAAAGGATTTTTAAATAAGAATATATTTATAGATATATGAGGAGAATTTATTGATTTTGTACTAATAAAGGGGAGGGTTGTGTACCTTCTCAAGAGCCAATACAGTATATTTTTGAAGGGGAATGGGGCTTGATAAAAGGAAAGGAATAGAATATCTCAATTGGTCCTGGTGGTGGGGATCACATTGAGTATATGTGTGTTGTTGGGGTTTTTTAGTTTAGTTTTGCATGTAATTAATTAAAAAGAAGAAGACACTGTGGTTGCTGTGCCTTTAATACGAGGGGGTGCTGATAAAAATAGAGCCTTTCCAAGAAAAAATTGAGCTGGGAAGCTATATATTGCAGGGTGTACTGGCCAATTTGTCTGTATTCAATGGTGCAAAAATCAACTACAGCCGTGCTCCACTTAACGCTTTTCCTGCATTACGACGAATCTGCTTAACGTTGAAGGTTTTGCAATCGCAAAACAATGTTTTAAATGGGGGAATTCTGCTGTGCGATGATTGGTTCCCTGTTTCGGGAACCGATTTTCACTTTACGACGATCAAAACAGCTGATTGTCGGGTTTTCAAAATGGCTGCCGGGTGAACAAAATGGCTCCCCGCTGTGTTTAGGAGCCATTTTTCACTGCACAGGCACCCAAAAATAGCCGCCCCTATGGAGGATCTTCGCTGGATGGTGAGTTTTTAGCCAATTGGAACGCATTAACCGGGTTTTAAGGCGTTTCAATGGCTTTTTAATTTTCACTTTACGTTTTCGTTCTACAGCGATTTCGCTGGAACGAATTAACATCGTTAAGCGAGGCACCACTGTACCTATGATTTTAACTTATCTTTCGTGTTCAGGTCCAAAGTGAACATGGCAGCACCTCCAGAAAAGTTCAGTGTGGAAGAGCATAGAACCATAATCAAGTTCCTGTTTCTTCAAGGGAAAGGCACAAGGCAGATCCATGATGAAATGTCACAAATAGTGACCCTTCATATGCAACAGTTAAATGTTTGGTTGTCAATTTTAAAACTGGCCATTTTGGTGTTGAAACTGCGAAACCCAGTAGAAGGCGTGTTTCTGTCTCTGTGCCTGCAAATGTGAAAGCCATCCATGACACGATCATGGAGGACTGCTGAATATCAGCCAAAAGTATTGCTATGTATCTGAGAATATCACATGAGAGAGTTGGTGCCATTATCCACAACTGCTTGGAAATGAGAAAGCTGGCAGCAAAGTGGATCCCCAAACTTTTGACAACCGAACAAAAGAGGAAACATGTGGGGTCATCGGTGGCTGTTTTGGAACATTTTGCAAGAAATGAGTCAGATTTCCTGGGCAAACTGTTAACTGGTGATGAGACATGGACCTACTGTTATGATCCTAAGACAAAGGAACAGTCTAAGGAATGGGAGGCACAGTGGTGCCCCCAGGCCAAAGAAGTTCCAGGTGCAAAGGTCGGTGCAGAAGCAAATGGCAACAGTTTTTTGGGATAAGAAGGGAGTTCTGCTGGTGGACTACCTCCAACAGGGTTCAACCATCAATACAAAATATTACTGTGCTTTATTGATGAAGTTGAGGCAAAACATCAAGGAAAAATGTTGAGGAAAGCTCTCTAAAGGTGTCATCCTGTTTCATGACAATGCCTTGTCACACACTGCAGGTGAAACAATGGCAAAACTGACGTCCTTAGGCTTTCAATTGATGCCCCATCCACCCTATTCTCCCGACCTGGCTCCTTCTGACTATTATCTGTTCCCCAAACTCAAAGAACACCTAAAGGGACAACGATTTGGGAGTGTTCTGGAGGCAACTAATGCTGTAAGTGAGTGGTTACACCAGCAGTCAGAAGAATTTTATTTGCAGGGACTTAAGAAGCTGCAGGACAGATGTCCCAAGTGCATTGACTTCCCGGGGGGAATATGTAGAATAGTGTGGCAGTTACAGCTTCCTAGCTCAGTTTTTTTCTGGGAAAGGCTCAATACTTATCAGCACCCCCTCGTAGTAGTATAGAAACGAAAAACTCATGTGCTACATGTCAATTCCTTTTCCTACAAAACTACAGTACTCAAAAGTGCAGGAGCCATGTCTTTTTTATATGTGGCCACTCTAAAGAACTTGTGAGGAAGATTCTGTGTTGCAGTTAATCCTGACACAGAGACATACTGTATTGATATTCCCCCCTCCCACCTGCCCACCCTGTTGTTTGGGTTTATATGTGTGATTTTAAGCTATCCCTGAGCTAAAAATAAAACAGTGGCGTTCTTTTGTTGTTACAGTTAAGGAAAGACTCCATTTGAGTTTTTAACTATATTTTAAATGCATTTTAGATGCTATCCTGTTTTTCTAATACATGGCCTTTGAACTGAAAGGACTCCAGGGAGAGAGGTCAGTTCAGTTATGTTAATGAAAAAGAAGTCCAGTATTCAGCATGGTGTTGCCTAGCAACCTTCTCCTCTGCCTTTGAAGGAGGAGGGAGGGGAGGGAGACTGTATTTTCTGTTGCCTTATTTACTTGCACTGGGGAGTTCAGCTGCCCAAGGCTATAGCAACATAGAGTATTGTAGTGATACCTCTCTCTCCAGGTCCATCTGTCTGTCTTTTAATGCACAAGGTGCTTGAAACATGAAAGATGCTCAACAGTGAATTGTGTATTTAGGGAGCAGGGGGTCTTGGTTTAACTACAAATCTTTGATCCAAACTGCAAGAACCAAACCACAACTACCTGTTCTCTAACTTTCAAATCTAGGCAAATGCAAATCCCACTTAAGTAGCTGAAAGATAAATATAATCCCTTATGAGCTTTGTTTAGACTTTCAACAGAAAATCTGATCAGGGCATTCAGCGATGAATCAAGAACAACAAAGATACCTGACAATATCAGATAGCAGTTTACAAAGTGAAACCAGAAACAGGATTTAAAAATAAGATTGTTACATTTTGTTATAATCAAATAGTATTTGCTATGCACTCCAGAGCCACTTTATCAGTGAGAACTTTGCCATTGATTTGATATCTGTGAGAAATGGGTAACAACAGACATATCTAACAGGATCAAGTACTGGGATGCAGTATCAGTGTATGATTTTTGTTTAAAAAGCAGCAACAAAGTGTAGAATATTTTTAAAATTCTAAGGTTGGGTGGGGACATGTTTACGAAATAAAACTCCACTGATAAATTTTCAGTTTCAATTTGCCATCAACTAAGCAAGGAAATAATTACATTAAAAATTTAATAATATATGTGTTGGAAATAGGATGAAAATAACCACCACCACATCCAGTTTTGCAGTTCTACAATACGCCAGGTGCAGCAGTGGCATTGACTTAGCAAATTGTAGTAGAAAGCAAGGGTAGACAAATCGCTGCCTTTCTGATGTTGTGGAACTGCAAAACTCCTCTTTTCTCACCACTGGATATGTTGGCTGGGGCTGATGGGCAGTGCAGTCTATAGCAGCATCTGGTTGGCCATCTGTGCCCCCCTCCTAGTACAAAATAGAATAAGGAAGAGTAATCTGGGGGGAAATGAAGCCAGGGAAAGGTTTGAGCAATTCGATTCTCAAAAATCTCCTGAACCACCTTTCCCAAAAGGGGCATGGGGTTCAATGTGTCTAGTCTTCCACCTTCTTTTTATTTTTTAAGAAATCATTGACAAGATCAGGGCCTTCTGACTATTCTGTCCTTAAAAATTAAGACCTATAATATATTTAAGTGCAACAGAGGTATCCATGAACTGGTTTAAAATATACTGGCGGGGATAGCACAGATTACGGTTCAAATCTTGGTGGATTTAGTCGTCATTATCGCAGACATTGGCTGCATTAACTGGTGCTGATGGAATTGAGAGGTAGGAATTCTCTGTCTCAGGTTCCTAAATGCTCATATAGATCATAGTCTTGGTCCAGATAGTTATGATGACCAAGACTCCAGTCCTATATGCAACATACATAGCAATAGTCTTCCTTCTGAGGAAATAAGCATGGGATTGTGCTCTGTAACATCCCCTTTGAAAGTACCAGGAACTAAGTTGGTCATTATTTGTCATATTTATTTCGGTCTTGATCGTGACAAAGCTTAGTAAGCTTTCCTGATGGGTGGACTCTCATTCTAATCATCCTCAGCCAGCCTGGTTAGGTTGTAGAATAACTACAATATCAGAAACAGAGAGTCGCTAGTTATATTTGAGTCAGTGGATAAGTTAGAAAATGAAGGGTGGAGAGCCTTGCCCAAATGAAGAAAAGCAGGGAAGAGCAGAAACTAGCATATTAAAACTTGCACTAAATTCAACAAGGAATGGCTGATTGCTTAAGGTAATCCTAAAATACATCTGCAAAAGGAATGCAATGATACACTCCAGCTGTTATAAAGATGTAAGAGATGTGTGGGGTTTTGGTTGGTAAATGGCAATAGATATGGCACATTTGTCCAGCAAAAGTTGAGGGGAAGATGCAGGTCAGTTCCTCTCATACCCATATGTTGGTGCTGTGTTGACCCAGAGCAATCTTTCACACAATCTGCTCAGAAGGAAATTCCATGAAGCACCTTGAGATTCATTTCCAACAAACGACAAAGGATTGTACCTTTACTCTTAAAAAACGGAATGATTTCCCTTGCAAATTGTGACACAGTCTTTGCAAGTAAAATGGTCATCTAAAGGTAATTGCAACCTGGATATTAAGGTGCTGGATTACCTCAGCATCTCCTGCCACTTCTTCGAAATGTCTCCCGTAGCCAAAGTCAAGTATCATATCAATATTTCGATACCTGAACGGCAGATCGGGGGGGGGGGTAGGGAGCGTCTAAGCGACGTCCTGCCAGTTGGGAGCTGTTTCTCAAAAGCCGCGGGACAGACAATATTTGTGTTGACTACCGTTCGTCCTGGCCTTTTCCTGGCAGGACGAAGGGGCGCAACGGACAGGTTCTCCGTGCAAAACGTCCCGTGGGTTTTGCACTGGAGACCAAAAACTAGACTGAACGATGAGCCAGTCCGAATGCCCGCCTTCGTCGAAAAGCGAGCAGGAGGAATTTTTAGCAACCACCTGCTCTTTCTAAAGAAAGCAGCCGGCGCCGAAGGAGGCGACACCCCACCCGGCCCCACCCTTGAAAGTTGTGACTCCGCGTCTTCAAGCAAAAACAAACAAAGAAACAAACAAAAAAGCCGGGTTGCGGCATATCCTTTCCTCCTTCACTGTGGAGCGAAGAAGGAGGAGGAGCAGCCCACGAATCACGCGAGCCCACGCCGGGGCTGAGGCTCTCCAAAAGCCTCGAGGGCTTGGAAGACGACGACGGCGACCCCCACCACGAGCACCCGCCGGCTTTCTTGGCCAAGGAGACGCGGAAGGCCGCCGCCAAAGTAAGAGAAGGCGCTCAACCCTCTACGCTGGTGGCGTGCCGGATTCCCCAGGCCTTTCCAAGAGCGCCACGTTGCCATGGCAACAGCGCTCCGGGGAGAAAGGGGTGGGGGAGTGGGGAGGGCGAGGGCGGCGGCGGCGGCGCCTCCTTCCTGTCACTCAAGAATGCCGAGCGCCCCGCCAAGCAGACCCGGCGAGGGCGCGAGGAGGAAAGGAAAGCCGGGCAGTGGGGGGGATGGCTGGCGGGCGGGCGCGCGCTTTCCTGCCCTCTCCCCCTCCGCCACGTGGGCCTGTTGCCTTCCGTTGGTGGAACGGAAGGAGGAGCGCCGCCGCCGCCTCTACCTGAGCTGCCCAGGTAAAGCCCGGGCGCGGAAAGGAGGCGGGCGAGTGGGCAGGCGGCGTCCTCCTCCTCCCTCCTGCCTTTGCCGCTCACCTGGGAGGCGGTGTCGGCCAACGGCTGCCGGGGAATTAGCGGTGGCCTGGTCTTTCTGGCCGTGAGGCGAAAAGCGGGGGCGGGCGGGGGGGGGGAGGCCGAAGAGATCCGCCACTACCACCACCCCCAGGTACCCCTTTGACTCAGGCACACGTACACACACACACTCGGCTGGTGTGCGTGCCTTTTCCTCCTCAGCACACGCCCTTGCCCTTGCCGACACCCTGCTGCTCATCCTCCCTCAGGTAAGCGAAGCGAGGAAGTACTATCGTTCCGTCCAAGGGACAGCGGCGGAGGGCGAGGACAACGGAGTCTTGAGGGTCCGGTCCTCCTCGCCCGTGAGGCGTTAAGGCCAGGGAGGGACCGGTTTCCTGCGGCGGAGAGGCCTGTGCCCCCCCCCTCCGAAGAGGGCGTCGGGAGCCTTTGGGTGGAAGGAAGATTCCCCTCGTGCCCCCCCTCTCCGTCCGCTTCTTTCCATCCTGAGGGGACCCCAGAATCTGAGTCCCTGACTGGATCCGGCCCCGACTGCTGAGACCCCCACCCCGACCCGAGTGCCTTGGGTGCCCCCCCACTCCCGTGGCCGTTGAGGGGGGGGGGAGAAAAAAGTGGCCGTGGGCGGGTTGGTCTGGCTGAACGGTTGTTAAATTATTCGGCTTTATTAATTATTCGCCCCTCGCGTCGTCTTGGCCGAGATTTGGGGCTGGGCGTAGTGGAGGCCAACCTGCCGGCCTCTTCAGCCCATCCAGAAGCAGACGAAGGTGTGGAAAGCCTGGTCGTTTTCTTCTGGAGCCCCCCCCCCCGTGCCCCCTGTTAAGGGCGGTTTGGGGCGCGTTCAAACGGGAGCGGCCGAGAAGGCGCGCCTGTGCCTTAGGTGTCAACCAGCGAGTCGGTTCCGTGTTGTCCTTCCAGGAACTGCTGCCAAGGGTGATGTGGAAGGTGGCCGTTTTCAGACAGATGTTGACACAACGAGGGGAAGGTGTGCCTAATTTCCATGACTCAACAGAGGCCAGTTCTTGGTCAGTTGGGCCATTGAGGTGGTGAGCTTTCAGCTGTGGATAGATACCACCTGCAGTATCAGCTACCTCTGGTATATAAAGAAGCTGTAATTTCTGTAGCAATGTATTCAGATGCTGGTGCCTAATTCTCTGTGTGTACAGTATAAGTTTACATCATTACAAAGCAAGTGCCTAGAAATGACTGGTGAGAACAGTAGGGATGCACCCTGCATTGCCCTGTTAAAGTCTGTTGAGTTCAACTGATCTAACTCCACAGGAAATATGTTTAGGAGTGAAATATTGGAGCGATTTAATAGTTGAGGAGAGGTAATCATGTTTCTGACAGAAAAAAATTCCAGATGAGAACATTAACAATATGGGTTACTATACCTTGATACTGGTTGGTATCAAGGTGTGTTTGTATGATAAAAATAAATTCAGCCAGCAGTTTACAGCTATTATGGTTTGTACCATTGGTATACTGTCTGTTAGAGTTGTCTATCATTGCTTGTCTTGTCATCTCACAAGCATGAGTAAGCCAAAATGCTGTATTTTCCCCATGATGGGCTAACATACTTTTTTGATACTCTTAAGAAGAAAATGAACCTGAGAATGCTTTTTGTGCAAAATGATGGTGGCTCCTGCTTTGTTACATGGACTTTTAAGGATTAGAAATGGATGGATATCTCTTTCTGAACCGTCACCTTGTCATTCTGTGCTTGCTTTGTCCCTGTGTTTTTTGATTCTCAAGGGAAAAGACATTCATTTAGCACAGGAACACTTTGTGCAAATTACAGAGACCCTTATGGGGAAAAAGTTACACTCCTGGTCTCCCTCTCCAAAGGCAAGAAATCTCCAAAGGCTTGAAGTGTCTTGTGAGTCAAGGCAATTAACTTAACAAATGCAAAGATCTTATCAATTATATTTGTATCTCTTTATCAGTACATAAGCACTGTAGTTAGAATATATGAAAGAACAAATCATATAATTTGTAATACTTGATCTTCTTTCAACCTAATGTTGCTCTTAACTAGAAGTCAAATATAAATTACTGTATAATTAATAACAATATATAGTGGTGCCTCGACTTATGAACTTAATTGTTCTGGAACTCCAGTCGTAACTCGAAATGGTTGTAAGTTGAAGCACCATTTCCCATAAGAATGCATTGAAATGCAATTAATCTATTCTGACCGAAGGGAAAAAAATCATCAAAAAAACCACTGCAGGACCCATCGGAAACGCGATTAATCTGTTCTGGCTGGGGGGGTGGGCAAACAAACTGTGCAAGACCCTTTGGAAATGCAAAAAAAGCAAAGCAAAAAGCAACAAACCCTGCAAGACCCATTGGAAATGGGGGGGACCCAAAAAACAAACCCTGCAAGACCCATCGGAAATGGGGGGGTGGAACCCAAAAAACAAATAAACCCTGCAAGACCCATTGGAAATGGGGGGTAAAACCAAAAAAACAAATAAACCCTGCAAGACTCATCACAGCATAGAAACATAAACCCACCACCCAGCCCCAAACCCACCCAGAACAGTTTTTATAAAGCAGAAAGCACCACCTTACCTTACCAGGCAGTCCGAAGCCTTGATTGCACATTCTCTTAACAAGTGCTGGGGCGAAAGAGCTACAAAGAAACAGCCTCTTCTCCACCAACGGTTAGCAATTTGAATTCCTTGCCTTTTTCCTCTGCCTTTTTCTGGTTGTAACTCGAACCTCCGGTCGCAAGTAGAAGCAAAATTTCGTAACTCGAAATCGTATGTTGGGACATTCATAAGTCGAGACACCACTTATGTTGGGATGTTCATAAGTCGACACCACCACTTAAGTCGAGTCCCATTCAGTGTTGATTAAGGCTTCTGTCGGGAGAGCTACAATTGGTAAACAAGTAATATCCATAATTTAGGAAGTGTTTTCAGTACTGATGATATTTGTGACCATATGCAGGACATTATTTTCTGTGATAATGGGTACAACTCCACGTCTTCAGAAGTTTGTGAATTTCTGCTTTTTGGTATTCTCAAACCTACTCATGTGATCATACAAAAACAATATGAGAGAGTGATATGTTGGTAAATATATTTCTGTTTGGAAAACACGAAATGCTATCATGGTGAATGGTAGCAAGAAATATCACTGTCTGCAGGATAGGGCAAGGTGGCCCTCCCCCCCAGCCCTAGATTTCTTACTTTAATATACACCAACAGATGCATTATTTTGTACTACAGTGGACCCTCGACTTACGAACTTAATCCGTTCTGGAAGGATGTTCGTACCTCGAAAAGTTTGTAAGTCGAAGTACCATTTCCCATTGAAATGCATGGGAACGGAATTAATCCATTCCAGCATTTTTTAAAAAATACAAAAATAAAAAAAGCAAGTCCCACGTTGGGACTGCAAAAACTCACACACACATACATACACAAAACCACAGAAACATAACCACCCAGTCCAAACCCACCCTCCAAAACCCCACAGAAAAGTTTTTTTAAAGGACTTACCAGTCCGAAGCCTGCCAGTGTTCCGCTGCCTCCACATGGCCGGGAGCGAGCAGCCAAGCACCCGGCCAGCTCTAGCCTCCCAGCACTGGGAGAGCTTTGGTGGCTCCGAAGCCAAAAAGGCAGGAGAAAGGGCGGGAAGTTCGAATTTCCTGCCCTTCCTCCCTGCCTTTGGAGCTTTAAAAAGGCTTCCTCTGACATCGAAGTAAGCTGTTTGAAACCTCTGGAGCCAAAAAGGCAGGGAGAAATGGTGGGAAGTTCAAACTCCCCGTCCTTTCTCCCTGCCTTTTTGGCTTCGGAGCCACCGAAGCTTACCCAGTGCCGGGAGGCTAGAGCTGGCCGGGTGCTTGGCCACTCGCCCCCGGCCGCGTGCAAGCCTTGAGTGGTGGCGTGCAAGCCCTTGGAGACCTCCCTGGGGAGGTGCCTTCAGAGGTTTCAGAGGACTTTTCCCCGACATCGGAGGAAGCCTTTTGAAAGCTCCAAAGGCAGGGAGGAAGGGCAGGAAATTCGAACTTCCCGTCCTTTCTCCCTGCTTTTTTGGCTTCGGAGGTTTCAAAGGGCTTCCTCCCATGTCGGAGGAAACCTTTTGAAAGCTCCAAAGGCAGGGAGGAAGGGCAGGAAATTCAAATTTCCCGCCCTTTCTCTCTGCCTTTTTTGGTTCGTAACTCAATC
The DNA here is from genome assembly GCF_051106095.1 of Pogona vitticeps. NCBI lineage: Eukaryota > Metazoa > Chordata > Lepidosauria > Squamata > Agamidae > Pogona > Pogona vitticeps. The sequence goes on from NC_135783.1 coordinate 206,517,972, forward strand.
TGCGCTTGCAAGTAGGGTCTGCTACTTGAGATGAGATCATTACCCGACATTCGCAACTAGGGCCATTCATAAGTCGAGGGCCCACTGTATTGTATATTATGCATCTGAATTAGATTAACATACCCACAGGTGGCTTTGTATGTTTCTTCTCTTTCTCTCTCCCTTTAAAAAACCATTTTTATACAAAATCTAACTGTAGGTGGTTGCACACACTGAACACTCAAAAGAAGTTGGATTGTCAAGCCTGAATTGTCATATGTCCAATTAACTGTGGTAAGAGTTCTCCCTCTTTGTGAGAAAGCTTCTCTTAGGGGAACTAGAAGAAGGTATAACAAAGGTGGCCAGGTGGCCTGGTAGGCAAGAAGAGGAAAGGAAAGGAAAATGTGTCATATATTCAGTGAGGTTTTTCAGAGGATTCAGATATTTTAGTAAATATAGAGAGATAATTTGAACAAAATTGGTAAGAATACTGTCACATATATTGATTTTGCTTCATGTCCAATGATTATTGTGATTCGTTAAGATGTACTTGTGTGTAATTTTATGTATTAACATAGTTGTTTTACCAACAATTGCAGGTATTACTCTTTTAGCCAATTTCTGACTACCTCCATGATGAAAAGATAACTCTACCTGAAGGACTTCTACATGTGGACTCTCCACGATGGCTTACATAAGAGTGCTAAGGAGATTCATAATGAAACAATTGTCCCAATGGAAGCTTTGGAAGTTTACCTTCATTTTTTTAATCTTTTTAATCTTTTTGGTTTTGTTACAACGAGAAATAGGTATTCCAGATTTTAATGATGAGCCAGGAATACCATCAAAAGATGGGAAGATAACTAATGTTCTAGGTCTAGTCTTAAAAGCTGTGAACAATATTAAGGCAGCAAAGCCAAAAATGCAGATTAAAGCACCTATTAGGCAAACTCAAAATGCTGGAGAGAAGCGCTGCTTGCCAGGATCCTATACAGCAGCAGAATTGACGCCTCACCTGGATCGACCTCCTCAGGATCCTAATGCTCCTGGGGCTTTTGGTAAAGCATTCAGAACTGTCAATTTAAATGCAGAAGAGCAGAAGGAGAAAGACCTTGGGGAAGAAAAACATTGTTTTAATGCTTTTGCAAGTGACAGGATTTCTTTACATCGAGATTTAGGACCAGACACACGACCTCCTGAGTATGTTAAAAGTGCATTTGGATTTGAGAGCAAACATATTCTGGTATTTAAATAAATATACAAAATAGCAAAAAATATTGATTTTCAATCTCCCATTTGCTTTATCCCATTTATTTGTGGTTTGTGATCTCTGTCATTAGAACTATAGCTAGCTTATTGCATCTAAATGTGTATTATTATTATTATTATTATTATTATTATTATTATTATTATTATTATTATTATTATTATTATTATTATTATTATTATTAATTGTATTTATACCCTGCCTATCTAGTCATTTCGACCACTCTAGGCAGCTTACAACATAAAACATAACAAGTTCAAGAAAAATTTATAACAATTAATTAATTAAATGATTTTGTAATGGAAAAATACAAAATAAATCAAATAAAGAGAGAGAAAAAAGGAAAGAGGACAGGAATTAACTGGAAGGGAAGGCTTGCCTATACATCCACGTTTTTAGTTGGTTCTTAAAAGTACCCAGTGAGGGTGCAATGCGAATCTCCGGAGGTAGGTTATTCCAGAGGCGAGGAGCCACCGCTGAGAAGGCCCGGTTTCTAGTTCTTTCCTTCTGGGCCTCCCTCAGCGTCAGGCTCCTCAGCCTCACCTCCTGGCTAGCGCGGGTGACACGGGTAGAGCTAGTTGGGAGTAAGCGTTCCGCCAAGTATCGAGGTCCTAAACCGTTTAGGGCTTTATATGTAAGCATTAACACTTTGAAGTCAATGCGGAAACGGATGGACAGCCAGTGCAGCATGGCCAGAGTAGGAGAGATATGTTGATATTTTCTCATTCCAGTAAGGAGTCTGGCCGCCGCATTCTGTACCACTTGAAGTTTCCGCATCAGCTTCAAAGGAAGCCCCACGTAGGGTGTGTTACTGTAGTCTAATCTAGAAATTACGAGCGCATGTACTAAGATAGTGAGCGCCCCCATGTCTAGGTAAGGTCGCAGCCGGGCAATCCGCCAAAGGTGGAAAAAGGCGGTGTGGACTACCGACGCCACTTGCGTTTCCATGATGAGCATCGGGTCCAGGTGTACCCCCAGGCTGCGGACCCCACTCTTTGCGGCCAGGGCCACCCCCCCAAACATGAGGGAGTTTCCCAAGCCACCATCCACAGGGTCACCCACCCTCAGAACTTCCGTCTTGTCCGGAAGCGCTGGAGGGACAGGATGGCATCACCTGCAGTTGGTGAAAAGGAAATGTAGAGCTGTACTGTATTTGCTGGCGTATAAGACTACTTTTTTGTCCTGAAAAACATGCCTCCAAGTGGGGGAGTCGTCTTATACATTGGGTGCACTTCACCCGATGTATAGGGTCTATCTATGGGATAGACATATCTGCCCATAGAGGCCTTCCGATGCTCACCCGGTGCCCATAGTAGCTTCCTGATGCCTGCCCACCTCATTCTACATACCGTCCAGTATCACGTGGTATCCAGCGCGGCTGCGGCGAGCATCAGTAGCGAGCCAGGGGTGCCAGCCTTTTCGACGTGACCGGCCCCTTCTGCTCGGTGGGAAGCAGCGGCGCTCCGCTCCGCCCCTTGTCTATGCAGAGCTCACACATGCACACTAGTACCGGTCACAGGGAGATGCAGGGGTGGGTCGGAGGCACTGCGGTTGCCCTGCAGCCGTACAATGGTGACAATGAATAGCACCTTTTATTTGGTATGTGGAAAGTGTGCGGAAGAGGGGGTAGTCTTATACGGCGAGTATATAACAAACTGTATTTTGAGTGGAAATGTTGGGGGTCGTCTTATACGCTGGCAAATACGGTAATTTGTGCAAGTGTACATTACCTTCTAAACTAGCTATGATAATAGCAAATTATGTATCTGAGAAATGTTAACAAATCCTAATGTACGGCAAGGAGTTTCCCCCCACATAATTCTTTGAAGTATCTTAATTAAACAAAAATAACATCTGCAGCTTTGATTGAAAAGATTCTCTTGCACTAGGTGTTGTTTTTAATCATAATGCACATTTTTGTAATTTTAGTTTAGAATATATTTTTGCAAAATATTAACATTTCTCTCATGATTTCGTATAGAAGCCTGTCATTGTATTATTATAATTATTGTGCTACCCTTATCCTGGAACTTATCCTTTTGTTGTAGTAAGAGCATGTTTGGTGAGATTTATACTGGCATGGGGAATTTTAGAAATTCTGCTGCAGATGCCAAGGTCACTATATCTTTAAAATTACTGTGCCCATGACAGAATTGTGGGAGTAGCTGCAGCTATGTATTCTGATCAGGTCATGATACCAAACCTCACAGTTATTCCTAATTTCAATAAGATACTGATCCATGTGTAACAATATTGTATTACGCTGCACGGTATTGCTCATTTTCAGTTCTATAAACTCTGGTTTTTTCTCTAGATGCATTGAGCAAAAATTTAAACGCTGTCCTCCACTACCTAGTACAAGTGTTATCATAGTTTTTCACAATGAAGCTTGGTCTACTCTGCTAAGAACAGTTCACAGTGTTATGTATACTTCCCCTGCAATACTACTGAAGGAAATAATTTTGGTGGATGATGCTAGTGTAGATGGTAAGAAATTATAATTCCTGTTTCTATGTGTGGCTTTTCACATTTAGTTTTCTTATTCTGTGCTGGAAACAGAATCTATTTTTTTCTGTTAAAAACAAAGAAGTAGCAAAGTATCTTAGAGGTTGGATAACTTTATAAAACAATGAAGTGCTCTTCACTTGAATGGGCTTCTTCATCTGGCAAATAAAGAATTCATGTTTGTATTGTGCTTTCTCTTTTGCTGAGCAGACATCATGCCAAACCACAGTTAAGGAAGTTTAATTACATCCTGTGTTGCCTCTGAAATGGAATAATTTCTGAACAACAGCTAACTAGAATCGGAAATCATATATTGAAGTGTATTTGCAAGTTGTTCATGGTGCTAATTGGTTTGATTTCTGAATTCATAAATCAGAATTACAGCTACTCCTGTGCCTCCAGACCCTGGTGCATTATGGAGTATAGAGCAAATTTACAAATATATTAAACTAATGCTAATAGGCGAAATATATAGTGGATGAAAAATTTCAAATCATATATTGAATGACTGAAAGTTTAAACTATAGTTGGCAATGATATCTGAACTGAGTCTTTGCTTTGTTAGTGCCTGTTATCCGTGTGCATCAGCAGTTCCCTTTCCCTACTAACTTTTGTGTCTGCTAAAGAGAGCAGAATTCTGGTTCAGCTTCTTAGCAAATTGGGAAAGAGGACTGAATTATATTGGAGCCAAGAGACATAGCTACAACCTGATTGCAGTGAAAATGGCCAGAATTCTATTGGATATTTATGCCAGCATAAATGTTTTTGGGTCAGTTGCAGTGGCAAATTGCCACTAATTAGTCAGTTGCTGCTTACATTCCTAGTTGTGTGACTGGTATGTAACCAGGAACACAAGTGGCAAATTATGAATTAGCATCAATCCACTGAGTTCACTTACACTGGCATAAATCTCTAGTAGGATTCTGGGCACTGTTTCTGAGTATGTATTTGCTTTCCAATAAAAGAGAATTATAAACAATTAAAGCTACTGGTGTTTTAAAACTAATGTACAGTGGTGCCTCGCTTAACGAGTGCCCCGTATAACGAAAAAATCGCATAACGATGGCTTCGTTGCCATCGCTTTTGCGATCGCACAACGATCTTGCCTATGGGGAAAAATCGCTTTGCGATTTTTCCCCATAGGCACCATTTTCCCCCAGCTGAGCGGCGGGAGCTTTGAAGCCCCGCTGCTCAGCTGGGGGAAAATGTCGGCAGTGGGCTGTGGCCTCGGAAGGACCCCGAAGCCACCGTCCCCTGCCGACAATTCCCTTCCGAGCTCCGGGGACAGGCTGGGGGGTGGACCGGGGAGCTTGAAGCCTCTCCGCGCCGCCTACCCCCGCTGTTCCCGGACTTCTGGAAGTCCGGGAACAGCCTGGGTAAGCAGCGCGGAGAGGCTTCAAGCTTCCCGATCCACCCTCCAGCCTGTCCCCGCCGCTTAAAGCCTCCTTGCGCCGCCTACCCAGCCCGTTCTCGGACACCTAGGTGTCCGAGAACGGGCTGGGTAGGCGGCGGGGAAGGCTACCGGCATCGGGGACAGGCTGGGGGGTGCACCGGGGAGCTTGAAGCCTCTCCGCGCCGCCTACCCCCGCCGTTCCCGGACTTCTGGAAGTCCGGGAACGGCGGGGGTAAGCAGCGCGGGAAGGCTTCAAGCTTCCCGATCCACCCTCCAGCCTGTCCCCGCCGCTTAAAGCCTCCTTGCGCCGCCTATCCAGCCCGTTCTCGGACACCTAGGTGTCCGAGAACGGGCTGGGTAGGCGGCGGGGAAGGCTACCGGCATCGGGGACAGGCTGGGGGGGTGCACCGGGGAGCTTGAAGCCTCTCCGCGCCGCCTACCCCCGCCGTTCCCGGACTTCTGGAAGTCCGGGAACGGCGGGGGTAAGCAGCGCGGGAAGGCTTCAAGCTTCCCGATCCACCCTCCAGCCTGTCCCCGCCGCTTAAAGCCTCCTTGCGCCGCCTATCCAGCCCGTTCTCGGACACCTAGGTGTCCGAGAACGGGCTGGGTAGGCGGAGGGGAAGGCTACCGGCATCGGGGACAGGCTGGGGGGTGCACCGGGGAGCTTGAAGCCTCTCCGCGCCGCCTACCCCCGCCGTTCCCGGACTTCTGGAAGTCCGGGAACGGCGGGGGTAAGCAGCGCGGGAAGGCTTCAAGCTTCCCGATCCACCCTCCAGCCTGTCCCCGCCGCTTAAAGCCTCCTTGCGCCGCCTATCCAGCCCGTTCTCGGACACCTAGGTGTCCGAGAACGGGCTGGGTAGGCGGCGGGGAAGGCTACCGGCATCGGGGACAGGCTGGGGGGTGCACCGGGGAGCTTGAAGCCTCTCCGCGCCGCCTACCCCCACCGGGAACGAGGAGGCTTTAAGCGGCGGGGACAGGCTGGAGGGTGGATCGGGAAGCTTGAAGCCTCCCAGCGCTGCTTACCCCCGCCGTTCCCGGACTTCCAGAAGTCCGGGAACGGCGGGGGTAGGCGGCGCGGAGAGGCTTCAAGCTCCCCGGTGCACCCCCCAGCCTGTCCCCGATGCCGGTAGCCTTCCCCGCCGCCTACCCAGCCCGTCCTCGGACACCTAGGTGTCCGAGAACGGGCTGGGTAGGCGGCGCAAGGAGGCTTTAAGCGGCGGGGACAGGCTGGAGGGTGGATCGGGAAGCTTGAAGCCTTCCCGCGCTGCTTACCCCCGCCGTTCCCGGACTTCCAGAAGTCCGGGAACGGCGGGGGTAGGCCGCGCGGAGAGGCTTCAAGCTCCCCGGTGCACCCCCCAGCCTGTCCCCGATGCCGGTAGCCTTCCCCGCCGCCTACCCAGCCCGTCCTCGGACACCTAGGTGTCCGAGAACGGGCTGGGTAGGCGGCGCAAGGAGGCTTTAAGCGGCGGGGACAGGCTGGAGGGTGGATCGGGAAGCTTGAAGCCTTCCCGCGCTGCTTACCCCCGCCGTTCCCGGACTTCCAGAAGTCCGGGAACGGCGGGGGTAGGCGGCGCGGAGAGGCTTCAAGCTCCCCGGTGCACCCCCCAGCCTGTCCCCGATGCCGGTAGCCTTCCCCGCCGCCTACCCAGCCCGTTCTCGGACACCTAGGTGTCCGAGAACGGGCTGGGTAGGCGCCGCAAGGAGGCTTTAAGCGGCGGGGACAGGCTGGAGGGTGGATCGGGAAGCTTGAAGCCTCCCAGCGCTGCTTACCCAGGTCGTTCCCGGACTTCCAGAAGTCCGGGAACGACCTGGGTAGGCGGCACGGAGAGGCTTCAAGCTCCCCGATCCACCCCCCAGCCTGTCCCCGCCGCTTAAAGGGTAACCGCAGCGGCTACCCCAGCCATGGCCGGACTCTAGGGAGTCCAGCCATGGCTGAGGTAGCCACCATGGGTCAGATCCAAGCCGCGGGGGGAGGGAAAAAACCGGATAATCCGTTCCAGTTGGAACGGATTAACCGGTTTTCAATGCATTTCTATGGGAAATGGTGCTTCCCATAACGATGTTTTCACATAACGTTTTTTTTTCTGGAACCAATTAACATCGTTATGCGAGGCACCACTGTATATTGATTTTCTATTATTAAGAAGCTAATTCTGAAAAGTAAAATAACAGTGGTTTTGTTAAACAGGCAAGAACTGACTTGCTGTCTTTTCAGAATACTTAAAAGATGAACTGGATGAGTATGTGAAGCAATTCCATATAGTTAAAGTAGTCCGACAAAAAGAAAGAAAAGGACTCATAACTGCTCGATTATTAGGCGCTTCAATAGCAACTGGAGAAACCCTCACGTTTTTGGATGCACACTGTAAGTATCTCCTGATCATAATAGTATTTCGTTAATTGAGTAGCATTAATGAGATCCTTGGTTGTCTTAATGTCTTGTTTAGACTGTTCAATAGTTTTTTTCCACTTGCATGTTTTTTCAAACACAGATATATGCCATTTCAAAATATGAAACTGAAAGGATGGGGGATCATGTTTTTATAAGTTTAGGATAGCTTCTTAGTGGCTTAGGATTGCAGCATAGATTCTGTAGTGTCTAACAAGGCACTTTTCAAACTTAAGAACTTTTTGAAATAGCCACCAATTCCATACCTTTTTCAATTTCTCATCTTAGAAAAGACCAGGTTTCAGCATCCCAGTAGGGTGGGCTGGCAGGCAGTGACAGCATCAGTACAATCTGGATTCAAACATCCCATAAACACAAAGTGGGAGCTAAAGTGAATGCAAGCAGATTATGGCAGAATGACATGAGCTGGCAAGCCAAGTGAAATAGATTGATCTGGTTTTACAACTGTGGAACCATAGTAAGTGACTAGATCAGTAATTCATTCCATGGTAGAATGGATCGACCCCAAAATACCAGTATCTATCAAAGCAATATTCTCACTCTCCACACACAAAAATTTAAAGAACAAAACCATAGCTCAGTGAGTGGGGGTATTATTTCTCACACATATTAATGTATCAGTATGTCTTTCTTTAGAACTTAAGCCATTGCTACAACTCTGTTACTAGCTGCTCCAGCGAGTGAACACACATAGTATTCTCTTCCCTTTCAGAGAACAATTTATTCTTTCTTTACCCCTTCAGTTCTCATAAATTTTTATGCAAACAGCATCTCGTTATAAGCTCCCTTTCTTCTTAGAGGTAAGTTCTTCGTATACTCCTCCTGCAACTGAATTTATGCTAGAATGTGCAGGAGCTCTTCCCAGGAGTCTGTTGTCAACACTAGTGGGAGATAAGGAGAAAGCTATCTAGAGCATATGTGGGAAGAGCGAAGATAGACAAAGATGGATTGAGAAGAAGGAACAAGCAAGACATCAGAAGATAGATGGAATTAGGATGTAAGGTGGGGGGGGTGTCTGCTGTAATGCTGAGAATTTTGGCAGGAAGGTTCAGAGACATTGCCAGTTTCTTTGCTATCCTTAGTGAGAACTTGCAGTTGTATGACCTTTAATAGGTTTGTTCAAGATGTAATCATAATTAGGGTAGGCCCACTGAAATCGGGGGGGGGGGGAATTTACTTATTCATGAATAAGACTGTTTCCAACCTTTTTGCATCACTATATAGTAAAATATACAAAGCACAGATTTCTGTACAACTTTGATAGCCAATGCCATTGTATTGTCCATGCTCTGGGGACTCAGCTATCTTAGGTGTATGAAGAACAAGACACAGAGAAAGAAAATTAGTTGCTTTAACTTCAGCATCTTGAGACTTTCCCCAGGACAAGTGCCAGAAAATGATGGCTGTCCTGGGTTATTTTGGATAGTTGGAGAAAATTTAATATTTCTGTAAAAATTTTCATTTCAGCAGGAAATGGGATAAATTCTCCTAAATTGAGAGAAGTACTTAAATGCATTACAGAATTTAGTTTCTTTTTTATTTTTAAAAAACAAAAAAATAAAATATTTGGTATTAACAGAAGAGGTAGAGGCCTTAGAATCCAGAACCACACTATCTTTTTCCTTGCCCTGTTTATGACTTCTTTTATTCCTTTCCTTTTTTACTACACTGCTTTTACCAAAATACATTTTGAGTTCTATTGAAAGACTAGAAAATTAAGAATAATGTATTTGTTACACTCAGCTGCATATGTTCTAAAGAAGTTATTCCTTAACAATTTCAGGCATCTTTCCCATTTTTATTTCCTGATCAGGACCTTGCACGGTTTCTTCATCCTCTTTCCTTTTGGTTACTTTTAATCAAGCTAGGCAAATTATTTCAAAGTGTTATATTTCCCCTTAATTCTGGATGTGAGGGCAATTTGGTTGCAACACTTCTCATCCCACTGATTGCGAGGGTTGATCCGGCTGACTAGGTGGGTGTCCCTTCCCCACTCATTGCTGCTTGTACATTGCAACTGAAGTTGCACACAGTGGAATAGGACAGCCATCCTAGACAGAAAGAAATACTGTGCTTATGTCAATAGTAGACAATAGCTGCACTCCCCTGCTAGAACCATAAACACATATGCTTTAGTGATAGTTGTCTATAAAGAATGTTGCTTGCCTATAAACTAATAATTCATTAAACATCGTGATGAAACTGATAAAAGAACATACAAATGATGATATCTAGTCCTATCTAAAAATAATTTCACTGAGTTCAAAGTTACTTACTATGGTCTTGCATGGGTAAGGGAGTGCCAAAAGGACCTTAAGGAAGTGACATAAACACTGGTCATTTGGGCTGTTTTCATTTTGGTCCTTTATTGCAGACAACTGTTTACAGGATTTATGGCCAAGAATTCCATCTGAATCTTTCCAAGTCTTTGGGCCTGGCTCAGGAGAGAATCCATTCACAATGCTTGGGCTGTGACGAGTCCATGCCAGAGTGCCTCTCACCCACTGAGTCTGTACAGTTCTCTGTAGGGCTCCCTCTGGCATCCAGCCTTAGTCCAAGCCTTCCACTTGTGACACCATGCCTCTTCCGGGTAAAATAGGATTCTTCCTCTGCTCCAGGTTCACAACAATGTAGTATGGCACCTTCCACAGGGGCCAGTACCAAGGGAGGTCAAGAAACACACAGTCCACTCCCTAAGGCGCCTCAGTCTGTTCTGCTTCTCCTAACCCCATCTTGCTACTTGTGTCATCACCCACTCCTTTCTCCAGGATGTCCTCCTTTGTAATAACCTAGTTCCTTCCTCTCACCCAACACCCCCATGTGCTGGCCTCATCTTTCTCATGCCATTATGCCTTCCAGTCTTTGGCCCAAGTTGTGTCTCCACTGGGGTTTGAGGGGACAGCTCATCTGGGCCCTTCTCCAAATGATCATATCACATACCAATTCTGCGGTACAGGCATCTTGAGAACAGTGGTGGGAGTCATGGTGGGGTTCTCTACACGGGCATGTGCATAGCATTTCAGTGTGTCTAATTAAAATGTATTTTAACACTTTTTAATGGAAGTGGGGAAATCCAAAGCTATAATCATGATTTCATTCATTTCCTAGGTGAATGTTTTTATGGCTGGCTGGAGCCCTTGCTAGCCAGAATAGCTGAAAACTACACTCGCGTTGTAAGCCCTGATATTTCATCTATAGACTTGAATACATTTGAATTTAATAAACCCTCTCCTTATGGTCAGAATCATAATAGAGGAAATTTTGACTGGAGTTTGTCCTTTGGATGGGAATCTCTTCCTGACCACGAAAGCAAAAGAAGGAAAGATGAAACCTATGCTATTAAGTAAGTAGTAAAACTTTAATTTGTTTAAATTTGTTTGATTGGAAATATTTCTAATGATATATTATCATTGTTTGTAAAAACAATTCATAAACTATCTTCTTTTGTGGATGGAAGACAGCAACAAAAGAATAGATTCTTTAATTTCTTTGGCATATAGCATTCTTTTGATGTAGTACTCCAGGGTTTTATATATATTTCAGAGAACTTTAAAGTTTTAAACCTAACTAACATTTGTACAATTAAATGCTTGATACGAAATGTTTGAAGTCAGGTAACAGTAGTAATGTCACTGCATTGGAGTGTACCACAGCAAATGGAAGAGAAGTCATTGTCATCAGATATCAGAAGCATTCTTTTTTTTAGCACACTTGGTTATTTTACTCTTCTTGGCTTTGAAATGGGGATACAAACAATTGCTTGCAATGATAATTTCTTCATAAAGTCCAAATTGTAGTCAACTGGATGGGTTTTATTTATTGTTGGCTACTCACTTATCCTTACCTGGTCATAGAGTACTACCTGGCTCATTTCATCATGTCTCCTGGAAGAAGAATGAGTTCTGAAATATTACAAGAAGAATATGAAAAGTTTCAGCTAGATGGAGAAATAGCTGGATTCATAAAAACATTTTTCCCTTTTCAGAACACCCACTTTTGCAGGAGGACTCTTTTCAATATCAAAGGACTACTTTTATCATATTGGGAGTTATGATGAAGAAATGGAAATATGGGGAGGAGAAAACATAGAAATGTCTTTCCGAGTAAGTTTAGAGACAAAGAGTTCATGCACCATTTGTTGGGCAAGTGTATATACTGTGATAAAACCTACAATTCATTTTTTGATACAGCTGGCAGAAATAAGTAGTCATTTGAATGTGGCCTCAAGCCAGTAATGGCCTAGGAAGGGAAAATGCTGTCCAGGACATGGTATATCTAGGTCATTGTCAGCTCATTATTGAATGAAATACAGTGGTACCTCTACTTACGAACTTAATCCGTTCCGGAAAATGTTCGTAAGTAGAAGCACCATTTCCCATAGGAATGCATTGAAAACCAATTAATCCGTTCCAGCTGAAGAAAAAAATAACAAAAATAAAAATAAGAAATAAAACACTGCAAGCCCCTGGGGTTGCAAAAAACAAAACAAAGAAACATAACCGCACCAGCCCAATCCCACTCTGCAAAAGCCACCCAATTTTTTTTTAAAAGCAGCACCTTACCTCCACTGCTGTGACTGCCGCTGCCAGGAGGCCTCCCAGACTCCAGCCACCACTGCCGGGCCACGGCTTCTCTGCCACCATCGCAGGCTTTCCCAGGGTTCGCTGCAAGCGCCACCTTTCTCCGCTGCCATCCACTTCCCGGCCAGGGTTTCCACGCCATTGACACAGGCTTTTCCCGTCGGTAGACCAGCTCTATCAGGGGAAGCCCTCCCCTGGTAGGGCCGGTCTACTAGCCCGGGAAAGCCTGTGTTGGCGGCACGGAAACCCTGGCCCGGCAATGGATGGCGGCAGAGAAAGGCAGCGATTGGGGCAAGCCCCAGGAAAGCCTCCCATGGCGGCAGAGAAGCCGCGCAGTGGGGGAGAAAGGCGGTGCTTGCGACGAAACCCTGGAAAGTCTGCGGTGGCAGCGCTGGAAGCCCGGGAAGCTGAGCCCAGCCAGGATGGTCCAGCGTCTTGCCTCCCAGTGGCGGTAGCAGCAGCGCTGGCAGCCTGGGAGGCCGAGCCTCCTTTTTCCTAACTGTTGGGGCGAAAGAACTACAAAGAAGCAGCTTCACCAACAACTGTTTGAATTTCCCGCCCTTTTCCCCTTTTTCATTCGTTTCTTGAAGCTCCAGCCGCAAGTAGAAGCAAAATTTTGTGGCCGGAGCTGTTCGTAAATTGAATTGTTCGTAGATAGGGACGTTCGTAAGTAGAGGTTCCACTGTATTTTTAATTGATTTTTACTCTTCAAAATTGAAACAATTATACCTCTCTATATATCTGTCTTCCCCCCTTTCTCTCTTCACACACACACACACACACACACACAAATAGGTGCAAATGTTTTTTTTTCAGTATGCTCTCATGCATTTTATTTTGGTGTTCTGTGTGGGTTTAAATTTTGAAACTACTTTCAATAAACACATTCCTATGGGCCTAATAATAACAGCTGTTTTTATTAAAGCAGAGTTTAACATAGTGCACCCACCTGAACCCATCCCCATGCCCCCTGAAAATGGTGGCAGAAAAAAAGTATTGTGAATGTTCATAGGGTGAAAGAGAAGAAATTCTTTAAGTAGCAGAGTACTGTATATACTCGAGTATAAGACTAATTTTTCCACACATTTTTTTGCTGATAAAGCACCCCCCTTGGCTTATACTCGAATCAGTGTCAAAATTACATGTTCTCCCCTGCAGTGCGGGTGCTCTCCGGACTCCCCAGCTCATCTACGGGTGCCTGCAGCCTCTGTGGGTGGTCCAATGACCTGGGTTAAGTACATTGCATTTCCGCTTCCAGGACACTCCCATCCTCCTCCTCCTGCATATTCTATGTACCCACCTTCCTCCCACCTTCCTCCTCCATTCTCTGTCTCATTCCATATTATTATGCAGCAGTAGATAAGTGCAGCATCTAGTATGAGTCCTTCCTCCGCAGGCAGTGAAGTATGTCTCACAGCTCAGAAGGGCAGCATCTTTGAAAACATTAAACCTACTGATACTTAAATTGTAATTTTATTGGTATATATTTTTATTTTTGAAATTTACCAGTAGCTGTTGTATTTTCTACCCTTGGCTTATACTCGAGCCAATATGTTTTCCCAGTTTTGTGTGGTAAAATTGGGTGCCTTGTCTTATACAGTGGTGCTTCGCATTACGACGTTAATTTGTTCCAACGAAATCGCTGTAGAATGAAAACGTCGCAATGCGAAAATAAAAAGCCCATTGAAATGCATTGAAACCCCTTCAATGCGTTCCAATGGGCTGGAAACTCACCATCCAGCAAAGATCTTCCATAGGACGGCCATTTTCGGTGGCTGTCTTGCGAGGAATCAGTCCCAGAAAACTGGGGAGCCATTTTATTTACCCGGCGGCCATTTTGAAACTGCCGATCAGCTGTCCAAAAATCCTCGTTTTGTGAAGAATCGGTTCCCGAAGCAGGGAACTGATCATTGCAAAGTGAAAAAACCCTATTCAGACCATCGTTTTGTGATTCTAATGCGGTTTCGTCGTAATGCGGGGCAATCGTAAAGCGAGGCACCACTGTATTCGGGTTGGCTTATACTCAAATATCTACGGTAATTCCTGTTTTGACATGTTGGCTGTTAGTCGCACAATAAAGAAAATGAACGCTGTTAAAACAAACAACTAACTTTTATTAAGAAAGTTACATTCAAGATTGAAAAGCATAAACCCTAACAAGATGACAGCTGCCTTAGTAGGGTCATGGGAACGGGGTAGAAACATCTCTGCTACTTAGAATGTCAGGAAAAGAAGGGAAGTGAGACTGATAGGCAGACCCCGAGAATATCTATCTATCTGTCCCTCCCTCCGTCCCTCCCTAATATATATACCGCTCATCTAGAACGTGTCTACTCTGGGTAGTATTATAGATGGAGGAGGAGGACCTAGTGTCTAAGGACAGGCAGGATCCCAGACTTGTTTATTCTCAGGTGCCCTGTCTGTCACCTGGGCTGGAGAGACTATAAGAGGCAATGTTCAGAGGACTCTGGGCCAACAAAAATAAGCCTCAGGATTGGGAAGTTCCATTTAAAGACATTTGTGGGCTGGGCAGGCTGATTCAGGTGCAGCCCACCAGGGTCTATCGAAGAGCCATCAGAGGTTGTCAACTCTATATAAAAGATAGATTAACTGAACTGCTATATTTCAGGTGTGGCAGTGTGGGGGACAGCTGGAAATCATACCTTGTTCAGTTGTTGGCCATGTATTTCGCAGCAAGAGCCCTCATACTTTCCCAAAAGGGACTCAAGTTATTACACGCAATCAAGTTCGGCTCGCAGAAGTCTGGATGGATGAATATAAAAATATATTTTACCGGAGAAACACTGAAGCAGCAAAAATTGTTAAACAAGTAGGTGGCGGTGGTGGTGGTATTAGAAATCAGTTGCTGCACTGAAATTCTTGGTGAGCAAATATTTATTGTGAAAATATGTAAACAAAAGTAGGCTGTCTATATCCAATTTGCTTTGCTTGGCCACATAGATACAGCAGTACCAAATATAAATTTTCATTTAATCCTTTATAGTCTGTTGCATCCATTGTCTTCTCTTAGCATCGGAGGAATATGTCTCAATAATTTTCCTTGAATGTTCTGTTTCAATACCTTCAGTTAATTAGGAGTAAATATAAAGCATGATTGCAAAAGAAATCAATTTTACTTGTCATATTTATTGTTATGAATCAATGTATTAATAACAATAGGGGTTGGGACCGCCAGGTAGTCTAGTTGGTTCCTCCGGTAGGTCAGTCTGGAGATGACGATGATATGCTTGAATGTGCCAAAAAATAACTCTGTGGAGGGAGAAATTCCTGCTTCTAAACTGTCCCATAGCCAATTTATATGTGTAAGAAAGGAGACAAAAGGAAGAGTGTGTTACTAAAGAAGGCAGCGATTGGAACATACTATTAGACCTTTGGAATAATGAACTATTAATATCATATTTTGAAATTAGGCAACACCTAGTGTTAGCGATGTATATGCAACCTGTGAGAAGGGTGGACAGTCTCAGTAGGGCATTTTTCAGATTTGCCAGGAGCCCTAGAGGTGTGGCTAAATTCAGAGGCTACTGTGAATTTTTTTGTTGTTACATATTTTAATAGTATAGTTGGTGCACCATAAAGGTTGTTATAATGAGTCTTTGTCAACCAAAAATCATTTAACTAGCAAGCTTCTTTAAACCACACAAATTCCCCTTGTGCTCTCTAATAGTGAAATGTTATATTTTTAAAAATCAGGAGTATGGGATAGCTGTATAGCTCAGTGAGTTAGATACCTGAATGTGGAGCCATTGTTCTGAAGTTCTGTTCCTCACTGTACCTCCTGGGAGAAGAGCCAGCCTGTGTGAGCTTGGTCGAGCTATGCAGTCCCACATCACTGACAAAAGGGAGTGGGAAAATACTTCTCAGTTCCTTATACCTAGAAAACCCTGGAAAGTTTCACCATGAGTTGGCGTCAACTTAATTTGTAGTTTAGTCTTATTTCCAGGAGGTTCCATGGGCCTGAGAACCCCTTGAAAGATGGCACCATTGCCCTCCAGCTACATAGAGAGGAGAATGGGGCTTTTCTTAGAAAAGCAAATTATTTTTAATCAATTTTTGAATGGGCTGGCTGGGAGCCTCAGGGATTCTGGAAGGCACATAAATGGCCCTAGAGGACTACATGTGGCTCAGATGTTGTACGCTTCTGCCTTATTAGAAGTGCTGTTGAGGCCTCATCAGCCTAGAATACAAACTATATAGGATTGCTGAGTGTGCTGTTGAGATATTTTTGAAGGCTAGGATGTTCATAGAATGGGAAGGACAATCATTTTGAAATGCATACTGTCCAAACTCACTCTCAGAGAGAACAATATGAAACTTCCAGGTTAAGAAATAGTTGCAAGTTACATGAACCAGTGCTTTTATTTGGGAAAATGACAAATGTTGAAAAGAAATCTTAAAATGTTAAAGCTTTGAATAACTAACATGCCAATACAGTGGGGTCTCAACTTACGAAATTAATCCATATTGGAAGGTGGTTCTTAGGTCGAAAAGTTCGTCGTTCGAATCTGCATTTCCCATAGGAATGCATTGAAAACCATTTAATCTGTATCTGCTCTTTTCCATCCATAGAAACTAGTGGGAAGCTGCTATTCCGCCTTCTGCCACTAGAGGGGGATATTTTTTCTTTTTTTCCCTTAGGTTCAGGAAACCAGGAGGAAGGCAGGGAACAGTTTGCAAAGCACCTTAGAAATCTTTTTTTTCCAACGAAGCCAATTTTAAATCATGTTTTAAAGCATGTTGTGCTGATTTTTTCAGCACAAAGACACACAGGCAGGCTTTTTAGGTGCTGAGCAAGCCTCTTCAGAGCCAGCCCATCAGCTGATAGGCGGGGAGAGGAGGGTGCAGGAGCGGGGAAAAGCACAAAATGGCTGCCAGACTCCCTCCTGGGTGTCGGCTTTTAGCTGTTTCCTGCTCTTTTTCCTGCTGTTTGGGGGCTACCAAGGCCTGGTAAAATGACTTTCTTTTATTTATTTTTAAGTTTCTGACCCTTTTTTCCCCTCCAGAAGCCTCTAAGGGGAGGGAGGGGGCACTTTTTCCCCTGTTCGTAACTCGAGAGAAGTTCGTACAGTGGGGTCTCGACTTAAGAACTTAATCCGTATTGGAAGGTGGTTCTCAAGTCGAAAAGTTCTTAAGTCGAATCTGCATTTCCCATAGGAATGCATTGAAAACCATTTAATCCGTATCTGCTCTTTTCTGTCCATAGAAACTAATGGGAAGCTGCTATTCTGCCTTCTGCCACTAGAGGGGGATATTTTCTTTCTTTTTTCCCCTTAGGTTCAGGGAAGGCAGGGAACACTAAAGGCAGCACTTTAGAACTCTTTTTTTTTAAAAAACGAAGCCAATTTTAAATAATGTTTTAAAGCATGTTGTGCTGATTTTTTCAGCACAAAGGCACTCAGGCAGGCTTTTTAGGTGCTGAGCAAGCCTCCGGAAGCCTGCTCAGAGCCAGCCGATCAGCTGTTAGGTGGGGAGAGGAGTGGGGAAAACCACAAAACGGCTGCTAGCCTCTTTCTGGGTGTCGGCTTTTAGCTCTTTCCTGCTCTTTTTCCTGTGGTTTGGGGGCTACCAAGGCCTGGTAAGTGACTTTATTTAACAGTACAGTATTTATTTTTAAGTTTCTGATCCCTTTCCCCCCTCCAGAAGCCTCTAAGGGGAGGGAGGGGGGACTTTTTTCCCTGTTCATAACTCGAGGGACGTTCGCATGTCGAGTCCTTACTTTCCCTATAGGGCAGGTTCGTAACTCGAATTGTTCGCAAGTTGGGTCGTTCGTAAGTCGAGACCCCACTGTATGTCGAGTCCTTATTTCTCCCCTATAGGGTGGGTTCGTAAGTTGAATTGTTCGCAAGTAGGGTCGTTCGTAAGTCGAGGCCCCACTGTATTTGCAAAAATGTTTATGTTAAATATGTCATCACTCTAGTTTCTGACTTGCATGATTTTGCTGTCATAGTGAAGCAATGCTTTGGTTTTGGATGAGGAAAAGAAGTAATAGCTATTTGCTTGGGTACAGTGTGCTAGAAAAACAACAAAATGTATAAAAGGACTATTAGAAGCCTGCAAAAAAAGTTCACGCAAAACTCTTGATAGGTCGGTTCTGTAGTGGCTATATTTCTAGCTGTTCACAAGATTGCACAGGAAGACATTTTTGGATTCATTATTACTTCTTTCCTTGGTGCTCTACCAGAAAGTGTTACATGAGCAAAACACACGTTCTGCCATGTCAGAAGGGCACATTTGGATCCAGCTCACTGGTTTGGAAAATGACAGGTGCATGGGGAATAGGGGATATCCTCAAAGGCTCAACATACAAGATGCCTTCTCCTTAATAGAAACATACAGTTTATATGTGTCTTGTTAGAATCATTAATTTACCTTCCCTTTTGCACAGTGTTGCAATTTAAAAACAAAAATAGAGGACAGAACTCTTCAAGATCTTATTCAGATTGTGAATTGCTGCAGCATAACTTCCTTGTTACAGCTAATGACATTGTCAGAGCTCTTCTGTGAAGCAGCTGTTACTGGGTTTTTTTTGTATCACATATAAACTAATAGGCAGTGTATTGAGTTTTCTGTGTACAATGGTGCCTTGCTTGACGATGTTAATTCGTTCCAGCGAAATTGCTGTAGAGTGAAAACATTGTCAAAAGAAACGGAAAAAAAACATTGAAACGCATTGAAAACCGTTCAGTGCATTCCAGTGGGCTGAATGCCTGCTCGTCCAGCGAAGATCCTCCATACAGCGGCCATTTTCGGTGCCTGTAAAGCGAGGAATCCGTCCTAGAAAACAGCAGGGGGCCATTTTCTTCAGCCGGTGGCCATTTTGAAACCCAACGATCAGCTGTTTGCTGATCGTCGTAAAGCGAAAATTGGTTCCTGAAGCAGGGAACCAATCATCGTTAAATGAAAAAAAACCATTTAAAACATCATTTTTGCGATCACAAAAACTTAATCGTATAGCGATTTCCTCGTTAAGCGAGGCAATTGTTAAGCGAGGCACGACTGCAATGGCTGTGATTCAGTGAGGCTGAATTTAATATTCTTTTGTGGTGAAATGAGCTATGAGGATTGCTAGCGACATGACCTTGCAGGATTTCTTGTAGTGTTCTTGCCTTTGCTTCAGTGTAAAAACTCATTGTTTTTCTCCATCATGCTCTTTCATAGTTTCAGTCTGTGGCAGGATGCCAAGAAAACATTTTACCACTTTAGTCCTGTTATCATCACTTAATATATTGGTATCAGTTGAATTACACAATTTAGCTTCATTTGGCCTGCTCAACATTCAGAGGCTTCGATTTGAGAGAACAGGATTTATTTTAGTATGGGATCTCCTTTACAAACATTGGTCAAAATCCTATTGGTTACTTACACTAGCATAAGGGCAAGGATACAAATTGCAGTGGCAAATTGCCACTAGTTAACCATTTGCCACTTGTATCCTATGTTGTGCACCAATCTAAACAACAGGATAGAAGGTAGAAGATACAGTGGTGCCTCGCTAAATGATTGCCTCGCAAAAACAAGGAATTCGCTAGACTATGACTTTTTTGAGCGATGTTGTGTTTCACAAAACGATTGTTCCTATGGGCAATTTTCACTGGACAATGTTTGGGTCCTTGCCTTGCAAGATGGTGTTTTTTTAAAGGTGTTTTTTTTTACCCTGTTTCGCAAGACGGTTCCCCCCCCCAATTGGAGCACATTAATTACATAAGACCTACTTTTTTATCCCAAAAAATGGGGGCGAAAGTGTATGCTGCTGTTTTTCCTGGAAAGCCAGAAGCATATACTTTCTCCCCCACTTTTTTGGGATAAAAGTAATATGTTTCAAAGGGGGAAAACCATCTTGCAATGCATCACCAATGGGACTGTGGCTGCAAATTTAAATGGTAGAGGAAGGTGAAAGCAGTCAAGAACCAAAGGCTAAAGAGATTGTAAAAAAAAAAAAAACCCAAACAAAACAGAAATCACAAACATAACGCCCCCATTAACACAAATTATATAATTGAATTCCCCACATTTGGGGAAATCACGGGTCAACAGCACACCCAAAGTGTAATGGATGAGCCTCTCCCTGGAAAAACCATTTTGACAACATGGCATTTCCCCTACAAAGTATGAATTAGAACGGCCCTCACATCTCCTACCCCCTTCTGTCCCCTGACCCCCCAAGTTATGGTGACCCCCTGGCTGCACCTCCCACTCAGTACAGGGCTGCACAGCCTCAGTCCTGCCAGAGGCCAAGAGAGCTCAGTGTTTTGGGGTGCCCTGCGGGACCCCCATCAGGGGCTAGGTGTTCCTCCCACAGCTAATACCTGTGCACTAGAGGATTGTGGGGGGAACACCTAGCCCCTGATGGGGGTTCCGCAGGGCACCCTAAAACACTGAGGAGCTCTCTTGGCCTCTGGCAGGACTGGGGCTGTGCAGCCCTGTACTGAGTGGGAGGTGCAGCCAGGGGGTCACCATGCCTTGGGGGATCAGGGGACAGAAGGGGGTTTGACTCCTTTTAACCTCTTTCTCTGTTGCTGGAGAGAGAAAGATGGAGAAGGCTATCTGAGACCCATTGAATTTCCAAAAACAGTGCAGGTGAGGGGATTGCTTTTCTCCAATATGGTATGGGGAACTGTGTTTTGCAAGATGATGTTTTCTATGGACAATTTTTTGCTAGACATTGATTTTTTTTCCCAATTGGAATGCATTAAATGGATTTCAGTGCATTCCAATGGGGAACTGGGTTTCACAAGACAATCTTTTCACAAGGTAGAAATTTCCATGGAATGAGTTAAAATTGTCTTGCGAGGCACCACTGTATTTCTAGAAGGTGTGACTTTTGTCATTTAACAGCAGGACTGGAGAGTGAGACAGTATGAAAACGACAGTATGATAGTGTGCCCCCATCAAACAGTGACTCCAGCTCTGCTTTAACACAAGCATTAAACTTTGCTTAACCTAATGTAATTTACTTATACTTTTGTTTCTGCTTTAAATAGAAGGTTATGTTTTAATGACACATCATTTCCACTGGTGGTATAACATTTATTACTCTTGTTTCAACAGAAATCTTTTGGTGATCTCTCAAAAAGGCACGACTTAAGGCAACGATTACAATGTAAAAATTTTACATGGTACCTTAATAATGTTTTCCCTGAGGTGTATGTACCAGATTTGAATCCTCCATTATCTGGATTTGTGAGTATCCTTTTCTCCTGAGCATAAAGGTATAGGCTTTTGTGATGCTATTGTGCACTCACATGCCCATTTAAATTATTCTGTTTAGTTAAAAAATGTTGGAAGAAGAGCCTGCCTGGATGTTGGAGAAAATAATCTTGGTGGCAAACCACTGATTATGTATACATGCCACGGACTTGGAGGAAACCAGGTAAATGTCTTGTTTTAGTTTTGTGTATCTAATTCATAATTTTGTGGGGTTTTTTCATGCCAAGACCAAATTCTTTAGGATACACTGAGTGATCAAGCTGCTTCCATCCATGGACTTGGGATGGAGGCTATTGGCCCTCCTCCCTTCAGCCCCCCTTTGGTCCCCAGAAGGCTACTCTGTAGTTCTGGGAAACTTCTAGAGCCAACTTTCAGGTGGTACACAGGGCTTCAAGGGGGGGGGAGAGAAGTTTCTCACTGTGGCACTGCACGTGATAGCACACAACTGGATTTAGATCCAGGTTTTAAATTTAACAAATTCCCAGGGCTAGAACGTTAGTAATGTCAAATCACAACCACACCGATGACTTGTTTTCTGCAGTTGTCAATGTTATACAGTCAACCCTCGACTTATGAACTTTTTGATTTATGAACGGCTCCATTGGCAAAAATTGGCATCGACTTGCGAATGGAGCCTTGACCTACAAACGAGGTCGAGGCTCCATTCGCAAGTCAATGCCATTTTTTGCTAACAGCTGTTCGTAAATGGCTCCCTGCAAAAAGGCAGGGAGAAAGGGCTGGAAATTCGAATTTCCAGCCCTTTCCCCCTGCCTTTTTCCTTTTGAAATGCTGGAATGAATTAAGTCCATTCCCATTATTTCAATGGGAAATGGTACTTCGACCTACGAACTTTTTGACGTATGAACGTCGTTCCAAAACGGATTAAGTTTGTAAGTCGAGGTACCACTGTACTGAGATGCACAACTCCATCAGTGTTAGTCTAATATGTCTTTTCATATCTTTCAAGGTGACCCACCTCTCCAGTAGCATGTTAACATTTTCTCTGGAATGAAGCTAATATGTTCATGGGGAAAGGATTGCTCAGATAAAGAAGTCTGAGTTTATATAACATGTTAGACATATAAAGTAATATTCCTGGTATCAATAGTGTTTGAATTATTTTGTCAGTATTCATGTACATTTTATTCATCTGATGAAAGAAAACTGTTCTCTGGCTTGTTATAAGAACTGCATATTATTCACATATCCAGTAGTGCAGCATGTGCATACTTAGGTAATATTAAGCAGGGACCCTCACAATGCTTCTAAACAAGAATATGGCTTCCACCCATTTAATTATATAAGCGTCTACTGTGGGTGTAACTGAAAATGCAAATGAAATGAATTGTACATCCCCAAATGCTAGTTCCAATTCCCCAGGCCTGATGCTACTTGCAGTCCCAGATAACCACTCCTTTTCCTTTGTCTTGACTTGAAGTCAGGGCAGATGCAAACATCATTTTAGTTCCCACACAGTGTTCCTGAAGTTGACATAGATAGCGTCACATGGTGACAAGAGGGAGCTGGGGGCATTATTCAGGAATTAAAATATCAGCCAGAACAGTGTGTTCTGTGTCACTGTCAGCATGGCAATGGTAAACCACCAGCAAACCATTGCATCCTGCACCTTCTGGCTACCAAGGTAAGGAGAGTTCCCCTCCCCCAGCATTGCCAACCTAACTCTGCAGTGTAAGTATTTATCGGAATACTGTAGTTTGATACATGCTTCTTGTGTATAGGATAAGCATTTCCTGTCACGTTGTATATCCTGAGTATAGAGAGGGAAAGGTGTAGAACTCAATCTAAATATTGCTTCTGAGTTTGAATACATTTCTCGTTCTTGAATCCATAAAACACATATTGATATCTTGGATAATGTCTCCAGTGTTATTTTAGCTGTTGCACTGGTTTCTGACTCTCTGCTGTGTGCCCTTTGTCTCTTCTTCAGCTTTTTGTCTGTCCCTTTCTCTGTTCTGTAGGAACACTCTTCATTTCTATCTTGATAATTTAACTCTTCTCTCTCCCTCTTTCCTCTCCTGCTACTTTTTCCTTTGTTTCTAGAACTTTTGATGTCAAGGAAGATACCGATGGGTGACTGAGCAGCAAGGCCCGAGTCATTTGTCCTGTCATACTTAAAGCCTCATGCTGGGAGGTCAGAGTGGTCTTCCCTACACTAAAAACTAGTTACCATTTTGAGCCTATCTGAATCCCTAGAGAAAACTTGTAAACACATTGCATGAAACAGGGATTGTTCGGAACTTACTTCATCATCTTAGCTTTTGTACCTCTGAAAATGTCACTAGACATACCAATCACTAATAATTTTATTAAATCTGCCTGCAGTGGTAAAATAACACCAAAGATGAAAGTAGTTGCTGTCTTATTATGTAGCCTTGTTACAATCTGTCCTTCAAAAGATGTTGATAATAAATTTATTGATTAACCAGTGATACCTAGGAAACTATTTTAGTAGACTTTCCTACCAATTTCAGAGTAGAAGAAAAATGATGTAGTGCTTTCAGACAAGCTGGTTAGTTTGAATACTCTGTTGTCAAGGGTACTGTTCTAACGGTCTTTTATCTGTGTGTTGAAGCCAAGGCAATCTACTCTGTGCAGTTAAGAGATTGCCAACATATGATAACAGGAAAGTTGCTTCAACTTTGTGTAAATAAAGGCATCTTGAGTGCAATGCAGCCCAAGTTAAGCAGGTTTCCCTTGTTTCAATTACAGCAAGCTAATCTTGTGCTTAATTCTTCCTTTGAAATAATTTCGGCTTAAAGAGTGCTTAACTTTGGTTGATTACACTTCTTTAGTTCGGCATTGCTGTGTAGCTGGCCCACAATTTTTTCCCTTAAAGTATAGGCACAATAAGTATGTTAACAAGGATTAATAGACATTGTACAAATTTTCTGTGCTAACATTGCTTTCCACAGATTTGTTTTATTGGAACCCTGCCTTCTAGTTGTCCCTCACCCCAGTACTCCTCTGTTTTATGTATTGAGATGAAATGAAATCCAGTATTTTCAGTATTCATTTTTAATAGCTTGTATTATATTCCATTACATTTGCCAGATGTTGTTGTGTGGTGTAATATACCTACAAATATTAAGTTTGCAAAACTTAATGAATTTGTCTAAACATTAATTTGAAGTGAAGTTGACACTATTAAGTTGTATAATTGCATTTGGGGTGATTTTTATTTTTTTGACTGGCTGGCCTTTGTTTATGCAGTACTTTGAATACTCTGCACATCATGAAATTCGACACAATATCCAGAAGGAATTATGCCTACATGCTATTCAAGGAGCAGTGGAACTCCGTGAGTGTGGCTATAAAGGAAAGAAGAGCAGACTTCCTATAGAAGAAAAATGGGAGATCAGAGAGGTATTTTCTTCCAAACAATTTAGTTTGAATGTATAGATCTTTATATGTAGGCTTGTATGGTGTACATTGTGATTCCACCACCCACAACCAGGTGCAAAAAGCATATCCTTAGTTAGAATTGATGCATTCTCAGCTTAGCTATTTATGTATCAGAACTGAATTCAGTCATTCCATACAAAAATCAACTGTTAGTTGCCCTCAAGCTTTCTTCATTTTTTCGGTACAGTTTATGGCAGAAAAGAAATTATTTTCTTCTTTTAGTTAGCAAACTGGAATTCAAAAGTCCACAGCTCCACAAAGCAGCTGCTGGTGAAAAATATATCTTTTCCTCCCCCCAAATTAATTAAATTTAGGCACTAGTTAGCTTTTGCATGCCTTAACCTTACAGGTCATTCCTACCCAAAGATGCTCAAAGGAGATGAGAGGTCCAAGCATGTGCAGAGCTTCCCTCCTACCTACTCCTCTCATTCTTTAGAGCCATACTTTCAGGTATTCTTTGTAGTACAGCGAAGCCTTCTGTAAATATAGCAGCAACTACATCTAGATAAGGGACGTGGTGGTGCTGCCGGTTAAACTGCAGAAGCCTCTGTGCTGCAAGGTTGGGAGACCAGCAGTCATAAGATCAAATCCACGCGATGGGAGCTCCTGCCCCTTGTCCCAGCTCCTGCCAACCTGGCAGTTCAAAAGCATGTAAAAATGTGAGTAGATTCTCCCACCTAGATCTACTTGAGTCACTCGCTATAGCCAACAAAGACGGCTGAGGGGCCTGACGCTGAGAGAGGCCTGGAAAGAAAGAACAAGAAACCGGGCCTTCTCGGCAGTGGCCCCTCGACTTTGGAGCAGCTTGCCACCAGAGATCTGCCTGGCACTCTCGCTGGGTGTTTTCAAGAGCCAATTAAAAACTTGGCTCTTCAGGCAGGCCTTCCTTCCTGCTATTTGATTTCCACTTTTCTTGGGTTTTTTGTTGTTGTTATCTTCCCACCTTGATTATATTATTATAGATTTTAATTGTTGTTTTAAACCCGTTTTGCGCACAATATATTGTGAGCCGCCCTGAGTAGATTCCTGTCTAGAAGGGCGGGATAAAAATCTAATAATAAAATAAATAAATACATAAACAATACATCCCTCAATTCCCAGCATACCAAAAAGAACATAGACTGACACATTAAATTAAATAATAAAAAAAACAGAATCTAAGTATAAAACAACTGATGGCTTCCACAGTCACCTAATGGGAGGATGTCACAGAATGCTTCCCTGAACAGCTACGTTTTTGTTGAGCATTTGAATGTGTTCAAGGAAGGGGCTGGATGAATCTCTAGGGAGAGCCTGTTTGATAAAGATTGGGGTCACAGCTGACAAGGCTCAATTTTTAGTCATGGCCTTTGATGCTTCTCTAGGAGTGGCTACCCACAGTAACAACCTTGCCTTGAGAAGATTGGGTGGGGCAAGCAGAGGTTCTTAGCTGGAGGCATTCCAACATGTAATGAGATCCCAAACCATAGTTTTCTGTTCAGCCTACTTCAGGGTTTTATAGTGAGGATATAGTGGAGGTGGAGAACCTCACATACCACCCTAATCTCCATGGGCAAGGAGTGAAATTAATATTTTGTCTTTTTTCCCTCACACTCATTCCAGGGCCAACTGCTGTACAACGCAGCGTTAAAAATGTGCCTGACAGGAAACAGAGAACATCCAAGCATGGTACCGTGTAATCCCTCTGACCTCTTCCAAAAATGGATTTTTGAACAAAATAATTAAAACCACCTTTTGGCAATTAAGAGATGTTTTCTTAAAAAATAATAGCATCTCTTTCAAACTTAGAGTGATTTAACTGAAATTGTGCACAACTAGGTGGCTGTAAACTATTTAAAAGTGTGTTCAGTTAACAGTAAATCCAAAGAATACTTAGGTTTTTCAACTGCTGAAAAAAATGTTTACATAACACTGGAATTTTCCAGTATAAATTGCTTATATAAAACCTCTGTTCTTAAGATGTTGTAATTCCCTGTGGTTTGGGGATAGTTTGTAATGGTTTTAGATACATATATTCTTGTTAAAAACTTTAGGGACACATAGAATGAAGAAGGGGAAATAATGCAATTATTTTTCTATAGTAAGTGAAAGAAATATAGTGCCTTATCAGTATCATTTTTCATTTTAAACTGTGATGATTTTCTTTTAATGGCCCACTCTGTAATACCAGACTGCACACTTGTAAGCATGTCTTAGAAATACCTTCTAAGTATACCAGTTCTTTTGAAAGTACTGTATATAATTCTCCTACCACTGCTAAATTAAAAGCAGTCCCAGGCTATACTGTTGATCTCCAGGTATCGTTGCTGTTCTCTTGAATCTCTGTATGCTGTGGTTTTGCTGTTCCTTTGTTCAGTGTTTACCAATATTGAACTTTTAGATTCCAAAATTGTTTATAAAATAGTTATTTGTTGATATGAAAAATATTCATAATTTCTCCTGATGTTACGCATTATTTGACCATTCTTGTGTGTGTTTTTAAATATTATGTACATATTCCAGATTTCTATATTTGCTATTCCCCTTTCTTCTCTTAAATTTACTATTTTTTGTGAAATCATTTCAATTCAGAGCTAATATAAAACAGTGTAAATAAAATAGTGTTTTCATCAGTAACATGCAACACTGATGTAACATTCTGGATGTATGCTTTTGATTTCCACTTGCCATGAATTTTAGCTAAATGTCTTGTTGATCATAAATGCTGTAGTACAAACCTCATCCTCATAATTAAAGCTTAATGAACACAGCAACAGAGCCCTATGACCAGCGTTGAATAAATTGTTTTAAACTTTTGCAGGCAAAGTATAGTTGTGTTGAAGGTATTTGCATTGCACATCCCATGGGTGTATGTATGTAAAGGAATGGACATCCTGATGATCACAGTGAGAATAGGAGAACAAAGGCAAAACCAGATGTTATAGGTAATGTGTACCTAGCTCGTTTGTAATGTCAGTCCAGGCAGAACAGTCCTTTTAAAAAAAGTCTAAAATTACTTGTCCTGTTTATTCAGAATGGATTCCCAGTGTGGTATAGTGGACAGAGTGATGGACAAGGATTGTGGAGAACAGGGTTTGAATCCCCACTTGACCATGGCCTTGATGGCACAGAACACACACACCACACACACACAAACACACACACACCGATTCAGAAATGGATGTTCTTCCGCAAGTGGGCTACCCAAGAAATCTGACTAGAAGCTTCACTTAATCCTACAGTATTCAGAGCTTATTTTCATACTTTTACTCTGATCTTGCCCTCTTCATTCCTGTGGATCAGTCTCTCCCATCCCTTTTCTCTAGCCTTCTCTCCCTGTACCTTTCATTTGCTGCTTTGGAGATCTGGCTCCCCCTTCCTAGGTTCTAGTCCTAAAACACTTTCATTTCTTGACCCCTCCTAAAAGTCTGAGCAGCTCAATTAATGGCAGCCAATCCTCCCTTCCACATCTCCCTGAATTGTCCTTACAATCTGCATCCATGGTACTCCTAGAGTTCATAATCATCCTTACATGAAGGTAACAAGCAATTCCCAGGAGATAGCAAGGGAACCATGACTGTTAGGTGATATAGATATGCTCTCAAGAAGGCTTATTCTGAGCTGAATGGAAAAATTGGGGATCTCAAACAAGAATGATGGGTGAGATGAAGAAAGGTTAGCAAAATGGGGGTACAACTCATAGATGAGATCCTTCCCATCTTTGAACAGTATACTGTATTGAATTTATCTGATCCCTTTACATATCCATACATTTCCATTTGACAGCAGAGTCCATTTGTTCCTTTTGCATCACTCTGTATAAGAGATGTCATACATCCAATATTATGCAGGAAGGCTACAAGTTTCCAAAATACACCATTTTGTCATGTGTCAGCCCTCAAATATTTTTATTGATGTGTAGATTTTTTTAAAGATGCACTAATAATGCAAATTAAATAGTGAAAGGATAACAGTCTTTGCTTATGAAAGGAACATACTATTATGCAGGTTACTAGATTAAATGAAGCAATAGTTTTTCAAACTGCTCGCTTTTGAAACACTTTAAATGCTGATTCAGTGAATTAACCAGCAGAGGATGCTATTGCAAGATAATTTTCAACAGTGTGACAATGCCTTTCTCATCTCTGGTTCTCATCAAAATTTACTTGATAAGGAAGGGTGGTTATGCTTATGAAGAGCAAAACTTTCCCTCCTTGTGCAGTGAATGTAATTGCAATTACTCGTGGAAGTATATGATTGTGTGTTCTGAATACACAAAAACAAAGGCAGGCAGGCAAAGAGTGCATGTAAAGCAACAGAGGGCTTAGCCAGATGGGAGTTTATTCTGGAGTTGTGGGAGTGCAAGCATTTCCAGAATCTGTGTCCAGATCATACCACTGCATTTTCAGAATACAAGTATCCAGACACCCTTTCTCTTATAGTGATATTATGACTGCCTTCCCCTCAGGCTACACCATTAACTCTATAAGCTGCAAAAATGAGGTACAAAGAGATAGGACACAAAAGGAGGAAAATGTGAGCCATTGAAAACACTATTTTTCTTCTACCTCCAAGACTGTGTGTGTGCGTGTGCGTGTGCGTGTGTGTGTGTTTTTAATTCTCATTGCCTTATTCTGCTCCAATTCTTTCCTGCTATTTGTTCCAAAATATGTATATGTCTGGGGGGGGGGGAACCAGGACAGGGAGCTCTATTATATTTGCATTTTTAAATTCACATCCCCTCCCCCAAATGGGATAATCACAGCAGTTCTTAATTTAAACAAAATAAGTCAACAACTGCATGAGCAAGAGACTTCAGAATAGAGCCAGATATCAGAAGCCATCTCGGAAGTTATTTTTTTTACCTTAAAGACTTGTTGGAAGCTTACTGATGGATTCCTATTACAGCAAAGCACTGAAAATGCTTCATCTGATGAAGTACTGCAAAAGACCGGTGAAGACCCAATACAATACAGACAAAAGGAAATCGTGGTATTGAAACAGATACCTTGGAGAATAAGAGAGGGGAGGAAACAATATCAATTTTTGACTACCAAACTAAATAGGAAAGGAGTGAATTTTAGATGGCTGGTACCTGAAGGGATCCTGATGAATTGGAACTCAAGAAGATTTAGGCTTGACTCCATACATAAAGCAAGAGAATTCCTTGAAAAACATATAACTTTCTTTGAAGAAGAAGCACAGGGATAAGATAGAAATGAAGAAGAAAGTAGAAAACAGAGAGACAACACCAGAAGAGGAGAGTGAACTAAGTGAAGAGAGTAGGAAAAAGGATATTGGACAAGATCTGAACAAAATACAAAGAGAAAAAAGGAATACCAGGGCAACAAAACCTAAATATAAGTAAACAAGATGGAGAACAAAATTGGGATCTTCTCAGTGAACATCAACAGCCTGACTGCACCAAGAAAAAGGAATCATGTATTTTCAAAATTACAAAAAACTAAAACAGATCTAATCAATATATAATTCAAGAAACACACATTAAAAAGCAGGATTACAAATATTTGATTTACCCGAAGATTGGGAAACTCTACTACTCAGCTCTACAATAAAAGAAAAGAGGGGTAGCTTTATATGGGAAAGAAACGCTAAACTCTAAACATATCTATTCTGACGAAGAAGGGAGAATCTTAATGGTAGAAATAACAATAAACTAAAAAAAGATTTTTGATGATAGCAATATATGTACCTAATAGTAAACAAGAAAAATTCTAGAAGCACGTAGTGGTGCTTTGCTTGACGAGGATAATCCGTTCCAGCAAAATCGCTGTAGAACTAAATCGTTGTCAAGCGAAAGTAAAAATCCCCTTGAAATGCACTGAAAACTGGTTCAGTGCGTTTCAATGGGTGAAATACCTCAGCGTCTAGCGAAGATCTTCCATAGGGCGGCCATTTTCCAGTGCCTGCAAAGCGAGGAATCAGTCCTAAAACACAGCGGGGAGCCATTTTACACAGTGGAGGGCCATTTTGAAAGCCTGACGATCATCTGTTTTGATCGTCGTTAAGCGAAAAATCAGTTCCCAAAGCAGGGAACCGATCATCGTGAAGTGATTTTCCCCTATTCACAAAAACTTCGTTAAGTGATTTCCTCGTCTAATGAGGTAATCGTCAAGCAGGACACCACTGTATAGATTAAGAGCCTAATAAGTATTGCAGTTGTATTAACAAATGATTATAAACTGAACCCAGGTGACACAGTGTTAATTAAGCATGGATGGATTTTATAAATAATAATAATTTTAAAAAGAAAATTTTAAAAAAGAAAATAATTCATCTGATTTTCCCTCCCTATATTTTATTCATCTGGGAATAATCCTGAGCATGCACATTGTGGCTTTTGTACTAAGCAAAAGGTAACTCTTGAGATATATTAGCTGAGCGTTGTAGCCACAATGTCAAAGAAACCAGACATAAAGTTGAGTGAAATATTAGGCATGGCATTCTGTTAGCAGGCGTGGACACAGCTCTACAACAAGCCTCTCCCAATGCTGGTTTCTTCATTTTTGGAATTTGGTAGTCCAAAAATATGCACTTTAGAAGAACCATATTTCCATGGCTCAATAGGGAACCAAATTGGTGATAGGACCTACAATTCCCATCATATTAGTTTGTTCAGCTGATTAGTTCGATGGGAGACAAGAAGTTGCCAAAAAAAGAAGTCAACAGTATCAAGAGGCTAGCTAGATTTACATGTTACAGACATGCCACTTCAAGAACTTGACAACTGGATGGGCAGAACATAGAACAGGTGGATCTCTTGATGATTTGCATTATACTGTACTGTTCTCAATTTTAGTTGTCTAATAAATAGAAAAGATTTTTTCCTGCCTCAAGTAAGCTGCTGAAATAAAAGACTGGAGTGTCAGGAAATGGACTTTTGTCTGAAAAGACTGAATTAGTTCAGATGCTGAAAGTGAATGCATTGTCTCAGGGGATATACTCAGAAGCACCTTGTTCTTTGAGTGTTTGTATGTTACGCTTGGATCTACTGGTGGACCTTAGTAAAACATAGCAGATAATCCAGCTAGATGTCTACACGGAGTTCTTTGGGATCTGAAGAAAAGGAATTGTTCCTTTAACTGTCCCTTCTGATTTTGAGCCATGACTGGTACTTACTTACAGCCTTAACAGTACTTCCTTATGGCATTTTGGAGCAATGGTAATGTGTTATTTAAATTTCCCATCCCAAGATATGATGTGCTACTGTTGTTCTGGATAATGGGCTACTAGTGCTCCCATTTTGCGTTTCCCATTAAGATATCCCATTATGATAAAGTGGTCCCATCTTCCGAGTACTTGCACCCAATGCCCATTCACTTTCTTTACAGATTATGGGGGCTCCCTTTAGTTACCTCTTCTCCTAAACCTGGTCATGCAACGGGATGGATCAAATACAAACTGGATATGCAATGAGTTTAGATTTGCACCTAAACAGAGAGTACGAGGATCTGAATTTGTAATTGTTTGTTATCAAACAAATGTGTTGGGAAATCTCAACATTCGCCATGTCAAAATGTGTAGTCTTGGTGTGTAAAATACTAAGTAACAGGTCTCGCTTGAGCTTTCTGGCAGTTGTAGTTAAGAAAAACAAACCCAATTTCTGGGTAACATTCATGCAGGGAAGGTCACAACCCATTCCCTAAAGGGACAGCACTAGTGTCTTTAAAGGTGGCTTGTGTGTCACAGACATTCAGCAGTGGCAACATGGGGGCTCTGTTTGCTTGTTTATGGCACTGACTGACTGATTGTTTCTGTACCATTTGCACCTCTTGTGAATTTTCTGCTCCTGTTCAGCTGCACTAATTTTTGCACCATCTGGGCTTAATGCTGGTTTCAGGCGGTTGTTTATGTTATGTTATGTTTGATGTTTTAATGACAGCTGCTTTTATGTAAACCACTCAGAATGGTGCTGTGCACTAATGGGGTGGTATATACCAGAAATAAAATAAATTTATAACCCAACATGGAATTCTATTGCTGGAATTTTAGTTAGAATCATAGAAATGTGAAATTGGGAGGGGCCTACAAGGCCATCAAGTCCAACCCCTTGCTCAATGCAGAAATGCAATCAAAGCATATCTGCCAGGTGATTATCTAAGTTAGAACATACAGGACAGGTGAACTCCCACCTGTTAAAAAACACAATGTGGATTTTGAGATGGTGCAAATGGATAAGCCTTAAATGGGTTTCAGCTTATTAAATAATGAGGAATAATACTTTATTCCTTATGCTGTAACTTCAAGAGGCATTTAAGACACCCACCCACCCCCAATACAGAAGAGACAGGAGCTCATGTAATGTAGAAACCTGATTTACTCTGTTGCAAACAAAGGGACAATAAATATATATTGTACAATATATAGTAAAAATACAGCATAATACTAGTGCCACTAAGAAAAAAAATAACCTACTTTTAAGACTTATAAATGCTTATTTTTTAATATATACATTGCAGAAATAAGCCACAATAAATACATCAAATTACATATCATTCATCATAAATACTGAAAATATAAATACAGAAGGATACAGTTAAAATAAAGATTACAGCATAAGGTCCAAGTTAAGGTTTTCTTTTTTACCTACATTACCCTTTTGGTATTTGTGAAGTTGCAAATTACAGTATAAAGCGAATCAACCCATGAAGGGTATAATATCAATTATAGTGTGTTTGTGTGTGTGTGTCTATTGAGTTTTACATTAACATTCTGTTCTTGTCTAAAAATGAGGAGGGGGAAGATAAAAATCTTAATGAACAGAAATCTGCAATGATTTCCATAATTTTCTTCTTTAAGACATAATGTCTGTGAGTGCCCTGGTCTGGCTAGAGAGATCACAAAACCCCAATGGATTCTATCTTTTTACTGCAACTCAATGAAAGGCTTTGGCAGTGGCGTAGAGCTTCAACCCTTAATAAGCAAGTCAAGAGGCCTATCCATCATGCTTTAAAGGGTGTTTAATAGTAGGATAAGTTTGTGTATTTGCCCTGAAACTCTTAATTGAAATTGTTAACATTATTTACAAGTGTCAAGCAGCTATAATGATTAGAATCTGCATCACCCACTTAAATCATTAATCTGGAAATTTCTTTTTCTCAAGTACAGATCACTGGAAAAACTGTTGGACCCCCTCTAAATACACAGTCTTTTATACACTTCATTTATTGAGAGTGTTCCAGATCACAAAGATAATGCCTATTTATTTCCATATGTCAGTGGCTACTGAAAGAAGGGAAAAAGACGGTGGGAGGAGGCAAGTGACAGATATTCTATAGAGCTAATACTGTGTTAAAGTGATTTCTTATAAATGTGTCCTTTTAAAGACATTGATACAATTCTCATCTTATTTATGCAGGGCAAGTCAATATAAGTAGATTTTTTGCAACTGCTTTACTGTGTCAATTTGAAACTTCTGCCTACATATCAATGTTTCTGTTTTTCAACCACTGTTCTACCATTCTTAAATTTATGGTTAAAGAATGTCAAATATTTTGCACATGGTGAAATGCACTAAACTTCAGATGCATTTCTGTGCAGTACTTCCCCAGTAAATGAAATGAAGATGCAACTAAAATGACTTGGTATGTATGAAGTTAATGTGCCAATCTTTCAAATTAATCAATAAGAAACAATAAAAGCTTTGAAAATATATGTCACAACTATATAACATAAGACTCCCAGTTTTGAATAAATATGTTTCTGCAAATTTTCTTTGGAGAAAAAGCTTTAAAAGCACCACTCCATTAAACCTATGCATGATTTTTGTCTGCTCTGGAGTAGTGGTATTTTAACCAAAAATTTAAAATCCAGCATATTAAATTGAAGGTTTGAGTATTCTTCCCTTATTTGAAATCAGCTGATCTAAAGCATGGAATATGCAAGAACTGAGCACCAGGAGTGGTAATGCTGTAAGAAGAAGAAATACCGTATTTTTCGCACCATAAAATGCACTTTTCCCCCACAAAACAGGGGGGTGGAAAGTCTGTGCGTCTTATGGAGCGAAGAAAACAGATTATATTTTCCTGTTTTCTTCTCCTAAAAAATTGGTGCGTCTTATGGAAAGGTGCGTCTTATGGAGCGAAAAATACGGTACATGTTTGCCATACCATGTGACCTTGACCCTCAGATTCCACTAGGATGCATGTATCACTATTAAGTACAATGCTTTCTGTATACCCTGTTTCCCCAAAAACAAGACAGGGTCTTGTATTATTTTTTGCTCCAAAAACACATTAGGGATTATTTTCAGGGGATGCTTTATTTTTTTCATGTACAATCTACGTTTATTCAAATACAGTCACGTCATCTTCTGGTTCCCGCACAATGTTGGAGGGTGGGGTTTCATTTAAGCGGGGCTTATTGTTGGGGTAGGTCTTACATTATTTTCAGGGGATGCTTTTTTTCCATGTACAATCTACATTTATTCAAATACAGTCGCCTCATCTTCTGATTGCTGCACAATGGTGGAGGGTGGGGTTTCCCTTAGTAATTTAGGGGGCGGCGCTCATCCCCGTTTCCAAGCCGTAGAGCCAGCGTTTGTCCGAAGACAATCTTCTGTGGTCACATGACCAGTGCGACTCAGACACGGAACGCTGTTACCTTCCCACCGAAGTGGTCCCTATTTATCTACTTGCATTTGCATGCTTTCGAACCGCTAGGTTGGCGGGAGCTGGGACAAGCGACGGGCGCTCACTCCATTGCGTGGATTTGATCTTACGACTGCTTGGTCTTCTGACCCTGCAGCACAGGCTTCTGCGGTTTAGCCCACAGCGCCACCACGTCCCCGTGGGGTTTCCCTTAGCTGGGGCTTATTTTGGGGGTTGGGCTTATATTACAAGCATCCTGAAAAATCATACTAGGGCTTATTTTCAGGTTAGGTCTTATTTTCAGGGAAACAGGGTAGATTGATGGCAGAAATGTTGTATGTTATCCTACAAGCTTGAGAGCAATTAATGAATTAGAAATTAATTAATTGGACTTTTTTCAGTGAAAAAATTATTAAATGAGGATAATGCATTTAAACATGCTAGGAATGTTCGAATTTTCCAGAGTTTTCTCATGTGATTAGAATTAAATTAAGTTGCTATCCTCCAGCAAAGGCAATCTGGGCATAGATCACTTTTACACTGTGGCCTACTGGTCAAAGCACAGCAGGTGAGGCCAATCTGATCTACCTCTCATTCCATCCCTCACATTTCATCCATCTGGAAATGTGGCCTGATTATAGAAGGGCAACACACACTCTTCACTGGATAAGAGCTCAGAAACTACTGATCACTTGTGTGAATTTACTGGGGCAATGAGTTTACAGTACTGTATTATATGCACTGTCATTAAAAGAGAGAAAACAACTCTTGATATGCTATAGCACAGACCATAATTCTGTTCTAGTAATACAGTCTTTAACTCTCTGAGCAACCTGCCATACCAACATGACTGTGTCCTTGGGATATTCCCCACACCCATTGCTTGATATCAGTTGTTCCCAGCCTTGGGTAACCTGGATGTTCTTGGACTGCAATTCCCAGAAGTCTTTGCTACCAGCTGTGCTGGCTGGGGTTTCTGAGAGTTGCAGTCCAAGAACACCTATCTGGCTTACCCATGTTCTCCATGGTTGATGTCAAAAAAAGCTACATATGGAAGCGACATGTCTCAAGACACTGCAAGTGAGTGTGCATTTGTTCAAAAACCCGATGCATTCTAATCCAACAATGTTGTAAGACCTTCTTCAAGGGGAAAAGCCATCTACAGAAATTGCTGGTGTATCTTCTCCTTACTGGCAGAACTAAATGGCTCTGTCCATTTCTAATCGTCAGTAACTACATGCTGCAAAGACTTAATTGGTCAAAAGAGTGGGCTTGGTTATTTTTTTCTGGTCTGCTAAACTTTGATGTTTTAGAAGTGATTTGTTATTAGAAGGGGCACTGAGTGGCTGCAAAGAAGACCTTGTTGACAATGCCAATGCTATGTTCTAACATGCTGACAAGCATCCAAAACTAATGGGCATCAAATCTGTTATAAATTCAGCAGGATCATCTTCATTTAAAGATAATGTGCAAAAATGTGAACAAAGCACATTTACTGTTATTTGCCATTTAGTCACAACAAGCCTTTTGGCACGTAGAGGTAAGGTTCACAGATATAAAACCAAGGCTTAACAATGCAGGAAATACGGCACTTGATTAGCTGAGCCACAGGAGTTTATTTTCACCATCCTCTCCCATTTATTGTGCAATATCTGACCAAAGGAAGCCAGGAAAATTGAAAGAAATCCATAAATAGGAAGCAAGGTCGCCTCCCTTCTTACATCCAAGTGACTCTGAGCTTTGCTGCAAGGCAGACATTGACCAAAGCTGGTAGACTATGTGTGGTGGTTAAAATCATGACTAGAATGATCAAGAAAGCTCAAGGCTTTGCACAATTAACATGCCTCCTTGGAACATGAAGCTATTGGGCAAAAGGACAATTTCACCCTTCCCAGAAAGAGACAAAGGCATACATATGGCTGCTGAAACAAAGGGAAAAGCTTGATTTGAATTGGTACCCTTAAGTCTACAGTTGTGAGCCAAAAAAATGTAATTCTGTATGAGACGCATAGTCATGACTTTTGAGTGGGCTGTAATCTATTAATTACAATTAAAAGACAGTTTTCATGCACTGTTGTTATGGCACCCTTCAATAAAGGCCTCTGTACGCAGCACAGCTGTTTCATTAGTACAAGGTTATTTTACTCAAAATCAACCTGTACAGGAACTCTTTATTTAAAACAGGGTGGCCAGCTTTGGTGTATCTGGCAGCCAATTTTCCCTCCCCAGGAATCTCCAGGAGTGCGCAGCCTAACCAAGAGGAAAAAATTAACTTGGAAGTGCCTAGAAGTCTACTTTCAGTTCTGAGAAAAATGTTAAATGATGTAGTGAGGTCCTGTGTCTTGTTTAAAAGGCAAGTTGGTATTCCTGAAAGCTTCTGGAAACCGAAATTCACTGCCCCTCCCTTCCCCCCCCAACAAAAAAGAAGGTCAGGTGAGACCAGGGGGCACAGAATCAAATTTGGGAAAGGGTGCACTTTGTTCAATTTAAAAGGATGGGATTATTCAAATAACAAGCGAATACTGTGCTTTAAACTACCATTTCAATATATTATGCCAATTCGTAGTTCAACAATACACACATATATTATGGATTATGCTACCTGAAAGAGGTGACACTCTGACCCAGCTGTTAAGTGGGAAAGTGAGAAGTCAGTTTTTGGTTGTCCATATTACACACATGGGCATCGTTCTTGCGATCTAACAAGAAATCATACATGAATGTTTTCTATATTGATCTTACAAATGACTCAACTCTGAAATACACAGAGCTCACCTCTGCCTGCAGGGACATTTCCCACTCCAACCCAGCAAGCTTCACTCCAATGCAAGAAACAGTTCTGGCCTACAATTGCTGCCATACACAGATCCATCCTCTCTGCTGAAATAAATGGAGGAAGCTCCATGTGTGCAAGAAGGTCCGGGTGGTCAGAGGTCCTGGAGCAGAGTTTTGATCAGTCAATAACAAGTAGTACCGGTTTTATTATGTCTCAAGTCCATAACTAAAAGCAGCGGTTGCAGATAAACTCCTGTTGAGTTCAGTATCTGTAATGATTGTGGGCGAGCTCTTGACTTACAATGAGTGGAACCTCTAAATGCCCATAGAACTCTGTTGGTCTTGCAGTTTGTAAGTGCTCATAACCTATCGCTTTCTCAAGAAACAGAACTATTTTCTCCTTTTAATAATAACTTATTTGAGTTTTCAAGTCTTAGCTACGGAAAATCTGCACCATTTCTTTCTGGCCATTTTTGTATAATGCCTATATGGTGCATGCTTTAAAAAATAAAAACAAAACATCCACAATCTGCCATGTCTCCAAGATTCTCCACAACCTCCGCAAACAAGAGGAGGCCTTAAAGTGCATTAGGTAGCTGTATATTTGCCAAGCTACAAAAGGATGCCAAAATTACACCTTTGCTCTCAACAGGGTACACATAAATCCATCAAATGGTAGTTGCAACCAAATCCCACTAATGAAAACTAATGGACCCAACGAATTTCACTGGTTCATAGGCTGGGTTTCCATTACTTTAGCATTATGATGGCCATTTCCATCTGGTTACTTCTCATACAGCTCTCGTATTCTCTGTAAGGGGGAAATGCGCAGAATCTAAAGAGAAGCAGGTATGCCAGAGAGTTACAATAGTTACACAGTTGGCCTAGGGCTAGAGAGAGCTAGACTGAAATTGCAGCCAGCCACT
Source organism: Pogona vitticeps (assembly GCF_051106095.1). NCBI lineage: Eukaryota > Metazoa > Chordata > Lepidosauria > Squamata > Agamidae > Pogona > Pogona vitticeps. The sequence continues at coordinate 206,557,047 of NC_135783.1, forward strand.
AAGTTCACCAAGTGGCCCTTGGCCACTCAGGTCTGAACCATTTTGTTTGGGTGCTATAAGGATAATACAATGGGGAGCATAGAATCTATAGTGTCAATCCTGAGCTACCTTTGAATGAGGGGATATGTAATGCTATAAAAAAAACTGGAGAGGGGGAGAGGGGTTAACAGAGGTCCTGTACACTCTCTCCACCATATATAGTTTCTTAACTATCTAGAAAATGTTGCGGAAAAGCAACAGTTGTACTGCTACAATAACATAGATGACTCCAAAGGCCCACTTGAGTCCTTCTGTTAACAATATGCACAGCTGTCCTACAAGCACAACTCTCCAGTGATGGCAGGGCTCCCACTGTGAAAACAACTTCATGGCACAAAACTCCCCCGCATGAACGGAGAAAGTGGGAGAAGGCTGGAGGAGAATTATGAAGAGGCGCTAGCTATTCAAGACTGAGCATTCCCTTGAGAGCATCTGGATGGAAACTGAAGTGATAAATGCATGGAATAACAAAGCAAACTGAAGCCATCGCAGCTAACTTTTGCTGGACCGTGCCCAGCTTCCTTGTTTATGTCAGTGTCATATTTACTTTTAACACAGAGGATTGTCGAAAATTTTCACTCCTCTAGAAAATGTGCATGCCTACAGGATAAAGTGAGAAAGTGAGAGCTCGTTGGCATCCTTCGTTTCTTTCTACAGCAATTCAGCTGGAGCTCTAACCAGAGCTCCACACAAATGCCACTGGAGCACATGGCGCATGCCGCCCACCCAGTGGTGCTTCCTAGATTGTCCCCTAAATTCATAGGTTACACAAGTGAATAGAGCCTAGAGCAGCCAAAGAATGTAGCTCAATTCCAGCTTTAGACATCACCACAAAAATGCACGTAGTTTGCCTTAAAAAATATCTGATGCTTGTTGTGCTGTTCTGCTCAAATGTTCAGCTCCAAGGAGCATGCTGTTCATTTTCGTCAAGACATGAGTACTAAGCTACGATAAATAAAATATACATTACTGAACAATTCAGGGTTCTTTCGTAACCACATCTACATTTAAAAATTCACCATCTTTTTTCAAATATGTGAGAAAATGTAGTAGTCTAAACATGAAGATTCCAAAGTAAAATTTTCATTACCTTGCACAAGCCCGACAATAAAATGAGAAGCTCTGAATCGGAGAGCCCAGCTTCCCACAGTTTGACAGGTAGGCAGCTATTTTTTTTAAGTATTTTCTATCAAAAGACCATTTGATTTTTTTCCCCTCTGTTAAATTTTACTTTTTACACTTTCTTGTGCAATGGCCACAGCCACTTTAGCTCGAAAGAAGAAATAAAACATTAACAACAGTCTGTCCCCTTACCTCCAATGAGGAGAAGGAAAAAAAGTGGTTCCAGAGAATCCAGTTAAAATAGTGTGTATTTAAATAAGAGATTCAGCCCTAAAATAATTTAAACAGGTACCGTTTCCATGACAGACGATTTGATACACTCTTCATGCAGTCTGCTCTTTTCTGAAAGGCTGAGTGCGTTCTCCACGGGGTGCTCTGGGAGGTGACTGCCCCCGTTCAAAGCAGAAACAAATCCATCTGGAGAAGGACTTTTCAAGTAGGAGGGAAGGTCCACTTGGGAATGTCTTGGCCTATGCTCAGAGTATAAACTATGACATGGAACAGCGTTCTCGCTTTCTGAAGATGAGCAGCAGACGATGACAGATGGGTTTGAAGAAGGATAAAGGGGGCTGCTGTAGCTTTCCTCTGATTGCCGCGTATAGTCAACAAACTGTTCCGAAGCTGCACTGTAAGGCACCAGAGCAAGATTACCATTCTTAACAGTATCCCTTTCGGAGTAAGTCTCACGAAGCTGATTAGGAGTGCCCGGGCTGTGGTTGTCTATTTGGTAATAAAGTGACGATGTATTGGTGTAGTAAGGGGATGCCTTTGCATGGCTTTCATGCATGGTGGCGCTATCAGAATAGCAAAGGACAGAAGGAAGAGCTTGGACTATGTCGGCATGAGTACCCAATCCTTCCACAAATTCATCCACTTTTTCTTCTTCATCCTCATCCTCATCATCTTCCTCCTCCTCCTCTTCTTCTTCTTCCTCCTCCTCTTCCTCCTCTTCATCTTCATCTGTTTCACTGGGTGCCAAACTCTGGGTGCTAGAATCCGTAACTCCACTACAAAAGCTACTCGCATCTTCCTCTTCCTCTTCCTCCTCCCCCGGACAGCCCAAATCGTCAGCAGATGGCAAGTGCATCACAGGACCCCGAGGTTCTGCTTCCATTTCAAAGCCGTCTGGAACAGCATATTCAAGCGGGTGGGTGGTGGGGCCCATTGCACTGCTGTGAGCACTCAACTCGCTGTGGCAACCATTTAGCGCAGAAACTTGCTGCTCTCTGCTTTTCTCCAACTCAAGCTTCATTATGGTGTGCAAAAAGTGAGTCCGAACACGAATGGGGTTAAATTCAATTCTACCTGCTGTATTGCTACATCCCTCTTTAGTGCAACCGCATGGGAAAGACATACGATCCACCTTTAGAAAAGAGACCATGGATTAACTTGTGGGGTCAGAAGAATGTTAGCAAGATGCAAAATGGACAATAAAACAAAGATGTTTATCTAGGAACAGGGTCTTGGAAATCTGACTGGCGGGTGCTCTCATTCATGCATTCATATAAATGATCACTGGTCAACACCAAACATTTATCTGCCTGAAATAAATCCAGAGCAGAGAGGTCATTGGAAAGAATGGCTTTTAAAATTAAAAGCTCTGTTAAAGGGCCAAATCATACCAGTCATCATCTTAGCAACTGGAAGGTGATAAAATGTTACCGTCTTCAAAGAAGCATTCCTGCCATGTAGGTGGGTGAGCACAGCCAACCTGCAGAACAACCCAACTGTTTACTTCCCAGTGACCAACCACCAAATAAAGCTAATTTGCAACTTCTGAACTCATGGAAACCTCCTGCTAGAAAAAGCAGTGCCCTTTCCTTCTTAGGGAAGTTCTCCTTCTAATTGTGAAATTGTTATCTCATACAGTTTGGTCCAAAGACACTGAAAGGATTACAGACATAGGACAGCCAACTGCTTATCTTTAACAAATAATGAGTACGCTCTTTTTTGAAACTTGAATTCCCATTCCTTGCCCTACTGGGTCTAAGTGCAGTTCTGTGATCTAAGCACTATACAGTATTCTTAAATACACTGCTGTTGACCTATTGTTGTTAACCTAACCCAAAGGAGGAGCAATTCCTAACCATCAGAATTGCTAGCTGGAGGCGTTTAGGACTGGGACACAGTTGCAGAGCAGCTTTACCATTAAGGGCATCCACGGAAAATTCTACAGAAGAATTCCACATACGGGAGAAAGATGGGGGCCCAAGGGATCCAAAGCTCCTTGTTTTTAACCCCCAAGAGGCTTCTGCTTCAGAATCCTCAACCACAAGTGGCACGGCTAATCCCTCTCTACCCCCCAACTCAGTCATTTTCAATGGGGAGAGGCATTCATAATGACAACAGGCTGCTGAATTGAAATAGCCCAGTAAAGCTGGCATCTATCTCCTAAACCAAAGAAATATTTATTTTGGTTTAGGGTGTGTGTGTGTGTGTGTGTGTGTGTGTGTGTGTGTGTGTGTGTGTGTGTGTGTGTGTGTGTGTGTGTGTGTGTGTGTGTGTGTGTGTGTGTGTGTGTGTGTGTGTGTGTGTGTGTGTGTGTGTACACACACACACACACACACACAGAGTACATATACATACACACACACACACACACACACACACACATATAAAGAAGGCAAGAAAATTGTGGCACTTTAAAGACTAACTGCTATATTTTAAGGTGAGCTTAATATTCAGATGAGTGCAGGTTGAGGATGTTGCTGGGACTGGGAAGCTACCCTCCTACTTGTCTGTCTACCTGTCTACTCATCTATGTCGCTAAGCTCTCACCTGGCATTTTATGCCTGCAAGGCTACAAGTACAGGTTTCCGGGTCACAGAAGACTCGACAGTCACATCCACAGTCCTCCCTCGAAAGGCGGATGGCTCGCAGCTCGTGTTTTTCTTCCACGTCAATCTTCTTGACTCCGGAGGCTCTTAAGAGGGCCCTTCGCTTTTTTGTTGGCAGAGGTTGCAGAAAGAAGTACTCGTCCACCTCTGTGTTGTCGAGATCTATATCGTCATCAGAAATGTCATCCAATGTCAAAGTGTTTGCTTCCTCAGATTCCACGGTGCCATTTTTAGTCATCTGTAATAGACAAGACAGCAAAGAAGTGTCAGAGCTACATGGAGAAGTACAGGCATTCTTGGCTTTAAAAAATCTCTGAAAGAAACAAAGCCGCCTACTTGGAGTTGGAAAAAAAAAGCAGCAGCAAAAGGCCTGTTGCTTATATAAGGCCCATAGCACTTAAAGCACTCTCTGAGCGGTTGTACAACTATACAGTCTACACATTGCACCACCACCCCACAAGCTGGGTACTCAATTTCCTGACATCAGAAGGATGGAAAACTGAGTCAACCTCGAGCCAGCTACCTGAGATTGAATCTGGGTTGTGAGCAGAGTTTTGGCTGCAGTGCTGCAGTTTAACCACTGCACTCCACCATGCATGTATAGTGTTTCTTATTTAAATGGATCCCAAATAGGTTTACAGACACAATATATAGGTAAAGATTAAGGTTCCCCTTCACAATTTGTCCAGTTGTGTCCGACTCTAGGGGGCGGTGCTCATCTGTTTCCAACCCATAGAGCTAGCATTTGTCCGAAGGCAATCTTCCGTGGTCCAGCGTGACTAGACACGGAACGCCGTTTACCTTCCCACCATGATGGTGCCTATTTATCTACTTGCATTTTGCATGCTTTTGAACTGCTAGGTTGGCGGGAGCTGGGACAAGTGACGGGAGCTCACTCCGTCGCGTGGATTTGATCTTATGACTGCAGGTCTTCTGACCTTGCAACACAGGGGCTTCTGCAGTTTAACCTGCAGTGCCACCACAATATATACAAGCCAATAAATCCCATTAGGCTGGGGATTGTCAGAGCAAAACCTCTTCCATAAGTGCATCTCATGCACTAGGCTGGGGTCTGGCCTACAACTGGGGGAGATCATTCCATTGTGTGAGGACCACCATGGGAGAAACCTATCTCTCTGCCACGGTCCAGCAGACATCCATAAAATTATAATATTGAAAGCAGGGCCTTTCCTGGCGGTTATGGTGAGGCAGCAGGAGTTTTGTGTGGGGAAAAGATTCTTTGGCATCCTGGCATTGTGTTGAAGCTCTGCTTCTGAACAACCCTTTGAACCTGGTTCTTCAGCGAAGATTGTATGAACGTGTCACACATGGGCTTCGTAATTTCATAAACACATACACTCTTCAACCTGAAAATGGAGAGCCCCCCCCCCAATTTATATAGTCCATGGTATGTTGACTCAGAGATAGTTCTGTCAGTTGTATATGTATACACAGACATTCCATTGGAAGGGTCACAGAAACTACTGCACTTTTTCTAGTCTGCAATTGTTTTCCATTCTGGAGCCAGATAAGTTTATTTGACAGTTATGCTCTCAAGGGCAGCCACAGAAAGTCCACAGGTTTCCCACTGGCAAACACAAATAAAATATAGTGGGATTTGGTGAATGAAATGAAAAGCTTGCATATTAAACTCAGTCCTCTCAAATGTCAGTGCTTATAAAGTAAAAACATAGGAACAATGTAACAGCAGTCTCAGAGAACCCTAAAAGATCTTTCTAGCATGGGATTAAGGTGACAGAACCCCTCACACAACCCAGTGAGTATGTGCAGAGAATGCTGACAGGCTCTCTCTCTCTCTCTGTGTATGTATGTGTAATAAGAGTATCCTGCACAAAAAGCACATTAGACTGCAGCACTGGGATAACTAGACTATGCCAGACATGTTTCTTTGATTTTTCAAGAGTCAGAAACTCTTTCCATGACTAAACATCTTCAGTACTACCCTTGTATTGCCATCAAAACATACATAAAATACTTTCAATTCAAACCAGAAACAGACTGAAATTCATGTTAGAGAGAGGTGACTAAGGCTGTCATTCAGGTTTGTAAAATTAAGCTTCAGAAGGAATCCTACGCTTAATTCCTGAAGACCAATCACTCACCAAAGCAAGCTAATCAGCATATTCCTGGAGGTGAGAGAGGCTCCTAATTTGGCATTCAGATTAATCCTTTTATTAATTAAGGATTTTCTCCTAATTATGAGTTATTTATAATGTCTGTTTTAGCTTCACGGATGATCCAGCAAGGTGTTTTTTTCCACATGCCACACATTATGCACTCAGTAGGGGAGTTCCCAAATCATCCATGGTAAGCGAGAGATTATAAAATGACTAACTTGGAACAGCCCCTTTCATAACAACTTTGCTTCTAGCATTACCAAGTGGGTGACTCCAAGGGATATATACAGCCCACTCTGCTGTTCACTGTGACAGCACTGCTTCTTCTAGAATGGGATACAGTGTTTGTTTGTTTGTTTGTTTGTCTGTCTGTAATACAGCTTTCCAATTCCTGACTGGCCATACCCGCTGGTGGAAGGTGTAGCCCAAGGCCTAAAGCCATGGAGGACCCATAAATTCACTTGCCAAAAGGTGAGCCAACATTTATGTAAATCCCACTGATGAATGGGTCTACTCTAGTTGGCACTACCAACTGGATTCAGCCCTCCCACCAATAACTTCTCCAAAATAAGTCCAGGGACAAACTTGGAATCATTTCTGATCATATTCCATTTGAAAAGCATTTCCAAAATTAGCGTTTCTTCTTTTACCACCACCACCACCACTAATACTACTACTTTTTCTTCAACCAAGCATGCCTCTGTAGATGTTACTCCATATTACCCTGTTTCAGAGCAAGCGAGAGCCTACTTCCTTAAAGAAAAAGAGAGGTCAAAATCACTATCTTGAGAACATTTGATGCCTAGCCCACTTGTTCTGTCCTATTTATATTCTGATCAAACTGGGGGCTTCAATGGACTGGAACAAATTCCCATCATTTCTGCCTAGCAGGAAGGAAGCTGTCCCCTTAAAGAGCTCAGGTGGAACCCTATTTAAAAAATTGGATGTGTTAATGTGAGAAGACAGGAAGATGCCAGCTTGTTTGAAGAAACTCAGCGGCAGCCATATCAGAAGCAGAGACAGATCCTTGCCAAGGACATAAAGTACCAATTCCACTGTTTGTGCCTTCTGATCCTGCAGTGGGAATGACAGGGGACCCATTGTTTCATTTTTACCTTGAGTTTTAAAGAGTTCAACTTCTCTTCCCTGAGATGCTCTCGTAACATCTCTTGGTGAAGCCTTTCCTGTTCCATCGCAAACTCCCCAAGGGTGTATTGTCGCACGCTGTTGTGGCGAGTGGACATGCCAAGGGTGCTCCCTCCTTGGCTGGGGACACTCGTGAACCCTTGCCGTCTTGTAAAGTAGTACACAGTGACACAGTTGAAATGGACATTTTTTGTCCTCTTCCGCTTCTCTTGTTTCAGAATCGAGGATGCTAGAAGAAAAGCAAGGGATACACATCAGCAAAGCTATTCTCCTCATTTCACAGATTCTTAGACCACAATCTGTCCTCTAGGCTAGCTTGCTTTAAGGCTCTTCTGCACAGGAAATGGGGTGGTGGCGGTAGGAATGGATCAATGGGGGTGGGTAGGAAGGAACAACAAGCAGCTGTTTAAACCAATGTCGTGTTTCTTTAAAAAAAAAAAAACACCAAAAAATCAGGTACAGTACTGAAAACTCTAAAAAGAAAACAAAGGGACTGAGTGAATGCATGTAAAAATAACTAAAAACATCACATATTCTTAAGTGGGAACAAAATCTATGTTGCCTTTTAGGCTGGTCCGAAGAGTTAGCAAAAAAATTGTTGTAGGTTTTCTAGGCTATTTAGCCGTGTTCTGGAGGTTTTTCTTCCTAACATTTCACCAATCTCTGTGGTTGGCATCTTCAGAGGACAGACAAAGTTCTAGCTCCTGTCCTCTGAAGATGCCAGGCACAGAGACTGGCGAAACATTAGGAAGAAAAACCTCCAGAGCATGGCCAAACAGCCCGGAAAACCCACAACAACCCTTCGAGAATACATGGTTAGCAAAAAGCTCGGTCACACATCCACCATCATTACATATACAGTATTCCCTTGAATAACCATTCATTTGTAAATTGCCTTCATGTAATACCATGTTTGCAGGGAAATGTGCAGATAGGAGAGCACTTAATATAGAGTTTGACCTTTGTTAGCTGCTTCACTTGAATTCACTGTAATCAAAAGATAAATTGCTGGGTTTTAGGGTTATACACAGACCAAGCTCATTTACACATACATACGTTTGACAAAACGAACCACAAAGAAACGCTTGCTGCCATTACATCACGTCAGATATCCTATTGATTATCCCCTCATCAGATAAGAACATAACAAGCAGGCTTGACCACTAAATCACATACTGACAGAGGTCACAAATGATGTTGTTTCTGATATGCAGATGGAGGAGACAGAACCAATCATATGGAATCAGCCCTAGGGATTAATTTAAGCATCAAAATATAGCAGCAGCAAAGAAAGCGACAGGGATGGGGGTGAGGAGACATATCTAAACCGGACCACCGTGCCTTTCTTTGCACCATTAGGAGAAACAGGATCTTTCTTTACGCACCTGAGAATTGGGTAAAGGTCTATAAAACCAGGAGGTGCAATTTGGGGGGTAACTTAAGAGCCAGCAATATCCATGTTAGAATGTAAGTGCTGATCAGCCAACATCCCAAAGCCATATCATGGTACTGAATGCAAGAACCACAGGGTTTGCTCCTGAACGACTCTGGATTAATTACCTAGAATAAGGCCAATTCAGGGCCAGTCCCACTCTTAGGCAAAGTGACCACCTCCGAAAACAGTATGCTCGGAGCAACAAATTACACTGTTCCTACATTTGGAGCCCCCTGGTCCCAGGACTACCACTTGGACTGCTGCCACCAATAGCATGCAACCTCACTCGTGTGACTCCCATGTTGCTGCTGCCACAGCCATTCGTGTGACTGCACGGTCTCCTCTGGCTACCACTGTCCCTCCTCCACTAGCATAGTGGCTCGAAATGGTTTAGCAGTATATCAGTATATCAATATAGCGCAAAACCTGTTATCATTACATTACACCTCACTGAAAGTAACGATTTTTGGAGGCACAGGGTCACACACATACACCCCAAAATAGTTCTATATCTATTTCAGGCTACCATTGCACAGAGCTCTTGAGTCAACCTCCTTTTCAACAAACATGTAGGCTTGAAACGGTTCAGCTTATGTCAGCATAGGGAACCACCTTAATCCCCATCAAAGCCATTATTATGTTTAAAATACATTTTTCAGATACAGTGGACCCTTGACTTACAGACGGCTTGACTTACAGACTTTTTGAGTTACAGACGTCTCTGGCCGCAAAATTTAGGTTTGACTTGCAGACTGAGATTTGACTTACAGACCAGAAAAAAACCAAAATGGAACAAAAACGGCCTGTTACGGGATTAATCGGTTTTCAATGCACTGTAGGTCAATGGAGACTTGACTTACAGACTTTTTGACTTGAGAACCGCCTTCCAATACGGATTAAGTTCTCAAGTCAAGACCCCACTGTATGTGGTTTTCCCCCAGTTGTTACTGTACATGTATTTTTTGCTTCCACTGTTGATTCAAAATCCTACCCCTGCCTCCTCAAAACTTAAATAGCCGTTATATTGCTGAAATGACTTATGAATATATCAGTAGAACACAAACACCTTTAGTGAATATATGACTGCCCACTGATCTAGCATTAGAACCGTTACAGATCCTTTAAAAAAAGTAAAAGGATCAGTTTAGTGGCAGTGCAAACCAATAGGAAGGAAGAAGCAAAAGCGTCCTCTTTCATACCAAGCCTCACTGTAGACCTCTTGGTCTATGTTCTCAAGATACACACACACCAATGTTCTAGAGGGATGGAAAAATTGTTCACGCAACACAGTTCCAAACAAACATAAAAAGCAAGGGGAAACGAGTAAAATAAGCTTAACTGCTTATCTAGAACAGTGGTTCTTAACCTTTTTGAAAGAAACGCCCCCTTGAGCCATTGAGGAAGTTATCATCGCCCCCCTCCCCATGGTGATTTTATTTATTTATTTATTTATTTATTTATTTATTTATTTATTTATTTATTTATTTATTTATTTATTTATTTATTTGTTTGTTTGTTTGTTTGTTTGTTTGTTTATTTATTTATTTAAGACACTTAAATCCAATGACCCCTGAAAACAAAATTCAATTCCAAGAAAATGAAATGCCCCCCAAAAGTAACATTTAATAATTTAGTTGCAAGCGAATTTTAAGACGCAAAAAGAAATACAGTATAAAAAGGGCATAAAAACAAATCGCAATACAGGAACTAAAAATTTCAAGACAAAAACTCTGGAACTAAATTAAGATTGGAGGAAAATATATTTTCATGCACACTGTAAAAAGGCTGCAGCCATCTTCACAGGTTTGGCTTGCTCCAGCGCCCCCCTACCGCCCCCCTTCTGCTCCAGCGCCCCCACACCGCCCCTTTTCGTTCTACTGCCCCCCCTGAAAAATGGAATTGCCCCCTGGGGGGCATTATCGCCCACGTTAAGAACCACTGATCCAGAAGACACTTGCCCTGGGAAGAAAGACCTGTTTTCACTGGTCAGATTATCACAGGTTGTCTCTTATGGCGCACCTTCAACATGCATCAGCCCACCTCCATGATGTGTTAGAATAGTGGCCCCCAAGCTTTTCCCAACCGCAGACTGGTGGGGGGGTGTTCACTCAAGGAGGCGGGGATGCACTCACTCACATGCGCAGGGGGCATGCTTGTCAGGGCGGGGGTTGGGGACCCCTGTGTTAGAACACACTGGAACAGCTAGCATGTGAGCAAGTAATGCTAACAGTCTAGACGAGGCCACCACAAAGTCAAGTTATTAAACAAACAGAAAATGAACCACCTTTGTCTTGTACATCCCTTTGTCCCTTCATCCGCTGCCTGCTAATGGGACATGTACTACAACTGTTACAACAGAAACCAACCCACTAGAGGCATGGTTTCCCCCCATCTCTCATGTCATTGATATTCTAGGACATCCTTAAGTCAACGAAAGGCTCCTTTCAGTAATGCCTACTTAGTATCACCACTTACACATCATCCACACACAAAAAAGACAAAAGGGGAGAAAGATTTGCATAAAACATGAAGATTTACAAATATTGGCTGGTAGTTGAAATGGAACTATATAATCTCTATGGGACACGCTGTAACCAAGCAGCTGAGGTGCCTGCCCAATACTGGTGGGCAACTTTTGCTGTAAAAATTATGGTTCCTTGGTGTTGTATTTGGACTAGATAGTTTATCAACGTGAGAAGGAGGTCTTCAAATAGGAGAATATCCTCTGTTCCACCTTCAAATAAAGGTCTGTCCTTTAAGCACACCCACCCACCATGTTTTGAAATAGGACCACATGTTTCAATGTTCTCTTTAAATACCACACTCTTTAGAGCTATCCAGAGATGGCTCATCTTGGAAAGTGATGTGCCTTTGCTTATTCCCCACAGGAGCAAGTTGCAGTTGGCCTGCAGCGCAAAAGTATGAGCCACACACAGAGAGGAGCTGCTTGATTCCTAAAGAGAGGGCAGCCGTCTGCTTGTTCCACTGGAAAACAGCAGTCAGATGCTGAGAAAACTAGATGATGAATTATGGCTGCATGATTCAAATGCGATAGCTGCACAGGTATGAGGGGCAAAGGAATGTAACTATCAGAAAAAAAGGGAGGACCGAAAAGATCGGTAAAGATGCTGACAGTCTTTGTAACACAGAGCCATACTTTTTAACAGCAGGTGTGCAATAGGAGGCCCACTGCTGGCTGAAACTCTTTCAGGCAATTAGTCTTTGGCCTTCAGCCCCTTCTGCCTGCCACACCTCCACAGGGAGTGATATCCAGTGTGCACGGGCAGGTTTAAACCCATTAGGTTATGGAGGGAAAGGTTTTCTGATTGCTCTGTAAAAGAATTCACAGAGATCAATATATATCAGAAAGCCACAGTTGCCAAGCTAGGAGGTGAGGAATGTGGCAGATCTTCAGAAGCTGCCGGGGGCTCCTCAAGGAGAGGATGCTCAGAGGTGGGTAAATGCCCTGAAGACTCATCTCCACTCCGAGGCATTCGTCTAACCCAGCAATGGCGACCCTATGGCCAAACCTGAGCAGGCGCCTGCAGCCGCAGTGCTGGCACTTCAACAGGCGGTGGGCCAGGATCCAGAGCAGCTGGCGATGGTAGCAGATCCAGAGTGGGGTCTCAAGGCACCTCCGTGCCTGGGATTCCCCCTTCCTCCGCCACTTCCAGTTCCGCCACTGCAGTCCATCACCCACTGTTTTTTTCCCCCCGGGTTTGGGCACTCGGGCCCAAAAAGGTTCGCCGTCACTGATCTAACTCATCATCCCTATCATTTGTTCTAGGGAAGGAGAAAGGTGCTGCTTTGCGTATGGTTGCGTATAATTTATCTGCAAGACACACAGAATCTTCTACAGGAAAGAAGTAATATATATTTTAAAAATCCAAAACCCCCAACATAATCGTAACAATATCACCACCATCGTCATCATAAACAGCAGCAGCAGCATCAACAACTGCCATTTCCACGAATCTCTCCTAGGAGTTTGTATGTATTCTCAGGCAACAAAAAGGTACTAAGGCCCAACCAGTAGGTCTCCAACCAGCTCCCTGAGCAAACCTGAGTGTCCAACCTTGGACATCTTCCAGACTTCTCTGCAACATATACTGTAAATGTTTCATGGCAGATACTAAGAAACTCCTTGTCAGAATAGGAAGAGGGCCCTTAAAGGCAGGAAGGGTGAAGACTGCAAACAGCACAAGAATCCCTTCAGAAAAATTCAGCATCACAGCCTCAAATATCAGTGTATGAAATTTCTACTCCTCTTTGGCCCCTTCAGCACCTCAGTTCCCTGTGATGCGTCTCTAGAGAGTACAGCATGGACAGGAAAGATGCTCTAGATACTGACAAATCACAGTTTCCAAAAACTCCCTTCCTCCCTCCCTCCTACTGTGTGACGAGAGCTACCTGGGTGACTTAACAGTATTAAAACTTTAGCTTTAAAGCTTTAAAACAGTGTATTAAAACAAAATTTAAAACAAGACCAAGAACCATTTTTCAAAAAGAACATGACTGATTACATCTAAATGCATGTGGAACAAAACAAAACAAAAAAGAAAAGAAAATAACATCCTGCCTGGAATTAAATAAAGATCACACTATGTGCATGCCCCCCCCCCGGCTGCTCCCAGACCTTCCACGTCACTGCCTTCCATATCTGGATCCACCAGTGCAGACCGAGCATGCTTCTCAACAACAGTATTTTTTTTAAACTCGAGTCCATTTGTAAAACAGGAAAATTATGAATGGGAAAATAAAGCTTCTCTTCTAAACTGGAACCAAACACAGTTTATTTACTTGTCCCTTTACTTACTTCTCCCAGCTCCGTCCTTGTCAAACCATCTCCTGTCCCTCCATTAACTGCAAGGCCCGCTTGAGATATGCTAAAGAAGGGGGGTCGCAAAAAGGATGGTTCATATTTATGCTTGGCTGTTTGAAAGGGGGAGCTACCCCTCCTTCCCTCTCCTTCTGCTAGAACGGGGTGGGTGGGGTTTGAGATGGGAGGTCATCTCCCAACGACTGAGCCAGGCCAAAGGGTTTTCGGGTTGAACCTCTTCTTGGCCCTCACTCTTGCAGCTCCTTCTTCTTCTCTCACCTCTCTTTGTCATCCCAAAAAAGAGGGCTTGTGGGGTGGTTTTGGAACTCTGAACGCAACCAGCTCCCCAGTCCCAGGGTCCTCATGTTCCACACACTCCAAGCCCTATAGAACAGGGGTCATCAACCCCCGGTCCGCGGCCCGGTGCCGGTCCGTGGGCTAGCCGGAACTGGGCCGCGGACATGGATCTCCACCCCCCCACTCGCCCACCCAGGGGGCGTGTCGCGCTTGCAGAAGGGCGAATTGAGATCCGGTGGAGGCAGCGGCGGTCACTAGCCTTGATTCCTCACCTTCCCTGCAACCAGCGGCGGCTCAGCCTCTGCACCTACCAGCAGGTGGGGTGGACTGAGTGTGCCTGGCAGCAGTCGCTGTTCCCTGCCATACTGCCTGGCCCCCAGCCGCAAGGAGCTGAGCTGCCGTCAGTTGCAGGGAAGGCAAGGAGTTCAGGCACACTTGCCTAAGAACAAGTGTTGTTCAAGAAAGACCTGTCTTCTGCAGAAACATACATGGAACAGGGCTGCAAGGGAAGGGTTGAAATATCTGCCTGCCACAGTAACGGACCGTGCCTGGCAGGTATTGTGGTTGTTCTGGATTCCAGGTCTCAAGGATGACAAGGTTCATGGGGAAGCATTTGCATCTTGTTTTCCTAGAACCTGGTCTTTACTGAAGGAAAAAGGTGCTCTCCTTTCCTTCCCAGTTGCTCCCAGACAGCCTTGTCATACATGCCAGATGAGGCTTGTCAGAGTGCTCTGGGGGCTGCCCAGGGGAAGTGAGCAGTCTCCTTTCCTTGAGTCTTGTGTGATTACTTTTTTTGCTGCCATCTCTGCAAGGGAGGAGGAGGGAAAGAAAGAGCTCAGTCAAAGAGAGCAACAAAGGAGATAGAGCCAGGAATGGAGAAATGGTTTGTTCTCCTTGCCCCATCCCTTTGCCACAGTAGAGTCAGTGTGACTGAAGGACATGACACCTTTTCTGGTAAGCCCCCGCAGACACTTCTGTGACGGGCTAGCCACCCACCCAGCCAGAAGCCAGGAGGAGGAAGCAGGCCTTGACATCCCACTGCCGCTCCAGGGCTGCCACCTCGGCGGCGTACTCAGCAAAAAGGGTTCGGAAGCCCTTGTCCTGGAAGGCCTGGCTCAGGCGCACTGCCTGTCAGCTCGAGGTCCTCCAGGATCGTGCGGGCCACCATGTCAAAGGTGCCTCCCCTCCACTCAAGGCTGGGTTTGCCCAAGAGGTAGGCGTGTCATGCACGTGCACGAGGGGCGTGTCATGCTTGCACACAATCTTGACACGCCCCTCTGCAAGCACAACATGCCCACCTCCAAGCATGACAGCAAACCTGTAAGGGCGGGGTGACCCCGCCCCCCCCAACCGGTCCACACACAGAGCCTGCATGCCCCAACCGGTCCCCGGTCCGAAAAACGTTGGGGACCACTGCTATAGAATATCCATTATCTTCAGCTGAACATAATGTGTATTGTACTAATCTAAACAAACAATGGTTAAAGCAGGGACCACTGTGATGACCTCCGCCTTTCCCATGAACCGGAGCAATTGGGAGGGTTGTGAGGTCTCAGTTTCAAGAAACTACTTTCTACGTCTCAGACTTTGGCCCCGAAACATCAGGAAATGAAATACTGCCATCGTGGCAGCTGACATTTTGGTGTTCATTCTCAGGATTTCCAAACATGCCCTTCAGAAACACCTTTCTCCTCCCCCACCATTATTTTGCAGGCATTAGAGCCGCCGCCGCAGCAGTTACTCTTGCTGCTAGAATTTTACATCCGTCTGAGAGACTGTCAGAAAGACTCCACTGAACTCGCTCCGCTGTGCTCAAGGGCCCACCCTGCAGCACTCCAAACGTTGGTCCCCTGCAACATCGCATGAGCCTGCCCTTAGGCTTCAGGCCTTGGCCCTAAAAACCCAGAGAATGGATTGTTACCCACCTGGCAACCCTAGCAACCAGCGCTCCTTCAGAGGTAGGGCCAAGACGCTCACTCCCGACCACAGCGAACGTCTAGGCACATTGCCCGAATCGGAAGCACCCACAAGCTACAGACCTGGTGCATCAGAGAAGTGAACCCTTCGGTCCAGAAAAAGCTACACTCACAATCACGACTTAGCTTGCTTACTGTCACATAACACCTCCCTACGGCCTGAACTGAGCCTCAGCCTGCTTGCGCAAATCCAAGACATAACTAAAGATGTAACAACAGCTCTACATAAAATTAGTACAAAAGTATACTGATCTTCATATATATTATTTTGAAACTTCCAAGACAGGTAAAATTCTGTTCTTTTGTGCAAAGAACTGAAATCCCTTCCTAAGTCAGTATACTGCTGCCATAAGGCTTTCTTGCAACAGGAAGCAGATTTCTTTTTAATATATAGGTTTCATTTATACCTCCAGGTGGCCTGTTTCATTAGCTTCATAAATAACTGAGTACAATGTCTCAGAGGGACTGTATTACTTTATGGGCATTATTTCATGGCTTTTTATTTTTAATTGCAACCTGGAATAGTGTTATTATATCTCTGCCCCAATTCAGCAAGGGACTACCATGTGAGGAAACAGGTTTCTTAGTGCACAGATGTGTCCATGTTACTGTTAAGAGTGAGAAATTCATCCTCAGAGTGACTTTTAATATCCCCTTGTGAGGCAGATTCTCTATTATGAATGGCTCCACAATTTGCAGAGATGAAGTCATTCTGATTAATTACCAGGCAAGTTGGGAGCACAGGAATTTTAAGCAAACACACAGAGAGAGAGAGAGCACAGGACATGCTTGGAACATGACAACTGCCTCCCTACATAAAAAAGCCTGAGGGTGGCCTTTCTCTAGAGAGAACTGGGCTCTTGAACATGCACAAGGTCCTTGCAATTCCACCACAAGGTTCAACATGATGCTACTACACATGGTCTGTGTATGCATGTAAGTTGCATGCTTAAACTCTGCTCCTCTGACATATCTGGTCATTAATGCAGCTTTATCTCTAGATTTTGTAGTCCCTTCATATCAGTGAAGAATGTTAAAAGAAACACTGAGAGCAAACTTCTCACTCTCACTCACTAGCAACATAGAGCCACATCATCCATGTACTCAGAAGCCTGGGTCCTTCCATGCTTGATTCCATGGTGAACTTCTCTCTCTCTCTCTCTCTCTCTCTCTCCCCATACCTATTAAAATTGTCCTTTAATAGCCTGTCCATATAATTTGGCCAACTTTGCAACTAGGGGTGCCACTATACATCAAAGTAGTCCTGGTTTTGTGTTGGGTTTGGCACAATTGAAATCAAATTTAAAATCTCCAGTTATACGACCTATAGCTAAGCTTGCATATTTTTTGGCCAAGAAGTAGGTTTTTTTAAATGCTCACTTGGCTGTTATTTTGAATCCATTCTGGTTGCACTTTAAAATAGTTTCTGTGGGGTTTGCCAAATACAATGGGCTTTGGATTACAGGATATGCTGCCATTCAAACTCTTCCCTCCTCCCCCATCTGTTTCTATTTTAGCACTTAATCAATCTAGCACTATGCCATTTCAAAACTGAATATTAAAAATTAAATATTAAAAGCACAATTTACTAGATATGATTCTTAAAGGGCAGAGGAAAGAGTTGTAAGAGTAGTTGTCTTGTAGGTTGCTGATGCTTGCTTCGGTGAATAAAAGTTGCTGAGTCCGGCGTCAGCTGTCTCAAGGCAGGCAAGCTCCACCTTAAGAATGGGGTGAAGAATTAAGTTCCCAGTACAGAGCAAAAAACAGGAAAATGGGGGCTCAGAACATCAAAGTGCCAATGTACCACACAGTTTACCATCAGATTAAAAGAAGTTCCCTATAGATGCACATACGGACACAAAAAATGTGATATTAAATCGATTTCTAGAAACCCGAACCAGATCCTGATTCAATTCAACAGTGCAGTTGTGCCCTAACTCTACAAAAGCTATTATCTTGCAAAGCCCTTCGCTACCTGGTCTGCCCTACACAGGTATCTGTCACAAATGAACAACCTAAATAAACACAGAGTAAACCCCTATTTCTGAGAAAGATGCCTATGTGGGAGTTTAAGCACCAGGGAGATCCTGAAATAGGTTTAATACTGTGAAGCTCCTTGCTTAGGTAAACTGTATCATGTTTTCCGAAAAATACATTTGGGAATTCCACAGGCAGGAGGGATGGATTCTTGGCTAAGTTAAAAATAACCCTATGCTGGAAAAGTATGTTTGCCTCATTTACACAAATCTGAGCAAAAATGACATGCCGAGCCTTCTAATCGTTTTCAAGCACCCTTTTCACTAAGTTACTCAGTTACTAAACACAAATAAATTGAGCTTCAGCTGGCTGAGATCCAAAGAGTAAGCACTTCCTTCTGCAGTCCCAGATACTGTATCTCCCTCATGTCAGAGGCAAGTTCAAATAAATGTGAGCCATATGGTTCCCACAGCAGAGGACCTGTAGGTATACAACTGAGAAGGCAAAGTAATCCAGTTACCACCTACATGTCAGAAATGTCTTCAGGAGAGTATAACACAGAGTGGACTGTTTATTTAAAAGATGATCCTTGTGGCAGACAACCCTGCTATTCTTAAAGCCACTTACCCATTCTGTTTCTATATATTCTCAGCACTACATTGAAAAATTATAGTAAAAAAAGGCTGAACTCCATTCTCCACTCATTCTGTAGATTTTCCACATAGTAGTCATCAAGTATAATGACACAGAACAATCAGATATAAT
This sequence comes from Pogona vitticeps, assembly GCF_051106095.1. Lineage (NCBI taxonomy): Eukaryota > Metazoa > Chordata > Lepidosauria > Squamata > Agamidae > Pogona > Pogona vitticeps. The sequence goes on from NC_135783.1 coordinate 206,575,598, forward strand.
ACATTTTAGTAATACAGGTCAAGACATCACTTTAAAAAAATAACAAAAAGAAGACCTGCTTAGTAATCATCTGAGAAAAGAAAAGCCGTGGTAAAGAGGAACATGCTAAGAGTACAATCAGGCAATGATACAGAATCGCATCAGATCACACTGGAAAGGCTCGCTTTGCTGGGAGCAATCTCTCTTAAAGTTACTTTTCTATTCACACATGAATCACTCCAGCCCAGTTGCAAAAAAATAAAAATTAAAAAATTAAAAAGTAGTCCTGCTGCTGGACCAAAAAAGGTTAGGACTGGGTTTGGAGCAGGAGCAGGCTGTTAGATTATTTCCTGTACATGGCCTAATCAACAGCTTGCATAAGACCGTGCCACAAGTGGTCCAAAATACAAGCTGTACAGTATATCCATCTGAGTGCATTCTGAGACACACATCATATACTAATTAAAAATAAATTCTAAGCAACAACACAAATGTTAAAGGGGGTGTCTGTTCTTCATTTTTCTTCCTTGCATACTGTACTGGTAAATGGATGCCTTAGACATGAATGTCCATCCTTGCACCCTTCATATACTTTAGTGGCACCAGGGTAAGGAAATCTGCTTCACACTAAGGGTCCCTCTAGCCCCTGGTCAATCTACTTATGATCTCAGGCAAACACTTCTGAAAAATACTGACTGACTCAAAAATGCAAAGGACTGCACTGGATTTTCTATCGTCAAGAGTATACACTGAGGTATATATAGCTTGAGGACAATAAACCTTTTATTTGAAACCTTACCGAATCACATTTGGGCAGACCCTATACTGACATAATAACAATATCTGCATGCCATCAAGCCGGTTCTTACAGTGACCCTTTCTTTCCATGGTTTTCTAAGTAGAGAATGCTCAGAGGTGATTGACCATTCCTTCTTTCTGGAGCTACCCTGGGACTGTGCAGCTCATTCGAGGCCACAAAGGCTGGCTCTACTCATAGAAGGCACAGTGGGGAATTGAACTCCCAACATCTGGCTCCACAGCCAGATACCTAACTCATTGAGCTATCCAGCCAGGTACAAATACACATCCTAAATTACAGAAGCTGTTGCAAGAGGAGGTGTTCCTAGACCTATGTTATAAGGGTAGAGATGGGCACTTACTGCAATTCAATGCGGTTTGGCAAATCGCCCCCGCAGGTGTTGTGCGAGTGATCCGGATTCCACGCCCCACCTTCTCCCGTGGGTGCCCCATCAGAAGCAGCACCATGAGCTTCCCTGCCCCACATCCTCCTTTGAGTGGGTATCTGCAGGGGGAGGCATGGTGCAGAATCCAGATCACCTGTGTAACACCTGCAGGCCAAATCCATTGAAGCCCACCAAACTGCAATAAGTGCCCATCCTTACCTAAAAGCACCAAACTTTTGATTGTAATTTATTGACACAGCCATCACAATCGAAAGCTGATACCCAGAGGCAGAGGAAATGTACCACTGTAGTCAACCGTACGGGAAGGCTGGCACACAGAGCAGGACATTTATGAATGAGAGAACAGGGATTTGCAAATGGGCTATGAGGAATATGGAAGAACAAAATAAAGAGAAGGATTCCACTATATAGTAAATAGGTATATTGGGGGCCTCTATTGATTCTAGCTGTTTCACATTCACTACGCTATCAAGGGCATTAGTCATCTCCTGCCCAATGTACAAAATCAAAACCACTCATTCATATTACTGTACTTTCTAATGCTGCCCAATCTTGTATATATTTACTCAGGATAGAATCTGACTGAGTTCGGTGGGACTGTCTCAAACGTGTGTGCACAGGATTGCAAACTAATTCCAAAAATCAAATAGGCTGCAGTCACAATGCAACATGTAGTCTGAGGGGTGGGGGTGACTCACCCTAAAATTTAGCAATGAGGCAGGACCCCTCCTCAGACTAGGAGCCATGCCACCTCTTGTTATATTGCTTATTTTTAATCCTACAGTGAATATTTCATCTGCAAAGAGCTTGCCACTACGCTAGTCAGTCTTTACAGGAATTCTGGGTGACATTCAACTACTGTATCTTGAATGCAGTCACTCCAGCAAGCCTAGCCCTTTTTCTGCTTTGCATTAGAATAAACTGTGCAAGTGCAGGAGCTGAATGAGCGTCTGCAATCAATAATAACCCAGGTAGAAAAGGCTTATGACTGGAAATGTCATTCATATAAAACAATGGTGTTGAGTCAGTGATTTGGGAGGTTTCAGTGTTTCCATACAGGACTGAATTCGTTCTTTAAGGAACAACTGCATAGCCTGCATATGCCGTTACCCCCAGTCCTTATTTTGCATAGTCTAGTGGTTTTAATCTAAGGAACACAGGAAGTTGCATTACTATGAATCAGGCCATCGGTCGATCGTCGACAACAATTGGTCAGTGGCCTTGCAGGGACTGCACCAGAAAGCTTGGTCAGCACTATCTGGAAAAGCTAGGTCAAACCTGGGCCTCTCTGCTTGACGTGGGAGCATGGGGCTATAGCCCCTGCAGATCAGTTTAGGCCATGAACCAGTTACACATCTTCCAAGGCAAGGAAAACTCCTCTCAATGCTCATTTATACATGTAAAATGCAGACTAGAATACTGTAATAGGCCGTTGTCACTGAAGATGGCTCAGAAACTTCACCCAGTTTAGAATATGGCTGCCGGAGCGCCAACCACATAACACATATTTTAAAGTCAAAGGTACGTGATACCTTTAGAAGACCACTAAAATCACATACAGTACACATGCTAGCTTTTGACCTGTACAGGCCCTTGTCAATGTGGTCTAGCGAAAAGGAAAAGGGAAAAAAAGTTGAAAAAAATCTCAGCTGATATTCATGTCAGGTCTCTTTCTTAAAAGTGAGCTTCAAAATGCAGGCTGCAAATGCTAGTCAGAAGGGCAGGTTTCAGTTCCAGCCCCAATGGCCATGGACTGGATTGTCTCCCTCAACTCACCAGGTATTCAGCATTTGCTCCCTCCTGCACTGCAGTGCCTTACACTGAAACCACCGGAGTGGAATTTGAAACCTACACTCCTGACTTACATCAGTGACTCATGGGAAAAGTCAGTTTGCATCTGCGGTCAATGCTGGATGTAGCCATAAACCTATGTGGGCAGAATTTACAGAAATGAACTGCTCTTTCTCTTTCTATTCTGCCCACATAACATTAAGATGAGATCTGATTGTGTAAAACTAGTCTGTAGGCCTGATTAATAAGTTTTAATAGAAAATAAACTTATAATGATCAAAGAAAATAAAGAAATGCTAATCTATATTCCTTCAAAATAAAACAAAAGGTTGCGAACCACCTTACAAGTAATTTACTGTAGGCTAAGGTTTTTTCTTTTTCTTTTTTTGGTTCTTAGGTCAAGGCTCCGTTCTCAAGTTGAAGCACCTTTTTGCGAACGGAGCCATTCTTAACTCGAATCGTTCTTATGTAGGGATGTTCTCAAGTCGAGGTGCCACTGTATTGTTACTGCTACTAAATAAAAAAAATCCAGATGCTTCAGGCTATACTCGGACGGCATTAAAAGTGACAGTAAGTGGGCTATCTAAATATACAGTAGTTATGGCCTACTGGCTTCAAATCCTCTATTTTTAATAAGGATTTCTGTTTTGTCTTGGTACTTTCTAATAAGATGCTCTGGAAAGAAGCAATAATATCTGGTCACACAGTCCTTCCCCCATCAGTATCAGTCCTTTGGAGCAATCTTTCAACTGCACCCTTTTATTTTTCTCATTATTTTCTTATTTTAACCCCCTCTTGTATCTCTTCTTGTCTGCTTTCCTCCTCCTTGAGACTATATGTGTTGTGCCAGGTTAAATAAACTAAAGCTTAACGCTTCCTAGGAGTCCTACATAACTTTATGCTCTGGGAAAAATCAGATGCCTGTGTTCATCACTGCTGTCATTATCCCAATAAAGAGTTAATTCCAGAATAAAACCAAACAATCATTATATCAAAATTTCATCAGAGTAATACAGTATAAATCTTTTCGGTGTTGCAATAATTCCAGGAAACATCAGCTTGTTGATGCAAGCTTTATTTATCTACATTGTGTCGCTGTTATGAGGATTTGAATATCTTTTGTGCTTGTGATCTATCTCCCAATATTTATAGCTCTTTTTAAGTTGGTTTCACTTCCCCCTGCCTGTTAATATTCTCTCATCCAGGATCTGCAAGTTCTAAGTTGAACACATTCTTTCAATAGGAAATTCTATTGTTCCTGCAGATCCTGCAGTTCTAGAGATTTGGAATTCCATATTTGGCTATTATGTTTTTTGTCACTGTTTTGACTATCAATTTTTGTGGGATCTGGAGCTCTAGTCGTCTATAACTATAAGCACCTAACTCAACAAGACCTTATGACATCCAGGGTCTAGGGCACTAGACCACTTCAAGATTAGACTATTATGATCACCATTAGGGTGTACTATAAGATCTACAAACACCATTTTTATATTTTGATGTTGCAACATAAACAATGATATTCATTACAAAATATTTTCAATTCAATCCTTAGTTTACTTCCATGCAAAACCGGCAGGTGTGAATGAAATTCTTCAAAGTAATATCATTTCAGTGGTCTGATTGTTTTGAAACAACCAATGTAAACTATTTCCAAACTCTACTTTTAAACATGCTTTCATTTTCAGAGCATTTTTTTTGCCCTATTACTTGTTATGGTTAAAATATTCAAAAGTGACAATGTTTGCCTTCATTATTCAAAACAGTAATATGAAGGTTGCAATCCTGCCTCATGTCACAACTGAATCAATGGAACTTGTGGAGGAGTTATTGCTGTCTGCGCTGGCTGTCCTTCTCTCTTTGCACTGAAGATTTTCATGCTGAATCTAATTATCATTATTGTGTTTTCATTCGTTTTGCACAGTGACTGCAAAATATATTTTAGAAAACAGCAATAAATCCCAAAAATCTGGATAAAATCAATGGTAGAGCAGACTCATTGAATCAATTGTTGAGTCAACACATATATAAACCCCATGCATTCAGTGAAGATACTTACAGTTGGAACCACCAATTGGATTCACCTCTCATTAATTAGTGAACTGGCAGGATGAAGAGTGACTGGGTTGTTTTCACTTCTTCTAAATGAGAAATACTTTATTCAGCACTATTAGGTGCATGGATGGGATCACAGGTCAAAAAATATATTTCAGCAGGACTTATTTCAAAAGTATCTAATATTACTTTTATTTTGTTTTATCAGAGAACTCTTCTTTAGTATGAGGACTCTAAAGCCTCCACAAAACACTTAAGAGTTCTGGCGCTGTCTGAGAGTCTAGTGAAATGGAAGGGACCAGGTCAGGGAGAACGAAGCGCTCCAGTGTGTGCTTTATGCAGGCTGCATTTCACATTCCGAGTCTGAGACACAGCCTGCTTTGAAATGCATTCACCACATGGGTTCATGTCGCTTGAGTGCCTCAGGTTTGTAGCTACTTCCCAGGAGGGAAAATATCTCTCCACTGTCTGGTTTAATAACCAGATGAGGCTCCCATTCAAGGCCTTTTCTGAAGCTGTAACAGCTTTGCTTTTGTACTAGGCAGGCTCCTGGCTCAGCGCCAACTCCTTCCCCTCCAACCTCCTCACCAAGGTTATTTCCTAACAGCCAGAGTAGGAGGATATAAAGACAGATTATTTATTTATCTCCTGTGCAGTCGATTTGAAACCCGGGATATGTTGCCTCTTGCACAGCGCATGCACAAGGGTTCTAAGGTTACAGAAACTCACTGTGTTGTTATATTTTTGACTTCCCTTTTTTTTAAATATTTTTGCCAGTGTTGATAGATGCTCTTGTAGTACTGTATAAATTTTAGCGAGGTTGGACATTTGCATATTGGACCTCATTTCTTCACTTCTAAGAGACTTAATTTCTGGAATGACTATCCATAGGATGTACTGCACATACATTCTTCATTTCAAATGTCTGTTTTCTTATATGTTGTAGTATATGACATAGTATCTCAAACGGGGCGGAGTGGCAGGGAACTAGACTAGCTTCTTTCTGCAAATGATGCAAATTCTTGTTGCTCTGTGCTTCTGGTTGTACTAGGATACTATTTGGGTTCCCTCCCCCCCCAGTTAAATTAGCACCAGAATTTGATCAAACTTAGAAATAAGCTTGCAGCCACACATTGTTTCTTACAAAGATAGGAAACAGCGCTGTACAGTGTGCAGTTGCATACTGGAGACACAGAGACAGGTAGACGGAGAACACGGTTGTATTTGTATGGTGGGGGGAAGTGTGAAAATGAATAGTCAATGAACAATAAAAACATTCTGCTTAAAAACATTTGCAAATGAGGTGAATTTAAGCTTGGGCATTAAAATGAATCTGTTATTGATTGTGCACAGAAGCATGGTCTCCCTCCCTCTCTTTACATATAAACCACAAATATTATTATTTCGGCCAGTTTAACCAATTCAAAATGGTACATTTCTGCCACTCTCAAGCAAACCTTCATCTCTACAAAATAGCCACACTGTGATATGCAAATTCTTCTCTGGAACAAACAAGTTTGAGAGCAATTTCTGCATCCATCAGCTGTTATGTTAAGAGCACCATGAACAAAACCATTTCTAAAAATTACGGTTTTCCTTTAGAAGGAACATGTAAACAATTCTACACAGCTGATGCATTTTTTTTTAAAAAAAGGACAATATAACATTTTTTCATGATATAAACTGAAAACACAGTTGGTATGCAATGCAATGCTTTTAACATACAAACAACACTTCCACAGTATGAGTATTGTGCTGAATCTTCCTACCATGTACTGTAATGTCAGAAACTATCTAATAATCTTTAAACTTCAGCCTACCTGCCACTGCACAAGTAAACAGTGATGATTATTTATAACAGTATATGAATCTCCAGGTGTCCAAATATGCCAAACTAATACATCATAAAGCCATGTACTGCTATACATACAGCCATGAATAATCACCCTGTGCATAATACACTTGGCAGTACAGAATTTATTCACTTCATTTAGCAATTTATGTCTAGTGTTTATAATGAAGTGCAATATAAGATACATAAACTACCAGAAAAATCTCAAAATAAAAACCCAGAATCTAGTAAACTTGATCACTGGATGAATCCAGGCAGGGGCTGTATCACACTTAGGGATATTTGTTTGGAAACAGGAAATACTGCTGGGGAATGGACAATCTAAAAAATACACATCTTTATACTCCATGGAACAATCTGAGAATTAGTAGTAGGTTTCCCTCCCATAAGCAGGGCTTGAAAAATGGACTTGTCCACTCGTCTGTGGCGAGTGAAAAATGCTGCTAGACAAGTCACAGCTCCCTGCCTGCCTGCCTCCCTTCCCTCCACCTCTCTCTCTTTCTCTCTAATCCTGCAGTCCTTCCATCCCCCCTCCCATTGCAAAAGGAAAACTGCCCTCTTCTTGCAAGAAGAGAGTTCAAGCAGCACATAGAGATATAAGCTCTGCAGGAGAATGTAGAGTAGTCCCATGTTGGAGAATATGAAGATTCCCTGCTCCCAATTTCAATCTAACGAGGACACATCCTGAGGGAACCGTGGCTCCTTCAGAGGCCGGGAGCTCTTGCTTTCAGTTTTGTTTTTGCTGGAGACATTCAAAAGAAAGGCATTCAAAATATATGCTTCATGACCCCAGAGGCACACAGGTAGTAAAGCAACTACTACAGATGGCATATTAACATCTGTGTCAATATTTGATACTTTCACATGGCCATAAATGTCCTTGGAAAGTTTTGGTAAAAAGGAAGTAACCGTACTTGTATCTCATTACAAAGACCTGTTGCAACACAAGGACAAAGAAGACATAACTCAGAAAGCCCTAGATGGATGGTATGAATTCAAAATATATGCAAACGGTATGTCATCAGTGGATTTACTGGGAAAGGCAATGAACCACCATGGGAGTAGGTTTCCTGTTCTTCTGAAGCTCCTTAAAATTGCCTTGTTCTACCATTTTCTACAGTTAGCTATGAAAGGGGTTTTGGCCAGATGAATCTGATCAAAAATAAATTCAGGTCGTGTTTAGGGATTGAAAGCTTAGATGACCTTATGATGGTGAATCTAAATGGACCTCCACTACCATAGTTTAACCCTACTAAAGCCATTGATAAATAAATGGTACTTCAGTGCTAAAACTACCAGCCATGTTCAAGGACGCAAGTGCAACACCTCTGACAGCAGTGCATTTTCTCCTAAGAAGACACAGGCGAGTACTATGTACGTAATACAATTTATTTTGGGTTTGTACGCATTGTTACTTAGAAATAAAAGTGAACAAGTGCCTAGTTTAAATTTATTAACATAAATTGCAAGGTTATAGCCCGGTCATGCTGACTGGTGAAATTTCTGACTGACTGGTGAGAAAGTCTAAAATTTTCCAAGCCTTGCCCATATGAAAGCAGCAACCATATCCCAATCACAGTTCCACCCTTTGGATGTCCTGCCCTCAATGCAAATTTTCAGTGATGGGTGTAATGTGAACTGCACTGGGCATCTCCTTCCATTGCAAGCCTATCCTCCTTTCTCATTCTTCCTTTATCTCTTTTCTATTCATTTCTACTTCCTTTTGCAGCTGGACCTCCTGCCCTCTCCTGAATGCCTGTCCCCCGGAATAGTGGATCTCTTTCCTTGCACCAGGAAAATGGACATGACTGATTATTAATGATCTTAAATGTATTATCAGGTATTTGCCTGCCCTTTGTTTATTTGTGTCCTCTTTTTTTCCTCCCTACCACTACTCCTCAACTTGATTAGCAGTTTGTCCTCCTTCCACAGGGGTGGGAGAACAATGAAGTTAAACAGGATCAAGATGTAGGTTGTTGCTAAATTGGCATGACAGTTGAGTGAGAAGTGGTTAACTGATGAAACAAGGAGTCAGCTTCTGGGATTTTCCCTTGCTTGGTGTCTCTTTGTGAATGGCAGTGAGCACAAGAGGGTATCCTGCAGACCATCTTGACTCCTGCCATTGGTGTCAATATTCAGGCTGCCCTTTGCTAGGTAAAGTTTGGCATCCTTTGTCCTGCTGGCAATGCAAGCTTGATATCAAACAGCAATATTGGGCCATTTCCTGGCATTTTTATTCATGGATGCAGAAGCATAATATCCCACATTCATAAACTGGAGGCTTTATCAAGAACTGAATTTCCTAGCCTTTTAAAACAGATGTATAAGTATAGAGACACTACACACAAATTCCAACAGCAACTTCCCTTATGTAGACTTGCCCAGTGCTAGAGGATCCCAGCAGATGGGCACATGATCTATAATAATAGTTGCTGGAAAAGGGCAGAACTAAGAACACCTGGGATGTTGCTGCACTTCCCCTGTGCCAAAATATTTTGAATGACTGTTTTGGACTTAATGAAGCTGTGAAGCAAAAGTGTGAGTGAGTGCAACACATTCATCAGAGAAATATACCTTTAACCTCTCAGGTGAATTAAAGTTGCCATGCCCACTCCACAGAATGAAGACTAGAAAACTATCTTCCAGTTTCTGAACCCTTGCTCTACAAACATCTTGCTTGCATGTTTTCCAAAAGACACTCCCTCATCATTTGAAACACACACAAAAACGCGAGGGCTGAGTTAGCAGGGTCAAAAATCATCCATACTATGTAAAAGACAGACAATGAAAAAAAGAAGGGGGGGGGTCAACTTATTTGAAATGTTGTGTTGGAGGTAGCTAAAAAAGCAGCTAAAAAGGCAAATAAATGGGAGCTCAGTCAAATCAAGTCTGAACTCCCACCAGAGCAAAAATAGAGGTTATCCTACTTTGCGCATAAAATGAGAATATAGAATTGACCAGGAAAGTCAATATTGCTGGAAAGACCTACCACGAGATGGATTGATTCCTCTTTGGCCAGGGAGGAATTAAAAACAAAGGAATCCACAGCTGTTGGTTTTCCAGATCTGAGTGGAATTTACTGGGAAACACAATATTGCTAAGAAGCGGGGGCAGTAGGAAGAGAGAACAACCTATCATGAAATGCTGTTGATTTGCAAGACCTGAGCAGAGCTGTTAACAACAGGACATTTGGGAGGCCATTAACTCCTATAGTCAACATATATCAGAAGTGACTTGATGGCACATAACATCTTTGGAAGTTTTTAAAAATTACAGTATTTTTATCAAGCAATTCTATAGTGACAAGATGGGTGGAACAACATCTGGGAGGTAATACTTTGCCTACCTGTGGTCTACATTTGATTGGCAGTGTCTCTCCAGGGTTTCAAAGTAGGATCTTTCCCAGCTCTGCCTGGAGATGCCCAGAACTGAAATTTGGATCTTCTCATACCAAGTATATGCTCTGCCATTGGTTTATGGTTGCCCCCCTTTCCCATCCATGCTATCACACAGACACATTTCTTTCCATTCTTCTAATGCTAATTAGAGAAACACCACAATCAATACTGGATCTTTCATAGCATCATACTGAAATATATCTGTCCATATATCAGGCAAAAACAAAACAAACCAAAAAAACAAGAATGTTGTGGCACCTTAAAGACTAATTGCTATATTTTAATGTGAGCTTTCATGGAGAAGTCCACTTCCTTTATGAAGTCCATGAAAGTTCACACTGAAATGCAACAGTAAGTCTTTAAGTTCCACAACTTGTTTGTCATCTTTTTTTTTTTTTTTTTTTTTTGGCCTGATATACTAGCATGGATTAACACGGTTACCTCTTCTAAAACTGCTTCTGCGTCTGTCAATAAATTCCTACTCTTCAATTGTCCTAATAAGTAGAAAGAAGCAATCTCAGATTTCAGACATAGCAGTGAAGACTAGGAATGACTGGCCTATGTTAGCATCATAGGATTTTTCAGAGCCAAATGCATGAACTCAAACTTGCTGGTTAATAGCCAATGTCTATAGCTTATAATGACGTGACAACAAGTCATTATAAACTATAAACATTATACAGTGGTGCCTCGCTAGACACCCCGGATGACAGTTTTTTTGCTAGACATTGACTTTTTGTGATCACTATAGCGATTCGCAAGACAGTGATTCCTATGGGGGAATTTTGCTGGACAATGTTTGGTCCCTGCTTCGCAAACCGATTTTCACTAGATAACGATTTTGACAGCTCCCTCCGCGCTCGCAAAACGGGTGTTTTCAGGACCTAAGCTTTGCAAAAACAGCAATTTAGACAGCTGATCGGCGGTTCGCAAAGCAGACGATTCTTCCCCACTGGAACGCATTAAACAGGTTTCAATGCATTCCAATGGGAAATGCTTTTCGCTAGACAATGATTTCGCTAAACAGCTATTTTAGTGGAACAGATTATCATCGTCTAGCGAGGCACCACTGTAAACTACTGGGTTATAGCCAGGGTCTGCTTTCCATTAATAGAGGAGTTATGCTCATAGGAAATGCCTCTACTCTATTCTGTAGGCCGGCAAAGTTTCCCTCTTTTTCACACACCTTAAGTAACCCCATTCACCAGGACCCCAAATCTCTCTATGTAGCATTTTCAGGGGGTTGAAGGTCTACTGTGAGGATGAAAGAGAAATCAACTTTGTTTGTGATAACCCAAGCTGTATGCAATCCAAATTCAATGCATGGTATATGACATATTTGTCCCATCCCCTATGGATCTGATACATCATGTTATTATTAAGGCTATGTTGGCAGAAACAACTTTGGGGATATGCAGCAATGCAATTATTTTTTAATCAAGGAGGTTATTTCAAGGCAATACAAAATATGGAAATCAATAATGCTACTATACACTATCTATTATCTGAAAAACAACACAACGGTCACCTTATGTGACCTGTTCATCTTTTGTCATACTGTTGTATACATTTTCTACTTATTTTATGATTTCTACATCATTAATTTTTTACCTGCTTTTCTGTACAGCATGCTGAAAGCAATCTACAAATTTAACAATATAATTCAAAACATAACAAAACTATTTTTTTAAAAAACCATTAGATTAAAGCATTTTAAAATGCATTTGGGGAGAAAAGCGTATTTTCTACAGAGCAATCCATCAACAGCCAGAGCACACATATCAGTTAAAAACAAAAGATAGATAGATAGATAGATAGATAGATAGATAGATAGATAGATAGATAGATAGATAGATAGATAGATAGATAGATAGATAGATAGATAGATAGATAGATAGATAGATAGATAGATAGATAGATAGATAGATAGATAGATAGATAGATAGATAGATAGATAGATAGATAGATAGATATAGACAGACAGACAGACAGACAGACAGACAGACAGACTAAAGATTAAAAAACCATTGTGGCACTGCTACATCAAAATATAGCAATTAGTATTTAAGGTGCCACAACATTTTTGTCTTCTTAATTTTTTATTTTTCTTTTGTTTTGGCCTTACTGTATATGTTAGCACAGACTAACATGATTACCTGTTCTAGAGGCACACCAAAGCAAAAAAGTCAAGTGCCCTGCAAAAGACAAGCAACATCAAAGGCAGGCCAATTTCTCCTGTGAAGGCATTCCATACACTAAATCATACAACTACACAAGAAACCTTTCCCTGATATCTATTTGCCCTATATTTCACAGTTATGTGGCACAGAACACTGGTTCTTAACCTTGGGTTACTCAGGAGTTTTGGACTGCAACTCCCAGAAGCCTTCACCACAAGCTGTGCTGACTGGGGTTTCTGGGAGTTGCAGTTCAAAAGCATTTGAGTAACAAAGGTTAAGAACCACTGGCATAGAACAGAGTTCTCTCCATTCCTGTTCTTAATGATCTGGCAGGTGCAAAAACAACAGAGGCAGTTCTTAAAATACCCCAATCCTGGAAAATGCACTGGTCTAAAAATTAAAAACAATTTAGGGCTACCTCTGACATTTAGTCCCACCACTAAGTCCTTTGTATGACAGAAAGGAGAACTAGGCTTTGCACCTTCAAAACCACAAAACCAACATCAGGTTGTTTACACGCGGGCCGACTTCTCAGGCAAGACATGGTATTCATCACGGGGGAAAAATGTTACCTCGGGACCAGCCACTCTATTTACAAATAAGAATGCATTTTAAACACCAGCTATCAGTGAATTTAGCCAAGAAAGGGCCAAAACACACTGGCACAGAGCATGGCTGCTATTTGGCCAACGTACTTACGGGTAAAATGATTTGAAGTAGATGGATTGACACTATCACCACTGTCAGCACTTTCACTGCTGGAGACCTCGTCCTCTGATTCCCGCACAGAAGAGCAGGGCGAGGAGCCATCAACTTCGTCAAATTTCCTCTTTAAAATCCCACTCATAGCTGCAGCGCTGTCACATGTACCTGCAACAGAAACAGGGGCAATGAAGCACGGAACCATTTGTCTGCAGACAGTCTTAACCAAGGTCTTTAGGAGCCATTCTGGGTTGAGTTTTCATGCCACAGAAGCCTCCGTTTATCAAGATTAACATCCAGAGAAAAACAGAAAAGCAGCTTTAATATCTGGCTCCAAAGAACCACCTACAGGATACCTCTTGGCCCCCACAGCTATTCAGAAAACTTAAGGAATCTGAAGAAAAATCCAGATGTTGAAGGATTAACTGGAAAAGATATAACTTTAGCAAAAGGATGAGAAATCTTCTGATCTCCTTAAAAACATGATAAAACCATCAAAATGAACACAGTTGTTGAATGCTCCTAAAATTCAGCCACAAAAGAAATGGATCCATGAGACATGGTGGGGAGAGTTATATTGCATCCCCTGTTGCCTCACTGCTTTATAGATTTCAATAAAACTTATATGGCAGGATGATCAAGAGTTTTGAAATGGGTGGGGGGAGGTTGCAAATACAGGGGTGAGTGGGAGGGGTACACTTTCTCAAGGTCTACATGTCTAGGAAAACTCAGCCCACTCCATTACTGTAAGGACAAAATCGTGGCTGACTTATAGAAGATGCGTCAGGTCATTTATGAAAACTCTGGTCTCCCTGTCTATCTCTACCTTCCCTGCTTCCCCGAAAATAAGACCTAACCTGAAAATAAGCCCTAGTAGGATTTTTCAGGATGCTCCTAATATAAGCCCTACCCCAAAAATAAGCCCCAGTGAAGTGAAACCCTGCCCTCCACTATTGTGCAGCAACGAGAAGATGACATGACTGTGTTTGAATAAATGTAGATTGTTGTGCATAAAAAAAAATAAAACATCCCCTGAAAATAAGCCCTAATGCATTTTTGGAGCAAAAAAAAAAAAAGACCCTGTTTTATGTTTGGGGAAACATGGTAGTTCTCAGTTTTATTAGATCTGCTTGAGAGATTCACAAGGAAATGGCGAAGTGCTGGATAGCTCAGTGTTTAAGGTCTCCGGCTGTGGAGCCAGAGGTTGAGAGTTCAATTCCCCAATTGTGCCCGTCATGACAGAGGCTGGACTCAAGGATCCACAGGCTCCCTTCCAGCTGTGCAGTTCTAAGAGTCTAGTCTGAAAGATGGTGACCCAGGCCCTTCTCCAGAACAGAAATGAAGTGCTGGTGCAATTAAACTAGGATTTGTAGTTCAAGCTTCCTCAAATACTACAGCCCCCAAGTTCCTTGTACCCAGACAAGGGTAATCTGTTAGTAGAATGGACCAAGCACCATAATGAACACGGCGAGGCACTGATCTCAAAGGCAGTGAAGCTAGTTCTTGTAATGAACAGCCCTACAATGTTTATTTATTTAAATTATTTTATCCCACTTTTCTCCTTAAAAAGAACCCAATTCAGCAACGTATGTGAGTCCATTTGTATTTAGCATATTAAAAGATACTCCATAGGCATTTGTGGCAAGAAATAAAAACCAGCCATCAAAAGCATTCATTTCCTCCCACCCCCAAAAAAAAACAGATAATCTCTTTATTCAGCTTAGACAGTAAGCTGAGACAGTACACTAGCTCTGATTAACCAAATATTACAAAACTCTGAGCAAACTTTGTAGGAACCTTCTTCATGCTAGAGGTTACATTAAACCAAAGAAGCAAGGGAACCACAGTAGAAAAGATACCACTGGTGTCACTGATAATTTCAGGAACACTGAAGGGAAGTTTCAGAATTAAACAATAAACTTTTCCTTTATATGGTTCCCACTACCTGTGCCGGCCAGGATTTTTTGGCAGTTTTAGTTCAAGAACATCTGGGGACCCAGAGCTGGGAACCACTGGTGTATGAGATTTTATGTATCTGTATGTAAAGGATGGGACCATGATATATGAGGAGCTGGACCATCTCACATGGATGCTTGGTCCCCTGCAAAATGCACATCCAGTAGCGGTTACTCATTTTTCAAGCTGGGTACCACAGCACACAATCAGGCCGCAGGAAACAACAAATACTGTATTTTTTGCACCATAAGACTCACTTTTTTCCCACAAAACAGGGGTGTGGAAAGTCTGTGCGTCTTATGGAGCGAAGAAAACAGATTATATTTTCCTGTTTTCTTCTCCTAAAAAATTGGTGCGTCTTATGGAAAGGTGCGTCTTATGGAGCGAAAAATACGGTACTTCTCCAAGGCCATCTGGTGCCCTACAGCAATTTTGAATGACACTTCCCATTATTTCTCACCATTGGCCACGGCAGCTGTGGTTGATGGGAGCTTCAGTCCAAAACTTACACAGGGACCCAGGTTATGAAATGCTGCTCTATACATTGTATAATTTCAATTGTTGTGAGCCACTCTGAATCCCCTATGGGGAGAAAGGCAGCATATAAATAATAGAAATAAATAAAATAAATAAAATAAATAAATACTGAATTACTCTTTCACTGAAAGACCAGAAGCAAGCAGGTTCTTTTAAGAACTTGTAGGTTTCAGCTGTACAACGTGCTTGGGTGAAAAGGTGCTCCCTTTGAGTTGAAACCTGCTTGTGTAGAAACGTTCATGCTTGCCTTAAAAATCTGCTTGTTTTTCTTTAAAAACTGCTTCTTTTGGGTTAAACCGTGCTTGGGTGAAAAGGTGCTCCCTTTGAGTTGAAACCTGCTTGTCTGGGAAGCCTTTCAGACCAGCGCCGATCAGCTGTTAGGTAGGGAGAGGGGAGGGGGCAGAGCGGAGAAGAGCACAAAATGGCTGCCGGCTGCCTTTTAGCTGTTTGGGGCTCTTTTTTGACTTTTCTGGGGTCTACCAAGGCACTGTGAAGAGCTGGGCTCAGTCTATAGTACCTGGTAAGTGACTTTCTTTTAATTTTTTAAAAGTTTCTGACCTTTTTTCCCCATAAGAATGCATTAATTAATTTTCAACGCATTCTTATGAGAAATTTGGATTTGACTTGTAAACTTTTCAACTAGTTCTGGGCATCTAATAGAGAATGTATTTCCAAAGGGTGTTGCAGCAAGGAAACTAACTGTGCCTCAATACTTGTCATCAGAGCGTTTCTCCCAGAAATCAGCTATTCATTCCACCAGCTCCTCTCAATCCATGTCTCTAAGTTATTTATATTTATGATGTAATTACTCTTGAGTATCACCGTATTGCTTTTGTCTCTATGTTTGTTATGTGAGGTTTTGAGGGTTTTAAATTTTAACCTCCAAACCATCCAGAGAAGTGCTTGCATTAACAGGACAGAGAAAGAAAGAAAGAAAGAAAGAAAGAAAGAAAGAAAGAAAGAAAGAAAGAAAGAAAGAAAGAAAGAAAGAAAGAAAGGAAAGAAAAGGAAAGAAAAGAAAAGAAAAGAAAAGAAAAGAAAAGATCCTTAGGAGTAAATGGATAACTTTCGCAAGAAGATGTGCATTGTGCAGTAATAAAAGATCCTGATATTATCTTATTTTAGATGTTAGTACTGCATAAATGAAATCATCATTCATTCACTTAAGCAGTGGCAATACTATGCACCACAATCAACGTTCCATTTAAGGTGTGCACCAGCAATGGAGTCGGGGTCGATGCCTCTTTACTTCTGAGTTCCTCACCCCAGCCCCACACAGATGGACAAGGCTCCTGCACAGCAGGGATGACATTTAGAGGGAACGTTGACTACAATGCCTTGGAATTGCTTTTTTCCTTTACCTTACTCATCCATTTGTAGCCCTGCCATGCTGTTTTGTGCTCTTACTTGGCAAAACATATGAGCACAACCTATGACAGGAAGTTGTGAGTGAAAAGAGAGCCCCACCCACATTGAGCATCATTATGATCTCACAGCATGGTGAATTCAGATTATGACCAAGTGACTAGAATTCATTCCCCAGTGGAATCTTTTTCTCTCTCTCTTAAATAGCCATTTTCTACTGCACTGTTAATAAGGATTGTGGAGTGTTGTAAAAGCTGTGTTATGTGTTCCCTATATCTTGCCCAGCCAAGAGTTGGGAACCAAACGGTTCTGGGAACAGGAAAGCCAGACAGCCCTAATCTTTTCTGAAAACAGGAACCTTGAATCCTCTTGCTTCCAAATGTACATCTCAATTGTCTATTTGCTGGGTAAACCTAATTCAACTGCAATTTGACACTGTTTAAGAATGTCTGGCTTTGGTTTCAGCTTTGAACAAATATATGATTAGTTGCCAGATGTGAATAAATTATCATATCTAATAAATTTTGTTTTTTAAAATTCTCTATATACCTGATAAGAAACAACATCCTGTGGCTTGAAAATGACACTGACCCAATAAAAATCAATGTATTTTCTTGACCTATTTATACAAACAGCTGAGAGTGAACCTAGCAATTCTCATATCTTGTCCAACTCTGTATGTCATAGAATCACTGCAGAGGATCAAAAGACTAGAAGGTGCTGAAAACTAAAGATCATGAAGTTACCCGGTACTGTGCAGAAATTGCTGATGATTAACCTTCAGAACCCAGAACACAGGGAACAGATGCACATGGTGTGTGATACTGAACTATTAAGTTACTGGTAACCAGACATCAAAAGAAAGCATTCCTTAACTGCTAAGAAAGCCTAGTTGTCACAATAACTTTTCACACCCCCTACAGTTTACAAATTCATTTGCTTTGCTTTGCTTTGTGATTGGTCTTTGGAATGCAAATATAGCTTCCATTTAAAAGCATGATGAAGGGCTGCCTGATCCATGTCTTAGGACAGTGGTAGCGAACCTTTTGGGGTTTGTGTGCCCAAACTGAAAACAAACAAACAAACAAACCCAGCAGGCAGCGTGCCGTTGTGGCGGAACCAGACATGGTGGTGGTGGAACTGGAAGTGCCAGCGGAAGGGGGAATCCCGGGCACGGAGGTGCCTCGAGACCCCACTCCGGATCCGCCGCCAGCACCAGCTGCTCTGGATTCGCCTGTCGAAGTGCCAGCACCGCAGCTGCAGCCGCCTTCTCAGGTTTGGCTGCACGGGGGGGGGGGGGAGCTATCCGGTGACTTTTGGCTCACATGCCTGCATAAAGGGCTCTGCGTGCCAGCTGTGGCACGTGTGCCATAGCTTCGCCATCGCTATCTTAGGACTACTGACCGACAAGTTTCTAATCACCATCTATACACAATGTACACTTTGGCTACTGAGAGAACCTGTGCACAGTACATCGCCTAAATAATCACCAACAGCTTTCTGAAGACAGAATTACACTGACCAGAGAGGGTCTTACATATGCAGAGAGGGGACACATAAAAAGTATATTTTGTTCACTGTTTCCCTATTCTGCTTGGACTGACTGGCCTTTAGCCACTGAAGGCCTCTTCCTGTACTACAGGAGGAAAGGGTGGAAGAAATACAGAAAACAAAGTTCTCAGAGTGTGAGTGAGTTCAACTTTGGAAAAACCCCATTCCCCTTTTTGTTCCCCAAAAAGTGGTGACAGACCTTCTTCATAAACACTTCTT
Source organism: Pogona vitticeps (assembly GCF_051106095.1). Classification (NCBI taxonomy): domain Eukaryota; kingdom Metazoa; phylum Chordata; class Lepidosauria; order Squamata; family Agamidae; genus Pogona; species Pogona vitticeps. The sequence continues at coordinate 206,594,388 of NC_135783.1, forward strand.
TTATCTTCAAACACGTGAGAACCATGAACGACAACTTCAGTTGGACCAACAAGTCCCTCATTTTCTTTACATTTAGCATAGCTACCCTTTAACTTAGGCAGCACGAAAGAGTTCACCATCGGGGGTTCACTCCAAACCATTTGCAATCTGTGTGTTTTCTCATGGGCCTCCTCCAACTGGGACATATGGTACCGCAACAGGGGTGCTGAGCCCCATCTCCCTCTGTGGGAGTTTCTGGATGCGACATCACCAGCTGTTTGCCCCCCCCTTCTTCCACTGATCTTCCTTCTTGGGATAGACATATACTGTCCCGTCCACTGGTTCTGCTTCCCCCAGCTGCACTGCCAGCCCTTCCTTTCTTTGCCTTTTCAGCTCTTCTCCCTCTTTTCCTACCTTACTCCCCTCTCAGGTCTCACGTTGTGATATTGCTGTCTCCCTTAAAGTTCATTTTAACATGCTCTCCTGTCTAGGGATCTTCCATTTCTAACCAACCCCATCCTAGAGAAATGTCTTCTTCCGTCACCTTCTTTCCTTTCTTTTTCTCCTCCTCCTTTTCTACCTCAGTCTCCTAGTCTAGCACTCTTTTCCCTTCTTCCTTCTCCTCCGCCCCTATCAACAGATATCCCTCGACTATTGGCTCCTCCCCTTACTCTTGCTCCTTTTCTCCTCTACTCTCAGTTGGGCCACTGCTGGTCTCAGCGTATACACTGTCTCCTATCCCTCTGTTGTGGGCTCTGAAAGGGGATGGCTCACCCTCCACTTTTCTGTTGGGAAGAGGTTCCTCCTCATACAGAACAGCCCCAAACCACTTGGCTCTCTCTCTCTTCCATAAATGGTCACCTTTAAAAAAAAAAAATATTAGGTTATTTCTATCCTGCCCACATAGTCCAAAATATGGTGTGTGCAAGTTGTCCATTATGATAAAACACTTCAATAGTAAAACAAAATTGAAAAACCAAAAAGGCATGACAGACCGCTGTTATGCTGGGAAAACAATATTTCTTTTTTAAAAAAGCAACGCGGGCCAAAGATCTGGCAAATAAAAAGACATCGGGAAAAGGGACCCCATTTCAGTGGCTTAGGACACAGTTTGAATGCAGAGGTTCTGCAAAAGGGTTGTTTCGAAATTGGATACTGTATAGTGAGCAAATCCACTAAATTGTAGATTGGGAGGAGATGGACATGATTTCTTCCCTAATTCTCAGTGCTTAAGGTGAAGTAAGTCAGGTTGAGAGAAAGTGGAATGGTCATGGTCACCCGGAGAACTTCACAGCTCAGTAAGTACTCTAGCCTGGATAACTCAGTCCAACGCTGTACCCATTACACCACACTGTCCATCATGCCCTTCCCACCCCCAGGCTACTCTTTCCCTTTTCCCATCCTGGCAAAACAAGGTCTTGCCAGGATGGGAAAGCATAAAGAGCTTTGCACACAGCTGAGTTACAAGCAGAAACATAGATGTAAATACAGTGGTGCCTCGCATAGCGAGGTTAATCCGTTCCGGATTAACCTTCGCTATGCTGAAGCATCGTTAAACGGTACAGAAAAGCCCATTAGAACGCATTAAACATGGTTTAATGCGTTCCAAATGGGCCAAATACTCACCGTTCAACGAAGCTTCGTAATGGCCGGCAGCCATTTTCGCGCCCTCGCCTCGCTTAACGAGGGCGCGAAAACGCTGCGGGCGGCCATTTTGGGCCATTTCCGGCCATTTCTGCGCTTCCGGCGGCCATTTTGGCCGCCGAACAGCTGATTGTCGGGCTTCGTTTTGCGAAGATCGGTAAGCGAAACGCTTACCGGTCTTCGCAAAGCGAATTGAGCCCTATTCAAAAGACGTTAAGCGATTGCATTAGCGATCCGAAAAAACGGATCGCTATGCGATTTCGTCGTTATGCGGTGCGCTCGTTAAGCGAGGCACCACTGTATAATGTTATTATTTTTCTCATGACAATGATCTGACTCCACTCCCACATAAGTAGAAACTACCATTCACACTTGTCGAAAATCAGTCATGACAGCTGCTTTGTGTTTGGGTGAAAAGTGGTTCCCTGGGTGAAAAACGGAGTCAGCTTCTGGGATTATCCCTTGCTTGGTGTCACTACATGAACAGTAGTGAGCACAAGAGGGTGTCTTGTAGACCACCTTGACTGCTGCCACTGGTGTTGTTAACATTCAGTTTGCTCTTTGCTATGTAAAGCCTGGCATCCTTTTTCTTGTTGGCAATGCAGGCAAGATACTCTGCAGCAATATTGGGCCATTTCCTGGTGTTTTGAATCATGGGTACAGAAGCACAATATCCCCCATTCATAAAATGGAGGGTTTTTAGTTTTTATTTTTATTTAAGAACTGGAGCTATTCAAAATTAGGCAACATTAGTTCATATTACATTGTGTCTGAGGAACACTAAGATATACTGCATATGTAAATCAGGTGGTTTGCCTATTGATGTGATTGTACAATCTATCTGGATAGTGCCATCATACAGTTTTATCATTAGGTGGTACTAGATGTAGCTATATGTGGGTAGACTCAGAGGTTTTTTTTCTATTCTGCGCTTGTCTGAGAAACACTATTACGTTCCTGTCAAGCTTCCTGACTTGACAAGTGTTTTCTTTAAGTTTTGCAATGACACAATCATTTGCCTTTATAATTACCATGACAATACTATAGACGCCAGTATTCTGATAACAAAAGATTGCCTTGCAAATAGGCCTAATGCAATAAATAAGCTAAACTACATACCATGAAATGCATTTTGACCATGAGGAGTAATTCCTGCTCAGTACAATCAGTCTGTATAATGTATTTCAATATGAAATTGGAATACACCTAATCCTTTAAGCATCCAGCTAAGCATCGACTACTTGGCCTCCTGAATCAGTCCACACAGTATATTATAAATGGGGGAAGGGACTCTTTGGTGACTGCATTATTGACTATTTTATGTTTAGATTTGAGATTTCCCAACTCCACCTTAAATTTCTTTAACTTATTACTGCAATTGGTTCATTAACGGTTGCTGTAACAGGCACCTGGAATGCCAACATTGCAACTTTTTTCTTAATATTTTACAGAACAATTATGTGCATCAATTTTTTTTATCAATCTATTTCACATTTTAAAAGACAGCAGCTCCAAACATCTACTTGCCCCTATAATTGTCAGGAACATCAATGGAAAAGTAAACTAACAAATTTAGTGGATCTGTTTTAGTAGCCTCAAAAGCAGTACCTTCAGTGCTAATTGTATTTCAATTGTATTTTAATTCTATTTTAATCATTTTATCTTTTATTGTATTGAACTTTAATTGTTGTGAGCCGCCCAGAGATCTCTGGGTAGATTGGGCGGCATAGAAATAAAATAAAATAAAATAAAATAAAATAAAATAAATAAATAAATAAAATAATACATTAAGATGCAAGCAAATGTAGGCTCGCATGATAAAATACCACAGGATTTGCTGCAGTTATATTATCCATTGATTGAAAGGGTTTTTTTTTTTTCCTATCGCATGATGCAAAGGTCAGTTCAAATTGACCTGGCCTTTTTGGCTCCCAATGCAGCTTTTTTTCTCTGCCACTGGAAACTTCTCCTTTTTCAAATTTTCCCCATGTGATCAGTTGATTCATTCCTGTAAATATGTGGAGGTGTGTCTGTGGGTGGTGTTTCAGTGACACAGACAGTTGGGGCGTGATGTTCAGGGACATAAAAATGTCCAACCCTACACTCTCCCCCATCCACTCGTCCTCCAATTTTTATTTTATTTTTTAAAAAATGTAGACAAAACAGAAACAACCCAGAGCATATAAAAATGTTCCTGTGATGTGTGGTATTTTTGTACACGTTAAGAACATCTTTGAAATGCTGACACCTTTTCTGGAACACTGTGCAACTCTTTCAAAACCAAGAAATTTGACAGCAAAGCATGAAAGGATCAGCAGAGGTCTGACCAAGTAAAGAAAGTAAAGAAAGGGGACTGTGGGCTAAAATGCAAATTGCATCATATCAAATGTGAGTACAGAACTCCTAAATCAATCTGTGATTACTGACTGCAAGGTCAGCCATAATACCAGGCTGTGAATTAAACCAGTATAGTTGCAGCCTTATATCATCATTGTAAGCATGTTTCTTAAGATTACATTCTGTGATGAATCTCTCCTCTGAAACAAACAAAACATTTAATGTGATAGCACACAGGTGAGTGTAACATTGATTGGCTGAAATCCAGTAAGTAAAATCACAACTAGAGTAGACCCACTGAATCAGTGGAGATTTGGTGAATTAACACTTATGAAAGTTCCACCGACTGAATGCGCCTACTCTAGCTGCAACTTACTACTGGATTTCAGCCAACAGTTTATACATGAACTAGACAGCCTGATTCTGATCTTTGGATCCAATTAAAACAGTAGTTTTCTAACACAGCCTGGGGTAACAGAAAGTCAGAAAGGTACATTGTTTGGCCCATCCTTCTGGAGTAAGACCTAGGATTTGCTTCTGAAATTGCAATCTGATGGAAGGGGAAAAGGAGTCAAAGAATGAATTTCTTGCCATGATATGTATGTACCATGATGTAACATCTGGTTGGCTAGCAACATGTGCGATATATGGCACCAGGTTGCTTCTGCATTACAACAATCCTATAGGGCTTTCAATGTAAGTGAGATACAGTGGTGCCTCGCTTAACGATTTTAATTGGTTCCAAAAAATTCATCGCTATGGGAAAACATCACTAAGCAAAACGCATTTTCCCACAGTGATGCATTGAAAACCGGATAATCCGTTCCAATGGGAACGGATTGCCGTCCTTAAGCGAAAATTGCCATAGGAAACATCGCTAAGCGAAACACGGTTCCCCCATTGGAATGCATTGAAACCTTTTCAATGCATTTCAATAGGGGAGAAAAAAAATCACCAAAAATTCAAAAAGAGTCAGAACGAAGCCAAATTTGGTTAACAAAGGGTTTATTAAGTGCACTAATGATTTCAAGCACTCTAAACCCTTTTTAAACAATTTAACACCCTTTAAAAATAGCAAAAACGGAGCTGTCCAAAACATCGCTAAGCGAAACAGGGGGACCTAAACTGTCATCGCTAAGCAAAGCAAGGTCCCGAACATCGCTATGCGAAATTCCCCCACTGAAAACATCGCTAAACGGAGCGCAAGATCACTCCTAAAACCTCATCGCTAAGCGAATACATTGTTAAACGAGGCAATCGCTAAGCGAGGCACCACTGTATTTAAGGAGTGGTTTTACCAGCTCCCCACCAACAACACCATGGGTGAGTTTTCATGATGGAGCATTCAAACCCTGGTTCTACACCAACATTCTATCTGCTACCACACCATACTGGGTACCACGTACTGCATAGTACTGTTAACAGTTGGGCACTATATGGCGCTCTCTTCTCCAGCACAGGGCAACAATTAACTTGAACACAGCCATTCAATCGGACCTTAACCAGAAGAACAATGCAGATTTTATATACATATATGGAAAAAAGAGATTTAGATGATACACATTAAACATTCTAAAACAATAAACTCAATTTTATAACTGTCTGACACAGAGCCCATTGTATTTTATATGTACCACAACCAGTCAAATTCCAATTGAAGCTATAAGTGGAAATAATTTGGTTGGTATTTTGTTACTGATCAAACCCAAACATAATCTAAAGTTAAAATCAAAGATTTAGTTGAGACCAAGTAAAGGTGGAGCAACCTAAGCTCAAATTCTGGAAAGTGACTAATGCACGGTTTTACAAACGTGATATAAATAATGTTCACAATCTGTTGCTTCAAAGCCAAGAAATGGGAGTTGAAGGAACATTGGTGGGAATGAGGAAGGGGGCCAAAGAAGGGAGAATACTGGAAGGAAGAAGGACAAAAGAAGGCTAAAAGTCAAGCCAAGGGTAAAGGTATAAATTAGCACTGCCTGTGGCAAGAACCAATTAGTGCTGGACAATTCAGCTTTTACAATATGCTTTCATTGTCTGCCTTGCTTCCTGGTTACATGATGTACCCCAGTCAGCAAATATCTCTGCTCAACAATCTGTAAAACCAGTAAAAAATTATAAGCACTTACTTAAGCCATTAGAATTCGTTCTCAAGGCATGCTCAGGAGAGGCAGCAATGGTGGTATCTGCAATGATGCCACAGCAATACTTCCATGTAGTGGAAAAACGATCTGTAAAACTTTTCCCATCCTGGCAGCTAGAAAGAGCTGCTGCTACTCATTTCAATAGGCAAGTGCTGAATATTTCTATATTTGTACAGATCACTCTATCCATTTAGATTATATATTTATTTTACAAACAAATAAGTATCACAAACAGGTTTGCAATATAACCTACAAATCACTACGCTGGAACACCGTAATTTTTCACTAAATTAGGGATTCTTTAGAAATTACTCCACCCCTGAGTTCTGTTCATTATTAAATCCAGAACAGGTCTCCAGTTTGTGCTTTTCCTCCTTAATTTCAACACACTGCAAAGAACCAGGAAGTCCTAAACTGGAAGCAGGTGAAATTATTTGTAACAAGGTTCCACAGGAACCAAGAGGACTTAAGTTCATCGTGTTGACTATGAATGTTTGAGGAATTTGATTTTTATAAATTCTGACATGACGTGATCTGGTTCTCATGCAAACTGACTGCCCTCATCTGTATTTTTTGAGTGAATGTACAGCAAAACCTATTTACATATTGACTTTCATGTTTCCTAGATATTCCAGTATAGGTAAAGGTTCCCCTTGACAATTTTTGTCCAGTTGTATTCGACTCTAGGGGGCGGTGCTCATCCTCATTTCCAAGCCATAGAGTCAGCGTTTTGTCCGAAGACAGTTTCCGTGGTCACGTGGCCAGTGCGACTAGACACGGAACGCTGTTACCTTCCCACCGAGGTGGTCCCTATTTATCTACTCGCATTTTTACATGCTTTCGAATTGCTAGATTGGCAGGAGCTGGGACAAGTGATGGAAGCTCACTCCATCACGTGGATTCGATCTTACGACTCCTGGTCTTCTGGCCTTGCAGCACAGAGGCTTATGCGGTTTAAGCTGCAGCACCACCATGTCCCTATTTGCATTCCACATAATGTAATGTAATATATTGTAAATATAATGTACAGTAATTATAAATATATTATATTATATTATATATTATATTATATTATATATTATATAATATTATATTATATTATATAATATAATATAATATTATATTATATTATATTATATTATATTATATTATATTATATTATTGGGACGTGGTGGCGCTGTGGGCTAAACCGCAGAAGCCTGTGCTGCAGGGTCAGAAGACCAAGCAGTCGTAAGATCGAATCCACGCGACGGAGTGAGCGCCCGTTGTTTGTCCCAGCTCCCGCCAACCTAGCGGTTCGAAAGCATGCAAATGCGAGTAGATAAATAGGTACCATCTCGGTGGGAAGGTAAACAGCGTTCTGTGTCTAAATCACACTGGCCATGTGACCACGGAAAGATTGTCTTCAGACAAAACGCTGGCTCTATGGCTTGAAGAGCGGGATGAGCGCCACTCCCTAGAGTCGGACACGACTGGACAAAAATTGTCAAGGGGAACCTTTACCTTTACTATACAGTGGACCCTTGACTTACAGACGGCTTGACTTACAGACTTTTTGAGTTACAGACTTCTCTGGCCGCAAAATTTAGGTTTGACTTGCAGACTGAGATTTGACCTACAGACCAGAAAAAAAACAAAATGGAACAAAAACGGCCTGTTACGGGATTACAGTCAACCCTCGACTTACAAACGGCTCGAGTTACAAACATTTCGATTTACAAACCACTCTGATAGAAAAATATTGACTCGACTTGCACACTTAGATTCGAGTTACAAACCAAAAAAAACGTGTTTGAGGTGGGAAAAGCATGAAGTTTGAACTTTCAGTTAACCGTTGGCCAGTGAAGAGGGTGCTTATCTGCTTCCTTCTCTTCCCAGCGTTTTGAGAGTGGATTTGGAGACAGTCTTCAGACTGCCTGGTACTGCCTGGTACTGCTGGTATTGCCTGGTACAGTGCGGTACGGACTGTATTTTTATTTTTTGGCGCTTTTTTAATTTTTGATTTTTGGATTTTTAAAAGGTGTTCCCTCCCTCCCTTGCTGCCCTCCCTTTCCCCAAAAGGTGCTTGTATTGGCTTGTCTTGATTTAAAAGGTGCTTTTCAAGGTGATCTGTTGTCTGAAACGTGCTTGGTTTTTTCCAGAAGGTACTTGTCTTGGCTGAAAATGTGCTTTTCAGGGTGTTCTGTTGAAAAGGTGTCTGTTCCCTCCTTCTCTCCCTCATTTCTTTCCTCTTTTTTTAACCTAAGTCATCTTAGGTTAAAAGGAAAAAAAGAAAAAAATTCTGCCCCTAGTGGTAGGAACGGATTAACCGGCTTTGCCTTAGTTCCTATGGGAAATGCCCCTCAACCTAAGAACCAAAAACAGCCAGAACAGATTAATTGGATTTCAGTGCATTCCTATGGGAAATGCTGATTCGACTTACAAACTTTTCGACTTACAAACTGCCTTCCAATACGGATTAAGTTTGTAAGTCGAGACCCCACTGTAATCGGTTTTCAATGCACTGCAGGTCAATGGAGACTTGACTTACAGACTTTTTGACTTGAGAACCGCCTTCCAATACGGATTAAGTTCTCAAGTCAAGACCCCACTGTATTATATTATTATTTTAGCATACACCTATCCTGGAATATAATGTAATACAGTGGTGCCTCGCATAACGAGCGCACCGTATAACGACGAATCCGCATAGCGATCCCTTCTCCGGGATCGCTAATGTGGAGGCATAGTGTCCGTCCCTATGCAAAAAACTCGCTTACCGAAGACGGGCCGAAGACAGGTGCCAGGAAGGAGCCGCCACCGCCGCCGCGAGAGTGATGCGGGGCCGCGCTGGCCGGGAAGAGGAAGGCAGGCTGCAAGGCAGGCAGGCGAAGGGAGGGAAGCCGCGCGCTCGTGCGTCCTCCCCCCCACTTTTCCTCTTCCTCCTCGTCCTTCTCCTGACACCCCCAGGGACGAAGGCAGGCTGCGAGGCAGGCAGGCGAAGGGAGGGAAGCCGCGCGCTCGTGCGTCCTCCCACCCACTTTCCCTCTTCTCCTCCTCTTAAAATGGCCGCTGGACGCCCGAAATGGCCGCACGCAGCGTTTCCACGCCCTCCCCTTGCTTACCGAGGGCGCAAAAATGGCTGCCGCTATGGAGGAAACTTCGCTGAACGGTAAGTTTAGGGCCAATTGGAATGCATTAAACGACGTTTAATGCGTTCCAATGGGCTTTTACGTTCCGTTTAGCGACGATTTCACATAGCGAGGGTTAATCCGGAACGGATTAACCTCGCTATGCGGGGCACCACTGTACATTACATTATATTACATTATATTTACAATATAATGTATATTTATATATATATATTTATGCATATTCCAGTATAGGTGTCTGCTAAAAGAAAAAAGAAGAAAAAGGAGGGGGGAAAGTGAGGAAAATGTGTTTTAAAAGCTATTCTGGGAGAAAATACACTGGAAAATAGGTATTTTCAAACATATGTAAATACGAATGTCCATTCAGATCAGTACATCATTTCAGTATACTGTATTGCACAATGCAAGGGAATGGACTTACAAACAAGCATATGAAGAAAAAACAGAGGCTAAATACAGCTCAATTTATTCATAATGAGTAATGTAAAGCTTTTTATGATAATCTCAATTGATATAAGTGTGACTCACTTAGTCTGAACACCCCTACCTCCTTGTTAATTTGAACATGTGATATCTCTTCAATCTGGGTACTGACCCTGCTTACACAGGGCCTACAGGCTGTTTACAAAAACAAGAACAAAAAAACATAGAGTTGATACCTCTGAAAACAATGGAGTTTTATTTGGCTGAGGTGGAAGAGAAAATAGCTCCCTCTTCTTTTCTCCCTGTTTATTATTCTGTATACTTCTCTTCAAAAGAAAATAGAGACAAAAGCAAAGCAGAAACCTAAGAGCATGTTTTTAAAAGGGGCAAAAGATAAAGAAGTGAAAGAATCTGAAAAACAGGGAAAACTATGACTTGAAAAGGTTCACAGAGCAGATTATTAAAGTAATCATTACTAGGCTGCAGTCATTATCAGGAAAGGTATTGCTACCCGGTTAAGCTTAAATATGTATGATTGCCAGAAGAAACGCATTGTTTGTGTTCTCCTGCATATTCATTCTACTTAAGAGTCCAACATTGCTACAGCAGTGGGTTTCCTTTTTAAAAGAAAATATACAGTACTGCAATGGTACCATGGTGCACATAATACACTACTACACCCACACATACACACGATGTCTCACCATGTTCAAGTGGCAACCTTAAAGTGCAATCTGTCTTAACTATATAATTGGTTCTGAGCAAAGACAAAAGATGTTTGACAGCTGACAAACAGGAAACCAATTCCTCTCTCAGAAAAGCTTTCTTGACCCCATGACAGATTACACCTGACTACATTCAGTACAATTGGCCATCTGGTCTTTTCTTGGGATGGACCCTTAAAACTTATCTGGTTATCATAAGCACCTTTTCAGAGCAGGGGCATCCTTATTCACAGAAAATATATTTATCCCTATCTCTGTGGGATGCATCTTTCTACTTAACCTGCAGGTGTGCTTCTGGCCAGCAACTTTACAACAAAGCACTAATTTTGAAGTGGAGTGCATAGAAAAAAATAAGAGAAATCAGAATGAACAACAGTATCCATGTAACCAATGCACCTACAATTTTGCTTAATTATGTCACACATTTCACTTTATATTGGATATAATTTCTTTGGGAAGCTCTTTGGAGCTCTTTGGAACTGAAAAGGTATTCTAAAAATAGAAAGTGTTGATTCTGTCTCAGAAAGAACACTGCTATGAATTTGTAATAACATTGGAGATGGTCTTGCATAACACTACCCTTTTTTTTAAACCAAAAAAGGGCCATTGAATTTACAGTATTTATTTTTCCCATTCTAAGCATTTAACAAACTCATTCACATTTCATATTGAAATCTATCATACTTGATTTACACAAAGATGATAATTAAGAGAACATTGGCCATGATCAAGTTGCCTGCCTGTTATTTTAGTTTCATGAAGCAGATTTTCTTAATGTTGTAAAATTGTGGAAATAAATAGCTGTAGATCTTCACACATGCACGCATCTTTTTTTTTTTAAGGTACTTCACAATTTCCGTAGCTGAATGTTCTCAAGAGAGTCAACATTTTTCTAACCCACCCACCCACCTGTATCTTCCAAGGCTTGAACATGCCTTATGCTCTCACTCTTATATTCAGATACAGCCAATTCATATACAGTATTGCAGATACATATATAGTGGGTCTCTTATACATACAGTACTAGAGTTAATCTTACCAATGGATCATAGGAGGTTGCAATGCCCATTAAAGGAATTAAATTCATGGACAGAAGATAAAAGTGACAGGAGGATTCCAATTAAAAGAAGCAGAAGAAGTGTGTGGCTTGCCAAATTCACAAAACACAAATGGCAATTGAAGTCACAAGGTACAATAATGAAATGTACTGTATATATTTAGTGCCATACTAACATAAAGCACTGGCAGAGCATACCTAGGCTTCCAGGGATAGCATTGTGATAGCCAAAGGAAATACTGAAATCTCTCTAAGGACGGAAAGCTCCAACATCAGAGAGGATCTAACCTTAAACCTGTGCTTTCTGCCCCTCTAGGAAGAGATGTGGTTGTGTCTTCTGTACCATAGGGGTTGGGGGCGGGGGTAGAATCTTTGGGTAGAAAAGGGTGGAATCCCCCTAGCCCTGGATCACGTCTGCATTTCCTAGGAAAAGTTACAGTAGCATAGGAATTGCTGCAACACATTTCCCTTCCATTGCAAATAACAGGAAGGGGAGAGTGTTCAAAAAATTCAAAAACAAAATGGAGGAAGGATGAAAACACAACTCCTTCCTCACTTCTTGCCTAACTGGAAGGGATTCGCCAGGATTCTGAATATGTCTAGCATTCCAGACATGGAGCACGCGGACGTCAAAAGACAGGACTTGCCCTCTAAAATCTTATTTTAATTTCTGTTCCTTTTTGACTTATTAGCTGCCCCCTCAAAAAAAAAAAACAAAAAAAAAACCAGCAACTGTCTCAAGTAAGTATTGAATCTTGTAATTTCTGTGGGATTTAAGTGGTTTGAAACTTCTGAAGAACAGAACACAGGTTTCAGGGTCGGCTCCTCCAAACAGTATGAACTAGCATTACCCCTCTAAGCCAGTATTGATTTATTGATTTATTCACACCTTTCTCCTCAACATGACCCCTTGCCCAGTGGTGTCGACTGGGGGACATGGACTTCATATATGCATATACAGACATGGTTCATGAACAAACATTTCTACATAGTTCCGACACCTTCACGTACCTCAGCACACACAGGGAAAGATTTTAAACTCCCCCAAGTCCACTGATACGCATGAGTTGTTAGAGTGTGTCTGCATGTGTGTGCATACACGTTTAAGTTAAATCTAGTAATCACCAACAAGACCGTCACTCCCAGCACTCAATAGTGTAGTTTCTACTAATGGTGGGGAAACAGCAATCAGAGATCAAATGAGAGAGTAAAGGGAATGGGCGTTCTCTGACTTTAGGTTGTGCTTCCTCCAGCAACAGGATTCCAATCCAAGTAACCTTGTGTTAACCTTCCAGTGACCAGTTTTTTTAAAAAAAGCATGGCTTCCTGCAAAATATGGAAGTGAGGAAGAGCATGGCCTATGACAAACAGATGCCTTTCACTTTTTGATAGAGCATACCTTTAGATACATGCTAAGCGTATCATGCGCTTTGTCTTTCAGAAGCAGAAGTATGGGGCAGAACTATCTGTTGCTAGTTATATCTACCAAAAGTACCATTTTTCCTGCCACCGCTAATGGTAGGAAAACAGCCAAGGAGCAACTGTGATGCAGCACAGTCGTCTTCAGGGACTGCACAAGACCACGGAGGGATTCATGTGGCCCTAAGAATGCAGGCTGTACACCCCTGCTCTAAAACATTAGCAACAATGTCAGACAAAACCAAAGTATCTCTTCAGCAGTAATATATAGAGTGGCCTTTTAGGCCAGATGGGCGGGGAATGAATGAATGAATGAATGAATGAATGAATGAATGAATGAATAAAAGACTTCCAATGAAGAAACGAATAAGTGCCCATGATTTTTAAAGTTTATTTTTCCCAAACTTCCACACATATAAGGAAGAGTGTATTCCTAATTACGGAAACCTTTCTTTGCCCTAAGATGATATAAATCAGAGTCATATCACTTATGATTCTCAGAGTGCAGAGATCATCCCTCCCACCCCCTGTGGAAACGTCACTGCTTAGAAAAGCCTATAAAGCAGGGATGGTTTAGTTCAAGAAGCTGAGGGAGAAGCAATATTCAGGTCCTCAAGATCCTCTGAAGATGCTGGTCCACCTACCTCCCCAACAAAACTGGATGTAGCTAGAAATCCACTTCCAGGTATATAAAATTTCATTGTTGGGAATAAGATAAAATTGGGTGCAAGGGATCCTAAATTTCATTCTAAGCAAATTTGCCACTAAATTAACATTTTTTACTGTATTTTTTTTTCCTGAAGCGGGGTGGGTGGGTGTAGGAGTCTGATGGTATCTAAGAAAATAAAAAACATCCTGAGAACGATGTGTGACCTCTGGCATGCACAATTCCCACCCTCCTTCTGAAGGGGCAAGGCACATGTATGTTTCTATTAATCATTTTCTAGAAGTCCCCTTTCAGATCATTTCAAAGTTTCCAAGATGCTGTACTCCAAGACCACCTCCAGCTCAAAACTGTTTATGCCAAGCTGTCCTTCTGAAACATTTCTTGGCTGCACTGTGCTACCATTTTGAGTTTCTCTACATTCAGAGCCTTTACTTGAACACCAAGTTTGTAGTCTGCTGTTAAACACGCTGAAATGAGACAGCACGATTGCCAAAAGGATCATTTCAGTGGTTTATTTTGCTATTTCCAGAGTCATCCTTAAATCAGCAGTAGGGAAGAAGGAAGTGTTGCTAAAGAGATAGTACAGTGGATGCATAATTAAAATAATGAACCAGACTACAAATATAATAAAAATCAGGGAAGGGAGGGGACAGATTTAACAAAAAAACAAAAAAAACCAAAAAAAAAAACCACTACCATGCAATGCACAATTTTACTTCCAGTTTTCATAGTTCATTAACTGTAATTACAATGGTATGCATTTGTTCTATCTTTTTTAATGAAACCTTAAAATTAAATACAGTAGATGCTTTTAATACTGGAAAGCTCTTGGAGTATGCCAAACAAAAGTCTCACAGGTGTAATATGATGTGCTGATACTTATTTAATTGTGATTTATTATACTAAATGCACCTGCTTGGAACAAAGGTTCCCGAACCCCTTCAGCTGTTCTGAAGGCTGGGTCTGTACTAGCCAGGATGATACCCAGAGAGCATAACGACGGATTTGCAAGGCATCAGGCTGGCAGTCGCATCCCTTCCCCTCCAGCCCCCCCCCCCAACACGTGACCTGCATTACCAAAACTGCTTTGCCTATAATCTCTTATAGCCAAACCTGGGGGGGGGGTTGTTTATAACTCAGTAGCCCAGTGCTCCGCATCCAGTGGGGGGGGGCGGTGTTGGTGGACAACAACCTGTACACCCTCAAGGACATGTACACTGATTCTCAAATTTTATCTCTTTTTAAATTTCAATTCCTGGGGGAATGCAATCCTACACAGATGCAATGCGATCCATATAACTCCATGAAAGCCCACGCTTGCAACGGCCGCGGTCCCATCCTGACAGGGCCTCGCGTGTGACCACTGAAAGACGTCGAGCGACACAACGCCGAAATCTCACCCATCTCGCCCCAGCCTGCTAACAGCGCGCCTCCAATTTCCAGCACAAAGCAATACACACAAACACACACACACACAGAGAGAGAGAGAGATGGCGATGGAGCTCCCCAAGGGAACCCAGAGCATCTTCCACAACACACCACTCGCCACAAGCCCGCCATCGCGTGCGGTCCTCCTTACCTGCGCTCTCCAGACGCCGGAGGGGCTTTGCAAGATGCAGCAGAAAAACTCGCCCGCCTCATGGTGTGCCTGCAAGAAAGCTCCTTGCAGCCGCCTCTGTAGTCCTCTCACACACACCGTCGGCCGTTACAGCATTCCACCAGCTCTCTGACCTCTGAACTCCCTTCTCTCTCCTCCCCCCCCCGCAACACACACTCACACCAACACACACACACAAAAACACCGCGGCTGGCTGGGTAGCTAGCTCCCCGCCTCAGCCCGCCCTGCCTGCCTGCCCGCCTCTGCAGTCAGCGCTTCTCTGCTGGTCTGCTTGGCATAAATCAGGCTGGCAGAGGCCTTGCCAGCCGCTCCAGGGAGAAGGCGGCTGCTGGCCAGAGAAGGAAAGGGGGGGGGACTGCATTCAGGTTTCTGAGGCAAGATACCTGAATCACACACACACACACACACACACACACACACACACACACACACACACACATACACACAAACAGAGTGAGTCACAAATCCACACACACACACACACAGAGACAGAGAGAGAGTGAGTCACAAATCCCTTTCCTCCCTGAGGAGGAGAGAGCCCTTAGGGGCACTGGATTTCTGAATCTCTCTCTTTCTCTGGTGATGCACCTCTCTCATGTTTGCACGAAGCGCTCGTGTGACTGGGTGTGTCACAAAAATGACAACTAACAAGGGGCCAATTTTATTTTATTTTTTAAATTTGGCCGGAGCTTTACTTGCCCGTTCTGCGGGAGAACCCACCGCCAGGCTACAGCGCCTGGTTTCCAAGGTGACCACAATACTCAAATATGGTATTTAAAGCCAGGGAGGAAAGGGATTTGTGGATCAGGCCTCAAAATGCAGCCTGCCGGATGTTTTAAAATAATAGTGATTCTGACCATCGT
Source organism: Pogona vitticeps (assembly GCF_051106095.1). Lineage (NCBI taxonomy): Eukaryota > Metazoa > Chordata > Lepidosauria > Squamata > Agamidae > Pogona > Pogona vitticeps. The sequence continues at coordinate 206,610,395 of NC_135783.1, forward strand.
AATAGTGAGAGATATTTGTTGGAATTGCCTTTCCCTTGTCCAGACTTTTGTTGCCAACAGCTAGCCATGGCAGAAGGATGGTGGTGGTGGTGGTGGTGGTGGTGGTGGTGGTGGTGTGTGTGTGTGTGTGTGTGTGTGTGTGTGTGTGTGTGTGTGTGTTGCGTTGCATGACAGTCAAATGATACCAAAAAGGAGAGAAATGGAGGAAGTGGTAGTCTTGTTTTCACATCAGTGCAACCATTTAACAACCACTACCAAAATAACAACATTCAGCTCTTAGAATCTGAGCCTGCATTCTGTGTAGGGTCAAAAGAGCAAAGAGGAAGGGGAGGGAAGATATTAAGTCAGGAAGTGAACGTTTTCATTTTATTTGTTAGGAAAAGTGATTTATGGTTGCTTTATTTCCTGCTTTCACCCATTTTGCTTCCTGCAGGATACATCAGCAGTGTTCAAATACAGTACACTGCTTCCTTGTTGCTGTAATGCATATTAAAGATTAACTGCTCCATTTATTTCAAGATGGGGAAGCATATGTATTGCATAACTTTCCAAAAGGCTGAGCAGCTGACTATAATCCTGTTACAAAGCAAATTTCCCAAAATTAAATATGAAAAAGTAGCTAAAATGTTCCTTCTTATAGATTGGCAATGAAAATGCTTGAGACCTTTCTTTCAGAAAAAGGAACAAAAAGAAGAAACAATAAAGAGAAGAAAAATACAAAGGAGAGAATATCAGATGTGTTATTTTTAAGGGTTGGTGGGATGTGTTGAATGCAATCTAATTGTGTGTGTTTGTGAGTGTGTGTGTGTACATATACATCTCTCTTTGCTTCACTGCCCCCAAAATATATCACAAAAGACAGTGCTAAAAATAATTATAATCATATGCATACTAATTACCATTCCAATGTATACCATTTATCATTTAAAAACATAAAAGAAAATTGCTATAATTGAAACCACATGGTACTCTCCCGAAATAATGAGCTTGACAAGTCATCAGCATAATAGGTTGTTGTTATTATATTAAAATAAGACTGCATTTCAGAACTGGCTCTGATCAGTCATAGGACTGATTATAATGAATGGATGTTCCATTACCCATGGCTCTATAACAAGCCTGGTTGCAGAGATTTAAGTCCCCCACCAAAAAAAAAAAAATTCCTCCCCCCCAAAACACCCTGTACATTCACAGATTACACACTCTTTTTAGCTAATCATTCAGCTCATGTGCATCAAGCAAGCCACACCTTACTGTATTCAGCAGTAACAACAAATGTTAGCCGTCCTGAATGCTACAGCCAAAGCACAGAGTCACATTCAAAACATTTACATCCTTAAATAATTTGAAACAAACAAAAACTAACCTGTTCAAAGCGTTGTTTTTTCCAAGCCATGCGTTGTCCTAGTAATTATGCACCCACACTGGTTGTCACTTTGTAATTCTGTGACGCATTATCTGCCTTCCTGGCTCCCACAGAATCTTCTTAAATTTCCCAGCCCTATGTTTTATTGCCGGTACCATATGCTTTATTGTTCAGCGACAAGAGCTACACTCTGCACAAAGAGTCATTACCTACTGCTTGCTTAGCAGCTTCGGTCTCTCTGACGCTGCCTATGTGATCACATGGGAGTTTTGTCTGATAAAACTGGTCATACTACTGATTTCACTCTGCATGGATTTTTTTTAATCAGCTAAGAGTCTGCTATGAGGAAAGATCAACAAATAATAAAGCTGCTTTAAGTCATTAACACAACACAAATTATGGAAATCCCTTCACAACCTCTTTCCATGCCCATTACAAATCCCTTCAGAACGTCCTTTACGAAACAACGGATTCATTAGAGATTTGAAAATGTGATTAATATTTTTTGCATGAAGGCTAATGACAATATCACAGTATACTATATTTATGCCAGCTGTAATTTCCATTTTTGCAGTTACCAATAAAAAAAGGGAAAATGGCATCTTGCCAGTAAATTTATTATACATTTTTAAGTTGCTAATATTATTCAAAAGAGATTTGATTGCAATCCTAAGCAAACATACTCAGAAGTAGTGAGGCTTATGTCTGAATAACAAAACTAATAAGAATTACATTAAAGAAAGCTTTATTCGGTCCCAAAGGTTTCGACCATACTTTTTTCATTATGTTATAATAAGAATGAGTTAAGTTTACTCAGCTAAGGCTACAATGCTATCTGTACTGATCTGGTTGTAATCCCACTGAACTCAGAGGGGCTACCTTCTGAGTAGATGTTCACAGGATTATGCTGTAACTAAAATCTTCCATCTTGGATAAAACTAAATATCACTTGTGAATGGAATCTCACACCAAATATATATTTATAAAATAACTTTGAACTACAGTATTCTGATTTTAACAGTGTACATTCAGATTTTAAGATTTATAAATGGAAATAATTTTTTAAAATTTCTTTCTGCTTATTCATTGCCTTGAAGTTTGGATATTGACAAATACTTCCTTACAATAAATCTATAATAAATCAGATAGCCTTAAAAGTTTTTTCATCATTCTTAGTTATTTTACTTCTTTGAAAGTAACACAAGTGACTGTAACCAGAAAATGCTATGTCATCTTCAAGAGAGAGAAAAAAACAAGTATTTTTTACTGGAAAAAAATGTGATGTACACAATTTGTGTAATTACCAAAGCTGTATATCTGTTTTGCTCTGAAAACCAGCCCTGCCTAAATAATAGAATGTTCTGTCACTCCCAGCGTAAAACTCTACTGGTTCATGATAAAATAGTCACTGATGTAATAATAGTTCTTAGAATGACATTGAGATTTTCAAAATAAACAAATGACAAATAGTAATGTCATTTACTTATTAACATTTTGCAAATGAAAAAACCTACTTGTTACCCTCTTCACTGTTTCACTGATTAGCATAAGTAATTGATAGCTTGTTGCTTATTAACTGTTGCAAGTTGAGAGAGAGAGATTGAGAGATTGACTTTAATAGATTCAGGATTGGACTCTAACAAAGGCCCTGTGCTATGCAGGTCCACTTCTACAATCCATACCAGATCTTCACTACACAGCACAACTGAACCTGCCATGGGAAAAAAGAAAGCTGGCAAAGATTAATGGACACTCCCGATTTAAAATTATAAAGGAATGAATAAAAAGATGGAAATGGTTATACGTTGGCTATCCATTCCAGTAATTATAAAAACCTCTAATTGCATTCCAATGATGCTAAATATAAGATATGAGTTCTGCTCTAGTCCTGCAGGTAAGAGAAGGAAGTTAAGCTGCTGTTGAATTATCTCTAAATTCCAGTTCTAATTAGTATTTCTTTTACACCCAAACAATATAGGTAAAATAGATATTAATCGCTTTAAGTTCCACCATTTTGGTGAAAACCCATAATAAAGCACCAAATGAGCAGATGGTCCAAGGTAGGAATATGTGAGGGGAAAGATTGTAGCCTTATATATTAATGAGTAAAAAAATAAAAGTCAACTAGGTATCTTTTAAATTAAGAGCTTCTTTAATTAATAGTGATGCTTTATAAAAAGAAGAATATCACAGAATACAAAGACAGGTAGCCATTTTGCTGCAGCAGACAGAATCAGTAGCAAAATAAAATGCTAGCAAATGGAGGAAGATGAAAATACTGTAGAAGAGAAAAATGGCAATGAAGTGGCCATTATTACACACTGTGGGGAGATTATGATTGACAGAAGGCTGGACAGGCATGTAGCTAGAGTATGCTGTAAAAAACTGAATAAACTATTAAATACACTAACCATAAAAATCCAGTTTGAAAGATAAACAATTGGCTTTATTGGACAAACTCTGAATTTCCTCACTTGTATCCAAATTCTTAAAACAAATTCTACTGGAAAGGAAAGAGTACTATGCCATGAAGGAAAAAATATTGTATTTCTAGATAGTCTTGGTGAAGGGGGAGTATTGTTTTGTAATATTGTGTTATTTTTGTGTTTTTAAGGTTATCTTGCTTAGTCATGTCTCATTTTTTTTAATTGGTTGTTATAAAATAAAAAAGATTTTTAAAAAATATTCTTACAGGATACACTGGGGTTGGTTTACTTGAGAACATAGATACCATGAGGATTTTTGTGTTCTTTTTAATATGACAGAATCTGTCCAGAATTTGAGTGTCAACAAATACAGCAAATATGTTTTTGTAAACATCTCCTGGAAACCTACTGGTTTTCAAGCAAGGCTTCTGTAGACAATTAGCTGTGGTTCATTGGAACTAATTGATGAGATATCAGGGGAGATCTCAATTGTGCTGTGAGGCACATGACCAGGCATGTGACTGAAGCATGTCCTGGCACCTCATCAGTTAGCTTCTATTAGCTGTGTCAAGTTATGCAAAGCTTATACAAACATCAGTGGTGAAGGAGTTTAGTTTTAAAACAGAAAATTTGCAAGGACAGGATTAAGGTGTGTAAACTTCTGAATAATGTCGAGAACATGGAGAAAATATATATCTTCTCCCTCTCTCTTAATAGCAGAGCTTGAGGCTTCTCTAGGTACTGTAGGTTGTTTCTTCATTAACACATTTTTGTGGAAATTTTAAAAAAAGATTGGAAAAAGCAGTGTAAAAGCATGGGAGACTTACACATGGAAGACAATGGTCTTCGGAATCCTATGTATGCAGTGTGGGTGATTGCACAATAAAAGCCTCATCTGGAAGTATCTGCAATGAAGCTGGTACTTGCTTTAGATTCAGGACATACAAAAAAAAATCTTCATATTGCATAATTACTTTGTGGAATTCACCATCATAAGATGGAGATGCTTTAAAGTGATTTAAATGGCATTAAAAGGGAACTAAACTTTTTTAGGGACAGAAGATGCATCAGTAGTTAACTCTGGATTACTCTGCTGATATACATCTGTGCATAAATTAGGAATATATATGGAATAATTCTCAAAATTTTAGTCATTCCAGATTGCATGAGCTCTTTATCAGGTTGGCAAAAGACATGAGCTAAAACACATGTTCAAATGAATTTAGCAGACTGCTGGATAGCTCAGTGGTTTAGGGATCTGACTCAGGAGCCAGAGGCTGGGAGTTCGATTCCCCCACTGTGCCTCCCTGACAGAGGCCGGACTCAAATATCCGTAAGGTCCTTTCCAGCTCTGCAATTCTAAGATGAGGAGGAGGATTCCTGCTCTTACGTATTCTCTCTAGTGATACATTCTCTTTTGTCATTAGATATGAAAAGAAAGCCGTTAGATATGAAAAGAAAGCAATTGTTTCAGTGTTAATTGTACTTTTGCTTTTACTTGGTTTTCACAGTCATACATCTTTCACCATTTAAGGGAGTGCTGCTTCTAAGTACTGAATCAGCATCTAGTACACTGAGACACACTGTTTAATTTTTATTTATTTATTTATTTATTTGATTTTTACCCTGCCCCTCTAGACCATGTCTACTTTAAAAGGTGAACAGGGGGGAATGATGCTTCATTAGTAATGAAAATGTTTTGATTGCAGACTCAGTTTGGCATAAATGGTAATATAAGTTTTCTCTTTTATAGTATAAATACTTCTAATAGAAAGGGCTTTTTGATACTACTTTTAGAGTCCACGTTTTATTTATTGATAGTATTTACCATATTTTTCTGTTTATAAAATGACCCAATGTATAAGACGACCCCCCTTTTCTAACCCCCAAATTAGAAAATGTGCACGATCGCACCCCTTTGATCCTGAAGCCCTTTCACAGGCTGCGTTACCCTGTGGCTTTGCAAAAGGCAGGGAAAGTGGCTGTCTTCCATGTATAAAACGACCCTCAATTTTTTTGTCTAATTATTTAAGTAAAAACTGTCACTTTATACACAGAAAAAATGGTACTATTTCTGGTATCAGTATATTCATTGGTAGCTCACTGCCCAATGGAATTGCTCAGCTTGGCATTTTGGGATGATCTCCCCTCACTGGGCTAAAGATTGCCCTTGAATATACTTCTGTAATTTTGATGGTTTAATATAGCTTTACAGTATATACTCATGATATAAAGAAATGTGCTGTGTCCTCGTGTGTGTTTATGCTTTGTGACGTGTTTTTAACAATGGCAGAAATACTTCTTCCTGCAGTAGTTCACTTAATAATTTATCTTTATTACAGATTACTTCTGAAGAAGGACTAAGATTAGCATGACAGCATAAATGCAACATTTCTTTTCAAGTGCTGTATACCTGTTAGTATTTGTTGATAATGCAGGAGGAGGAGGAAGAACAAAATCACGTGGGTGGCTACCGCCTTCATTCCCTGCTTAGATTGATCCTTTTGTCTAATTCAGACTTATTTCCAGGATGGCTGTGAACACCACTGTCTCAAAACCTGAAGCTAAAGCTCAAATGTCCCTTGCTGTTTTATAGCATTAAGCTTCAAGGAGACATTTTGCTTCCCCCAGTGGGCACAACTTTGTAACATATGTATGGAAGAGAAAGGAGCAGAGGCTCCCTGAATGTCCATAACTGTGAAGAACCAGGGGAGGAAATGTTACAGCTGTTTGCCCCAATCCTGCTTGCCAGAAGTCAGTTACAAGGCAGGACCCTTCCTGTGCAATGGCGAATCTATGGCACGCGTGCCACAGCTAGCACACAGAACCCTTTCTGCTGGCACGCGAGCCATAAGCCACCAGATCACTACTCCGCACTTCGGCAGGCAGATCTGGAGCAGCCGGTGCTGGCAGCGGATCTGGAGTGGGGTCTCAAGGCACCTCCATGCCAGGATCCCCCCTTCCGCTGCCACTTCTGGTTCCACTGCTGCTGCTTCCAGTTCCACCACTGCCGCGGCGCACTGACCACTGAACCACCACCACCCCGGTTTGGACATGCAAGCCCAAAAAGGTTCGCCACCACTGCCCTAGACCTTACCAAGCATGGTGGAGATCTTCTGCCAGACCTTCCTTTCCATCTTTCTTGTGGCAAGAGAAAAAGAGGCTTCCTTATGGCTTGGTCATTTGAGCTGTTAGGATGCGGGAAGATACAGCTTGAGGGAGGAAGGGTATTGTGATTATCATTTTATAGCTAAAAGGGCAAAGGTATCACTTATTTAACCAGGCATGCATGGAGTAAGGATGTAATGGATCCTCACAAATTTTCTGGTCTTGGGCAGAGCAGAGTGTCTTACACATTACAGTAATATGTTTCGTTGAAAAATGAGAATTTGCTGTGAGACTTTTCATTCCTCGATGAGAGTGAAAAGACTGGCACTGGTTTCATCAGCAACAGCGGACACACACAAAGTGCAAAGACCTTGCACAGAAAATGTATTATGCATTAAAATCTTGCATTTTGCACAAAATACAAGGTTTTCGGCATTACACATATTTGCCTAAAACTCATGTCTGTGGCTTTTGAAGCAACGAAGCAGAGAGCTGGCTTACATGTGCCATCATCTCATCAACAAACACACTCACAGAGGTGCATTAGAAAATGCTATCGGGGGCGGGGAGCTTATGGCAAATTAATCAAACTCCATCCGTTATGCTATCATCTTCCAGTAAGTAAATAAAAAACTCCTTTGTGCTCCCCCCCCCACTTGCCTGGAAGTGCCTCCTGTTTTGTTTTTTTCAATCAGCTGTTGCTAAATACTGCACTTCCCACAATAAGTAGACATGTACCAGAACACTAACTGAATGGAGTGTCAACCAAGCAGCCTGACCATATTGAAGAGGGAATATAAGGATTGCTAAATTCTGATACATTACATTCAAAGCAACATATAATAGCTGCCTGGAATAATAGCCTCCTACTAGTAATCACAGGGGATGAACAAAGTATCCCATCCTTAAGACACTAAATATTCATCTCGGAATGCCAGTTGAATTAGTGCAGTACAGTACTGCTATCAAAACACTGGGTTGAGACTTGGTCCTCAGCAAATGGGAAACTAAAGCCCATTTATTATGTCAAAAACTGGAAAGACACTGTATTTGATAACCTGGGGAAGTACACAGCTTTCACAAACAGGCACTTTCCATATCGATAGACCTGGGAAACAACACACAACAAAATCTTGAGGATACAGTAGTGGTTAAATGCCACACATCAGCATCAGAATGTTCCATACACTCCATACACTGTTTACAGAATCACAACTGATTCACTGTTTCAGCGACGTCTCTCCAGCACAAAATAATTAGGGCATAACGCCCCCATCTGCTCCATGCCATCCTTCATCTTGGCATATCCACACTTTACAGAAGCATTGCAATATTCTTCTCTTGTGTAAAAGTTGCTATAAAGAGCATCAGCTAAGGGATTTGTTCCTGTGCTGTCATGATACATAAGTGATAAGCAACCTCAACTGGGCCTCAAGAGTAGAACAATTTCTTTGATAAGAAGGAAATGGTAAACACTTCTAACATACATCAGTTTAGAGGATTAAAGCACTGCAAGCAATCATTTGTCAAATTCAGCGAAGTCTGCATATTACCTGCAGCATGGCATTTTTATTTTCTACATTTCTTTCTCCTGATCACATTTCCGAAAGTGTAAAATGTGACTTTAAAAAATGTTAAGTTGCTAAGGAAGAAATGAGCTTGTTGCCAAGCTTTACGTAAGCTCCTTTTTATATATATGTTGATTGAAGAAGAAGGCAGGGCGCCAACCTCTGTTGCTCTCACAATTTGTTATAATATGGGAAACAAAATGCTACTTCCATCTACCCTACTGAGGAACTAGGCTTAGAGGCAAAGCAATTCCTTTCTTTGCCATCAACTTCTTCCTTCTCTATAGCTTTCTGACCAGAGAGGCAGAGTGTTTACTTACACTTAACACACACATAACTAAATTCCGTTCAGAGTCTATACCTCTCCTTTAAATGGTTTCAAGTCTCTCAACTATTTCCTCTTCCCCACCCCCAGACTTGCAGTATTGCTAACTTTTCCTTTTTCACTACATGCCTGGTACATTACTGAAAGAATCCTGCACACTCAGAGAGTCAGTGCTAGTAGCTTGGACAGAACCAATACTTTATACAAGCAGCAGAAGAATGCACTCACACTATCTGTGTGTGTGTGTGTGTGGGGGTGTTTCTGGACCGGTCACTGTCTCTCATTCTAACATACTACAAAAGGTATTTACAAGGGAGTTTAATACATAAACAAAGCACAAACATCCAGAATGGCCTTTGGTATTCTTCAGTGATATCCTGTGCTGGCCTCCTACTACCACTACTGTACCAAGGTCTACCTTAACATTGCCGGTCAAAAGCCATGATGGAGGTAATGGCTATTTTGCAATAAGAAAAAAAAGGGGGGGATATGGGAGAATTAGAAATGGAATAGAATGAAATCTGGAATCCTATAAAACTCCACAAGTGTGGTAGAACAGTTGCATAATGAAACACTTCCCTGGAAGCACCCTATGAATGAATCTGTTAACTGTGGGCTCACCCACACAGTGGTGTTGCTTCCAGTTGTTCTGGGTCATTTTGGTATTATTTTGTTCCAGATTTAAATACACTGAAGTAGTATTTACTGCATGCCCACACATGGGGAGGATATTTAATGCTGGGGTTAGGGTGGGTTCTCCTACCTGTCCATGCACATCTGGAATTGTTCTCGGATGTCTCTCTCGCAAGACATTCTGCCCAACCCTTCTGCCTATCTTCTCCACCTTCTCCCTGCCTACGTCTCTCTCTCTCTCTCTCTCTCTCCTCCCTCCCTTCCTTGCTTTACCTGTTCATGGGGCACGGAGGGATGGAGATTGGTCTTTTTACTCCAGCAGAAAACATTTGTAAGGAAACAGTATCAAATGAAACACACCATTGAAGTGTGTGGATCAGCACAAAACAACACAGCACTAGGGTCCACAAGAGCAATCCTCCATTGGAGCAAAGCAGAACAATGGCAGCAACATCAAAAACCTAGAAAAGAAAAGAAAAGAAAAGAAAAGAAAAGAAAAGAAAAGAAAAGGGTTCTGTCCTGTTTTGACTCTGTTGACACTAGTTTCAACTTTGCATTGTGTGGACACTGAGATGCAGTAACACACAGCGTGTGTGCAAGGAAAGTTATACAAATGCTCAGTGTGGAAGAATTCTCACTCATAGTAATCAAACTGAAACTGTCCAATATGAAACTAATATCCCTGATCAGGACTGGACGTTGGTTTAACTAGGCCACTGCGCTGTGTTAAGCACCTTATCACAATTTATCTATTTTTAATTGCTTTGTGTGCTTTGAAGTGCAGATTCACAGTGCAATGAGTAGACCTGAATACAGGTACCTGTTAAGGAATTGTTGGTCCAGCATGACAATTCACAAAACTGAGCGGGGAGGGGGAGCCTTGAAGACTGCAATTTTCAGATTACTTTCTCAAGGAAGTGCCCCACTGAAAATGTGCCTTGATGTTTGTAATACTGTATAAGGATATATTGCTCTCAAAGCAATTTTCTGTTTCTCACTGGGCAAAGTTAACTATCTTTGTGGGGAAAGAGGGATGCCTCTCTGTGGGAGGAAAAATTCACACGTTGAAGAAGAATACACCTGCATCAAGATCTGAAAAGAAAGCGAGTTTGTGATATAAAATAAGATGTGATTGATTCCATTCATAGTTTTATTCAATAAAGCAGGTTAGGCCAACTACCCTCTCTCAGACTTGTATTCCCAGTAGGAGACAGAAATGGTGCCTTTATTCTACATTGCTAGCATCAGCAGCTGTATTATTACTCATTGTCAACATTTTATCATCTCATTTCTACTCCTGAGCATAGCAGGAGAATAAGGGACAAAAAGACACTGCTCCGTAAGGTTTGCAGATATCTAGGTCTGTTCCATAAACTCCAAAACAGCTCTTCTCTACCAAGTGTCCTGACTTCAGATTCTACCGAAAACAAACATTGCAAATGCCTCCTGATGCAAAACATCTGAGGAATTTCAATGGGAACCAAAAACAATTTTGAAACCATTTGCCTCGGGGTTCCTACAGATTTCCAACCTTTTGTTTTAATTTGTGTTTCCAAGTTTTTTTGGAAGCTCATGGGAATATGAGAAATAACGAGGAGAGGAGATAGCAGGAGAAGAGAAATGAAATTTAATCTTAATTATATCATTAATTCCATATTTTTATAATGTGTCTTTGTTGCTGCTTTTATGTAGGTACCAGAATTTTATTTATTTAAGTAGCTATAAGAACATCTGCATGTTATTTTGGTATGCTGGCCTATGTCTAGGGAAAACAGAACCACGCTTGAACAAGACTATGCTTAACAATCTCTCACTCGCTCGCTGTCTTTTTAAAAGATATGACTTCAGATCTTATTATACTATAGGATAATAGGCATTTCATCTCAATCTGGTAGCTTCGCCCACACATCTTCATATGAGGCTGCCTTTAAAAGCTGAAGAGAAGATATTATGTTCTCAGAAGTACGCCTAGGAACTTTTCTCAGGTTTTTCAGCTCATCACTGTACATAATAGTCTCTCAGCTGCTGGGCTGGAAGGAGGGAAGATTTCCCTTTAACAATATGTTCCTTTTACATTGTCAATATCAATTCCCACCTTCCAATGGAAGACAAAATCAATCCAAGTTCTTACTCGTGTTGCTGTTTCTGTGTCAGTGCCACAAATAACTGAAGGCCTGTAAAATGTTCTATAATGGGAAGGCTTTGCGTGAAAGATTACTATAACCACATCCATCGCTCCTTGTTTCTTTGACCTTCCCTTCTTCCTACCCTTCCTCCAAGTTCTGCCTGCTCTCCATCATCACCATGAACAGACCTGCCACCCACTTCTTGTTTAATCTGTCTCTTTCTCCTCCAGCTCTTTCTTTGTTTGCTCTCATTCTTCAGACCCTACTCATCATATTCCCCACTCACAGCAGACTTCCATTGTTTTGTTGTCTGTTCACCATCACCAGAACGGCAAAGGAGACAAGCCTTAAGGGGGAAAAAAATCACATTTTCAGAAAACGAATGTATAACTAAGGCTAAGTGTGTTAATAGTACTAATCACACATTTGTCCCATTTATATTGTGTGCAAATCTCCCCTCTGTTGGTTTTTCAATGCTAAATTTTAGAATTTAAGTGACAACAATGGTATGTATGGGTAGGCATCGGAAACATGACTGTGGAAAGCAGTTATGGTAGTGGGATAGAAACCCCAGGGCCCTTGCTAGCTTTAAGGTTGTAGGGGAGGGTTCAATTGTAGGAATCCTTCCCTTCTTAAAAGCAGCTCCAGGATTTCAGACATAGAAGGATATGTTTTAAACTGTTTACTACCCATCATGCAAGCAATCCATGAAATAGGATAAAAAGAGCGAAAGAAGCAACCACCACTTCACTCTGTCAAAAATGTCTCCATTAGAAATGTTGACCATTCTTGTTCAATTTCACAAAAAAGAATTTCTCTTCAAAAAGAATGTCAAAAGAAGATAAATTCTGGAGAAATTCCCACGAGTTCTTGTCCTTACTTTACTGATGAGGAGTGTGTGAGAGTGTCTTGTCTTTCATTCTACTGTCATCTCTGTAGCAGCCAGCTGACTCTAGTTTCCCATCTCTCCCTGGGAAGATGTTGCAAGCGAAATCCTTCCATGGGGATTTTCCAGGCAGGACATGTGGGAACCAAGGAAGTGGCAGAGTGATAAAAAGATTCATAACAGATCAGAGGACTAGTGATTATTTAAAAGTATTTTTAACTGTAGCTTTAAATATTGTTATTTGTTTGTTTGTTTAAATGGCTTCTCCATTTTGGCTTTATTTTTGTAAAATAAATCATGACACGGTGTAATATGTCATGTGTTGTTGTTCATCTGAGGTTGTATTTACCTAATTTTCAGACCTGAAAAGGACCAATGATTTTTATTATGTCCTGATAAATAAAACCATAGAATTCAAAGAGGGTGTATTTTCTGTTTCACATGACTGTACACTTGAATATTAGTACATGCATCGGGTTTTTTCTCACATGCATCAAATGGGCAACTATGGGACATGGCAGCATGTACTGTCTTGGTCTCTCTGAATTGGAAGGATCTTTATGTGAAATACCATGAGATAAAGCAGCTGTTATCTTTTGAACTCACCAACATGTCTTAGACTCTTTGTGTTCCATTTTAATATGGTCTAAAAACTGCAAAAGGAATCTGAAGAAAATATGTGTGATATCCTTGGTACCCTCTATATTTAAATCTTATTAGTAGTATCAACCTTTATAAAACAGGCTTGCTAGTGATCAAATCTCTTTTCAACAGCTTATAGGCTTTGCTTTCCAAACTTCTGGTGGTGCTGGCAGTTGCGAGAACAGTAAAATAGCAAGTCTGGAGCACTTATGTGTGCTAAGGCAATGTGAATATGTCAGAGCTTGTCGTTGACCTTGTGAAGAGCCATCTGGAAACAGATCCTTTATTAATGAAGCCAAAGGGGATTTTACAACTGACCTTAACCAAGCTGTTGAACAAGAATGGAAACCACATCTGGTACAGAATTATATACTGTATTTTGTCCAGGCAGCACCAATCAGGCGCTGGACAATCAGTACCCTAAGAATGTAAATTTGTTTTAGGTCTCCAATGAAAAGACAAGGACTGTGTAAAACGCACATATAATTAGCTATTTCTCCAAAAGAGAATATTTAAATTGTGTTACATCCTTACTACTGTGTTTTATTTATAGGAAGTTTGTACTAGTCTTCCCTAGAGCTTGGAAACATGACTTGTAAAAGCAACATGTTGTTCATTAGCCATTTTCTTTTATGCATAACAAACACAACTCTTGACATTACTCAGCAGTGTTCTGCTTACCAAACAATGACAACAAAACCACTATAAATAACCAAAATTCTCCCAATGCAGATGTCTCCAAAATGTACCATTTATGCAATACTGGCTGAAATCCAGCAGTGCAACTTAACACTGTGTCAGGTTGATGATGATGTCATCAGTCTTACGTAGTGTAAGCTGCGCTAATGGATTTCAGCCAATAAGTAAACCTTATACTGTACATTATGCAAACTCCCCACACATACAATTATCTCATTTTCATGTAGATGAATTTTCTTTGTTATTAATATTTTTTTTAAAGACTGACATCAGTATTTTTAACATGTCCATTTCAAACTCAGGCCTTCCCCCACCTGATGCATTTCAGCGGAGGAACTGGCTTTCTACTGTCATTGGCCACAGCCAGTTTGGCTGATGGTCCAGAATGCTGAGAGTTACAATCCAAAAAACTGGATAATGCCAGATTTGAAAAAGTGAATTATATATTGGCTTAGAATAGTTTTCAGCAAGGGGAGAGAATTCATGGAAAGAGTGTACAGATAGGTTTCATCCACATCCAGAAGGACAGAGGCACAGAGAAAAGGCTTAGCATGGGAAGGGATTTGGTGATTACTTCACTCCTGTCTTCTGAACTAGGAGGAGAAATTTCCACTTACCCAATGCAATCTTTGGAGCTCAGCCAATGAATAGCAGGAACCATAGTAAGTAAGGGCCTCTCCACATTGGCATATAGATATGATAGATGGATAGCTGAGGGTATGGTTTGGATCAAACAAAGACTGTGTCTACTTGTGTTTCTAGTTAGATTGAGACATCCTTCTCCTTTAAGAGTTGCCACATACCCTTCTGGCCCAGTGGTAATGCATGCATTCTTTTTGGCACACAGACAATCAGGGGAAGCACCTGGCTTTGCTCTCCTGCCAGCTCCAGGTTCTCCAGCCAGTATCACTGTCACCGAGGGGCTACCCTTCCACAGAGGCATCCACCTGCTGGAGACAGGCGTCATGGATAACATGCTACAAGTGAGTAAGTGAAAGACTGAGCAAGTGCCAGTGTCCTTGGCAGCAGCAATGGTGAGGGATCACCCATTCTGTCCTTCTCCTGCATGCCCCAAGTCTTTTTTTCCTATGCTTTGCTTTCCTGCTCCCCTCCTCTTTTCTCCTCCTCTGTTTTTTTCTTTCCTCCTTCCTTCCCCAATTCTTTCTATCTTCTATTTCCCTGCCTGTCTGTCCGTCTCCTCTCCTGGCAATTTTACCTGATGCCTTCTCCTGACTGCTCTTCCATCCTCTTTGATCCTGTCAAATTCCATTTTATTTCCTTCCCCATCCAAACAACATCCCCTTTGCCTTCCCCATCTTGCTCCTTTCTCTCCTAGACCGTTTCCCCTCCCCATTCCCCCTCCTTTCCAACTGTCCTCTTCCTTATTTGCTGTTTCTACTTTGACAGCTGATTGGGCTACAAGGGGTAGTTTGCTATGGGGACCGGAGGTGTGTATCAAATGTCACATCACTTCCTCCCTCCAGCAATGACCTCACCAGCCCCTTTGTAGCCTGATACACCCCACACCCAAAAAAAACAATCTGGACACACCGTCAGTTAATTATTTCTGAGAGAAATAATTGCAGCTTTCTAGTGATTACACTAGAAAGTAGGCCTTAGCATCTGGCTGTTTGTTTGGATAGTTGGTTGTTGTTTTTAGGCAAAGACAATTAATGAGAGCCAATTTCTCATCTCCTATGACTGGAAACCACTGCCTGCCCCACCGAGCTAATAATAACGGTGGAAACTAAGAACCACTTGTTTGTTATGGTGGTCTCGTGCACATGAAGAAACAGTAAAATTATGTGTACACATGCTAAAAACAAGAAAAGCTTTTAAGACAGTTCAAACTGCTTACATCCTTTACCACAGATAATTTCTCCCTACACAGCTGTAGAAATTACTGTGTACTCCATGGGAAAGAGTAATGAGGACTACCTGTCAAACCACACCATTATTTTTGCAACACAAAGTGAGCCTTCCCTCGGCCACCTAGCAACCTTCTGCTTGCACAGCTCTATGTGCTGAATACCAACATTCAAGAAAAGAATGAATGCAGGACCCATGCTGACCTTTCCTGCCAGCTGGTGTTGACCTTTCTGACCTCATTAGAGTTCTAGGTATGGAAGCCTAAATAAAGAGTTGTTGATACACTTGAGGATAGATTAGAGTTTAGACGAAACAAGGATTTGCCAGGCTAGGACCCTAGTTATACATTTTGTTGCAACACCGAGTTACTCTGTTTTTCATCAGACAGTTCAGGAGACGCCCTTTCTTCCATTTCATATCTACAGAGAACCACGGGACAAAGGAGACCGAGGACACAACCCTCTTCAATTAGAACAGGTCCCTTTACTTTAACAAGAATCCCTCAAAGTATATGGATTGTGGATTGATACCTAAGATTCACACTGGAATCAGTCAAAGAATAGCTACCATTATAGGCTCTACTTGTTTATGCAGAGCCATGTGTGAACCTTTGGCCGATTTATTAGTTGTTTCCTTATTAGGCAAACGTAATGGAAAGCATCAGATATGTCTGCATTGTGATGCCAATGAAACGAGTGCATCTCCTCTTACAATGCAGGTGCTGCTTTTGAATGGTCTGCTTCTTGCCACTATATCATACCATGTATTATACTAAGTCTACTCAGAAATAAGCTTAAGTAAGCTCAGAGAGATTTGTTCCCAGGTAAGCATGAATAGAATTCTAGTCTTTGTTCAGCACAATGTAGAACTGTGGGAGTGTAGGAAACGAAGAGCTTTTTTTTGAAAAAGGACTGCATTACTTTTTTTCCACTTTGGTTAGACAGCTGTTTCTTGGGATAATAAGGAATCCCACATCTGAAAGTTGAAGACTATTTTATTCAGCCTTCTAAATTAAGCTAGTATTTGATTGCCTCTGTTCTATCCATCTGTATTACTTAGAATGGACCAGGTTAAAAAAAAGGGACATAGATTTGTCATGATTAACTTGTCTTGTTGATTTAAACTGACCTAATCTAAGTTTGATCTGTCTATATCTGGATCCAGCATGTTGTTTTCAATTCATATGATGTTGATTATTGCAAATCTTTCATCCTGAGCACTGAATTCTGTTTTAATAAGTGCATAATAAAGAAAGACAAAGCAAGAGTATTAGGGCACCTTAAGGACTTATTTATTTATTTTACTGGTGCTTTCACGGATAACTATCAGATGTACACAATGTAATATTTAACCACACCATATTTATGGTGGGCGTGGGTCAGAACCAAGTGAAGAGGGATAGAGGCATAGATAATGAATTTTAAAAAGGCAATGTTTTATTAACACAGGTGATGAACTTGCAGAGTGGTCATCACATAAACATCTCAGTAACAAATAAACTAATGTCAATTGCCTACCATGTAGGCACAGGGCTATCTTTGACGTGCACAGAATTTTCTTCATGAAAACATAATTGTTTTCTCCTGAATTTGCCTCTGCAGTCAAGAGTTTTGTCAAAGAAATAATTTATGAGCCCTGGACTTTATTTGAGCCTTGAGGTACACACTGGAATTTATGAGTGGAACCCATTTCAGCTATCTCATTTACAAATCTCCCACTGGAATCCCTCTTTACTAGAACAGCCACTTTGAGAACAGCAATAGGGTCCTGAAAGGCTGTCATATTCTGAAACAGGCTTTTGTATTTTGCCATTTTCCATGTCGGGTTTGTGTCCACTGGATGTCCTGCACCAAGATTGTCCTGTTTGTCCCATGTAGAACGACAAAGTATGTCACAGATCACATTAGCAGATGCACAAGTGAGCCTCTCGTGCTCTCAGTGACTTTATTGGTAACTGCACTGCTAAAGGAGACACAGAGCTTTATCTGTAGCAGAGTCTTGTTCTTGTCTCCATATTGGGTGGCCTACTGTGTGTCAGGAGTTGTTGTTGGGGGGGGGCATAATCTGAAAGTGACCACATACATGCTGCTCAAATCCCAAAAGTGGGAAATATGTTCTTTTTTATTTTCTTTGCTGAAGGTCATTGACATTATGTGTGCGTTGTCTCACTTGGGAGCTGTAGGTAAGTATCAACGGTGTTCTACCATTTTTGGGGAGATTGTTCTGTAGCAGATTGTTCTTGGGTATGACTTTTCTTCTGTCAATTTTTTCCCATTTTATTTCAGTAGTCCTTGTAGTTGAATTGTACATCCCATCTGTAGATCTGGGCAGATGCAGTTGAATTAGAAAGTCAACTGTGTTGGAAACTAGAAGCATGTAAATACATATAACCATTAGTGGGTTTCCAACATAAAGAGCGTGGATATGTCTATTTCCCAGTGGCATCCAGAAAGTATAGGGTGAAAGTTACTAAAGTTCTGGTGGGATTTTCCAAGTGATTCATTTCCTTGGGTTCAATAAATAATAAATAATCAACCTGATTATATAAAATCAGTATATCTCAGGCAGAGATACGTTTCAACATACTGTACTGCTACAGTATGTCTCCTCATAACAACCTAAGGAAAACTAGCGAGCTCATTCAAACCTCTTCTGGCAGCATAAAGGTCTTTAAAATCCCATGCCTTTGTATTTATTCATGTTATTCAAACGGTAGTCCCTTCACAATAACCTTCTACAGTCTAAAGGTGGGATGATATTGGCCTTGCCAGCTGCAAGGTTAGGGACCTTATGATGGTTCCCATTCAGCTGTCCTCCCTGCAGAAGCAGGATTAAATGACACTGTGGTATAAAACAGCTGAGTCTCATCTTTGTGACATCCTTCATTGTTGATACACAGGCATAAATAAATAAGGCACCTGATGTTCATCATACGGTCACAGACCCTTAAAGGACAAGCTTGCAACCTGTACATTCATATTTTGCTCTCAACTCATGGACTATTTTTGAAGCATCTACTTTCACTGTGGACTTTGCTTCCTTGTTTTATCTTTTAAAGGTTCAGTGGTGGAGGGAGGTTCTTCCACTGTGTGACGAGGGGGGGGGGAGGGAAGGGAAGTAAAATTATAATCACCTAGCAATTACCCCCTTTTATGTGGAGCAAAGACAGCACCTGTATAATTAACAACACTCCGCATCTTTCAAAGACACAAGATTTCCTCTTAGTCCCCTGATGTGACACCAGGAAAGGAAGAGCAGGGGAGTGGGAGAAAGGAGGAGTGAAATCAAGGCCCAGCACTTACAATGTTGACGGACTGACTTTGAAAATCAAAAATCATCTCATGCCTCATAGAATGCCTGTGATGGCCCTTACTCCCTGATTAACATACAGTGGGGTCTTGACTTAAGAACCGCTCTCATAGGAAAATATTGACTTGACTTAAGTACTTAGATTTGAGTTAAGAACTGAAAAAACCCACGTGGGAGGCAGGGAAAGTGCAAAATGTGAACTTTCAGTTAACTGTTGGCCAGTGAAAAGGGTGCCTGTCTGCTTCCTCACTCCTCCCAGCGTTTAGAGAGTGGATTGGGAGACAGTCTTCGGACTGCCTGGTACTGGACTGCCTGGACTGTATTTTCCCTGCCTTCCCTGAACCTTTCTTGACCTAAAACAAAAAGAAACAAAATATCCCCCTCTAGTGGTCGAAGGCGGAATAGCAGCTTCCCATTAGTTTCTATGGACGGAAAAGAGCAGATACGGATCAAACGGTTTTCAATGCATTCCTATGGGAAATGCAGATTTGACTTGAGAACTTTTTGACTTGAGAACTGCCTTCCAATACAGATTAAGTTCTCAAGTCAAGACCCCACTGTACTGTACTGTACTATTAAAACAGTGATTGGTGTGGACGTTCCTGAAGAAAGCCAATCCATGGGGAAAATAAAACAGAGTCCAAAGAATTGCCATGCACCGCGAAGGGAATGTTCACCATCCCATGCAAAGTGGGAATTATCTCTGTGGGCGAAGAAGGAAAGTTCTTTGGGTGGGCAAAAGATTTGACAAGCATTCTAAGATTCAGGGCAAACTCTTTTTGCAAAACAAACAAACAAAAACCACCCAAAAAACACATTCATTGACGGTCGTCTTGCACTTTAGGAGATCAATGTATTTTTCTGTCTTCAGCATCTCCTGACTTCAATAGTTGTCAAAACTGAACTAGCACTGCATCATCCAATAAAGCAAAACTCCTGCTAAGAAGACCAGGGCATTGACCTGGTGGAGAAGAACGTCAGGGTCTGGTTTGCAGGATTCAACATGAAACAGAATACTTCTGCTCAGCTAGCCATCCCATAGGTTTAGAATGATGACAAGAGGGTGGCAGTAAGAGATAACAATTTAAAAAAAAAGTACCATGGTTAAATGGCCACAGTAACAAAGCTCACACTACTGAACTCTCACATATTCAGAGAAAAGCAAAAAGTATAATACTCAGTTGTTCCTTTGTTTGATGGAAGTTAAGCCTTTTTCCCCTAAAAAGAGCAGATCATCTAAGAACACAGTTACACTAGGGGGAAAACTCTGTATTCGAATTGGGTTAAACATGTTTCAAACCAATTTTTTAAAGATGACTATGTGATGCATGTGGGAACATAGATTGTTTTGACAGGGAATTGTGTTATTTAGATCAGAGGTATTTTACTCTTCTGTCAGAAGGTCATGTATTTTAACTCGGATGTCATATTGATTTATTTTGAATCATTTTGCCATATGTGAACACCTCTGTCAATATAAATTGTGTCTGTGGAGTTTGTTACTCACTGGGCTGCCTTCTGTGAGCTCTCTGTCTCTGTCTCTGTCTCTCTGTCTCTCTGTCTCTGTGTGTGTGTGTGTGTGTGTGTGTGTGTACACACACATGCATATATGAGTGTGTGTGCCTTCCTTTGCAAGCCTAGTCATGTTTCTGGTCTGTTTTAGCTCCAGCTCCTTGTCACCTTCTTTCCCAAGCCTAGAAGTGGGATGTTTCTGGCTGGCACTTCGCTGGTTCCCCTTCCTTCTCTTATCCAGCTTCTGCATGCAGGCTTCTCTGCTCAATTTCAACCCAGGCTGTGTCCTTTCTTCACAAGCCTAGTTAATAATGTCTTTGGTTAGTTTGAGCCCTGCTGTGCCTCTCCCTCTCCTTCTCCACCCCCACTGCCTGTATGTTCATTTCTGTCTGTCTGTCTCTTTGTGTGTGTCTGTGTCCACTGCAGGGAAACCTGTTTTAAAAAAAATGTTCTGTTGTTCCGTTCTAGCAATATACCAGATTGCAAGAAATAGGGGAAATTTTAGTAAAAATAACACCACAGCAGCAACAGCTACGAGTGGCTGTGGGAGGCAGTCAGTGTGAGTGCAGGCGTAGGCCAAAGCCTCAAATGCAACCATTCTACAAGCTCATGTAGCCCCCTTGACTGATATACAGGACAGCTTAAACCTACAGTATTCTCAAGAGACACACGCCAACTCAAAAGCTATGTGACTACCATGTCAGTTTAAACCAAATTCAAAAACCCTGATCCATCATCCAATTTATTTCATTAGCATGACTCCACCCTGAGCAAGGATAACTCCACACAACTAAAGGAACCATTCAAGAAAGGTCTTCCTAGGCCTTTGAGTAAAGTATCCACCCTCCAGACAATGAATGAGCAAGTTTCAAATAAGCACCATAAAGATCTTCATTAGAGGTGTGCAGATTTGTGTTTTCGGTTTATAATTCCCAGAATCTTGGAAAAGTAACTTCCTTTATTACAGTTCCAAGAATTCAATGAGTTGTAGTTTGCCTCCACGGACTGGTTTAGCATTAGGTGATGTGTGTGTGTCCGTGTGTGCGTGGGAGAGGCCGTGGGAGGGGCTATGCATGCATGGCAGGGGCCATGTGTGTGCGGGAGGGGCATGCATGTGTCTGCGCATGCGAGGGGGCAGGAGATTTGTCTCCACAGCCTGGTGCTGGCAAGGCCATGGACCGGGACTGGTCCACAGACCAGGGGTCGGGGACCCCTGGATTAGACTACACAACACAGCTTTCAGCCAAATACACAAGATACTGCATCCATAATTAGGCACTGATAACGTGCTTAATCTCTAGTCAGGGAGCAAGTGAAGACAAGAGTTCTGGACTGGGGGTCAAAATAACATCTGCTTTCTGTCCCATCCTGTAGTCTTCAACTGCCAGTCTCCTCCTTCCATAATAAAAGACTTATCTTTGTAAGGACATGGTAGTAATGGGAAACAGCAGGGAATCTCAATCCACAACCGGTGTTGATTTGGCGTAATAGATTTATTACATTTTATTATAGGTTTGTGTTGTAAAAGTTTAAGGATTTCAGTGGCGGGCAGGTGCTGCACAGTGGGTGTTTTTTATGCAGCATGTTCGCAACTCCAGTCTTTGTGAGGAATGGCCAAATATGCGTAAAGTTTCTTTCAGACGACAGTTCCTGGAATCAGAGCTGGTGCAAGCTTTCCCACCACCTCAGGCGGGAGGAGAAGTCCTGCCTGCCACGGCCCTTCTGCCAGTGGTCTTGCAACGCTCACTGTGAGAGAGGAGGCAGTGGTGGTGCCTTTCTCCCCGCTGCTGCCCACTGCCATTATTTAAGCACTCCTTGGCCAGCTCTGGATATCTTGGCCCCAGATTCTGTGGAACACAGCACTATGGGAAGGCCCGTTCCAATCCCCCAATGGGGATGATTCCTAGAACCAGCCAAAGAATGGCCATGTGGTGGTGGTGGTGGGAAATGAGAAGGAGAAGGAAGCCAGCAGCAGCAGCCATCAAATCCCTCCCTCCGGGGGGGGGGGGGAAGGCGTGTTTGGCTCTGCTGCCAGTAATATGATTTTGCATTTCAGTATATTTTAACAACATTTAGAGTGCACCTTACTACTTCCTGAAGGATGGGAAACGTTACTTTGATGATGGCTTTGACACAGAAGGCCCTAAACAGTTTGGGACCTCCCTCGATACCTGACAGAATGCCTCCTCCTGAGGAGATCTGCCTGACCTATTCGATCTTCCCTGGTGGGGAGGTTGAAGCCACTGACCCCGAGAGAGGCCCAGAAAGAGAAGAGGAGACATCAGGCCTTCTTAGCAGTCGCCCCCTCATCTCAGGAACAATCTCCCACCTGAAATCTGACTGGCCCCTTCACGGGGAATTTTCAAACGATCTTTGAGAACATGACATTTTTAAACAGGCTTTTCCGGAATTTACATCTGAATAATGCCTTGAACTCTTCAGTGTTTATTTCTGTTCGCCCATTTTAACTCTTAAGCTGTTTATGACTAACTACAGTATGTTGATTTTATTTATGGTGTTTGTTGCATTTTTTATTTTGATTTTGTGTCTGATTTTGCATAATTGAGTTCTATATCCATTACTGATGGTTATAGAAGACACACACACACACACACTCTCTCTCTCTCTCTCTCTCTCTCTCTCTCTCTCTCTCTCTCTCTCTCTCTCTCTCTCTCTCTCTCTCTCTCTCTCTCTTTCGGGACTGTATTTGCCTCAGTTAGGCTAACGGTTGAGCTAACCTTTCCTGGAATACAACCTGCTGTGAGACCTCATGCTGACTGGAGAACACTGGGAACGTAGGGTCTAAAAATTTGAGAGTACTGTAATTTTTCTCACCCTTGAGGAAAGAGTAAGCTGCATTCAAATTTTTGTTAAAATGTACTAAAGTTCAAAATCACATTACTTTTACAATCATTTAAAAAAGTGTGCGACAAAGTCATTGTCCTTTTAATAGTCGTAAAACGCTTATAAAACATCTTTGAGAGGCTCATGATCTCTTACAGTTTATTCAGTATTCTAAATTATTCAATACAGTATTGATTAATTTTTGAAAAGGTTTTTAAGAGCACTTGGAAGCCAACCATGGTATTTATTATTATCCTTGGTCCAGTAAAGCAGTAGTTCCAAAATACTTTGAATAAATCAGCTGAATACTACGTAGTCTCTAAGGTTCTGAACAATCTTGTGATTCAAAGAGCAGTAGGCAGCTTAAGTAATACGTTTATGTAAATGTATTACATAAACAACACTCCTCAGTTATTTTTAAAATCTAACTTTAAATTTCACAAATAGGATTTCCCAACACAAGACAGCTTGGCTAACTTTTGTGATTGAAGGAGAGTTCTGTTCATGGAAGTCTGCCTTGAAATTCTGCCAGGTGCAGTTCCCTTGGCAGTGGTGTGGCCCATCATGCAGGGAAGAGGAAGTGAAGGGGAAATATACCAGCAATCCTTTCTCTTTCTGAAGAACAAGACCAATGTAGGATGACAAACAAGGCATCACTTGCTGCTATAAAGGATGGTTAGACATCCAGTAAAATAGGCAGGATGTCTCTGCATTGATTGATGGGAACTAATGTACCTGTGAGACAGAAGGCATAGTTGTATCAATGCTCTTCATGTCATCCTCTTAGCAAGCTCCCCATCAGTAACTGACCAGTGGTCAGAATACTGGACTAGATAGGCCTTGGGTCTGATACATCATGCCTTTTCTTGTTTTCCCGTGTTCTTCTGATCCAAGTGATTATTCCAGTAATTCACAAATGACACACATGTGTCCAACTACAGTCAAGTTTGGGTATAAATCTTCCCAAAGATCCCCTTAGAAATAAATTTAATCTTTCTCTCCATTCCTGTTACATTTAGTAAGAGACCTTTTACTTGGACATCCTGATATGTGTAGATGTTTTCACATATTTATTTATTTATTTATTTATTTATTTAATTTATATGCCGCCCACACTACCCAAAGGTCTCTGGGCGGCTTACAGCATTTAAAATACAATAAAGATATGTACAATTAAAATACAATTAAAATATATATAAAATTGCCATCAGACCCACAGCTAATATTATTTCAGTTAAAAGCCTTCTGGAACAGGAAGGTTTTGACCTGGCGCCGAAATGTCATCAGTGTCAGCGCCAGATGAATCTCAGTCGGGAGGGCATTCCATAGTCTGGTGGCAGCTGCCGAAAAGGCCCTTTGTCTTCAAGCTGTCCCTCTTACCTCCTTGAGGGACGGCTCTTTCAAAAGGGCCCCCTGGCTAGATCTTAACTGCCGGGTAGGCTCATATGGAAGGAGGCGGTCCTTCAGGTATCCAGGGCCCAAGCCGTTTAGGGCTTTATATGTCAAAACAAGCACTTTGAATTGGGCCCAGGCAGCAACTAGTAATCAATGTAAATTAAACAGAGTCGGTTTGATATGTTCCCTGGCGGCCACACCACTCACCAGCCGCGCCGCTCGATTCTGAACCAGTTGTAGTCGCCGGACCGTCTTCAAAGGCAGCCCCACGTAAAGCGCATTGCAGTAATCTATACGGGATGTTACCAGTGCATGTGTAACTGTCATGAGAGTCCGCTCGTCCAGGTAGGGCCGTAGCTGGTATAGTTTCCGCAGCTGGAGGAAGGCGCCCCTGGCCACCGAGTCCACCTGGGCTTCCAGTGTTAGACTGGGGTCCAGGAGCACCCCCAAGCTGCGGACCCTGTCCCTTAGGGGGAGTGTAACCCCATTCAGGGCAGGGAGATGGCCCTCCAGCCTGTCTGGCAAAGCACCCACTAACAGCACATATGTTTGCAAGAAACCCAGCACACAATTTCTATTCATGACTTCTTAAGTGTGCAAGAACAATCCGCAAAGGACATTTGTGAAAGTGAGTTATAATGCATTAAGAACAGAGCAATCAATTTCATTGTGGTACTTTGTGAAACAAAAAGAAATGGAGAATGGCTTGGAGCTGGTATTCCCATGAGTGCAACACCAGTCACCGAGGTGCAGAAGGAAAGGGGCAAGAGAAAAGTTTGGCTGGTTCATTCGCCACCATCACTACCCCTCAAAAGCTGCTCTGGACATTGGGAAATCCCTCAGAAGAGTATGGGAGGTGGTTTAGCAGATCAGGAGCAATCACCCAGAATTGCTACTTCTCTACCCCTCTGGATGTCAGTCCCTGTTGTGACCAGAAACAGCCTTCCCTTTACAAAAGGAACACTGCAGCCAACTCAATATGTGTCCAGAAGTAAATCAATTTCTGCATTTGAATGAACATTTGTACACAAACTTTCTGCTACACACACTCCCAGCTCTCATTAAAATGTACAGAAAACGTTGGACTGTTTACAGGTACTGTATTACTAAAGCGCACCGATGCCTTTTGGACATTTTGAGTCCCACTGCAATATGCTCTTGCTGGCAGATATTGGTGTAAAAAGCAATGTCTTTCATTACAAACTATCTCTAGTTGTCTTCAGGTAGAGGGAGTGGTTGGACGTCTTCATGATGATTAATCATTGGCCTGTTTCCCCCTCCCCCATCTTTATTTCCTCCTCCCCCGCTTTTATCCCCCACCCCCAGTATTCAGGGCTGGGCGGCCACTATTATAATTTTCCTGCATTGCACTCCTTACAGCATCATCCTAGGGCATTGTGGGAAACTTAAATGGCTGCCCCCACTAGTCCTAATTAGAGAAGCCGTGCTGATACAGAGCAAGAAGCAACAGAAAGTGGTTGCACTGGGTTCAAAAATGGAGAGGTCCAGTATTGCACCCCTGCCTTGGGTCTGGAGCTAGTTCTGAGTGAGGGACAATAAATGCCTCAGACATTCAGCAAGAGCACTCGCCTGTTTCCTCTGCTACGCTCTGCAACACCTCCCTTGTCAGTATCTCCCACTTGCCTCTAAAATGCTTGTGGTCTTCCTGGTTTTTGTACCAAAGGCTCCATGACATTCTTTCATTTTTGGTCACGGTAGTAGAAGCAGCAGCGATGGCTGAATGCCAGCTAATGACGTTGCTACTGTAAAGAAAGCTTCTCATATGCTCAAGTTTTTCTGCAGAGCCTGGGAAATTAGTAGATGCGGTTTGCTGTCTGCCGTCAACAGGAATTCATATTTATACAGCGTCTTTGCAATTATGGTACTGATTAATGATAAGTGCCCCGCTGTCTGCAATCTATTCCTTTGAGGGAGCCACACTTTATGTTCGAAAAATGTTTTATACCTCTTAGTGATGCATTATTATTCTTTGCAGATCAAAGATCATGGTTGTCATGGAAACTGCAAAAAGTAGAAAGCCAGTCATGACATAGCAATGGCATAATGGGGAAGATCTGCTGGGAAATCACTCACTAGCCTGGGGTTTTGTGTTGGAAATGCTTGGGTGAATTTAAGTGGAAAGCCAAGTTGTTTCTGAGATCTGAAAGCACAGTAGTATTAAACACAAAATATCAGTCGCTGTTACAGTCAACATGCTGGACTATCGGCAGTGCAGCTGTTTCATTTTCCTGTTTTATTTTTTTCACCACATGGTTTTCACAAACACTTAGGTTTTGTGAACATGAGCTTCTAAAACCCTCAGCAAGCTTATCTGGGAACAGAGCACCTCACATCCTAGCTGAACATTCATTCCCTTGCATTAGGTGTGGCAAATGTTAAAACATGGGCCGCCCCGAGTAGACATGGTCTAGAGGGGCGGGGTAAAAATCCAATAAATAAATAAATAAATATTGTGGGTTAACTTGGGAAATAATAATGATTTGAAACATAGAAATACAGTATGTCGATCCCACTTGCAGATTGCAGCAATTTGTTTGTTTGTTTATCCTGCCCAGCTAGCAGCTAGGCTACTACTCTTGTGGCTAACAAGAACAAAGTCATAAACAACAATAGCAAATTATATACCTTTCCATTAACACTAAGGCAAATATGGACCAGAAATAAGAACGCTAGACAATTAAATTCTTGACTGAATTACCAGCAAGGAGAAAAAAATTGCAATATGTGCCTTTCTGACGTCTGATTTCAAGACAAAAAAAGTGTTTTTTTTTCCTAATATTTCCTTTAAAACCTTAAAATATTTTATAATATTTTTCTGATGTTTACTTTAAAACCTCACAGCAGAACATTCAGGCATTATATCAGACATTGAGACATTTGTATATTGAGCCTAAACTCTGTCATTCTAGTGTTAGCATAGCATTGTTTCCCCCGCTCTTTGGGATAATGAAAACCTTCCTTTTCCTTTAATTTGTAGGCCAAAATCCAATGGAGGCTAAGCCTGAGCACTGAAGGAAGGTGTTGATCCTCCTTTCTGCTTCATTCCACTGCATCATTCCTTGCATTGTTCCAATCCTGAGGTTCTGGACCTCATCCATTATTTCTACAGATCCATGAGGACATGAGGCAAAGGGCAACAATCCATTAAGAAAGAGTTAATCAATCAATTAATTAATTGCATACTATATATTTTTAGAAGAAAGGCTAGAATGGCTGTGAAAGGATATTTAACATTTACGGGTTTATTCAATTGCAGAGAATAATTCAAAACCTGCCCTCCCCCAGGGAAAAAAATTGGTTTTACTCAATTAGGGGAAAGACTGAAATCCCCATGACTACATATGATTAAAAAATTGAAGTGCCACCTGTGTTCAGACACTAAGATATCCATATTAACTGGATGATTAATTAATTAACGAGTTACCAGCATGGCAAATATCTGCTCACAAAACCTATATAGCTAATAGGTTTACTCTAAATAAGTCATTATTCTGCAATCTGCATCCCATTGAACCAACAACAATACTTATTGTTATACTGGCTAATTACACTCATCCTTCTTTTTACATTTTGGCTAATCCCAGAAAATTCTTCACTCTGGTAACAATGTCTGAGTTTCAAATGCAGTGGCTGCCTGCTTGTCCTATACAGGACTCTTTCAATAGAAATATGTATGTAGGTGGTTCTAAATATCCTACAGTGAAAACATGGTCACAAATATTACATGGAAATAACCGGGCCTCTTTCACTTTGTTACTTACAACGGTCTGGAGTGGACAGGTTGACACTCTCGCCACCGTCAGCGCTTTTGCCGCTAGAAACTTCATCCTGTGACTCCCACACAGAGAATATTGAGGAACCGCCAACTCCTTCAAACTCGCTCATTAAAATTCCACTCATAGCTCCCGCATTGTCACACGTACCTGTCAGAGGAACAGGAGAAATGAAGCATGAAAACATTTGACCGCTGACCATGTTATCAAGATCTCCAGAGTCATGGCAGGAAACTGGCAAAGTTGTGGATTTTTCGAACACTTTGGGCTTCTGCCTGGATCCTGATACTTTTAGCATCCGTCAGACAGAATTAAGAACACCCTTTACAGAATCCCCTCCTTCACTCCATGGAATGAAATGAAATGTGGATGCCATTTATATTTATCCTCTCAAGAGAAACAAGCTGTTGTAGGGCCAGGCTCAGAGACACTTGTGCCATTAGCAAGCAATAGCCTTTTTAGTGGCAGAAGGACTTGGGTGACGCTGGCACCCTTCATAAAAGTGCTTTGCATAAAAAAGATCATACTTCACTGCCCCACATCTGTAGCTCAGTGACCAAGCTGGAGAGCGGGTGCCTCACCATCAAATGTCAGAGGAGACTATTCCTGCTTGGTCTAGATAGTGCTGGGAAAGTCCCCTCTCTAGAACCCTGAAGAGCTGCTAACAAGCCTGCCAATTTAATTGGAAGTCTAGTTACCAAAGGCCACACTAGCAGGTCTCCAAAGCTCCAATATCCCATCCACGGTATGCCCGTAACGCACAATTACTCTGTCAAAACATCGTTTCTAGTCCCTTACCAGGTAATTCCACAGTGGCGTAGTCCCACTCTAAAGGGTTAGTAAAGTTTTCAACCAAATAGTCCTGTTTAAACTTGGTTCTTATACTCTCTGTCTGAGAGTGTTTAAATTATTCTGATTTCAATTATTTTGATTTCAATTATTTTGTATCTATCTTAATATTAGGCTATCCAGGGAGTATCTGTTATGGGGTGTCTATATCAGTATAGTAACTAAATATAAATGAACACATCGCAAAAGAGAAGTTGGTTTTTAATGTACCACATCTATTTCCTTGAGTGAAATAACTCTCATACCTGACTTGAGGAAATATACTACCCTGTTTCCCCGAAAATAGGGCAGGGTCTTATATTAATTTTTGCTCCAAAAATGCATTAGGGCTTATTTTCAGGGGATGTTTTATTTTTTTCATGTACATTCAGCTACATACATTTACATACAATCATGTCATCTTCTGGTTGCTGCACAATGGTGGAGGGCAGGGTTTCACTTAACTGGGACTTATTCAGGGGTTAGAGCTTATATTACAAGCATCCCGAAAAATCCTACTAGGGCTTATTTTCAGGTTAGGTCTTATTTTCGGGGAAACAAGGTATATATATTTCCTCAGGTCACAAAAACCAAATGACTGCTGATTTTACACACTTTTGAACCATTCACAGTTCCCTACCACAATTTCTCTTCCAAGCCTAGGCCACAAATACAAGGAGACGAGATAATTTGGGGATTTGTGTACACTGAAGAGAGTGGTGTCTAGCTCCGCCTCCTCTTTTCTTGTAGTGAGGAGTTGGAAGGGGAGGAGTCTTGCTTGTGGGTGGGCTCTAGACACAAGCAAGACATTTCTGCTTTTCCAATGCATTGCTTGTGTATGGAAAGTGACAATGGAGGGGAGGGGATAGGGCTAGGCACTTCCCATGGAGGGTGCACATAAACCCAGAAGCTACTGTGCCTGAAGAGGGCTAATGAGGTGGAAGAATCCTTAAATAGTGTTCTTCAGACAGCAGACACAATAAACTCTATTTTAATGCTTCCTGATACCCCCACCTGACCATCTTCTCTTGCTATCCAAAGTGGTACTGCCCTATCTACTCCAAGGTTTAAAGTAACAAACCACATGTAGCAACCTGTGTCTTAGTATTTTGCCAGGTGGGGAGGATAACAAGGCTGTAATGCATTTGCACTTAAAAATCAATGCAAGGCTCAGGAACCAAATTATCTAAATTAATAGTGGGCTATGTCTTCTGGTTACTTTCAAACATTACTTTCTGAGAGACAGGATTTTCTCAAGTCCTTTTTCATTTTTTTATAAATGAAAAGGTTTTAAAAAGTAACAGAAAATTGTTATAATGCAATCGCCAGTGCAACAATTAAGGCAACAAGTTACTTTTTCAATGCAGCAATGGGTAACAACATCTTACATTTATTTTTCAAACATGGTGGCCAAAATTCTATTGTGTTTCTAGGCTAATGTAATGTAATCACTATGAAATTTTTTACAAGTAAAGAACTTAGTGTAGGCATTTGCTGTTGTGTGGCAGGTCACACAACTTGATGCACAAGAGCAAATGCCTACACTGCTTTCTTCATTTCTGGCCAATTCATCACCAAGATTTTATCAGTTGAATAAAACTTGTAGGCATAACTGATAGGGCTTTTGGCAACATTGGGAACAAAATACTTTTGTTCTTCATAAAATAATTAATGGATATAAACTGGACATTAGGAATGGCAACCTATTTCTAATCATTTTAATTTACCTGGAAACTCTGCACAAGATTTGAAAGTTGTCATTCAGGAGAAGAAAAATTACAGAACAAGAACCTGTAGAAAAACAGTTGAAATAAAATGTATACATATGTTCAAAACCTATCTCAATGGACTAAATATAAGACAAGGTATTTTAGGCTATGTTGTTATTGTTTAGTCATTAAATCATGTCTGACTCTTCGTGACCCCATGGACCAGAGCATGCCAGGCCCTCCTGTCTTCCACTGCCTCCCGGAGTTTGGTCAAATTCATGTTGGTAGCTTCGATGACACTGTCCAACCATCTCGTCCTCTGTCGTCCCCTTCTCCTCTTCACACTTTCCCAACATCAGGGTCTTTTCCAGGGAGTCTTCTCTTCTCATGAAATGGCCAAAGTATGGGAGCATCAGGATCTGTCCTTCCAGTGAGCAATCACGGTTGATTTCCTTCAAAAAGGATAGTTTTGTTCTCCTTGCAGTCCAGGGGACTCTCAAGCGTCTCCTCCAGCACCACAGTTCAAAAGCATCAATTCTTCAGCGGTCAGCCTTCATTATGGTTCAGCTCTCACTTCCATACATCACTACTGGAAAAACCATAGCTTTAACTATGCGGATCTTTGTCAGCAAGGTGATGTCTGCTTTTTAAGATGCTGTCTAGATTTGTCATTGCTTTCCTCCCAAGAAGCAGGCATCTTTTAATTTCGTGGCTGCAGTGATCATGGAGCCAAGAAAGTAAAATCTGTCACTACCTCCACATCTTCCCCTTCTATTTGCCAAGAGGTGATGGGACCATTTTAGGCTATAATCAAATGTATAATACAGTGGTGCCTCGCATAGCGATGATAATTGGTGCAGCAAAAATCGCTGCAAGCGATTTCATCGCTATGCGATATTAAAAAGCCCATAGGAATACATTGAAACCCCTTCAATGTGTTCCTATGGACTTCAGACTCACCTTTAAGCGAAAATCCTCCATACGGCAGCCATTTTCGCTGCCTAGTAAGTGAGGAATCCGTCCCAGAAAACAGCGGGTGGCCATTTTGTTAAGCTGGCGGCCATTTTGGAACTGCCGATCAGTTGTTAAAAAATCATCACTTTGCGATGATCGGTAAGCAAAACAGGGTATCGATCATCGCAAATTGATTTTTCCCATTTAAAACATCGCAATGCGATCGCAAAAGCGATCACAAAAAGTTCGTCGGTATGCGATTTCATCATTAAGTGGGACACCCGTTAAGCGAGGCACCACTGTATTGTGTTGTATCTGTTGTATTCCCAGCTATATTTCTTTTCTAACTAACCAGTGCCACCTCATGAGCCCTATTGGTGATTAGATTAGATCTCTTTAATGTGTTGTTCCTGCTCGATAGCTATAGCCTGGAATTATTTTAGTCACCACTAATTGTCATTGCTTAGAGCAGTGATCCTCAGCGTTGGCCCTCCAGATGTTGTTGAACTACAACTCCCAAAAGCCTTCGCCACCACCTCTGCTGGCCAGGATTTCTGGGAGTTGAAGTCCAAGAACATCTGGAGGCCCAAGGTTGGGGACCACTGGCTTAGAGAACAAAGCTTCCTGGGAGGGGAACTGAATAGGTGTCTTTAAGGCCATTGCTAGAGCAAAACAGTCTCTGTTTTGGGGCCACGTGTAAATATATAAATATTTGCCATATAGCCCCACTCTTATGTCTGAGGAGGTGGACTTGTTTATATTTGACCTCAAAATATAGTATTTATTTATTTATTTATTTATTTATTTATTTATTTATTTATTTATTTATTTATTTATTTATTTATTTATTCAGTTTATATGCCGCCCACACTACCCAGAGGTCTCTGGGCGGCTTACAATAATTAAAATTCAATACAGTAAAAGATAAAATAATTAAAATACAATTAAAATACAATTAAAATTGCCATCAGACCCACAGCTAATATTATTTCAATTAAAAGCCTTCTGGAACAGGAAGGTTTTGACCTGGCGCCGAAATGTCATCAGCGTCGGCGCCAGACGATTCTCAGTCGGGAGGGCATTCCATAGTCTGGGGGCAGCTGCCGAAAAGGCCCTTTGTCTACAAACCGTCCCTCTTACCTCCTTAAGGGACGGCTCTTTCAAAAGGGCCCCCTGCCTAGATCTTAACTGCCGGGTAGGTTCATATGGAAGGAGGCGGTCTTTCAGGTATCCAGGGCCCAAGCCGTTTAGGGCTTTATATATCAAAACAAGCACTTTGAATTGGGCCCGGGCAGCAACTGGTAGCCAATGTAACTTATACAGAATCGGCTTGATATGTTCCCTGGCGGCTGCACCACTCACCAGCCGCGCAGCTCGATTCTGGACCAGTTGCAGTCGTCGGACCGTCTTCAAAGGCAGCCCCACATAAAGCGCACTGCAGTAATCTATGCGGGATGTTACCAGTGCATGTGTGACTGTCACGAGACTCTGCTCGTCCAGGTAGGGCCGTAGCTGGTATAATTTCCGCAGCTGAAGGAAGGCGCCCCTGGCCACCGAGTCCACCTGGGCTTCCAGTGTTAGACTGGGGTCCAGGAGCACCCCCAAGCTGCGGACCCTGTCCCTTAGGGGAGTGTAACCCCATTCAGGGCGGGGAAATGGCCCTCCAGCCTGTCCGGTGAAGCACCCACTAACAGCACTTCCTTCTTGTCTGGATTGAGTTTCAATTTATTAACCCTCATCCAGTTCATTATCAGGTCCAGACACGAGTTCAGCACAGAAACTGCCTCACCTGGATTGGTGGAAAACGAGAGGTAGAGCTGAGTATCGTCAGCATATTGCTGACTCCTCAGCCCAAACCTCCTGATGACCTCTCCCAGCGGTTTCATGTAGATGTTGAACAGCATGGGGGACAGTATTGAGCCCTGAGGAACCCCATGACATAACTGCCATGGGGCAGAGCAACTGTCCCCCAGCACCACCCTCTGGACACGGTCAGCCAGGAAGGAGCGGAACCACCGTAAAACGGTGCCCCCAACTCCCAACCCAGCCAGCCTGTCCAGAAGGACACCATGGTCGATGGTGTCGAAAGCTGCTGAGAGGTCCAGGAGTATCAACAGAGTCACACTCCCCCTGTCTCTCTCCTGGCAAAGGTCATCGTACAGGGCGACCAAGGCAGTCTCTGTACCAAAACCCGGCCTGAAACCCGATTGAAATGGATCCAGAAAATCCGTTTCATCCAGCAGCGCCTGGAGTTGCCCGGTCACAACCCGCTCCAACACCTTGCCCAAATAAGGGAGGTTCACCACTGGTCAGTAGTTGACCACCAGCCTTGGGTCCAGGTTAGGCTTTTTAAGGAGTGGTCGAATTACCGCCTCTTTCAAGGCGGTAGGGACCACTCCCTCTCTCAGAGAGGCGTTCACGGCCTCCTGGACCCAGGTGCGAACCCCCCTGGCTGATCTTCCAATTAGCCAGGATGGGCAAGGGTCGAGCGGAGTGGTGGTAGAACGGACAGATCCAAGCACCCTGTCCACATCATCAGGTCTCAAAAATTGAAACTCATCCATTAATGCTGGACCTAAGCACGGCGCACTGGACACATCCTCTGATTCTGCAGTAACTGTGGAGTCCAACCCACTGCGAATCTGAGCGATTTTTCCCTCAAAATGTATGGCAAACTCATCACAGCGAGCTGATGAGCAGTCCGGGACCTCCACCGGATTTCCCGGTTGATGAAGATCCCGGACCACCCGAAACAGCTCTGCTGGACAACATTCTGAGGAAGCAATATGGCTGGAGAAATATTGCCGTTTCGCCAGCCGTATTGCCACGAAATAGGCCCGATAATGGGCTCTAAGTCGTGTTCGATTGGACTCCCAGCGGGATTTCCTCCACCTGCACTCCAGCCGTCTCCCCTCTCGCATCATCGCCCGCAGTTCAGAAGTATACCAAGGAGCTGTCTGGGCTCGGCGAACAGGGAGAGGGCGCTTAGGTGCAATCGTGTCAACCGCCCGGGTCATCTCCCTATTCCATAGGGTGACCTGAGCTTCGACAGGAGCGCCGACCATATCAGACGGATAATCCCCCAGAGCATTCAGGAATCCATCTGGATCCATTAGTCTCCGAGGGCGGATCATCTTAATAGATCCCCCACCCTTGCAGAGGGAAGAAGAAGCTAATAGACTGAACTTGACCAGGAAGTGGTCTGACCATGACAATGGGGTAACGACCAGCCCCTCCACATCCAAACCACCATCTTCCAGTCCCGTTGAGAAAACCAGGTCCAAGGTGTGGCCCTTCTCATGCGTCGGGCCGATGACACATTGAGACAGCCCCATGGTTGTCATGGTGGCCATGAAGTCCTGAGCCACCCCAGTCAAGGCAGCCTCGGCATGGATGTTGAAGTCCCCCAGCACCAACAGCCTGGGAGTCCTCAACACCAGGTCCGAGACTACCTCCGTCAGCTCAGGCAGGGAGACTGTTGGTACGCAGCAGGATGGACGGTACACCAACAGAATCCCCAATCTGCCTTGTAAACCCAATACACAATACAGGCCCTCAAGACCTCCCCTCAAAGGGACAGGAAGCCTGGTCAAGGAGATAGAACTCCTATAGACTATAGCAACTCCCCCTCCCCGACCCTCCGAGCGACCTTGGTGCTGGACCGAGTACCCAGGCGGACACAACTGGGAGAGGGGAACACCACCCTCCTCTCCCACCCAGGTCTCAGTAATGCACGCCAGGTCAGCAGCCTCATCCAGAATTACATCATGGATGAGGGCAGTTTTATTTTGTACTGACCTGGCATTCATCAACAGCACCGTGTGGCTCAAGGGTTTGCTGATATGGTCGCCTGATACCATCTGTTTGGGGGCAGGACTAGAAGAGGGGATAGATGTAAGATATCTAACCTCTCTTCTCCTACGCGGGCATGTTCTACTCCCACCGCCATTCCTTCCCCTACCCAGCACCACCTCAATGGCTGCCCCCTCCAACGCCCTCCCCCCTTCCTGTTCTATTAGATCCGCTGTGGCTCTCTTCTTAATTGATGGCAATTAATAACAATTTAAAAACATTTAAAACATATATAAAATAAAACTTTTCTAAAGCCCCTTCTCTCCCTCCCAGCCATGTAGCTCATGCTGAGAGGGGGATGAGGCAGCCGGAAACAGCAGGGCCTAATCCTGCAAGCACAAGGGAAGGCTGAGCCAGCTCCCTTGAGAAAGAGCTGGCATCCAACAGGGGCCCGACCACAGTTCCACTGCCTCTCACCCAGTGGGCTGTGGCCGGCAGATGGTCTCTGGTTCCCTCTGTAAGCAGGCACGCTCGTCCGGTCAGGTCCCAAGGGAAGCTCCGGCTAAAAGCTTTCTCTCCCCCTGGGCCAGGTGGCCGGTGTTGGTATTCTTTGAGGTGCCACAACATTTTTGTTTTCTTTATTTCTTATTTTTCTTTTCTCTTAGCACAGGCTAACATGGCTACCTCTTCCAAAATAGTTTTTAAAACACACTTTCCAAAATACCTTTAAATGCTCAAATTTCCAAGCTCTGAATCTATGGCACTCTTCTCTTTGATTTTTTCATTCGTTATGCTCCAGTCTTAAATAGCCTCTTCCCCACCTTCTCAGATGCCTAGTCAAATTCACATGCCTTTGGAAATAGGCAAAAGGAAAGAAACCCAGACCAGGGAGTTCTTGCCCTCCCTTCCAAAAGGGGTTTCCAATTGCTTGAGGAAGATGTTGTGCAGAATGTTGCTTGTGTTTTACTAATTTAAATGGTAAAGTACCTTCAAATGAAGCCTTGACAGAAGGGTGGTGTGCAAATGCAGTTAAAAGCAAGCAAAAGATATGTCAGCTACAACAGCCCAGTTCAGAAGTGGATCAGTGGGAGTAGCCACATGCAAAGCAAAATACTAGCTTAACCTTACAGATGCTACAGAACATACAATGGATTCTACTGCTATAAGAAATGGAGACAACATCTCCCTGTTTGCTCTCTTTTAGAACAGTGGTTCCCAAACTTGGGTCCCCAGATGTTCTTGGACTATAACTCCCAGAAATCCTGGCCAGCACAGCTAGTGGTGAAGTTTTAGTCCAAGAATATCTGGGGACCCAAACAGGGGAACTACTATTCTTGAATGAAGTTGAGCAAGAGCATGCTGAGTATTATCATCCTCTGAGGTCAACATAAGCAACTTGTTCCCTTCTAGATGATGTGGAACTGCCCATCACGTCTAGCTGAGGGGAGATGTTCCCCTTCCCTCTGCTAGATGGTAATTTGCACATAATCCTGCCTTAACTGAACTGGAAGCAAGAGAAGAGGACCGACTGAAGTTTCATATCTACAAGCATAATTATATCATTGATTCTAGTCGTGGATGTTTCAAGTGGGCTGTCCAAGGCAGAAAGGATCTGCAATTGTTGCTTCTATGCCACTGAACTTATGCTTCCGAGTTGATTTTGCAACAAATTTCTTGTTTTATAGTCATACTATAAATATAATATTTTATTAATACTGGGGAGAGAAGACTGATGCAAATTTATTCTAGCTGTACAGTCAAAGCAGCATCATGATCACAGCAATTATCATAAAAGTCAGCTGTTCCACTTAAAGAACATACTTATGTATGTGCCTTCCGAGGCAAGTCCTACTGTATGCTCTCAGGAAATAGTTTATAAGATTGCAGGCTTAGAATATGCAGTCCAATAAAACTGCAATGCCTCCCTTTCAGTACTAGATTAAGTAACTTGTGTATTGCACCAACACAATGTTATTAGAAAACATAACAGACTTTTGCAATCAAGATTGGCCACAGTTACTGAGTTTACTGGCGTGTTTTGTTTTCTACATAAAATTTAGAGTGCAAAATATTTTTTTCAGGGGAAAAAACATCTGTGTGAAACAACACTGTATCCAAGCAAATCTTTAATTTCGCTAGATAAAGATATTTATGCTTTCATTGAGCAATCATTATTGACAATAACATTAATGGCTACTGGTTCTGCTCAGTGTCAATTGTTTTCTTGATATATGGGCCAAAAATTGGTTTTTACCATGTATGATTTCATGTTGTAGTTAGATCTCTCCCATATTCATGCAGGTCAGTAGAATAATGTCAAATAATAAAGCGAACCAAAAATATAGCAAACGACACACAAATATTTAGTTCGTCAACTGTTTTAAGCATACCAGAATAAATTATTTTACACATTCCTGAGTGCCACTTGTCTGTAGCTTGTGAGAGCTGCTGGCACAGAGCTAATTATAACCCAGCTGATGTCTCTTGGCATCACATTCCCCGAGTAAAATAATTGTGCAGCATGGATGCAAGGCAGAAATGCTAATGAAGACAGCAGACAAAGAACTGCATGTTTATACTGGAGGCAGTGACGGGAGAAACCACATCACTTTGTCTGAACAACTCAAGCAGTGAGACATGTCAAGTTGTTCTTGTATCTTCGGCAAGAGTTGTGACTGTCACAATAAAGAACAAAACACAAAAACAAAAAAAAGGAAAGGAAAGAAGGAGACGGAGAGAAGAGCAAGAAATATATGGTAAGGAATCCCTTGGGTCTTGGGATGAAGTGTGTTAAAAATAATTTATCTCCCTAATGTTTAAATAAATCTCTTCCATAAGAACAAGGTTCTTCATAAAACTAATGTTCCCCTGCAAAGTATGCCATCCTAAATGAAAATTATTTCCATAGCAAAAAAGATGGAAATACGGGAACTAACGCTCTGTAGATTGACCATAGGAGAGGAGTCAAAATGAGCCAATAGACTTTGAAGGAGAAAATGAAAATGCTACTATCTTTTTCAAAATATGATGATGGGCTGGGAAGAAAATGTTTGTGTCCAATGAACAACACAAGAACTAGATCCAAACCTATCTGACATCTCCATGAAGTGATAATGGAGACAATTAAAAAAGGGGGAATGTCTTCCAAATTATAGCCTTGATCTCATCCCGTAGAAGTAGAAATCAGGAAAATAAAGAATGGAGGAAAGGGGAAAAGGTTCATTTGACTCATGGTTTGAAGTGGACTAATTTATCACTCTGAAACCAATGCCCGAGCCAAAGCTGAGTTGCCTTTGGAAATTTGCACTTTTCCAAATGTTGTAACCGAGTTTTACGATCAAAAAATGCATGCAAAATGCATGCAAAAAAACACACACATTAGAATAATTGCTTGTAAAAATAACTCTATTTGGTATTTATTTATTTATTTATTTATTTATTTATTTATTTATTTATTTATTTATTTATTTATTTATTTATTTATTTATTTATTTATTTAACCCCGCCCCTCTAGACCATGTCTACTCGGTAAAACTACATGGTAAAACTACATAAGAAAACACACACATTAGGAAAAGCATACAACCAGTATCAAAGCACCAGATAAAATGGACAAAAGTGGATGAAATTTCGCAAGGGCAACCGTAAATCAACAAGGAAACCATCGCCACCATCAGCCGTTTCCTTATTTGTATTCAACTTTTGCACAAGGTTGTGGGTTAAACTGCTTATAACATATCACATGAAGAATGATACAACAATTTAAAAATCGTAACAGAAGATATTACAAACAACGCAAACTAGAATTCAGTTTGTGTGGCTATGCTGTGGAACTCCAATGTTGTCATCAGCCATAGCTTCGCCATGAATGTTTGGGGGGAATTAAAAGCTTCCTATTGCTCTTTGTCATATTAATCACTGCATGTGGAAATGAGGGGCTAAACATCTTGGTTTCAGTGCAGCTGCAAAGCAGAGATGCATCCACTGAAAGGGAGGCATGGCAGATGGAAGAGAGGTCTTGAACACTTCTTCCATCCACCACTTTTGTCCACCATAATTCCCCCAGACAAGATTCTAGATAGGCTGTACTTTCAGCCAACAAAAATATATCTGGGACACGGTAGTTTAGAAAGCAGAAGGAGCAGGTGGGGAAATCTTTGGTGGTCCTTTCCTGCTTATCACTCTTCTGCTTTAAATCACTTCACTGCAGCTTTCTTAGATTAGGCATCCTTCAGTCTCCAGAGACTATGGTAACGTGCTCTGTATGGAGGACTTGTTCCGTGTCTAGTGTGGCTGAGAAGGCCAATTCGACAATTCCTTCCACACTGAAGACAAATACAATCTGTCCCCTGTCCAGCTCTTTGATTTTGCTGCTTTCATAACTGCCTCTTTGCCTCAGCCTGCTGAACAAGTGCCTCTTCAAAATGGGAAAGGCTATGATGCACCGTCTGCCTCCAAGCTGAAAGCTCAGATGTCAACGTTTCCCATCTGTTGAGGTCCATTCCTAAGACCTTCAGATCCCGCTTGCAGATATCTTGGTATCGTAACTGTGGTCTCCCTCTGAGGCGATTTCCCTGCACTAATTCTTCATACAGGAGATCTTTTGGAATCCGACCATCAGCCATTCTCACGACATGCCCAAGCCAACATAGACGTAGCTGTTTCAGCAATGTATACATGCTAAAAATTCCAGCTCATTCTAGGACTACTCTATTTGGAATTACGTATGTCATGCCAGGTGACACCAAAAATGCATCAGAGACAACGCATATGGAATGTGTTCAGGTTCCTCTCCTGTTGTGCACAAAAGGTCCAGGACTCGCTGCAGTACAGGAGTGTACTCAGGATACAGGCTCTATAGACCTGGATCTTGGTATATGCCATCAACTTCTTATTAAACCATACTCTCTTGTTGCAGAAATATCAGTTTGCCCATTTTTAAAGCTGCAGTCAGAGAGTATGACTGCAACTTTACATATGGGCAAACTGATATTTCTGCAACATATTCTAAGACACCAGTCACATGTCCACCACATTTCATTAGGGTGAAATGTGTTCTTGAAAGGGAGAATGACACAACTTGCAAAAGCTACTTTTTATTTACAATTCCCAGAATCTTGCCAGACTGGGGAAAGGGGAATTGTCATCCAAAAAGTAACTTTCCCAAGCATTGATTCTGATCTGTGAGCCAATGCCAGGATGGGTAGTGATGAGCAGTACTCTTAGTATAAAAACATTCCAGAAAATCCTTTTAATAAACCATGCAGAAGAAAAGGCAGGAGGGCAGCTCCCTCTCATAGAGGTTACTACTTTGCCTTGGCTCTGATAATTGCTTCCCACAAAAAGAAAAAAAAGATGCTTCTGTGTAGAATTTATTATGTGCTTCTCTTCTGAGCAAGTTTGTTTTCAAAAATCCAGACTCCTGACCCAATAACATTTTAGCCAGCAACCAACCTTTGAGGAATAAAGCCAGCACAGCACACACGAGAGGGAGTGCAGCAAAATTAGATCAGTCGAGCGCCTCTCCCTCCCTCGCCTTGGACTATGCCACTGCTGACAGACACATATTTTTCTGGAAGGAAAAGACCACATGGATTGGCGTGAGGTAACCGAAAACAGGAGAGAGAAGCCTGGCTCCGTGACATCTGATGCCAGGATCGTTCATGCGACATTTGGGCCAAGCAAACCTCCTACCTTGCTCTGCTCCATTCCAGTTGGCAATACTCCATGTTTCTAATGCGTGCCCTGTATTACCCCTCCTCCAAGGGCTCACCAAGTTGTCTGTGTGATTCACAGGCACGCTCAGGTCACCTCCTCAGCGCAGAGACTTCCAAGAGTGTAACAAGCACAACGCGAAAAAGAGGATGAAGCATTTCACACACAGCTCCAAGTGCACATTTGCTCACCGATGCAAACGGTGCACTGCCTTCTAGTAATCAGAAAAGGGCAGGGATGTTCAAAAGGGTGAGGAAAAGGCGCACATTTGTTGTGGCCAGAATGAGCAAAAGTAAAATGTAAGGTAGGGGCAAAGAGCCTGTTCTGTTCTTAATTTTTTAAAACCTGTCATGACACCGCACACACACATACACACACACACACACACACCGTATGTTACATATTGTACTCAGTGCATAATGTTTTTACAGCCGTCAAATCAAATGAAATACTCTGAATAATCGTAAAATA
Organism: Pogona vitticeps; assembly: GCF_051106095.1. Taxonomy (NCBI): domain Eukaryota; kingdom Metazoa; phylum Chordata; class Lepidosauria; order Squamata; family Agamidae; genus Pogona; species Pogona vitticeps. Next base: position 206,652,366 of record NC_135783.1, read on the forward strand.
ATTATTCATGACAAATTGTGAGGCGAAAGAAAAATATATTATGATTTCCTCCCAAATATTTAAATTATTCTACAATATTTATGTTGTGATAAATTAAATGAATAAAATGGATTATTGCTGACTTCCCAAAGGTATGTTTACTTTGTTACTCACTAGTCTTTCTCTTAATAAAAACAGTCCACAGACCGTCATAAAAAATATAACACAATAAATGATTTTTTAAAAAACAGAAAGTCAATGATTTGATACTCCTGATGAATTAAGGCTGTGACCCTTTATATGTCTATCTGGAAATCAGCCCACAGGCACGTTGGCTCTTAGGTCTCAGTAAATGAGTATAAGATTCTTCAGGAGCAGAGATGGGCATGAACCAGAAAACCAGCGGTTCATGGTGGTTTGTGCCTACTAACAAACCACACACACCACAAACTATCACGAACCTTCCCCAAAAAACCAAGTTTGTTTTTCAGGTTCATGCCGGAGAGGGGGGAAACTAGGCCAAGAGGAAAAATGTTTAATGCTTCATTTCATTTTGGCAAAATGAGATCCCCTGAACAAAACTACACACACACAAAAATGAACCAAGTCAGTTCAATTTCTTTTTTTTTCTGATTGGTGGCTCAGTTCATGCTCATCTCTATTCAGAAAGTTGTCTTGTATCCAGTGATGTAATTCCACCAATACAAAGCTTCTATTCCTTGTGGCAGTGCCATCTTCATCCTTGCTCCCCTGCCAAATCCAAATTTTGAACAACTCACTCCCCCTTCTTTAGCCTGGGGGCTGCTTGTACCAGTTGTTCATTTCTCCACCTACTAATAGAACATCACCACCTTTTCCCCCCACTAGCCTGACTAAACCAATGGCTGAAATCCAGTGGTATGTTTCAACTAGAACAGGTACATTGAATCAGTGGGGATTTGGTGAGTTAGCTTCTCTGTATGTTCCACTGTTTCAATTGACAAACTCTAGTTACAACCTACTGCAGTCGTGTCCCGCCTTATGATTACCCTACATTATGATGAATCCGCTTCACAATGACGTTTTTGTGATCGGTTTTGCGATCGTGAAACGATTGTCTAAATAGAAGCTGTGCAATAGAATTCCATAGTTTCCATAGAAAGGCATAGTTTGAAAACCATCTTCTCCCTTTTTCTAGGATATGGTCACATCATCTATTAGGTCCCCTCCCTCAAGACAATTTTAAGGAAGAGAAACTTTGCAAGCAAATTTCTGAAAGAGTGAATGAGTCACAGCTTGATATTTCAGTTGTCCTCAGATGCACTACAGGAATATTACACACAAGATAAGATATCTAGAAGCAAATTGTGTTTGCCTGTGATCATAAATGAGCTATTTTGTATATTAACATTATTAACAGTTGAATGCATGAACCAGATGTTACATTTCAAGAATGCTGTGAAATGCTGGGTTACTCAACAGCTATTACTCAGACAATAATTCTGTGTCTTGAAAAGTTGTAGCTTGGAAATGATGTGAACATTAATTCTTTGCTCTTACTTCCTGCTCGGAAAGAAAGCTCCCAGCTAGCACTGCGGCAGGAACAGGAAGCTTGGCCTAACTAAGCCCCAAAGCTTTTTCATTTAGGCCTTTTCACTAAGTACATCACGTGTAGGTATACTACTGGTATCTGTTAAAATAGGTAGAACAAAGAAAATGGAGAACAGTGATATCTGTAGTCCAGAAAATCCTGAAGGCCCATCCTTATGGTTACAAGGCTGCAGCCTTTGGCCAATGACACCATAAGACCGTAAGAACATGTCAGGGTGCAACTAGACAGCCTTTTGTCCTGTTATTTGGTTTGCTCTAGAGACAAGTTGGTTCGCTCTTTTCCCAGGCAACTACATGATGTGAGTGACAGCGTGAACCAGCTGGTCTACTGGGCATTCCTACCTGCATCTTTTTTGGCTTCTTGTCAGGGGCTACGTACTCTCTTTTAGTTGCAGGTAGGATCACTCTATGTCGTTTCAGTTCCAGAGATTTCTTTCTTTCTTAAAGGGAGATGGGCCAAATCGGGACACTTGAGGTCTGGTGTAGTTTCCTGACCTAAAACCTCCTAATCCTTGCATGTAGAAGTAAAGATCACAACAAATGGCCTACTACTCATAACAACCTTAAGTGACCTTATTTAGCCTGATCTGTTGTTGTTGATGTTTAGTCATTAAGCTGTCTCCGACTCTTCGTGACCCCACGGACCAGAGCACGCCAGGCCCTCCTGTCTTCCACTGCCTCCCGGAGTTTGGTCAAATTCATGGTGGTCGCTTCGGTGACATTGTCCGACCATCTCGTCCTCTGTCGTCCCCTCCTCCTCTTGCCTTCACATTTTCCCAACATCAGGGTCTTTTCCAGGGAGTCGTCTCTTCTCACGAGATGGCCAAAGTATTGGAGCCTCAGCTTCAGGATCTGTTCTTCCAGTGAGCACTCAGGCTTGATTTCCATCAAAATGGACAGATTTGTTCTCTTTGCAGTCAATGGGACTCTCAAGAGCCTCCTCCAGCACCACAATTCAAAAGCATCAATTTTTTGGCGGTCAGCTTTCTTTATGGTCCAGCTCTCACTTCCATACATCACCACTGGAAAAACCATAGCTTTGACTATGCAGACCTTTGTTGGCAAGGTGATGTCTCTGTTTTTTAAGATGTTGTCTAGGTTTGTCATCGCTTTCCTCCCAAGAAGCAGATGTATTTTAATTTCGTGGCTGCTGTCCCCATCTGCAGTGACCATGGATCCCAGGAAGATAAAATGTGTCTCTGCCTCCATATCTTCCCCTTCTATTTCCCAGGAGGTGATGGGGCCAGTGGCCATAAACTTAACTTTTTTGATGTTGAGCTTCAGACCATTTTTTGCACGCTCCTCTTTCACCCTCATTAAGAGGTTCTTTAATTCTCCCTCACTTTCTGCCATCAGAGTGGTATCATCGGCATATCTGAGGTTTTGATATTTCTTCCCGCAATCTTAATTCCAGTTTGGGATTCCTCCAGTCCGGCCTTTCGCATGATGTATTCTGCATAGAAGTTAAATAAGCAGGGAGACAATATACAGCCTTGTTGTACTCCTTTCCTAATTTTGAACCAATCAGTTGTTCCATATCCAATTCTAACTGTTGCTTCCTGTCCCACATAGAGATTTCTCAGGAGATAAATAAGGTGGTCAGGCATTCCCATTTCTTTAAGGACTTGCCATAGTTTGTTGTGGTCCACACAGTCAAAGGCTTTTGTGTAGTCAATGAAACAGAAGGAGATGTTTTTCTTGAACTCTCTGGCTTGCTCCATAATCCAGTGCATGTCTAGTTCCTCTGCCCCTTCGAAATCCAGCTTGTACTTCTGGGAGTTCTCGGTCCACATACTGCTGAAGCCTACCTTGTAGGATTTTGAGCATAACCTTGCTAGTGTGTGAAATGAGTGAGCCTGAGCTAGCCCACTCCAATTTGGCCGTTTAGCTCTCAGATTCATGAACCATCTAGCCCAGTACTGGTGACTCTGACAGGCAATGGCTTGCTGGGGTTTGGGGCAGGATTCTTTCCTTCCTCTGTCTATACCTACCTAACAATTCTGGGGATTGAACCTGGGACCTTTTGCATGCAAAACATGAGAATTCCACTGTGATTCCTCCTGGCTCTGTTGTTGATCCTCTTGTTCTCCAGCAGTGCAGGGACCAGCCTAGTGAACTCAAAACTTTGCTCAAATGTGCCAAGAATTCAAATGCTTTGTGGGATGATTGGTCACCATACAATAAAAAGAAATGCAATACTGAGACTTCTGAATTCCATACCCTCTGAATTCTCCAGCATGGCTATCTGTTATTTTTGCTAGATTTTAACAGGCTTTTGACTAATGTGGCATCTGTAGGGTTGCAAAGGAGGGACTCTCTCTCTCTCTCTCTCTCTCTCTCTCTCTCTCTCTCTCTCTCTCTCACACACACACACACACACACACACACACACACACACACACACACACACACACACACACACACACACACACACACACAAAGGCATACACACACACAAAGGAGAGGGAGCACACAAGGCACACCAGTGAATGGCAAACACCACACAGAAAACTTACACAACAGAGGCATTCATACATGTCAAAACAATTCAAAATAAATCAATCTAACATCCAAGTTAAAATAGACAACCCTCTGGCAGAAGAGTACAATATCTTGCTTCCGATCTAAACAACATGATTCCATGTTAAAACAATCCATGCTTCCATGTGAGTCGTGTAGTCATATTCTAAATATGCGGGGTAACTGTCTAGCGAGGCACCACTGTAGATTAAAAGTTTTCTGAAGAGGATACACATACCGACTCAAAAACCATGTGACTATCACATGACTTAAAAATGAAATCACCCACCCACCTGATCCCTTACCCAATTTATTTCATTGGTATAACTGCGCTCTTAGATAACTCAATTACAAGCAACAATATAGTCTAGGGAAAAATTGGCAGGGCAATAGAACAAATAATTATCTGTACTTTTTAATCAGAAACATTTAAATAAAATGCATTGTTATTTAGAACTGAATCATGGATAGAAAATTAAGTAATGTTCATAATACAGTTAAGATGTAAAAAAAACAGTAGCATGCTGGGTGCATGTCAACAGCAAATCATATAACATAGAAAGTTATGAAACAGTATTCTGCACCATACACACAGTTCAACAAGGAAAAACAAGCTAGCATTTCTATATAGAAGAAACTCGCGGACCCTTTCAATCATGGCATAGATTTTTTCAAAGATAAAACCAGTATAATCTGTATAATTCTGAGCACTATAGTCCTGTCTGTCCTGAAATCTGTAACATAGCCCTCATTTATTTGAAATGATTTTGCATACTAAATGCATTCCAGAGGAAATGTTGTATCTAACAAGTGAAGACATATTCAAATAATATTAACTAAAAGTTAGAACACAATTACCATAATATACAGGAAAATCAGGCAAAATTCTGCATCACAGTCAACAACCTGGATTTCCCACAATGACCCTCCAGATGTTCCAGGGAAACCCACAAGTGACACACACTGACAACAGTGCAACACACAATACTATGAGTGGTATTCTGCCACCGAGCATCCTCTTTAAATATTTATAAAATTATTTAAGAATTGTGTCTTTTGAGATCAAGGGGACTAACAGATATAAAAAATTATTGTAGTCCCAAATAGCAATAAGGGAAGTAAAAACAGCAGGAAAAGAAATAACAAAAATCTTCCATTATAATAAGTCAACAGCCATCCAAACTATAAAGCCAACGCTAGCAGAACTCCGCAGAATTGGGGGGGGGGTCACTAGCAGCATTAAGGCATGGCATGGCACCCAAGCTTTTCTGAAAATATTTTTTTAAAGAAAAAATTCATCATGTAACACAGACCTTGGCAAAGTGCGGCCCGAGAGCCACATATGACCCGCGAGCCGCTCCTGTCCGGCCCGCGGATAGTTTTGAACATCAAAACCATTTATAGCTTTTTTTTTTTCTAAAGTTGATCAGTTGGTTATCTTTAACATACTGGAAAAACCTCTTTAGTATTTGTGAAGATTAACAAGTTTAAAATAAAAACAACCATAACATCACTGTTTCATTTTATGTTTTAGTAAAGTTGGTTCGGCCCCCGAACACAGTTCAGATTTTTCATATGGCCCCCCCCTATAGAAATTAATTGCCCACCCCTGATGTAACATTTGGGTGATGACAAGGGGGTGTTCCAAATATTATATAAAAATGCATAGAAGGCTCTTTTAAAGTCTCTTTCAACCTAAAGAGATGATGGGTAGTCTGTGGCTAAAATCCAGTACATAGTCAAGTGTGAGCATAACCCCACTGAAATCCGTGGGTTTCACTATGATTTAATGTGCCAATTTGCTGGATTTCAGCGAAGATGCCTTGATATAAAGGCCTGAGTCCAACTGCTGGGCCCAGCCAGAGAAGAGCCATTAAATCACTGGGAGTTATCTAAGCCTTGGTCACCGTTTGGTAACAGATCCAATGGGTCTCCCGTAACTGGGGCTAGCCAGTTGTGACTTTAGACCAAAAGTCACAACGTCTTCAGAAACGCAGAAAAGGCAATGACTGTTTTCCCACAGGAATTAAAAGTGTGAACCTTAAGCATTCTGAAAAAAAAAAAAACACGTATTTTTCTATCCTTTGTACAGACCAAATTCATACCCCCCACACACACACACAGTGCCTCAGGCTTTATTTTGCTCATGCCGAAATGAAAGGGGGTGGGTTGCATTATAGGAGCAACCCAGGAATCCCAACGGGAAAGCTGCAAAGTATTTCTCCCCATTTGCGAGCCACCTGCTTTCCTCACGATTGCTTTGAAACCTTTTTATCTATCACCCTCCCACACAAACACGTTCCCTACCCCCGGTAGAGATTGGAGCCAAAGAGGCCCGTGGGCATATCTCCATCCCACAAGGCCGATGAAAGCTTGCCAACAGCAATGAAAGGTAAGGCTGGATAAGAAATTACAGTCTGCTGTGTTCGCTCAGAAGAACCGTCGTTATTAAGAGAACTTTCAAAATTAGTGTGCCAAAGTCTATCCAGAGTAGCTCCTTCTTCTCGCTCTCTCGATTCTTTGTTATTCTAAGAGGGGCTACATGGATATTTTTAGCCACGGAAGGGCAAATCCATCTGCAGCAGAAGGTTTCCAAGGAAACGGAATAATTGAAATATGTGTTGAACTAAGATCTCTTTCTACCAATTTCTCTTGATTACTGGAGTGCCTAGGTTCACCACATACTATTCCCGCACGTCCCCTTTTGTTGTGATTGGGCTTGCAGGGGGCGGGCTGTGGTAGAGACATGGAAAGGAGAAGAGAAAAAATGGGGAGGTAGTTCCTTGCCTAACTCAGAAATTACTGGTGATAATCCAAAATTAGCGATTGTTCCAAGAAATGGAAGGGAGAGGAGAAAAAATGGGGAGGTGGTTCCTTGGCTAACTCAGAAATTACTGGTGATAACCCAAATTTAGCAATGTGATGGATGCTCACAAACATTTCCATTTTGTGTAATTGTTTTTAGTCCCACATTGTCAAGACTACCCACCTATCCTAGTGAAACATCCCAGCTTCCCCCCCCCCCCAAAAAAAACCACACTCAGCTCCAGTTTTCCCTTTTATTAGTGAATTCTGGTTGTTTTGGATTTATATTCTACATGGGAAATTGCCAAACTCCATACAACTCAATGCCATTTCTTGTGAATCCTGTGCAGGACATGTGTCATTCTACACAGGAATTGTTACACTCCTACACAGGTTTGTTTTTCTTCTACCCTTCTAAGTGAATCTTCTGCAAGAATGGTGCCATTCTGTCCAGAAATTGCAATAATCTTGTGTAGCTTGTTGTTTCTTCCAGGAACTATCCCCCTCCAATCTTCTGAGAAATTCCACAAGATTTCTGAGTGTATAAAAATATCTTAACACAGAGCAATCTCACTGCAAGGAGAGAAAAACACTCTGCCTCCTATCTCTCCTAGGATGCGAGACTGAGGCATGCACTTCCCTCCACTGAATACTGGTCAGTGACCTGACTGGGCAATTACAGTAGTGACCTGAGATTTGCAGGCTCTCTTGGATGAGACCAGTGCCCTCGATCTGGTCCAGTCGGGCTTCAGGCTGTGCCATGGCATGGAAACAACATTAGTCGCCCTGCTTGATGACCTTTTGAGGGAGGCTGACGGGGGCAAAATGTCCTTGTTGGCTCTCCTTGATAGCTCAGCTGCCTTTGATACCATTGACCACAGCATCCTCCTGGGGAGGCTCTCTGAATTGAGGATTAGTGGCCTAGCTCTTGCTTGGCTCCAATCCTTTTTTGGAGGACTGTTCCCAGACAGTCCAGCTTGGAGAGAATGTATCAGCCATGTGGCTCCTCAATTGTGGGTGCCACAGGGATCAATCATCTCTCCAATGCTGTTTGATATCTATATGAGGCCGCTAGGTGGGGTAATCAGGGGCTGTGGCACTTCATGTCATCAGTATGCTGATGACACACAGCTCTATATCTCCTTTTATCCAACAGCAGTGGATGCCGTTGTGTTCCTTGAGCGCTGCCTGGAGGCCATACAGCAATGGATGCAGGAGAATGGATTGATGTTGAACTGGGACAAGACAGAGGTCCTGAGGGTGGACGCCCCTTCTATCAGTGGTTTGGGAAGCTCACTCTCTTTTGGGGTGTAACTCTCACCACAAAGAGTGTGGTCCACAGCTTGGGGGTCCATCTTAACCCAGAGCTTACCATGGAGTCCCAGGTGGCATCTAAGGTCTGCTCCGCCCATTTACATCTTCGGTGGATTGCCCAGCTGTGCTCCTACCTTGATGTTGGGTTGCTCACCACTCTGGTCCATGAACTCGTAGTCTTGAGATTAGACTACTGCAATGCTCTCTGTGTGGGGCTGAGTTTGAGACTGATGTGGAAGCTACAAATGGTCCAGAACACGGCCACCAGATTATTAACTGGGGTGAAAAGACACCAACATATTTCCCCCACTCTGGTGGCCTTACACTGGTTACCCATTTTTCTTCCACATTGATTTCAAGATACTAATGCTTACATTTTAAAGCCCTAAACAGTTTAGGGCCTCAATACCTGGCAGAGCGCCTTTCCCTACCTAGCTCTACTTGTGTCCCTTGATCAAGCCAGACCAGAAGGTGAAGGGGCTTAACTCCGAGAGACGTCTGGAAGGAGAGAACAAGAAACTGGATCTTCTCAGCAGTGGCCCCTCATCTTTAGAACACCTTACCCCCAGAGATTTGACTGGCACCCTCGCTGGGAATTTTAAAAAACAAGTTGAAGACTTGGTTCTTCTGGCAGGCCTTCCTCCTCTCCCATTACATAACTTCTTCATCCCATCTTGGATCCTGTTTTCTTTACTGATTTTTCTGCTCTTATCATCAACACTATTTTAATGCTGTTTTTATCTTTATATTTTGTAAGTCACCCAGATTAGATTTTAAAATCCAGATGGGCGGGGTAAAAATGGAATGTATGTATGAATGAATGAATGAATGAATGAATGAATGAATGAATAGGCAACCTGAGGTGGTCATCCCTTACCAAGACAGGGTTATGCTGCCTTGACCAGTTGTACCAGGTTCAACAGACATGGTAAATACAGTACATCCGTTTCTCCACAGCATGTGCCCATCTATACCTCTATGAGCAAGCTGGGAGTTGGCTAGTCCCTAGATAATTAACAATATAAACGAGGTCAAGTGTTCCCTGTTTCGAATTCTTCATCTTACTGAAGCCATGCTGGGCCTGGATGTTACCCGTCACATGATTTCATTTAGGTTGCTGGGTTGGTAGCATTCCTTCCCCCACCCTGCAGTTTCAGGGCCAGAGTCTGAGACCTGGGAGCAGGCCTTTGTGATTTCAGTAGGTCTACTCTAAGTCTTGATCCAACTCACTGTCAAATCCGCTCACAAGTGTAAGCCTTGCACCTTGTTGGTGTTCTCTCCTGTGTAACAGATGCAGGCTTAGCATTTACCATTCGTGCATCATTCTAGGATGGAACAGTCTGTTCTGACAAAGCAGCCACAAGGTTATTCTCTGCTACCAGGATCACGCCACTCCATTCAAGCAGAACAACCAGGCATGTTTTCCATGGGCAATGTTGTCTACAAGGCATGAGATGTACAACATGTGCTCCACCGAAAGCTCTCTTGGTATGTACCTGTTTAACTTGTTATTCACATAGAAGACATTTTCCATTGCCGTTTTGATTTTGATGCATTTACATAGGAACATACTGAACCATACCATGAAAGAAAAAGAGGCCTTCAGTGCTGCACTTGTTGTGCTCCCAGTTCACTGCTGCAGGGAGTTTTCTGAATTACAACAGAGTATTTTGAATTTTCTCAAATGCGAGGCAGCACGAATCAATATTTCAAGTGGCCAAGGAAGATCAGCAAAGGTGGGCATCACAGAAGAAGATTGTATCAGTAACCTAGTGTGGGTTGCCAGCACCCGGCGAAAGACAAATATTGTGCCCCCACAAGGTTGCCTTGGGAAACAGCCAGGGGGGGGGAGCTCAGCTTGGCTCCAGCAGAGCCCCTTCCCTGCACCACCCCCTCTATGTGGCCCAGCCACCTACTTTGTTTACACTACGGAAGGGAGGCCAGGCTGCTCCAGGCCGGCCTTTACCCTCTGGGCCACCCTCTCCAGGTGGCCATTGCCAAACCCCCACCACCACCATTGCCTGCCCAGGGGGGCAAACAGAGCAAATGAGGCAGCTGCAGACAGGAGAGGGGAGATGGGAAGAGGCGAAGCTCATGCGCTTTCTTGCTTGCTGTGCGCTCCACCTTGCCCGATGGCTCCTTGGCAGGGCTGAAATTTTGCCCCGCTAAGAATTTTGCACCCAGGGCCACCGCCTCTGTGGCCCTACTCATTCTACACCAGCGGTTTGTATTCATTTGGTCCTTTGTATGATTATCTCTTCAGTTTAAGATTCTGCTCTGAATAAAGCCAGAGGAAATACCAAGAGTTGACAGTTCTACTGAGATAAGCTATCTAGGTCAGTGTATGACCTGGTTGTCCTCATCGCAGGACGACAATATAGTTTCAGATACTGAAGCAGTGCTGTTAATTGCAGCACACACAGTTAGTGCTTTGTTGGCTTTAAAAAAAAACAAGCAGCATTAAAGTAGGTACACAGGTATTTCTGGAACCAGTTTAGAATACTGGAATATCTTAACCTAGAATATTAGAACCTGTGCTTTCCCATCCAGTATCAACCCTAGGTTATCTGTTTAACCATTCAACATCTTGCTCTTCAAATGGGGAGAGAAGGGGACATACTTATCCAAAAAAAGACCAGTAAAAGTTGTTTTCTCCGTTCAAGGGCACATTTTTGGAGTAGCCATCCAAATAAAGAGCCTGTGTTTGGACTGAAAGCCCTATCAGCTGAACTCTCTTCTCTCATAAGCTTCAGGGAATGATTCTGTTCGCCTCTACGATGCAATGGTTTTTACACTCGAGCTTTGCTTTGCATGGGGTCACCTTGCCATTTGTGCACTGCAGCTGCCCCACTTTCACTTCAGAGTGCTAGGTCAGCACTCCGATCCAAAAGTTCCCAGAGGGATTTGCAAGCAAAACTAATTTCCCCGTACACATGGATAGCTCAGTGGTTTAGGCATCTGGCTGTGGAGCCAGGGGTTGGGAGTTCGATCCCCCACTGTAACTCCTTGATGGGAGCTGGACTCGATGATCCCTAGGATCCCTTCCAGCTCTGCAGTTCTAAGATGATGATGATGGATTGCTTATTGGAAAAACTGGGTGCAGAGGAAAGACAAATTGTCACTCTGTTTCAAAGCTACTAGTATTAGCACCACACACATAGGTTATACAAAATATATACTGTACAGAAGCTTGATTCTGGTTTGTTTGTTTTTCAATTAAAAAAATAGCACAGTCCATACTCCTGGACTTGGGCAGCCAAAAGGATCCGCTCTTCCCTCTCTCCCTCCTCCTCCCTGATTGGAATTACCTGCAATCAGGATCCTGTTCTTTCAGCTCCGTCAAGGCAGACTGAAAGCCTTACTGTGTTGTCCCCTGGTCACTGAACAGTGGTCAGCCAATCAGAGACAAGACATCCCCGCATCCTCTGGATTCTCTCCCTCTGCCTCTGTTCCCTGCAAACAACACGGGGAGAAAGGGAGGAGAGAGTGAGGAAGGAAGAAAAGAAAAGAAAGAGCAGAAGAACACAGACAACTATGCTGCAACCAGAAATGGAAAGGCAGGGGGTGCTTTCTGTAGTGTGAAGCTGGTCAAACCAACGATTATTCTCTAAATGTAAAGCCATGATTTTTTCTCTCCACCTCAAGAAACAGTTTGGAAGAAGACAGGAGGTGCAGTTATGAATTAAGAAAGCTGGGGGCTATCCTTTTGGATGAAGATTTTTAATAAACCTAACATTACTATTAATTCAGCGCACGAGGCACCAGTTTCCATGAGCTGCTGACAGTTCCCTCAGTCAAAGGTTCTGTTCTTCCTGCCATTTCAGCCAACCAAATGTAATGGCTGGCATCCTTTCAATATTTACACATGTGCAACTGTGGCAGCTGATGTGGTGATCTGGCAATATATATCACCATCAGAGCACCACAGCAGCTTCTACAGTTGGCAGTTTGTGCACAGATAAACAGAATATGGGCCAGCGTTTTTTTGGAAAGTACTATTACTACTACTACTACATTGTTGCTGTCATCATCGTTGCTGTCATCATCATTATGATTCTTTAAATGATATAGGAATTACTATTGCTGCTATTATTAATTGAATACTTTTAAACTATCTCTCTCCCAAAGATGCCAAGGTGCAATGCAAGATTCCATGATGGTCTTGTAGTTTTAAAATGCAGTCAAAAAGAAAATGCAATGAAGGCATTAAACGCCTCAGAAGGCAGGAAATCTAAAAACAACAGCAACGCCATAACAGCTAATCTGTTTGGCCAAATAAAGAAGGTTCATTTTGCTGCTGTCAAATTAATGCTGATCTGTGTAACAAAAATACAGTGTTCCATAAACAAGGTGACATAACAGAGAATGGCCTTTCCCTTGCAAATACAATGTATGAGAGGTATCATGAGATGTATGTTATTATTTTTCCCTTGAGTGGGTTGCTCTTGGCTTGACGCAATAGGTGCTTTCACATGGAGAGCAACAAGTCAGCTGGTTAATCCCCATGTGGGTCAAAATAGATGAGACTTTTTAAATTTTAATTATAATTGGCTCTGCAGTGTTCTTTAGACAATGAAAGAGATCTCACTGTCCTAGCATGAGTTTCTTTCTCACCTCCACATTTTGAAAATAGCATGCTTTATTTGTGTGAGGAGGACAGCAACACAGATGATGGTCTGTCAACCTTTGACCCAGTCTCCCAGGGACCCCAAAGGCAAGGTCATTGGGAAGGAGAATGTGATACACTCTCCTGGGACAGTAAGACACAAATGGCTGCCTACATGGTGATGTCTGTTATAGGCATGGGACCACCATATCCTCAGGACCAGTATGTGCTGTTTCACTTATCCGCACTCTGAAAATATTAAAAATATTAAAAGAAAATCCAGAAAGACTATTTTAACACGTATTGCCAGACCTGACCACTAGAGGGGGCCAGATACCATGGTATGGCTATTTGTTAATGAAGAATACATAGCATGGTCTCTGGTGCCATCTACTGGCCATTTATGGTAATACATGTAAAATATTTGTTGGTTTATTTTTTTTTCATTTTACTATGATATGTCTAGGTACTATTATTCATGATTTTCCAAGAGTATCCAGGGTTGGCTTGGAACCAAACCACAATGGATATGGGAGTCTTACTTCTAAGAGGGAGAGGAAGGTGGATGATGGATATAAGGGCAGCTTTGCCACCAAAAACAGAGGGGACCACAAAGAATGAGGAGAATCGTGGGGAATTGGGCTGAATGTTCCCCTGAAAAAGAACCAGATGGGATTACATCTATAATAAAGAAGATCCCTGGAAGGGGAGGTTAGTGCAAAGGGGGAAGGTGAGAAGGGAGAGAATCCCAAGGTCCCACCTAAATCCTTTTACTGGCAGGGGGAGAAAGGAGGGAAGCAAGAAAAATTGGGAAGCTGGACCCCACCCCACCCCAGGAAACAGAGTCTGGCACAAGAGAGGAACCCACAAGTTGTTATAGAAAGAGGAAGTAAGGCAGCTGAAGGCCAGGAGCCATCATCAGTCCAGGAGCGAGAAATCCATCCTGTAGTTTGCACTCATTGCAGGCATGGAGTCAGGGGGAGTCAAGGCGGCCTGGGATGAGGGACTAGATCATTGCTGTGATCCAAGGGCTGGAAGAACATATTGGATGCTTCCCTTTGACCGAGAGACCCCTTGTGAGTGGAATGAGGGAGCCTGGAGTTGTGATACAAGAACTTGAACCAGCGAGAAGAACCAGGGATGTGGGAAGTGACTTGAAGACTTGTTCTGTTCACGTTCAACCCCTTCCAAGTTTAAGAAATCCTGTTTTGTTCAAAAACAGTAGTGTGTTGAGTATGGAGACAAGGATGGAAGAGGGACCACCTTCTCCCCAAGGAGGGTGTGGTGGGCCTCAGAGTTTGATAATCAGTCTTTGGGAAGTAAAGCATTGGCTTTATTTTACTGATTTAGTCAAATACCATGACTAGAGATTAAGCACATCAGCAGCAGCTAGTTATGGATGCAGTATTTTGTGTATTTGGCTCAATGCCATGTTGTGTAGTCTAATCCAGGGGTCCCCGCCCCCTGGTCCATGGACTGGTCCCAGTCTGTGGCCTTGCCAGGACTGGGCTGTAGAGGCAAATCTCCTCCCCCCCATGCGCAGAGGCATGCACACCCCTCCCACACACATACGGCCTCTGCCATTCATGCATGGCCCCTCCCACACATGCATGGCCCCTCCCACACACACATGGACACCCCCCGCCCTCACACTAAACCAGTCCCTGGAGGCAAAAAAGGTTGGGGTCCACTAGTAATCCATCTGAACCTGTGCCTCTTCCTTTGCTCACCTTAAATCTCTGACCCTGCAGATGTCATGACTTGGACATCAATCCAGCCTTCCCACTGCCTTTGAACATTGTTTTGTGGCTTGGGGAACATCTTGATATTTGAAATGTGAGCCCACGTTTTGTACATATTTCAGTGACTCTGATAAAGGCAGGGAACACTGTGGGACTTACATGCAAATAATAGGCATAGAACAACATACCATCATAGCACATTGAGTGGCAGTGTGGCAGAGTGGATAGAAAGTTAGACTAGGGCTCAGCAAACTTGCATTGAAATTCCTAGTTTGCTACAGAAATAAACTAGGAATAGTAATAGTAAACCACTCCTTGACTAGCTCAAAAACTCTACAAGGGTCATCATAACTCTGAAGTGGCATCTAGCAAGAACAACAGCTATACTCCACAGTTATAATCTTATTCAACATAGTAGTACCTACTGCGTAAACATGCATAGGTGATCGAGTTGGCTACCCATATACCAGTATGAATGTTCAAAATGCAAACACTGTATTTATCGCAGTGGATACATAATTGTTTAATATAGTGTCTTCATCTTTAGCTACAAAGAAGTAGGGGTCTCTTCCATCTGTATTGAAAGGGAAAACAGAAGTGAACATATCAATGTTTTTTTACAAACTCATCTGGTCTGCTCTATATGTAGGTAGATATGCACACTTTGCTGCAAGGTTTAATGTACAAAGCAGAGCTGTCTGTAATATAAATGGCAAATCACACAAGCCACAAATTAGGAGAATTAGGAGATATGCAAAGGTTAATTTGTCCAATATTAGGGATATACATAGGGAAGGAGGACAACTCCAAAATAGCTGAATGATCCTACAACAATTTTCCTGGGGATTATGCACAGTGTGTAAATAATCCTGACCCATAAATACATTTGTACCCCACAAGTTTATCTTATGGTTCATTCAAAAGTAAGATTTGTGGAAGATGATGGCAGTAGAATTTTAAATCTCAGAGAAAGTTTTAAAGGCTACTGGGATTATTTAGCAAATGGATATGTTCTTAATAACAATCAGTCTTCAAGGCGAAAAAAGGCTGAAGATTAGCCTAACACATTGCCCCCAAGCTCTCTTATGTCCAGTTATGAATGCAACAAGGGAGGTTGTTACAAACAGAATAAAAATAGCTCTCGCATCCTCTGCTCATGGGAACACTGCGGATCAATACATTTCCTGGCCTCTTTCTTCCCTCTCCTGTCTTTTACAGCTGAGAAGATCCAATTCAGTAGGAACAAGACTTAGACAGAGTTTGTCTTGCCCAGTTGCTTGGCTGCATTCACAGAATTTTACAGTGAGTCCAGATGTTGTCATCTTCCATTTGCAACCCTCCCAAGTTTGACTTCCACTTCCTTGGCCTTTTTTCTTGCCACGGAAAACCCGTTAAAATGGAATAGGTGTGATCTGGTGGTGGTTTTAAGATATTAAAGACGTCTTCTCTGATCCCACATTCTCAAAGGCTTTCCCAGGTAGAAATAAATCCCTAGAAAGTCTCGGAATCCGAAAAGGGTGAAAGGAAACTTTAAATTAAATTAAATTAAATTTTAACTTCCCAGGCTGATGACAATATTGGCATTTATGCAAGAAGACTGATAAAAAACATTTCTAGGATAAGTTGCAATTCAATGTTACTATAAATGCTTGCATACAGTTCTAATAAACTTACAGGATTGTCTTATATATGTCTATTCAGAATTACCCCCCCCACACACACACAAGCACATGTTGAATTGAATTAGATTAATTTATAGATACTGACAGAACTCTTTTGTCTGATAAACAAAGACCAATAATAATAACAACAACAATAACAATTATAACAACAACGGTGACAATAGGAACAACAACAATAACTAGAACTTTGGATGGCTCCTCTGATCGGGTCCCAATAGATGTTCAGTGCTTTGGCTCAGGACTGGATTTGACCCAGCCCAACCCAGGCCTTCTCCAATCTGTTCCAAGCCTAGATATGGCCGATATTCAGATTTCTGAATATCTGGAACCCACATTCCTCTTGAATGAGGACACCTAAATGGCAATACCTTTGAGGCGAACCTTACAGCATCGTAAAACCTGGCAAAATGGGAGACCAGAAAGAGATCATCCACCTTGCCGATTTGCAGACAAGCAGTTTTTCAGGGTTTTGAGCAAATCATCTCCCCAAATGTAATTGTCTTCTCTCCCCCCCTCCTGTTAGTATTGCCCTTGGGTAGTCAGGCCTGCCAATTGAGGTTGATCCAGGGTACACTGGGGGTTAATACAGACAGTTCCAACTCAACCCTGCTGGCATTTGGTTGAAACTGGTACATAGCCCCAGTTTTAGGTTAATCAGATACTGTTGCTGAATTTAGGTTACCTTATACTTTTGGTTCTTATTTTTGATCCACGTCTCAAGTCTCCCCATTTGATCTTTGTCCCAGACTCCTTCTTGCCACTAAAATTGAACTAACAGTTCCATAATTACCTGGGCCATTCTCCCCCCTCAACCTTTTCCTTTGAAAAAGGCAACGTCAGCTTTTCTTCAACCATCAGATATAATTGATTCTGTTATAGTCCATGAGAAACTAGGAGTCTCACTTGGCCTACACTTACTTGTATCTAACGCTGACGTACAACAAGTTCAGAAAATGACACAAAAGGACATCCAAGGTGAATGGCTTGTGGGCACGTAATCACTTTAAGTGAGCCTAGAGTCTTAAGGACACTTCTGAATGAACAAAGTTCTGCAAGGTATATGTAGCATTTACTGTTCCTCTGCAGCTTTTAAAAACCCATGCCATTTCTAGTTTACACTCTGGAGAGAGTGATTTATTAGGCTGGTGAGCAGCCTGTTTTTTGGGGGCAGGAGGGAACAAACTAATAATAGTTGCAATTGACTACAATACTCATTATACAGAATATAATCCAAGAAGATTTGAGATGGAAAACATCTATACAGGGAGGAATAATTGCAATCCCAGTTACCCAGATGAATAAAAGCTTCTCTCAAAGGTTACAACTCTAAACACTACAGTAAGCCACATGGAAGACCATGGGGTTTATTTCTGCTTGAATATATGGCTGGGAATGTAGTGCTACAGAGCAATCTTTCGTATGTTTACTGAGAAATCAGTTGTTCTAGCTCGACAGGACTTGCTCTTTGGAAGGTAGGTTTAGGATTTCGGTAAAGGTTCCCCTTGACATTTAGTCCAGTCGTGTCCGACTCTAGGGCATGGTGCTCATCCAAGCCGTAGAGCCAGCATTTGTCCGTAGACAGTTTCCGTGGTCACGTGGCCAGCACAACTAGACACGGAACACCATTACCTTTCCCATTGTGGTGGTACCTATTTATCTACTCGCATTTACATGCTTTCAACCTGCAAGGTTGGCAGGAGCTGGGACAAGCGATGGAAGCTCACTCCGTCGCATGGATTCGATCTTATGACTGCTGGTCTTCTGACCTTGCAGCACAGGAGCTTCTGCCTTAGTATATATAATTGATCTCTAAGTTCACACACAGTCGCCCACAAATATCTAGTGGTTTTGAAAAGAATTTGTTGATTTCAGACTAGGATGAAGGCTGTCACATATGGGATCATGTTGCTCAAAGGCAGGAAATCCTAAGCTAAGGCTGATACCTGCACTGGTGTGCTTCATGATCAGAAATGATGTAGTATAATGTTATAATAAACATAAATTGTGTGTGCTTGCAATTCCTCTCTCTTGGTCTTTCTGGTCTAAATCCACATAGGAAAGGTGGAGCATCTCAAATATGTCCCACCTTGTTTTAGTCCTGTATATCCTTACATATTCAATGTGCGTGACTAATAGGAGAAGTGACAAACATTTAAGACTGAGTAAATGGCCTACTTTTTTTTTGAAGGGCAGTTCAGGCAGTTGCTCATAGAAGTATTGCTGCTGATCTTCACAGATATATTTCTGAAAATGTTTAGCATGACTTCCATAGGACTGTGTTCTCTGGAAACATTTATTGTTGTCATGTGTTCTCAAGAAGTTTCATACTTCATTGTTATTAAGTACCGTTACATCGCCTTGGAAAAAACCTTGATGTTAGGAAGGTGTGATGGCAAGAGGAGAAGGGGACGACCGAGGATGAGATGGCTGGACAGTGTCTGCGAAGCAACCAACATGAACCTGACACAACTCCGGGAGGCAGTAGAAGACAGGAGGGCCTGGCGTGCTCTGGTCCATGGGGTCACGAAGAGTCGGACACGACTAAACGACTAAACACACACATCGCTTCTGACTTATTTTCAAGAGCAAATCAAGCCTGAGCTCTCTCTGGAGGCAAAAACGTTGGCGCTGAGGCTGTCCTACTTTGAACACATTGTGAAAAGGCAGGATTCTCTGGAAAAGACAATGATGCTGAGAAAGATGAAAGGCAGCAGAAAAAGAGGAGAACTAAATATGAGATGGATTGACTCCCTCAAATAACACACAGGCTTGAGTTTGCAAGAGCTGAGTTCAATGTTTTCCCCATTTCTTACAATGATGTCCTTTCAAGCATGCAAATGTTTCAGTGCTTCCTGGCTGAGATATCAAAGATGCAGACAAGGCACTATTATGTCCCAGTTAACCAGTTAAAAATGAAAGCAAGCCAATTTGCAAAAGCAGGATGAGGCAGGTTCCTGTTCAAATAAACAGACTAGCAATTAAAGATTCACTACATGTAGAATCAGGGCCATGAGGTAGTACGTACTGATAAGCAGACAAGCATGACTGTCTAGGCTTACCGGCAGATGGTTATTTATTACGAAAGGAAATTTATAACATGTATGTATAAAAGCATATAAGTAAATTGTTGGTGAGTGTTTGTGTTCAGTAAGAAAACATGGGGTTTGTTTATATTATTCAACAGCCATGACTGGCAAGGGATTGGAAGACTGAAAAGTCTCTCCCGCTTGGCTTCCCTGTTTGCTGATGGAAACATGGATGAGTTCCCCCTCTCCTTAAGCTAGTCTATTGTTCTCAGGTAAAGTGGGAAATGCTGAGTTGCCTCTGTGTTGCAGCAAGATTCAATTGCCTATCCAGAAATCACAGTCTTATCCTTTACCTCAGCCAGCAAAATGGCTTGGCCCTAGACTTGTCAGGTCTCAGGGCGCAGACTGAAGTTTTAAGAACTGTTTTGCTTCTCTGGGTCTCCAGCTGGGAGACAAATATCGGGGTGAGGAGTGGTGAATGAGAATGAGGATGATTTGTCCTTGAGGTGGCTTTAAAAATTTGGCATCTATCCCCACCCAACCCTAGCTGATACATAAAGGGTTGATCAAATTATATGGATAATCAACCCTATGTCCAAAAACGTTTGAGTGTCTAGATTAGTGGTTCCCAACCTTGGGTCTTCAGATGTTCTTGGACTAAAACTCCCAGAAGCCTTCACCACAAACTGTGCTGGGAGTTGTAGTCCAAGAACATCTAGGAACTCAAGGCTGGGAGCCTTGAACAGTAGTGCATTTCGCTGAAAAGTGGCTGTGAAAGAGATTGATTAATCCCTTTAATACAATGCCGTCCATCAATGCTACTCTCAAAATTTTTTGCCTCCAGAAAGTATTGGAGAAATCCTTTCCTTTCTACCCATCTTTCTATTGGCTTCTAAGCAGCTGGATTCAGCACACTTCTTTCTCTGTTTGCTTTATACACTAAGCATGAACGTTGCCATGATTATGGAGCGACATCTAGTGATCAAATTAAGCCATGACTGAGGCTCAGACCACATGCTTATTTCCTCTTACAATGTTATTCTGCCAGACAAGCAAATTTTTCAGGGCTATGAACAGTTTTTTCCCTCTTGAATTCACACTGCTTTTAGATGCAGAATTAGTAGCACCTCAGACTGTGAGGTCCTGAATTTCACGACTCTCCTCCTCCTCCTCCTCCTCCTCCTCCTCCTCCTCCTCCTCCTCCTCCTCTCTCTTCTTCTTCTTCTTCTTCTTCTTCTTCTTCTTCTTCTTCTTCTTCTTCTTCTTCTTCTTCTTCTTCTTCTTCTTCTTCTTCTTCTTCTTCTTCTTCTTCTTTTCATAAATGGGGCATAAATCCATTTCTCCTTCCTTTCATGGGGACAGGGATTGGGCTAATGAAGCTATTTGAAGGGCTATCAAGGAGCAAATTTCTATTGGAGGTGTCCTGTATCTGGATTTCTGTCTAGTTCAAATCCAGTAGATAGGGAAACAGCCTTAATCAGAGGTCTTGAGTTTGCCCATCAGCAATTAGCATGTGGATGGCAAATTATGCAAGCGCACAGTTTGCCTGCCTGCAGTTTTGAGAGACATGGCATTAAAATTGGTGAGCTATATAAAATTCTGCAATCCTTTATAAATGTACATCTACATATATAAACAAGCACATCCAAATATGATCATATACTATTTTATCCTTCTTTTTTTAGTGAAGTGTGTGTGTTAAGTGGCCAGTTTAGGTGGCATGTGTGCAGACACACGCAACAACTGAGCCAATGTTTGGCTTGGCCTTTGGGACAGACCCTTTTAACAGACGATGCAGAGGGAAGGATAGTATCGTCCAACACCTCAGTGGTGTTCCTCAAACACTTCCCCTGGGAAACTCAGTGCCATATGATCCCAGCGACAGTCTTAAAATTCCAGTTCTCCTCAGGTTTGTGCAAATACTCCTCTGTCAGCTATACATTTTCAACAGGGTCAACACAAACAGGCGAGGTGAGATTTGGCCCAGGGGAGAACATTTGAAAGGGGAAGATAATAAATATATCATGCAATGAGTATTTTTGTTCTTGAAACAAAAGGTAAACATTCCTTATCCTTGTTTCTTTCAATGACATGTACAGTGGTGGTTGGTTGGAGTCAAATGGTGTCCTCTTTGGAATCTGACGTCAAAGTCTTTATCGAGTGTCGTGATAGTGCCGGCCATAAATAATAGATGACTTGGTTGGCAGTAGGGAAGAAGGGGCATTTGGTTAGAAAAACAACAACAACTGTCCAGCGATTTATATTTACAGGATCTGCGAAGGTTCATGGATGGGTTAGATTTCTATGGCATTGTTTCCTCCTCATTCCGGTCCCCTAGGAGTTAATTGCCAAGGTATTCTGAAAAACTAAGATGGTGACCAAATGGAGCGAGTGAGGTTGTTTCTTGTTTGAAACTCGGGGATTCAAGGTTGATGTTAAGAGGTAGGCCCTCTCAGAGTGCTAGAGCTGTAGCAGCTGCCCTAATTTGTTCAACATTACCAAGATGTGGACTACTGATGCAGCAGAAGTGTAGTGACTAAAAGAATGAGCTGAGATGCTTTTAATTAAAAAATCAAACCAGCCATGTATTCACATATATTTCTCTGCATAACAGAGCACTCCTTCCTCTAGAGGAAGTTTGCTTTGCCCTTAGAGGTTCCCAAATATCCAAGAAGAGAGGAACCAAGAGATGGAATGGGTCATCTCTTCCTGAGGTAGCAGTACTAATACAGTGGGCCCTCTACTTAAGGAATTAATCCGTATTGGAACGGTGGCTGCAAGTCGAAAAGTCTGTAGGTCGAATCTCCATTGACCTGCAATGCATTGAAAACCAATGAGCCTCGTGGCGCAGTGGTTAAAACGCTGTACTGCAGCTAAAACTATGCTCACGACCTGGGGTTCAAATCCCAGGTAGCCAGCTCAGGATTGACTCAGCCTTCTATCCTTCCGAGGTCGGTAAAATGAGTACCCAGCTTGCTGGGGGGGCAATGTGTAGCCTGTATAATTAAATTGTAAACCGCCCGGAGAGTGCTTGTAGCGCTATGGGGCGGTATATAAGTCCAATAAATAAATAAATAAATAAATAAATAAATAAATAAATAAATAAATAAATCCCATAACTGGCAGTTTTTATTCTATTTTTGTTCCATTTTGGTTTTTGTCTGGTCTGTAAGTCAATTCTCCGGCTGCAAGTCGAATCTAAATTTTGTGGCCAGAGAAGTCTGTAACTCAAAAAGTCTGTAAGTCGAGCCGTCTGTAAATCGAGGGTCCACTGTAATTTCCAAGGCATTCTGCCACTTTTTATGCATTTCTTCCGTTGCCCGGGATCACTGCAACCAGTGTCCGCCTATTCATCCGTCTCTAACTCCCCTTCTTTGTTGTGTGTGCCATTCCAGAAAATAAGCTGAGGAAGGTACCTGTTTTCTCTCCTCTTTAGGGTTATTGTTGCTGCTTTTAATGTTTCTACATTTATTTTTTGTTTTCTATTATATGTGTTGTAACTGCCCCGAGTAGTGGCTCAACACTAATGGGAGTGGGATACAAACTGAATAAATAAATAAAATAAAATAAATTCCCAGTTTAGAACTAAAAAGGGAGCCAGGTTCGGAATGAATTCTAATTTCCCAGGTCTCGATCTAATCCTTATGTCTAAAAGATGATTTGGTTGAAACCTTCCTCATTTTGAATATAAAATAATTGGTAGCAGTTGAGAAACTACATACTGTATGTAAATGTGAAACATTTCAGGGCTAAAGGCATCCTAATTCTGGCTCCTTGGATTCAGATTCCCCCCACACGTCTGTGCCTTCTGGATATTTCACAGAAAATGAGATAGATTTAATATACTGTACACACACACACTCTCTCTCTCTCCATACATTTTAGCTACTATTTTATTATCAGTTTCTGTGGACATTGATATGATGAGAGGGCAACTGCAAAACTAAACACCAGTTCACTGAACCTTGGCAATGTATATAGATTAAAATACAATTTTGTTTGTCAGTAATGAACAAGACATTAAGACCCTGTTGAAGAATTCTGAAAGGATAGTTAACCAAACTCATTAAATGTCTTTTATTTGCCGTTGAATTTTACAGACTGTAAAATAACTCCGTTAATACATAACAAATGTCCATAAAACTGAACTGTTCTCACCCTTAGGACTTTTTTTTCATAAGCTGTTTAAGAGGTCACTGTTGCAAATACAGTATTTAGATAGCTTTTTTAATGCTTCAGAATTAAAATTAAATCAAGTGACAATGCCGTTTATAATGGAGCAATGTATCAAGTTCCTAAAAAGAATGAAGTTCCTGAAAAGAAAGACTTCAAAGAACAATAACAGATGGCATTCATGCATTATTATGCAATATTTTCATTAACAAGGGCGTATTTATAGAAAACATTGTATTTGCATAGGTCCACTAAAACAAAGGGCTATCACTTTCAGGCCCGGGGCTGGGGCTTTCTTTAAAATAAGAAGCAACTTCCAGCCACTTCTAGTTCTGCAAAATAAAAAAATACATTAAAAAAAAACCTTAGACAAAAACAGGTATGGGGGTGGACACATGACCAAATTGCTCCCTGTATCAGCAAGTATAGGGAACAGGGGTGAGATATCTCTGAACGGTTCCCCCGCTGATAAATGCATTTTAAGTACTGCGGATGCTAAAATGCACTTTATAAATGTGATTATTGTTAGAGGGAGCTTTAAGAACTCTTAAGTGGAAAACTGTGGGGCAAGTTAAGATCTTAGATCAAACCTCAGACTAGATCATACATTCAGGATATTTCCCCAAACTGAGACGATGTGTATCCTTGAATAACGGGTATCTGGTGAGATTTAATTGGCATATTCACTCTTTTCGTAGTGACTCTTATCACTGCATCTTATTTTGACGTCTTCTAGAAATCTAAAATTAGCTGTGAATATTTGAAGGCAGCAGCACATTAAACCTTAGCATATTTGCTGCCAGAACTTCATGCTAACTACCAAAGAATCAAAAGGCTATCTGATTTGGAAAGAGACAGAAAAAGAGGTGACCCCACAGTTAGAACCCTTGTGGTTAAATTGGCCAATACCTTCCTGATTTTCTGTGATCAGTCAATTTCTCCCCCCCTCCCCCGAAGAGAAAGCCCTTTTCTGTGCAGATCAAAAATCAAGGTTGCCATAGAAACAGCAAAAAGTCAGTTATGGCATCCCAGTGTTACACTGGAACTTTTGCTGGGGAAATCATTTTGTGCTCAGATTTATTCTGTCAGAAATTATTGTAGTGTCTTGTGTGGCTGTACAGTGAATTTTTTAATTATTATTATAATTCCTCATGATAAATACCTCTCTCTCTCTCTCTCTCTCTCTCTCTCTCTCTCTCTCTCTCTCACACACACACACACACACACACACACACACACACACACACACACACACACACACACACACACACACACACACACACACACACACACACACACACATTTTATGTGTTAATGGGCTTTTAATATGATATAATAATATATTTTTGACTGAACAAAATACTTCACATATGATATATAGCATAGTTCACTGGCCCAACTGGTGGAAACTTCTGCTTATGAGGCTTATTGACTGTGCAAGCATTTGGAGCTTCTGATCATAGGCTGCCTCAAGAAGCAAGATAAGTCTTTGTGTATGATACTTTTCTCACCCCACATGGCATGATATCAGTAGGAGTGTTCCAATGCATAAACTGTGGCCCTGTGGTACATCCATTTTTGTTGTTGTTGTTGCTTAATCGTTAAGTCATGTCCGACTCTTCGTGACCCCATGGACCACACTAGGCCCTCCTGTCTTTACCTCCTCCCAGAGTTGGGTCAAATTCATGTTGATAGCTTCAATGACACTGTCCAGCCATCTCGTCCTCTGTCTTCCCCTTCTTCTCTTGTCTTCACGCTTTCCCAACATCAGGGTCTTTTCCAAGGAGTCTTCTCTTCTCATGAGATGGCCAAAGTACTGGAGCCTCAGCTTCAGGATCTGTCCTTCCAGTGAGCACTCAGGGTTGATTTCCTTCAAAATGGATAGGTTTGTTCTCTTTGCAGTCCAGGGGACTCTCCTCCAGTACAACAATTCAAAAGCATCAGTTCTTTGGCGGTCAGCCTTCTTTATGGTCCAGCTCTTACTTCCATAAATCACTACTGGAAAAACTATAGCTTTGACTATGCGGACCTTTGTGTTGGCAAGGTGATGTCTCTGATTTTTAAGATGCTCTCTAGGTTTGTCATCGCTTTCCTCCCAAGAAGCAGGCATCTTTTAATTTCATGGCTGCTGTCCCCATCTGCAGTGATCAGGGAGCCCAAGAAGGTAAAATCTGTCACTGTCTCCATATCTTCCCCTTCTATTTGCCAGGAGGTGATGGGACCAGTCGCCATGATCTTAGGTTTTTTTTTTATGTTGAGCTTCAGACCATTTTTTGCACTCTCCTCTTTCACCCTCATTAAGAGGTTCTCTTCCCTAGCAGCGTGCTGTGGTCTGCCAACTGATGACTCATAGACCTGCACCAGTCGGTGTACCACCACGTTGAGAAGTAGCATTATGGTTTGGTAGCAGATGATGAGTTAGAACCAAGTTTAATCTATACCATCAGTATGTCTGAAATCAATTAGGCATATTCTACAGGAGAAAATAAAGTGGTGAATGTCAATGTGATTTAGTGGTTAGAGTGTTGGATGGGAATGTGGGATATCTGTGTTCTAGTTCCTACTGAACTATAAAACACATTGGTTGATTTTAGACCCATCTCTCTTTCTCAGCGTAAGGGACGTGGTGGCGCTGCGGGCTAAACCGCAGAAGCCTGTTCTGCAGGGTCAGAAGACCAAGCAGTCGTAAGATCGAATCCATGCGACGGAGTGAGCGCCCATCGCTTGTCCCAGCTCCCGCCAACCTAGCGGTTCGAAAGCATGCAAATGCAAGTAGATCAATAGGGACCACCTCGGTGGGAAGGTAACAGCGTTCCGTGTCTAAGTCACACTGGCCATGTGACCACGGAAGATTGTCTTCGGACAAACGCTGGCTCTATGGCTCGGAAACGGGGATGAGCACCGCCCCCTAGAGTCGAACACGACTGGACAAAAATTGTCAAGGGGAACCTTTACCTTTACCTTTACCTCTTTCTCAGCATGATCTGTTTCATAGGGTTTCTGGGAAGACAAATCTGGGAGAGAGGAATCATGTGTGCTTTGAGTCCTTAGAGAAAAGCTTGAATGCAAATTT
This sequence comes from Pogona vitticeps, assembly GCF_051106095.1. Classification (NCBI taxonomy): domain Eukaryota; kingdom Metazoa; phylum Chordata; class Lepidosauria; order Squamata; family Agamidae; genus Pogona; species Pogona vitticeps. The sequence continues at coordinate 206,678,876 of NC_135783.1, forward strand.
AAATTTAATTGTTAATGAAATAAATAAATGAGAGCTTGTTGGTTAGAAACCATGTAAATCTTCTCACCAAAGTTCAGTATGCTTAGTTAACACTCTGGTAGTTAAAACCTCAAAAAGCCTCTGGGCTGCAAGGTTGTAAGATCAGCAGTTCGAATCCACGCAATGGAGTGAGCTCCCGTTGCTTGTCCCAGCTCCTGCCAACCTGGCAGTCTGAAAGCATGCAAATGCGAGTAGATAAATAGGCACCACCACAGTGGGAAGGTAATGGCGTTCTGTGTCTAAGTCGCACTGGCCATGTGACCACGGAAACTGTCTACAGACAAACGCTGGCTCTACGGCTTGCAAACGGGGATGAGCACCGCCCCCTAGAGTCGAACACGACTGGACAAAAATGGTCAAGGGGAGCCTTTACCTTTAGTTAAAATTTGCATCCATTTTCAGATTCCAGAGGATATGGAGGTTTACATCTGATGACTCAATATTTGTATTGCTTTCTTGTCATCCCATACGTAGCTAGTTGAGCCACTTTTAAAAATTTGGTAGGGTATATTGCCACTCAAAGAACTGAGTTGAGGGAGATCTATTCTGCCCTGTTTCCAAAGTGCTAAAGACAGAAACAGACACTGAGACAAATCCACGGAAGATGGGTGCCAGAGCTTTGATTTCCTCCTTCCATTGTAGGATAGAAAAAAAGGAAGAAGTAGCATTTGTTCTTACCACTGAACAGCAGGAGGGGCGAGAATCCATTGGCTTGTTATTTCCCCGCAATATAATAGACTTCACGCAACTCTTAAAAACCATAAGTTTCAGAAATTAGGGGAAATTGTGTAGTCACAATTGTCAGACAGCTCAAGAGTGTCTTCAGTCTGAGTAGCTGGAATCTTGTGCCAAGGAGCTTCCTCAGCACATGGCATGAGAGAGTTAGAGGTCACCAAAATCACCACCTCCAATATGAGGATAATTTGTTTTGCCTACAAAAAACAAGAGGATATGGAACATCTGTGCAAACTGTTTCAATGGGAGACCACCCCAGGAGATATGCAAAGAATGGTTACATGAGAGCAGCAGTGGAAGTCTACCTACACCTAGACTTCAGTGGAGAAAGTGTTCCCAACATTTTGAAACAACATAAAGGAGTGGCAGAAACCGGCTGCTTGTGGTCCCTCCACTGAGAGAAAGATGGCATATTAAATAAAGGAACTGAAGGATCGGGCCCTCTACAGACAAAATATCTACCATGTGGAAGCTTCTTTTAATTGTTCTCTATATTCACTCACTCACTCACTCACTCACTCACTCACTCACTCACTCACTCACTCACTCACACACACACACACACACACACACACACACACACACACATGACAGGTGTATGGAGAGGAAGAGAAAAATTCCCCAATCTTTGTGGCAAGCCATTGCTTATGAATAAGTTGTTAAACAGAGATAGCCCTCATGAATTTTCCCTCTGGAGGTGATGATGTGATCAGACGGGAGCTGGCTTGCATTTTGGACCACCTGTGGCGCACTCCAGTGGGAGCTATTTCCTGGTGATCACATGACATACATGACATTGTGAATCAGCCTGATCCTGATCTATGTCCAAGCTGGACTTTTGGGGCGGGGGCAGCTAGAGCAATTCTTCCATGCAAGAAATCATTGCTTCAAGATAAATCACTCACAGCAAAGCAACCTTCTCTCTGATCAAACATGATCCATTCTCATCATCCGATCACACCCTGAATATGTATGGCCTGGTCCTAAATCACTGACAAAAAAAAATGTTATTCTCACTTTGTTCACCGTTAAGTGTTCTGTATCTGTGAATCTTTTATCTTGCATAATGAATGCCTGTGGTGTTCAGACTCTTCTTCTTTTCATAACCTTCCATCCTGTTGATGACATGTTGCCAGCTCTGCTGTTAGGCACAGTGAGGCAACCATGAAATAGCAGCAAGTTCTTTGTAATTTAAATTGTTCTTGTCGTTTTTTTCTGCTAAAAGTAGGAAAACGTGGGGGCAGCGGAGATCCTCAGGTGACAAAATAACGTGGCTGGCTTTGAGTACTGTATGTCTTGACTTGGGTGAGTTAAGTTTGCCTCTTCCTATCAGATAATAAAGTGTTGCGTGCCAGGTCTGCTTTCACTCATATTGACTTGTATTCACTGATTTCCATAAGATGTATTACAATTAAGAGCGTTTCCAATGTTGCTTTGTATATATGCCTATTTCCCCCATGTTTAATGCAGTATTATGGCTTGTGTGCACCTGAAAAACTGTATCAAGGTGAACTGCTGGGTATAGCTCAGTGGTTTGGACTTGGGAGTTCGATGCCCCCACTGTGGCTCCTTGCCAGGGGATGGACTTGATGATCCATTGGGTCCTTTCCACCTCTGCAGGTCTAAGATGATGATAATGAAGGTTCAGAGGGTCTTCATGAGGATTAGCATAATTTATGGGGGAGCACACTAGTCTGGTTGTGCTAGGCTAGAGAAAGACTGAACCTTCTCCCCTTGTGGATTCAAGCCTCCTTTTCGGCTTTACACCTCTATATAGGGCTTTCATTCATGATTATCCCTGAACACTGGATTCCATCCACAGTCATGGCAAAAATGAGTAGACTAGGTACCAGGTTTTTTATTTCCAGAGTTGACAGTCATATGGAAAACAAATGGAGTAGTTGGAATTAATCTCAAAATCCTGTGTGTAAACAAGAGAAAAGCCCCCCAGGGCCTACTAAGTGACAGGTGAAAGGGATGTCCAGAAACAGCAGCCGGCTAAAACAGCAGTGGGGATCTCTACTGCCATGGGTGTTAAGAACTTGTCAGGCTGTAATACAAATGATTGGGTACAGAGCAGTAAAGTCCCAAAGCAGGAGTTGCTAGTAAGGACATTGCACTAGTTTGCTTGTGCTATCGTGTTTGATACAAAGCCTGAAATGTGCACCTTAATTCTTCGATCACTAAAAAGAACAATAAAGGTGGTGGTGGTGATGGAAAAGGTTCATATGTACTAATCTAATTGTTCGTTTCAAATGTTATTATGTGTCATCAAGTTGCCTCCAACCTACGGCAATCCTATGAATGAGGAATCTCCAAAATGTCCTGTCCTCAACAGCATTGCTCAGCTTATGTAAACTCAAGCCTGTAGTTTTCTTTAGGGATTCAATTCATCTCTTATTTGGTCTTCCTCTTTTCCTGCTGCCTTCTAACTTTCCCAGCATTATTGTCTTTTCCAGAGGATCCCACCTGCTCCTGATGTGCCCAAAGTAGGTGAGACTCAGTTTTATCATTTTTGCCTATAGAGATAGTTCAGGTTTGATTTGCTCCAGGACTCACTTGTTTGTCTTTCTGACAATCCAGGGTATCTGCAAAGCTCTCCTCCAGCACCACATTTCAAAACAATATATATATTTTTCCTGTCAGCTTTCTTTCCTGTCCAGTTTTCACACCTAAACTAGTGGTCGGGAATACAAGAGTGTAGATGATCTTGGCCTTGGTCTCCAGTGACACCTCCTTTCGATGATCTTTTCTAGTTCTTTCATTACTGCCCTTCCAAGTCTCAGTCTTCTTCTGATTTCTTGGCTGCAGTCTGCATTTGTATTGAGAACTGAACCAAAATATACAAAATCTTTCACTATTTCAATTTCTTCATTGCCAACAGTAAAGTTGTGTAGTTCTTCTATATTCATGATTTTTGTCCTCTTAACATTCAGCAGCAGTTATGCTTTGTCACTTTCTTCTTTCACATTTGCTTTAAAAAAGTCATTTCAAGTCATTGCTGCTTTCTACCAGTAAGATGGTGTCATCTGTATATCTTAAATTATTGATGTTTCTTCCTCCAGTTTTCACCCCTCTTTCATCCGAGTCTAGTCTGGCTTTCTGTATGACATGTTCTGCATACAGACTGAACAGATAAGGCGATAAAATGCACCCTTGTCTGACCCGTTTGCCTAGAGGAAACCATTCTGTCTCTCCATAATCTGTCCTTACAGTAGCTTCTTTCCCACAATACAGGTTGCAATCAAGTGCTGAGGCACATTCATTTCTTTCAGTTTCTTTGTTGTAGTCTATAAAGCACAGACTGATCTTATGAAATTATCTGGTTTGCTAAAGTAGCTGGTGGATATCTGCAACATGATCTTGAGTGCCTCTTCCTTTTCAGAATTGAGCTTGAACATACAGCATTTCTTGTTTCATATAAGGTAAATTCAGGAAAGCTGCTTTCTATTAGGCTTTCTCTTGTTTGACTGTTATAGTTTCTAACGGGACAACACAATTCTCTTATGGTTTTTCCTCCTATAAGTACGTACAGTATAGCAATACTGCTGGATAGCTCAGTGGTTTAGGTCTCTGCCTGTGAAGCTAGAGCTTGGGAGTTTGATTCATTATTGTGCCTCCTTGACAGGGGCTGGACTAAGTGATCCCTAGGGTCCTTTCCAGCTCTGCAGTTCTAAGATAATTATGATGATGATGATTGTAAAGGAAGTCATTTAAGAAACGCAGCTCCTTCTTGCTTATAGACTCAGGCTGGCTGTGTACCCTTTTTTTTTTTTTAAAGTACAGTCCTCTGTTTAAAGGGCTCTCCAGTCCAAGCCCAGTTTAAAAAGAAATGGCCATGGGGAAGGAAACCAGGAACTTTGAAGGCACCCATCTGGTGTTCCTTCCAATCTAGCTAACAACATATAGTCTTATATTTGATGAGATGTATTTTATTTCTCCTTAAAATACAGAATCACTTATAAATTGGATCTGTAAATATAAATTGCTGTATACCCGTTTCACTGAAACATTTCTGTGCTTTTTGGTTGATGAAAATGACCCATCCTGTGGATTTCCATGTAAAGCTAGGCATAGCTGAATAGATTCAACACTGACCAACGATCTTTTCTGATGCAGTCTTGAAGATCATAAATTGCCTCTAGGCATTATTGGGAACAGCCAGCCTACAGGTAGTCATTACTCTTGTCACTGTGAGACATTCATGGACCGGCAACTATTACCATGAACTGAAAGCCAATGTCATATGTATTTTCTGTCTATAAACAACATCAGAACGCTGCATTAATTCTTGGCTTTGATTGAGTGGGCTAGTGGAATGTGGATAAATAGGAACAGATTATGCAGAAAAGTCAACATTGAGTTGTTTGTGAATGGAGAAAAAAATATGAATGCATCAAAAGTAAGGGGAAGGAAGAGACTTAATTTTCTGACAAATCTTATTTTCAAGACAACACCACTAAGAGAACCCTTACAGGGTAAGAGTGCGTGTAGAAAAATTTGGATCTTTGAAAGACAGGCTAAGGGCTACTTTTTGAAACACATGTTCATATCTTGATTTAAGTACAAGCTAATTTTTTTCATGCACAATTAAGCCATCCTAGACCAACTAACTTGTAGCAGGAGTCATTCCAGCTTGCGGGGAGGGGGTGGACAGCAGAGTCTGTGCTGTAGATTCTGCTGAGAGATGGCTCCACTTGAAACCTCCATGCTCTGAACTATTTTCATCCGAGATGATGTTAATAAGGCTTTTGTTACTTTGAGAACTGGCGCCTGAGCATAGGTATTTTCTTCTTCCTTCCCCCTTCCTTTTCTTTCGTGTCGTGTCTTTTAGATTGCAAGCACACAGCTTTATTCATTTTTTTAACTAAGAGAAGCTGTCTGGGGTGCCTTGCAGTGGGACAGCAGGCCAAATGCTTTCAACAAATACCATGGATAGAACCCTTCCGACTACTATGAACACAGTACTGTCTGGTGTTTACACTAAAAGGATGAAAAACTAGGAAGTAGAGCATGTAAAGTATATAGGCCAGACTAGCATGAACTGAAGATATGTTTTTGTGGCCATTCATAACAATAAGAAGCTTAATCAGTCACTACAGTTATGTGCATGAAGTAAATGGTAAAGGTTTATCTAGTAAGTCAGCATTTTCAAGTCAGGTGCCATCCAGATGTTTTGGGATACAACTATCACGTGAAGCAGCCCTTAGAAAATTAGTTTGTAAAGTAATTCCCCCCATTACTATTTATTTCTAAAGGAAATCAACCCCGAGTGCTCATTGGAAGGACAGATCCTGAAGCTGAGGCTCCAGTACTTTGGCCATCTCATGAGAAGAAAAGACTCCTTGGAAAAAACCTTGATGTTAGGAAAGTGTGATGGCAAGAGGAGAAGGGGACGACCGAGGATGAGATGGCTGGACAGTGTCTGCGAAGCAACCAACATGAATTTGACACAACTACGGGAGGCAGTGGAAGATAGGAGGGCCTGTCGTGCTCTCGTCCATGGGGTCACGAAGAGTCGGACACGACTAAACGACTAAACGAACGAACAAACTATTTACTGTCTTTCAAAACCAAGTCGTTTCATAATGTTGGAAAAAGTAGTCATGTGAAAAAGAAAGTACACCCTCTTTGAAGTCTAGGTTTTTACGTATCAGGGCATAATAAAAATCATCTGGTCCTTTGCAGGTCTAAAAATTAGATAAATACAACCTCAGATGAACAACAACACATGACATATTACACTGTGTCATGATTTCTTTTACAAAAATAAAGCCAAAATTGAGAAGCCATGTGTGAAAAACTGAGTGCACCCTTACTGCTTCCCTAGGAACTAAGAGGCTAAGTAGCAGCCAGGTGCTGCTAATCAAATGCCCTTGAGTAATTGATCATCAACAAATGTGGTCAACTTTATAAAAGCCAAAGTTTTAGCAGTTTGCTGGCCTGGAGCATTCAGGTGTGTGTTAACATAATGCCAAGGAGAAAATACATCAGCAACAATCATAGAGAAGCAATTGTCACTGCCCATCAATCTGGAAAAGATTATAATGCCATTTCCAAACAATTTAAAGTATTTCATTCATCTGTATACCAAAATATCCTAGAGTCAAATGTGAGGCCATCTGTCCAACAGCTAAAGCTCAACCTAAATGGAATCATGCAACAGGACAATGATCCCAAGCATACCAGCAAATCTGCAACAGAACCGCCGAAAAAGGAAAGAATCAAGGTGTTGCAATGGCCCAGTCAAAGTCCAGACCTCAACCCAGTTGGGATGCTGTTACAGAACCTTAAAAGAGCTTTGCATAAACAAACGGCCACAAGCCTCCATGAACTGAAGCAATGTTGTAAAGAAAAGAGGGCCAAAATTCCTCCGCAACAATGCGAGAGACTGATGAAGTCACACAGAAAACGATTCCTTCAAGTTATTGCTGCTAAAGATGGTTCTACAAGCTGTTGAATCAAAAGATGTGCTTAGTTTTTCACACATGGCTTCTCCATTTTGGCTTCAGTTATGGTGACTCTTGCCAGTGCTTCCTAAAATATTCTGAAGTGATTTCCCAGTCCTTTCTTCTGGGAGTGTCCTTGAACATGCAGCCTGCCAAGACTATGCATGCCATCTCTTCTGTAAGTACACCAACAAAATACAGTGGTATCGCAACTTGCGAACATCCTTACTTGCGAAGGATTTGGGTTACGAATGGCTCCATTTGCAAAAAGCTGCTTCGACCTGCGGACGGAGCCTCGACTTAAGAACCAAAAAAGAGAAAAAAACTTTCCTGCCTTTTTTTGACTTAAGTTCACCTTAAGTCAAAAGAAAAATTTAAAAAAAAATCACCCCCTAGTGGCAGAGTATGGATTAACCGGCTTTGCATTAATTCCTATAGGAACTAATGCCTCTACCTACGAACAGCGCCTCAACATACGAATGAAAAACAGCAGATATAGATTAAATGGTTTTCAATGCATTCCTATGGAAAAGTTTGCCTCGACTTACAAACTTTTTGACATACAAATGCCATTCCATACGGATTAAGTTTGTAAATTGAGGTACCACTGTATATCTGATCCTTGTTAATCCCCATCACTACCACCAAATAAACTCATTATTTGGTGGCATTATTTATAAATCATTATTTCCATATTCTGATCTGCACCCAGTGCAGTTATTGGCTATCCTTTCTGGGGAATGATGGGAATTGTAGTCCAGCACATCTGGAGTGTATCCAGGTAGGAAAAGATACCGTATTTTATGCTATGCTTTGTGACTAGGAGAAGAATCCATTTTTTTCCATTGTAATCCCTGAGGCAAGTGGGATGGGTTCTCCAGCAAATAAGGCAAAGATACAAACATCAAGAACCTTTCATTAAATTTGTGTGCACTAGGGTTAGAAGGCCCACCCATATAAGTCTTTCTACAGTTTAAAAAATACACCAAAAACCATCAAGTACAATAAAAAAAATGAAGTCTTTATTCTTTTGGCTCAACTGTAATGTGGCTTACCGTTCTTTATGGTAATAGCATTTTCCTGCATGCAGTTCACCAACACACAAAGTCAACAGTTTCAGTAAAAGAAGGAATTAACATTTAATTTTTGCTTGTGAATGGAATTAAAAAAAAAGTCCTGATGTGATCAGATATACAAGTTCGCTACTTGGTTCTTGTGGGGGGGAAATTATAATTGTGGAACTGCGTATAATATTTAGAAGACTTCTAGTGCAGCATGAATCAACAAGAATAAGAATAGTCTATGTAAACAAACACTGGAAAAGATCAAGAATTTTATGAATAAGACTAACTGCTGATGCAGGCAGTGCTAGGATTTCAGACAAGTCTTTCCCACCACATTTCAATTACAAGTTATAGCTATTTGGAAGCAAGTGCATTTTGGACTCAGTCTGAAAAAATCGCAGTAAGATGTGTGCAAAAATACAGTACTAATTTAAAAAGCAACCCAGGAACCTACCATTACCTCCATTCTCTCCGTTCGTCGTTTTATTCTACTCTGTGAAATCTTTCAAATAAAAAGTGTTATGGACAGAAAGTAACAACCATCTGTAACATCAGCCTGAAGATCAGTTTCTGTTTTGTCATTTATGTACAGGATGCTGACAAATAAAACTGAATGAGATTTTGTACACTATTTATATTTCTCCTTGGAGAACTCTAACCATGTATTTCAAACAGATTAAGCTGCTTTGCAATAGGATGTGTACAGCTGGCTACACCCTGTACTATGCTCACTCAAAATTCAAGAGAAGAATAAAAGAAGTAAGGGCAGAGCAAGAAGCTTTCCCCCTCCAAGCCCACAACCTCCCCACCCCCACCCCAACAGATGCAAACTATTGCTTGATGAAATGAGGAATGATGTCTGGTTGAACAAATTGTTTCACTTTTACCACTGACGTATGGCTTCCCATATTAGATTTCTGAACAAATCCAAGAAAAATACAGCAGCGAAGGCAAGATAAACAACATGCATCAGTGATAGCCTCCAAACTACTTATAATGGTACAGAATACATCATATTTTCCTGTTCAAGGCTTGCGAACGACACTTATTGTGGTACATATTTGACGCAATAAATATTGTGCACAAGGTCATTATTCCTTTGCTCAAACATGCACCACAGGGCTAAAGTAACTATTTACACAGACAGCATCTCATTGACCCATACGGTGTCAACTTTGCTGAGAGCAGAAGATGGCTAAACAATACTGCAGGAGAAATTAAAAACAAACATATATGTTGGATTATTCTCCCCCCTCTTTTGGCCAGTCCAATGTGCCAGACCTTTTGTAAGTGAACACATTTTGTTTCCTGTAGGACACTTAAGAAGAAGACATACTCTTTCCCTACAAAACTTTACATTCAGGTTGCAGTCCTACACACACTTACCCGGGGTAAGTCCCACCAAACTCAACAGAGATTATTTCTGAGTAAACATGTATAGGATTGTGCTGTTGAGTGACACCGATGTCAACTTAATTTCATGACTGAATGGTACATGTGCGGGGACATCTCTGTAGAATAACTGTTGATTTTATGAGACTTACAGGCACATTAATTTTTTTCAGGATGAGACATAAAAGATGTATACTGTTATTGAGCACCTCTGAATCTGGAGCCATCCTGAAACATGGAAGTATTTAAAACTCTTGTGCAAAGAAGTCTTATCAGTTTCCATGCATGGTCTATAAGTGCAGCATGCCTTCATGCAAATCACTTCTGCCTGTACACATTACAAGAGAATCAGACAGAACAGCTGGTCCTCATATTCCCCCTTCCCCCTGTACCCACCCCACCCCTAGAACATAAAACCCACTTACAAAAATAGTCACATATAATAGTAAACAACCTGTGAATTAAAAAAATGACAACCTCACCAAGACTGATTTCTGTAAAAATATGGCAAAAATGTGGCAGTTGGAATGCAAACAGTGGATACAATTATTGTACTTGAGTGTTTTATGTTATAAACACACATAACATCTCACTTTGCACCTCTCCGTCCGGTCCCTACAGTCTGGGTAGCCATTTTTCTCTTCTCTTCAGCAGTGTCAGCTGGTAATAAAAACAGTAACCTCCTGTCAAATTCCCTTTCCTGTTTCACAGAGCAGCATCTGGATTGACGAGGGGTCACTGTCTTGTTAATAGGCACTGACCTTAAGTATATATCTAACATTTGTATATATATTTATAGATATTTGTGTGTTTGTGTGTATGTGTGTGTGTCTCTGTGTGCAAAAACAGTCAGTTTGGCATAAACCTCCCACAGGAGTCCTTTTGAAATAATACTTTACTTTCTCAAGCTGTAAACAATTTGTCACAAAGTAAATTGTCCGCTTTGTTCATTTTTTACTGTCCCTGATATCTTTACCTTTATCTTCTTTTTCTGATTTGTCCTTTTCATATTTATCTTTGTCAGGCTTTGTAACACTATCATAGGAAGGTGGGGAGGTGGTGGACGGCGTCATATCATTTTTTTCAGGAGTTGAATTCTCATTGAGCTTGTCAATGATCATATCTTCTTTGATAAGAGTGTCATCACCAGCTTTGATTCGATCTTTGTTAAAAATGCAGGACACTTTTTTAACTTTTTGCTTTAAGAGGTAGCGCCTGAAGGCCCGCTGAATAATGACAGCAGATACTTCCTCCTGCTTTCGCTTTAATGTGGTGGTAATTGGTTCATAAGAGGCTTTTGAAGGATTGGCAGCCATAAACCGATCTTCCATTTGGACACGAAGGGCGTCCATTTCTTCGCTGTCTCCCAAAACGCGCTTGGTGAAAGCAAACAAGATGTCAAGGCAGTGAATTCTGTCCCCGCTTACCATGGGCAGATCCATTGCAATAAGCTGAACCTTGTTTGGTTTGGCTATTAGAAGAGGTGGATCCAGGGAAGCAGCAAAATCGGAGAGTTTACTAAACTCTATAAACTGGGTTGCATCTGGATCAAACTTTTCCCAGACCTCATAGAACATCTCAAAGTCATCCTCACTCAAAGGTTCTGCGCTTTCTTCTGTAGCAACACTGAAGTTCTCCAGAATAACAGCAATATACATATTTACTACGACTAAGAAAGAAATGATGATGTAGCTGACAAAGAAGAAGATCCCAACGGAAGGGTTGCCGCAGTCTCCCTTGACCGAGCTCCCCGGGTGGTCTATCTCAGGGTCGCAGTCTGGGGGTCCACTGTTGAGAATGGGGGCGAGCAAGCCATCCCAGCCTGCGGAGGTGGTGATTTGAAAGAGGCAGAGCATGCTGTTGCCAAAAGTTTCAAAGTTGAACATGTCATCTATCCCAACTTCTCTCTTCACGTAGGCAAAATTGGACATTCCGAAGATAGCGTAGATGAACATGACCAGGAAAAGGAGGAGCCCAATGTTGAACAAGGCAGGAAGGGACATCATCAAGGCAAAAAGCAGGGTGCGGATCCCTTTAGCACCCTTGATCAGACGCAGGATCCGGCCTATCCTGGCAAGGCGGATCACTCGGAACAAGGTGGGTGACACAAAGTATTTCTCAATGATCTCTGCCAGGAACATACCTAAGAACAACGTTTAAAAATAGGTTAGTTCAGAACATGTGTAACATCTAATGTGTGCAAAATGTCAAAAGCTGCAAACACCTGGTTTAAAATTATAACTAAAAGTTAATTAAAACCTTGCATGAAATGTTAATTAAAAGTACTTCCATTAACTTCCCACAATTTAAATTTATCATATTTTCAAAATAATTTTTATTGAAATAGATTTTTTCCTTACCCACAATAGATAAAATGACAACCACAAAATCAAAAATATTCCAACCAATGGTGAAATAATAATAGCGAAGTGAAATCAGTTTCAAGACACATTCTCCCGTGAAAAGAACGATGAAAATCAGATTAATTCGATATAAGTTTGTTTCCATTGCATCAGTCTGATCATCTGTTTCCACCATCATGGTGACCATATTAAGGCAGATAAGAATCATGATACTGATGTCAAAGGCCTGCTTTGTAACAAAATCGAAGACCATGCCTTGGAATTTGTTCTGTAGGAGAAAAACAAAAACATGTCTGTCCTGTATCTTGTAATTTACAGTGTAAGTCTTTGCAGATTTTACAGGGTACTAACAGATAAGTTGCACAAAACATACATTCACTGCGCATTATAGTAGTTAAGCTAGATGCATGAAGACAGTAGTGAACAACATATGCAGCCCTCTAGATTTCTGGGAAAGCCCTGGCCAGTCTCACTCCCAAACATTTTTGATTTTTAAAATTGTCCAAAAGGTGTGGGGGCAATTTTGCCATGTTCAGCATCCCTAAAAACCTTTGATTAGTATTACATAACCGATACAAGTTTTAACCAAGAAACTAAGTACAATGAGAATCGTCGTCTTGTGAAAAAATCATCTTGCGAGGTGCTCTATGCATCAGTCTCAAAAAAAAGTGTTGCGAAGCATCGGTCTAAAAAAAAAAATCCTGCAAAGCACGGTCATAGAAAAAAACATCTTGTGAGGCACCAAAGTGATTGCAAAAACCAATCGTCTTGCAGGTTTTTCATCCCACGAGGCAATCATTTAGCGAGGCACCACTGTATCTGTTAAATATTAGCACAGAAAAAATATTGTTCCTAATATTGCTGTTTTTTTGTAGCTCTGATTGTGTTATTTCTAATATCTGCAACTGCTTATAATACTGTGTGAAATTTCTTGATATTGTTCCCAAAGCCCCAATGACTTCAGTGGGGACCACTGAAGTGTGTTTTGTCCACAAGCGAGATGTTTCAATTGCCAGGTCTCTGTATTTTGTCAGTTATTTCAGTTCTTCCATTTTCATAATGACAAGTACACTAATTTTGCCACTCGATCATGTCCAATTTTGTAATCTGTTTGTGCAATCTTTGGACATTCGCAGATGGGGCATGACACAGTTTCCTCTTTTTCTTGGCAGCGTGGACATTTGCTGTTAGCATTAATTCCTTGGATCTTGGCTTTTGTCACATTGGTTTGGAGTGCTTGTTCTTCTGCAGCAGTTCCAGTCACACCCATGTTGAAATGTTTCCATTAATATTACTCAGCTGTTGTCACAGAATCATAGAATAATGAAGTCGGAAGGGGCCTATAAGTCCAACCTTCTGCTGAAGGCAGGAATACATATCAAGGGATGTCTATGTAGCAGTTTTCCCAGCTGTTTAAATGATAATGATAATGATTGCAACTAGAGGGTACAATGGTGTTTATCTTCTTTTGTTTACTCTACATTTTTTGAAATAAAAAAATGGGATGCGGGGGGGTTGCAAGGGTGAAGCACCCTTTGTACTCCAGGGATGGGAGTGTGCAATTGCAGGACCTCTAAAGGCTTATGAACCCCTTGCTCATTCCATAGCAGAGTAGAAGCTCTTGCTGTGTCCATCACACAGCCAGGCTACGAGGGAGGAAAAGACATGGCTACTTTCCACTGTTATTATAGGACAGTGGCTCTCGTATGTGATCTTGTGGTCCTTATCTAAACGGCATAAGAAAAACACAACAATTCACCAAAGACAGTGTTTCTATTTGCTATCATAAGACAATGCCCATTATTTCCTGTGATTAGAAAGGAAAAAAATGCCCTTTAAAACCTACTTATAAAAGCTTTTTTTGAGGGGGGTAAAAGCTGCTTTTGATACATTTTCTTCTAAACCATCACTCAGTTGGAGCCTGTAACTTAAAAGAGCAGCAAATAAATAATGGCAGGAGGGAGGGGGAAAAAGACTTACTGCTGGCCTTGGTATTGGTTTCTGTGGTTTCTTGGACCCCAGTTTTTTCATCGCATTGTAATATTTCTTCTGTTCTTCTGTCATAAATATGTCTTGACCTCCAAAGTAAACAAATGAAATCCAAACTGGTTACAACCAATTATTCTTTTTTAATTTTTTTCTAATCAAAATCATACAAACATAAAAACATTTAACACATAACAAAAAATACTAATTGTGCTTTATACTAATTGTCCTTTCTCCACCCATTTGGAATTTACATCCATTTCCCCCCTTCTATGGAGCCCAATCCCCATTCCAAAATTGCATTGACTCTTGTGAAAGCGTATGTGCCTTCCATTTTATTAATACAAAATCCACGAATTCTCCCCATATACTGCATCTATAAATATATTATTACTTACCAGCCTCTTAACTTTAATATTACATTAACTTACTGTTTATTATACCCTGAATCTCTCTGAATCTATACCATTCATTTAATTGAAAATTGTATAATAGTGTTCAATTACTACCCTGTTTCTCTGAAAATAAGACCTAAACTGAAAATAAGACCTAGTATGATTTTTCAGGATGCCCTACCCCAAAAATAAGCCGCAGTGAAGTGAAACCCCACCCTCCACCATTGTGCAGCAACCAGATGACGACATGACCGTTTGAATAAATGTAGATTGGTGAACATGGGAAAAAAAACGCCCCCTGAAAATAAGCTCTAATGCATTTTTGGAGCAAAAATTAATATAAGACCGTGTCTTATTTTCAGGGAAACACGGTAGCTACAGTTAATCTTGCTGCTGTGGGACTTTGGTCACACATGACCAACCCCCCCCCCCCAAAAAAAAAACAGAATAATACTGTATAATCTGTTAATAATGTTTTGCTAATCTTTTAACTCATCTTCAGTAATCTTTATTGGTAACATCATAAATAGTTTATCTACGGTAAAATCTTCATTTTACATACCGTTATTCTAGCAAACCATGAAAGTCCAATTTTTCTAAAATCATTTAACTTGTATTTTTATTTCTTACTTCAATTTATCATTTTTACATTTAAAAAAAATCTCTTTAAATCTTTCTAAACTCATTAGAATATTTATTCCTAAAAACTGAACAGACTTTGAAATATTAATGTTAAAATTCTTTTCTAATTATTTCTTTTTCATTTTATTATATTTATACAACAGGATCCTCTCTGATTTATGCCAGTTTAGCTATAGCCCCGTTATCTCTCAACATTCTTTCAAATACAGTTTTAACCCGTCAATGACTTTTAATGGATCTTCAGTTGTTAATAAAGTATCATCGACAGACTACACTAACTTTAATTCATCTTCTCCAATAACATTTGCTAGCAATTCTATAACTAGAGCAAAGAAGTAGAGATGGGGATATTCGTATTTGTAAATGAATATGAATATCCCCATCCCAGGTGCACCTAATGTGGGTCCGGAACTGGCCTGTCGTGCTGCTGCGCTGCTTGCCTCCCACTCGTCTCGCTAATTGCAGAAGTAGCTCTGCCCTCTTCTGGCTCGGCTGGCTACTCCAGGCAGGGGGTGGGAGGATAAATCTCCATGCACAGCAGCTGAGTGACCAGAAGAGCAGGGAGACAGCAGAATTACTTCCATGATTGGCGAGAAGAGCAGGAGGCCACTGGCGGCACAGTGGTGTGTGAGTGGATGGGCAGTCCCGAGGGCTGGACCCACATTAGTTGCACCTGGGATTCGGGATATTCGTACTTGTTTATGAATACGAATATCCCCATCTCTACAAACTATACTTAAGAGGGGGACTAGTACTACTGTTTAGGAGTATCCATTTGGTTATTCCATCATTTATTTATTTCTTTTCTTTATTTGCATCAAAATGTTGCACAATTTCAGATTACGAGTGTATATGAAATATAGGTAAAATTTAAAACAAATTAAAATGTTAAGATAATTAGACTATTTTTGACAAGAAGTGGGCTATTTCAGCGGCGTTATCTCAGTCAGTTGCTAGATCTTCCTTTATACATAGGGTGGGGCATAAATTGCATGCACGTAAATGCTGCATGGATTTAATTTCTTGACAGTCACACCGTTTCTGGTCAAAAAAATAAATAATGCTACATTAAACACGGTGAAAATAGACATATATATTTCTTCCCCCTGAATCTGCAAAGATTCCAATACCCTCCGAAATCCTTGGGAGAGGGGCAGCCACCCACTTTCTCCAAGCCCACAGTCAGTCTTCCACCTTTATTTCCTATTCCCCTTCTTCACCTATCATCCAACCCTACCTATTTGTTTGTTCATTTATTTATTTAACTTACATGCTGCCTACACTACCCAAAGGTCTCTGGGCGGTTTACAACAATGTTAATGTCTATCTTCTATGTATTCAAATAATACAGTGGTGCCTCACTTGACAACAATAATCCGTTCCAGCAAAATCGCTGTAGAACCAAATCGTCATCAAGCGAAAGAAAAAACCCATTGAAATGCATTGAAAACCGGTTCAATGCGTTCCAATGGGCGAAATACCTCATTGTGCAGCGAAGATCCTCCATAGGGCGGCCATTTTCTGGTGCCTGTTAAGCGAGGAATCCATCCTAAACACAGCAGGGAGCCATTTTGCACAGCGGGGTGCCATTTTGAGAGCCGCTGATCAGCTGTTTTAAAATCGTCATTTAGCAAAGAATCAGTTCCCGAAGCAGGGAACTGATCGTCGTGAAGCGAATTTTCCCCATTTAAACATCATTTTGAGATCACAATAGTGATCGCAAAAACCTCATCATAAAGCGGATTTGTTGTGGAGCGGTGTAATTGTCAAGTGGGCCACCACTGTAACTCCGTCTTAACTTTTTCTTAGTAGTAGACTGGGTCTTGCTTCTGCTCCAGTTTGGCCCTCTCTTGTTCCCATTACTGATCAACTATCAAACTCCACTCATGGAGCAAATTTAAACCTTGATACAAAAATATTATCCTATACAGTGGACCCTCTACTTAAGGAATTAATCCGTATTGGAATGGTGGCTACAAGTCAAAAAGTCTGTAAGTCGAATCTCCATTGACCTACAATGCACTGAAAACCGATTAATCCCATAACCAGTGGTTTTTATTCTATTTTTATTCCATTTTGGTTTTTTTCTGGTCTGTAAGTCGATTCTCTGGCTGCAAATCGAATCTACATTTTGCAGCCAGAGAAGTCTGTAACTCGAACAGTCTGTAAGTCGAGCCATCTGTAAGTCGAGGGTCCACTGTAGTATATAAAACTCTCAAGTATACTGAGTACCCCCAACTGTATCAAATTTCATTCTTTTAGAGGACAATGATGAACAATTTCATATTGCATCACCAGGACGCTATATGATAAGAATGATCCCGATATACTGATATACCTGGATCAGTGTATCTTTAGATAGCAACTGTCCAGACTTTTCTCTAACCACTTCCATAAATAATTATTTCTTCTAGAAATTTGCAAACCTAGCAAAAAATATTAGGAGTCATCTGACACACACCAGTCAAATCCCACTTGATGCAGTCTCTCCAAATCTTCTTGAACCCAACCTAGACTTGGTCCCACTGTCTTGATCCATTGAAATACCAATTCTCTAAGGTTTATTCTATCGTCATTACCACCTTCTGGAAATCCACACAAATTCTCATTTTAATTCCATCCTCTATATTTCAAATTAATCATTTTTTAAAATCAATTTCAGTAAACTTGACTTCATGCCAATATAACTTTCCAGCACTGGCTTTAACCATTTTATCAATTTCTTTCAGTTGTGTGGCCAGTGTTTTCACTTGATATCATTTTGTGTAATTCTGCTTTAACTTCTGTCATTGTCTGCATATTTTTTCCATTTGTGCTTTAACTGATGACTCCAGTTCTGTTTTAACTGCCTTTTCTATTTCTTTTTGTTTTATCCAATTCACTTTTAAATTCTTTAAACTCCAGAGAATTTTCCTCCATTATTTTCTTAAATTCTGCTAGTAATCTATCTTCTTTTCCCATTTTGCTTTTCTTACTGTGATTCTCCTCTTTAGTCTTAGCTTTTTCTTTCAAGCAGATTCTTCTTCCTTCCTGTGATTCAACAAGCTCCTCTTTATTATTAGATCATGGAAAAATAAAATAAAAAGGAAGACAAAAATGTGGCATGTTAAAGACTAACTGCTGTAATTTAATGTGAGCTTTCATGGACGAGTCCACTTCTTCCTCCTTCCTGTGACTCAGCAAGTTTTGGAGACATTGCCTCCTCCTTGTACTTATCTTGGCTAATTATCTTTCCAAACTTTCTTCAGAGTCAACTGTTTCCCCGTCACAAGGTTCCAGCCTCCGTAATCTTGTTAAACCACAGTCTGAGGGGTAAGATCTGTCATGTTTCCACCTCGACCCGACTCTCTGTGTGGCATCTTAGCATTGCAATTGAAGAACTTTCACACCAAACAGAGAACGTAGGGTAACTCTTAACCCCTAACTTAATAGCTATCATAAAAACATGTATTTTCCTCTAACAAAATATATTAGATATTTATTATTAGACAAATAAATAAAATAAGCCGCCTAGAGTGGTCTTTTAGACCAGATGGGCGGGGAATGAATGAATGAATGAATGAATGAATGAATGAATAAATAAATAAATAAATAAATAAATAAATAAATAAATAAATAAATAAATAAATAAATAAATAAATAAATAAATAAATGTGTGGTATTCAAAGGTCCATAAACTATAAACAGGATATGTATATATTATAAATCTTCTTTCAGAGACTCGGAGCTTCTTAGTTCAGCTGCTAGCCAGTCCAGACTAGAAATGCCACTCGTGACTTTTTAAAAATGAATTCTTTTCATATTTATTTGTGTTTTAATGGGCAATCTCTTACACTGGGTTTCTTGCTTCAGCAACAGTATAGGCTGAGAGTGAGAGGCTGACTAAACAGAAGACAAAGGGCATGGCTCTTCTTTTTAAAAAGGTAAGTCATCTGCAGCATGGAAGATGTTTATTTTCTTATGTGTGTGGGAAATCAGATGTGCCCATACTGTGGCACAGCCCACAACAATTATTTCCACCCTTTTAACCAGAGAAAATCAAGACATTTCCTTCGTATCTATGAATGCTTTCTCCACTGTTGGACCAGCCTTTGCACACAGTACTGATTTTTGTAGCCAGTTTTGTAAGACTTTTGGGTGTGATGTTCTCAGTGGCCATCCCTTCATTCACCTCCTCACCCTTGCCCTTTCCCTCACCTTTCCTTCTTCACCAAATCTATAGTGTCACCCAGAGGGAAATGACAAAGTATGCAAGAAATATGGACTTCTTGCTCCTCTCACTGGGCACAGACTTGGAGAGGGGAGATTAAACTGGCAAGACCAGCAATGAGAACCCAGAATTCTCCTAGGGAGCTATGGCAGGCGTCTACTGATGCTGGTCCCAGGCACTAATCTTGTCTGCAAACAAGAAGCTTCATGTGTGCTAAGAAGCAGTGGATCTCCGGAACAAGGTGACTGCTTCATTTCAACTCAGCATCCATTTAGGATTTTCAAATTTTTATTTTTGTGTGTCTCTCTGTCTGTTATAGGAGAATGAAAGAACCATACCTGGAATTGCTGAAAAACACATTGTCATGTCCAGAAAAAAATAGCTTAGTAAATAAAGACACAGAAACAGCCTTCTCCGGAACAAAATACTGAGAACACACATACAGCACTACAGCTGCCGTATCACTGTCTTAAGCCCTCCTGTATGTGCGTTTGGAACATAGTCATACAGAATACTTATCTTCTTTTTCTGTTGATTAAAATTGTCTATGATGACACCAATAAATAAGTTCAAAGTGAAGAAGGAGCCAAAGATTATAAAGATGACAAAATAAAGGTACATGTACAGGTTGTCCTCATACAGAGGTTGTTGTTCCACCTATAAAACAAACAGAATGTTTAAGAAAAACAAACAAACAGATTGCTTGAGGGAAGGGCAGAACATGAACAGCAATATAAAATAGGGTGATTTTCTTTGTATGAATTGTGCACATTGTAGGTGATGTTATATTAAGCATTTGCTTTATAAAGTTACTTGGAATTGGCATAAATCTCTGCACCCATATTTTATTTTGACCTAATACCTGTGGCATGACAAACACTCCAAGCATTTGGCCTGCCCCAAAAGAGATACCACAGATAACCCAACATTACTTCTTCAGTGGGGGGAGTGGCATGGCAGTATACAGCAGGAACACCCTCTCCTCTTTTGTCTCTGCTCCAAGGTATATATATATTTATTATTATGTTGACCCATTCAGCGCTATGTCACATAAGGACTGGGATAAGGAGTTGCGCCCCCTCCCTTCTCGCACGTGCCTCTCTTCCTGCCTCTTCTCCTTGCCCACCTGCCCCCAAGCCCATTTCCCCATCTCTACCCTTGTGCAGAGAGTGCCTGGCAGGTGCCCAGTCTCGGCGGCCATTCTACTAGTGCTGGTATTAGCACTGGTGAAACATTTCCCTCGCTCTGCTATTCATTGTTGCTGCTTGGGAAAATGAAGTGACACCCTCCCTCTTGCTGTCGCTGACACCACTGTGGGTGTTAGAAAGAAGGTGCCGTGGACCGTTGTGCACACTGTAAGCCCCGATTCCCACTGTGTTCTTGAAACACACTGAGGTACTCGGGAGCACCAGCTCCCTGACAGGAAGAAGTGGAGAAGGAGAGGTAGAAGGTATAGAAGACACAGCAGCAGAAGTAGAAGCCAGTCCTACTTCTTCAGGGAGGAGGCACTCACTCACCTTAAGCAGAGAGGATTGAAAAGCCCAAAGAAGAAGCAGAAGCAGCAGCAGCGGTGGCATTTATACTTTTGGCCCTGATTCTGCTATTCTGTTTTGTTTTAATCTTCTTTTGGGTGGAAGTGGCACAGCGTTCAGTTGAAGCCATAGGCTTCCACGCCATGTGTGTCTATGGACCACAAAGCCAACATACCACCTGGCAGCTGGCAGAAGGGGAGGAAAAGAAGTGGTGGTGGTGGGGAAGGTGGTGTTTACAACAAGAGGGTCAGCAAACCGTGATCTTGGTGAGAACTGTAGTAAACTGATGATGTTGCTTCATGTCCGAGGGTAAATTGCTGCTTGCGTGTGTGAATGGAAACATTGATTAAATGCCTAGGAGAAGATTGCACCCGGAGAAGTGACCCTTTTAAATCAGATACAACCCAAGTTCAGCTTCCTTGTCTAGTTGCACCCTCAGCTTCATGCCTGAATGGGGGAGTGGGGGTTGAGCCAAAATCTCCTAAGACTAGTTCAGCATGGTAGCGGAGGTGAGGGCAACCGTAGGGGGCTCAGGGACTCAAATTTGACCAGTCAGTCAAAATTATTGATTTTAATGTCCTTACAGCGCATTTCCTTGATTCAAATGATGTTATGGCTACATCTGTATTCACTGGTTTTTTCCTTTAAATTACCGTATTTTTCGCTCCATAAGACACACCTCTCCATAAGACGCACCAAATTTTTAGGAGAAGAAAACAGGAAAAAAATCTGTTTTCTTCTCCTAAAAATTGGTGAGCCTTATGGAGAGGTCTGTCTTATGGAACACAACCTAGGACCCTTTGGAGGCTCACCCAGACCCCCTGAAGGCCAGAGGGGGCAAAATCACCACCTTTTGAGGTTTGGAAAGCTTCAGAAGAGCCCCAGAAGGTGACAATTTTGCCCCCTCTAGCCTGGTGGGGGGGCAGGGTGAGCCTCCAAAGGGTCCTAGAGTGTGTTCCAGGACCCTTTAGAGACTCACCCTGCCCCCCCGGGGGTCAGAGGGGGCAAAATCACCACCTTCTGGGCTCTTTTAAGGCTTGGGAAGCTTCAAAAGAGCCCCAGAAGGTGGCGATTTTGCCCCCCCTGGACCCGTGGGGGGGTGGGGGTAGCGTGGCAAGGGTCCGAGGGGGCCTTCCAGACCCTTGCCACGCTACCCCCCCACGGGGCCAGCATGGGCGAAACAGCGACCTTCCAGGACCTTTTGAGAAGCTTTCCAGCCTTTCAAAAGGTCCTGGGAGCTGGCGATTTCGCCCATGCTGGCCCCGTGGGCGGGGTGGGGGCAGCCTGGCAAGGGTCCTGGGAGGCTCCCTTGGACCCTTGCCACGCTGCCCCCACCCCCCCACGGGGCCAGGGGGGGTAAAATCGCCAGCTTCTGGGAGTGTTTGGAGGCTCCCCAAGCCTCCAAACACTCCCAGAACCTGGCGATTTCGTCAGGGCTGGCCCCGTGGGGGGGTGGGGGCAGCCTGGCAAGGGTCCTGGGAGGCTCCCTTGGACCCTTGCCACGCTGCCCCCACCCCCACCCCCACGGGGCCAGGGGGGTAAAATCGCCAGCTTCTGGGAGTGTTTTGAGGCTTGGGAAGCCTCAAAACACTCCCAGAAATTGGCGATTTTGCCGGTGGGAGGAGCGTCGCAAGGGTCTGAGTGAGCTTCCAGGGCCCTTGCGACGTTCCCCCCACCTGGAAGCTGGCGATTTCGCCTGCGCTGGCCCCGTGGGGGGTTGGGGGAGCATCGCAGGGGGCCTGGAAGGCTCCCTCGGACCCTTGCGACGCTCCCCCCCCACGGGGCCAGTGGGGGCGAAGTCACCACCTTCGCACCATAAGACGCACAGACTTTCTACCCCCCTTTTGGAGGGGGAAAAAGTGCGTCTTGTGGTGCAAAAAATACGGTATTGTTACATACAGCACTGATGTTACCTGTCTGTCATGGGTTTGGAGGGAAAGTTCCATCCTATGGGGAGTGGAAGGCGGGACATCAGGAGGAGGGGCTGTACTGTATATATATGTGGAGTTTGTGTGGAGAGCTGAGGGAGAGCTGAAGGAGAGCTGAGAGAAGAAGCTGGTGTGGGAGTCTGTGTGTCAGACAGGGTACTACTGTGTGTCAGTCAGTACCAACCTGATAGGTTCAGGTGTCTGTATGGTTAGCCAGAACTGATAGGTTCAGGGTCTGTGCTTTATTTAAAGGTGTGCTGTGTAAACTTACCTGGTGTATGTATGATTGAGACTAAGCCACGTTACTGTATCTTATTCACTTGATCATTTTATTTTCCCTGTGTGTTATTTAAATAAACCTTGTTCTTTTGTTGGTTAAAAATCCATTCCTGGTCTGTGTGACTTCTTATAGGGAATGGTTGGTGGCAGCATAGTGAAACTGTGGTATATCCCAGTAGGTTTGGGGTTTGTCACATTGATGTTTTACAATTGCAAGCCACTTGAGTAGTGGACATGTGGGGTGAAAATGTAACTCACCGCCATCATCAGAGCTGCCATTTCGTGGTCCTTACTATAAAAGGAAGCAGAAGGTATCCATCTAGTTCCTTACAGGGTCTCTTTTTAAATGAAGGGAGGGTAGGGTGTCGTCAGGCGCCCTTCTCCTGGCCCCTGATGTTAAAATGACAGCTCCTATAGACCTCCAGGAGTACAAACGGGTTTTTTAAAGGTTAAAAAAGAAAGTGACAGAGAAGAAGGAGAGAGAGAGAGAGAGAGAGGAGTAGGAGGAGAGGCACTTTGGAAGGAGGCTCTGGGGTAGCCTAGGGGGTTGCAAAAATATTCTGTGAGGCTGTATCTAACCCACAGGCTACAAGTTGCCCCTCCCCCATATTCTAGATCTTGCACAACAGAGACAATCACAACTGACATGATGTTAGTTATGTGGTTTGCCCTTGAGTGCAGGATCTTTTGGCCACAAATAATGCAGGGCTCTGGTCCAGACCACCATGGTGGAAATGGGTACAGTAGGTGAACTTGCATTCTGTGCCCGCCGTTACATTGTCAGTCCAGATCACCAGGGCTGCATCTACCCTTTGTACAGCAAAAAAGTTCTCAGAAGGTCCCCAGGACTGGTTATTTGTCCCCGTGGTCAGGGGCAAAGCACATGATCAATGTCACAAATCAGTTTGGCTCTAAGCAAATGAGGAAGAATAAACCAGACGGGAAAAATGACCCAGCAGCTGTATAAAACTGGAGTGTGAAAATCTGCATGTGCCACAGTGGTTTACTTACATTTCGTGAATCTACAGCTGCATACATAATATCCATCCAGCCTTTGAAGGTGGCCTACAGAAAAAAAGGGGAAAAAAAGGTTTAACGCCTGTTCCGCAAATACAAGATAGCAAGGGCCACAAATTTCAAAGCAATGATAGAGGGGCAGAGCCCTGAAATCCCCCTTATTGTGCCCTGCCTCCTCCAGGCACTGCCTCTGTACTCACCAGAGGAGGCGAGCGGGGAAGCCATTGAACGAACCAGTACAAACCAAACGGAGCTTTAGCCTAACCTCTGAAATGCAATTCACAGAAGGTACCGTGCCAGGCATTATTCTGACAGTAAAGGAGGGGGCTGCTCTGTTAACTAGCCATATGTTAACATATGTAATCAATAACATAATGGATACAATATCCATTAATACATACTAACTAATGAATGGGTCAGTGAGCATGCTTCATAGGTGCTAATCTGTGGTAGCTAATCATAGACTGATTTAGTAAAAGAAGCCACAGCCTTTAGTCTGTGTGCAATGGACCAATGGCCTTTAGGATCAAATGCCTGGATTTTTTGATTTTCAGAACAATGACATCATCTATCTTCCCCTTAATTTTCTCAGAAGGTAGCTGTAATCCTTAGACTAGATTGGGGTAATTCTTTGGGACAACAGTATATTGTGACCTATCCTTGGATATAACGTAAAATATTTTTCAACAGCTTGTTTGTAAATGGGCAGTTAAGAACCACGAGCTTTGCAAAGAGTCTGCTTCCCATGGAGATGGAAACTGAAAGATCTTGTTTCTGCACATGGATCAACATCACTGCATGTATTGTGGGGTGGCTATGGGGACAGTTGTGTTGAATGCCTGCACTTCAACACTTGCCACTAGACCACAGCTTCACTATATGTACTTAGTAAAACATGGCATTTCTTTAGGAAAGTAGAAGGTAAATTTAAGAATTTAGCTTTAAGAAATACAGAAAAAGGGTTACTCACTACTTGAAGCAAAGAGAGGTAACCAAGCCCCACATTATCAAAGTTGACTTTAACATTTTTCCAGCGAGCCGTTTCATTTCTAGCTATGAGTTCTTCACACTGAGTCTGATTGTCGACTTCATCAATACTAAACATTTCATCAGTTGTAGTGTTGACACAGTGGTAGAACTTTCCAGCAAAGAGATTCACCCCCATAATGCTGAAGATTAGCCAGAATATAAGACATACAAGCAGCACATTCATAATAGATGGAATTGCTCCCAGGAGGGCATTCACCACCACCTACAGAAGAAATGGAGACCCAGAAGGGATGTGTCAATATATACCTGCAAAGTGTATGCATCATACTTGCTGGACAGGTATTTCTGAAATAAATAAAAGCTTCTAAAACTTGACTGGTGTACAGAGCCCCTTTGAATGGTATTCCAGGGGCTGTAAGATAAATGAGACCTTCTTCTTCAAGGTTGGAGACAGGGCGACAGCCATGGAGCAGGCAATGAAACACATGGTTTAATACGTTAGCACAGCAAGCAGCAGCTAAGTTAGCATAGCACTGCTGCTTTTTTGGGAAAGTGTCACAAACACTTTTATTCTTCTACAAAAATATGAAATTTAGCATTTAAGAAGGCAAATAGTGTGCAATATTAGATAATAGAAATTCTTGTTCTCGCTGAGTAAGGTAGAGAGAAGCAGGGAACCACAGCTGCCTTCTTACTGCTCAATAATTAAGAGACATCTCCTTTGTCCTTTCCCAGGTTCCTGCAGAAACAAGAGTTTGTACTAGTTTTAGTGGGAGTGTCAAGTAATTCTCCTAGGTTGTGCGGAGCTCTCAGACATTTGAAACCACAATCTCCCTCCACAAGCCTTTTGCAGACTGCATCTGTATCCCTCTAGGACTTTGGGATGTTAATAAAAGCATATAATTTTTGGAACAATGCACAAAAACATGGTGCAGAGCCTGAAGAAGATGAGCTATAACCAAAAGCTAGTTGTCTGTTGTTTCTTTGGCTTTTTAAAAAGTGATCTAATAAATGTATTACTAGCAACATTTGTATTTTTTTTTTACACACAACCTTTTCTGATTTTTTTCCTCAGCTTTAGTTGGGGATTATACAGCCAAAGCTTTGAGCATTTTTTTAAATAAAGTAAAGCACTTTGTGCTGCTTTTTAGTTCCTTCAAGGAAGCATTCATCATTACTTCTTATGTTACAAGTACTGCATTAATAAAACATTACTAACATTTTACTTTTCTGATTATTATTATTTTTAAAGGTCAGGACAGTTTGGAGATCTCTCATTCATAGGGTTAACCATACGTTGGAGGTGACTTGATGGCACAACAACAACAACAACAATTGTCCTAGTATTGCCAGGCCTAGCTAACAAAGATTTAAAATAATAAGATAGGGAATCTCTTCTAAGTATACACAAAGTTTCTATCCTCGTCAACATGGGTATTTCTAGAAAAGTTGCATTTCCCAACTTTGGTGCCTCACAACTGATCAACTGTTAGTAGTAATATTAAGAGGTTGGAGGGGTTTTGGTAGAAAAGGGGTGGCCATAGGCCTTAGGCCGCTTGGGGCTGAAACTCCACAGCGGTGATTTTGGGGGCCTCCTGAGCGTCCTTGCCACTCTTTGCAGAGACCGGTGCTGCTTGGAGAAGATGGAGGACAAGGAAAACCAGCTCAACGCTTAGGTCCTCCTAAGTGCTTAAACACAGGAGCGCCTCCTTAAAAATGTCAGAAGCTTTGGAACAGGATGAAGAAAGCACACCGGAAGATAAAGGGCCTGAAACGGGGCAGGGGAGACATCTTTTAAAATGGCCTTCATTCATAGAGGCTCTGAAGAATGTACCAAATCTGAATTGGATATTTTTCAAATATCACCTACACAAAAACTGCATGCACACTGAGGTACCACTGTTGGCCACCCTAACACTCAAGGCCCTGCTCGAATTTTATATAACTGGCAACAGTGAAGATTATATCATTTAAACAATACATTGCTCTATGTGTTGTGCAAGATCACAAAAGCATCACTGCTGATGCTAAAGTAGCCTTGGTAAACTACCCCATTGCCTCGCTGTTTAGTCAACTAGACATCAACCTTGGAGATCGACATCAGCCAGAGTAATAATTGTTACCCCTATAGAGCCATGATAGAGCTGCTTTTGAACTACGGCTCCGACAGCTTGAGCACCCAATTTGTGGCGGGTGGCTTTTATAAAGATGGTCATGGAGCAAACTGCCACAGGAGCCGGTGCCGGAAACTGGGGCTCTGGAACCAGAGCACAACAACACACCGGAGCCAGTTGGAAATGGGATCTGATGGGCTCATTGCACAACAAACTGTTTTTAGGAGAAAATGTTAGTGAACAGTGTAGATGTGAAAATCAAACTCACCCGTAGCAGGGATATACAGTGGAACCTCTACTTACGAACGTCCCTACCTACAAACAATCCAACTTATGAACAGCTCCGTTTGCAAAATTTTGCTTCTACTTGCGAATGGAGCTTCAACATACAAACAAAGAAAAAAAAACAACACAGGGGAGGTGGGGAAAGTGCAAAATCTGAACTTTCAGTTGACCGTTGGCCAGCGAAGAGGGTGCTTGTCTGCAACATTGCTCGTCCAAGCGGTTAGAGGGTGGATAGGGAGAGAGTCTTCAGACTGCCTGGTACTCTACTGTACGGACTGTATTTTTTTTTGGCTTTCTTTAAAAATTGATTTTTGCATTTTTGACTTTCTTTTTAAAAACAGAGACTGCCTGTTCTGGGTGAGTACACTGTATTTACTGTACTATACGGGGTTTTTTGCAGCTTGGTGGGGGGGTAGGGCTAGGTGGGGGGTTATGTTTCCGTGCTCTGATGGGTCTTGCAGTGCAGATTTTACTTTTAAAATGTGTGTAGTTAAAATGTGGCTCTAAAGTCTGTTTTAAAATCAGAAAATTCAATATTCTGTGAGGGGCTGTGGTGGTACTAGATGCAGGCACCCAGGCTTTAAAATGGAGTTTAGACTCAAGTCTCTACCCCTCCATGCTCTCTTTTTGTGATGAGGACTTCTGTGCTGGAGTACAGTAATGGTTGCTGGTTGTTGGTGAGAGCAGGCTTTAAAATAGAGTTTAGACTCAAGTCTCTACCCCCCATGCTCTCTTTTTGTGATGAGGACTTCTGTGCTGGAATACAGTAATGGTTGCTGGCTGTTGATGCAGGCAGGCTGTAAAATGCAGTTCAGACTCCAAAGTATTTTTTTCTTAAAATCAGAAAATTTTCTGTGAGGGGCTGTGCTGACTGGTTTGGACTCAAATGTGTTTTAGACTCCAAACTCTCTCTCCCCCCCCCCCCTTGTCTTCTCAATCTCTGTCTTCTCTCTTTTTATGCTTAAAAGCACAAACCTTTGTCTGAGAGGTCTGTGTGCCCCAGTGATAACCTTCCTTCTTTCTTTCCCTCCCTCCTTTCCTATCCTTTTTTTTACCTAAAGTGTTCTTGGCTTGGCTTTGTTTTGTTTGAACTAAAATGGATGGGAATGGGTGAATTCAATTCAGACAATTATCATATCTACTATTGTGGGCAAGAAGCCCGTAGAAGGAATGGAGCAGCCTTCATAGTCAACAAAAGAGTGGGAAAAGCTGTAATGGGATATAATCTCAAAAATGATAGAACAATTTCGACACGAATCCAAGGCAGACCTTTCAACATCACAGTAATCCAAGTTTATGCACAAACCACCAATGCTGAGGTGACTGAAATTGACCAATTCTATAAAGACTTACAACACCTTCTGGAACTGACCCCAAAGAAAGATGTTCTTCTTATTCTAGGGGACTGGAATGCTAAAGTCAGGAGTCAAGAGATAAAAAGAACAACAGGAAAGTTTGGCCTTGGAGTTCAAAACGAAGCAGGGCAAAGGCTATTAGAGTTTTGTCAAGAGAACAAGCTGGTCATCACAAACACCCTTTTCCAACAACACAAGAGGCGACTCTACACATGGAAATCACCAGATGGGCAATACTGAAATCAGATTGATTATATTCTCTGCAGCCAAAGATGAAGAAGCTCTATACAGTCAGCAAAAACAAGACCTGGAGCTGACTGTGCCTCTGATCATCAGCTTCTCATAGCAAAATTCAAGCTTAAACTGAAGAGAGTAGGAAAAACCACTCAGGTATAATCTAAACCAAATCCCTTATGAATACATAGTGGAAGTGAAGAACAGATTTAAGGAACTAGATTTGGTGGACAGAGTGCCTGAAGAACTATGGATGGAGGCTCGTAACATTGTCCAGGAGGCAGCAACAAAAACCATCCCAAAGAAAAGGAAATGCAAGAAATCAAAGTGGCTGTCCAACGAGGCCTTACAAACAGCAGAGAATTAAATAAATAAATAGAGAAGAGAAGGGAAAGAAAATAGAAAGGGAGATACGGAAAGTTACAAAAATTGAATGCAGACTGCCAAAGAATATCAAGGAGAGACAAGAGGGCCTTCTTAAATGAATAATACAAAAAAATAGAGGAAAATAATAGAAAAGGAAAAACCAGAGATCTGTTCAGGAAAATTGGAGATATTAAAGGAACCTTTAGTGCAAAGATGGACATGATAAAGGACAACAATGGGAGGGACATAACGGAAGCAAAAGACATCAAGAAGAGGTGGCAAGAATACACAGAGGAATTATACTAGAAAGATCTGGATATCCTGGACAACCCAGATAATGTGGTTGCCGGCCTTGAGCCAGACATCCTGGAGAGTGAAGTCAAGTGGGCCTTAGAAAGCTTGGCTAACAACAAGGCCAGTGGAGGTGATGGCATTCCAGTGGAACTACTTAAAATCTTAAAAGATCATGCTGTTAAGGTATTATACTCAATATGCCAGCAATTCTGGAAACCTCAACAGTGGCCAAAGGACTGGAAAAGACTAGTCTACACCCCAATCCCAAAGAAGGGCAGTGCCAAAGAATGCTCCAACTACTGTACAATTGCACTCATTTCACATGCGAGCAAGGTTATGCTCAAAATCCTGCAAGGTAGGCATCAGCAGTATGTGGACCGTGAACTCCCAGAAGTACAAGCTGGATTTCAAAGGGGCAGAGGAACTAGAGACCAAATAGCTAACATGCGCAGTATTATGGAGAAACCCAGAGAGTTCCAGAATAACATCTACTTCTGCTTCATTGACTATGCAAAAGCCTTTCACTGTGTGGACCACAGTAAACTATGACAAGTCCTTAAAGAAATGGGAGTGCCTGACCACCTTATCTACTTCCTGAGAAACCTATACTGTACGTGGGACAGGAAGCAACAGTTAGAACTGGATATGGAACAACCGATTGGTTCAAAATTGGGAAAGGAGTACGACAAGGCTGTATATTGTCCCCCAGCTTATTTAACTTGTATACAGAATACATCATGTGAAAGGCCGGACTGGAGGAATCCCAAACTGGAATTAAGATTGCCAGAAGAAATATCAACAACCTCCGATATGCAGAGTGAGGAGGAATTAAAGAACCTCATAATGAGGGTGAAAGAGGAGAATGAAAAAAAATGGTCTGAAGCTCAACATCAAAAAAAACTAAGATCATGACCACTGGTCCCATCACCTCCTGGCAAATAGAAGGGGAAGATATGGAGGCAGTGACAGTGACAGTTTACTTTCTTGGGCTCCATGATCACAGCAGATGGTGACAGCAGCCACAAAATTAAAAGATGCCTGCTTCTTAGGAGGAAAGCGATGACAAACCTTGACAGCATCTTAAAAGGCAGAGACATCACCTTGCCAACAAAAGTCCGCATAGTCAAAGCTATAGTTTTTCCTGTAGTGATGTATGGAAGTGAGAGTTGGACCATAAAGAAGGCTGACTGCCAAAGAATTGATGCTTTTGAATTGTGGTGCTGGAGGAAACTCTTGAGAGTCTCCTGGACTGCAAAGAGAACAAACCTATCCATTCTAAAGGAAATCAATCCTGAGTGCTCACTGGAAGGACAGATCCTGAAGCTGAGGCTCCAATACTTTGGCCATCTCATGAGAAGAGATGACTCCCTGATGTTGGGAAAGTGTGAAGGCAAGAGGAGAAGGGGACAACAGAGGACAAGATGGTTGGACAGTGTCATTGAAGCTACCAACATGAATTTGGCAAAACTCCGGGAGGCAGTGGAAGCCAGGAGGGCCTGGGGTGCTCTGGTCCATGGGGTCACGAAGAGTCAAAGACAGCTTAACAACTAAACATCAAAAATATTGAAATTAGCTCAAGAAATTAGCAGAAAATTAGCACAAGAATTGAGTTCAGAAATGAAACTGAGTATGATTAGCTCTCCCTTACAATTCTCTCTGGAGCCTAATTTAGCAGTTTGGTTTTGGACCTACTGTATTTGGCCCTGGTCTGACCTGATCCTGATTTGAGTTCAAACATCTGAAATCACAGTGATCATGCTGTGCATTGATTTTCACTGGGAAACATAAACGACTTATTTTTCTTTTTCACCTTACTGCAAGTCCGTGCTGAATTCTTGGAATAAATAATTCTTTTAACCTGTTATAAATGTATACTGCTGAGTGGGTGTTTTGTTTTTGTAATTTGCAGAACGAGCAACAGAGGTTGAAAATTGGTTAAGGTGATGATGTAAAAAAATTACTTGGTAAACCTTCAATATCTTCGAGCACATAGTGTGGAATCAAATATAATACAATTTAACACTCTCTGAAAGCACTGACGCTTTTGATAGTGGCACACTGTCTTTAAGTTGCAACCTTTGTTACTGCCCATTCTCAAGTGAAAGCCAAGTGGAATATTTGAGTTGCTGCAATGAGAAAGCCTAGTTTCTCTATATAACATAAGATTGAACTGAGAAGTGGAAATCAGGAGTAAGGTTTATATATCTATATCATAACACAAGAGTTTTTTTAACCATTGCTTTAAGATTGTCTCCAATTTAGAAGGTATAATTATTTAATTTGTTGTTACAGTATACAACAACAGCCACAAATAATGTTGGTGGAATATTCTCAAGATCCTCCTCATTACTCCACATCAGGGTGCAGGCTGGCTTTCTTGTGCTTTTCGGCTTCTGCTTTGGCTTTGCGGTAAATACGAATAGGTCTTTTGCAGACCTGAATTTTCTTCTTAGATTTTCTGGATCTTCAGGCAGCATCCGCCTGAGACTTACAGGGGGTTCCAAGGGGCACAGGGGCTTGGAAAAACCCACAAGCCTCTGGTAGTAAGTAACCTTGGGGGCGCAGGTGCCTTTTGGCTTTCACCAGGGCCTTTTGACTTGTCCTGTGGAGCTGGTTTTCCTTGTCCTCCATCTTCTCCAAGCCGCACCAGTCTCTGCAAAGAGCAGCAAGAATGCGCAGAAGGCCCCTAAAATCACTGCTATGACATTCCAGCAACTGCTGTGGAGTTTCAGCCCCAGGCGGCCTAAGGGGCCACCCCTTTTCTAGCCAAACCCCTCCAACCTCTTCCCATTGGACTACAGGGCCATGGAGGTGACACGTCACTTTGGGGGCCAATCCTGAGGCCGCGTTCTGGTCATGGGGGACCCCACGGTCTATGAAGCCCTTCTATAGGCCCATGGCAGCCTCACCAACTTCCTATGTCACCCTAAAGCCCCGCCCACCCAGGACGGTTAATTCTTGACCCTTTGTCCCACCTCGCAGGGGTGGCGCACCTGTCAAAAGTGATTTTGATGAATGCTAGGTAGTATTAGGTTTAGGACCTCGATACTTGGTGGAATGCTTACTCCCAACTAGTTCTACCTGTGTCACCCGCGTGAGCCAGAAGGTGAGGCTGAGGAGCCTGACGCTGAGGGAGGCCCGGAAAGAAAGAACTAGAAACCGGGCTTTCCGTCTCTGGAATAACCTACCTCCGGAGATTCGCACTGCACCCTCGCTGGGTACTTTTAAGAACCAACTAAAAACATGGATGTATAGGTAAGCCTTCCCTTCTAGTTAATTCCTGTCCTCTTTCCTTTTTTTCTCTCTTTATTTGATTTATTTTTATTTTTCCCATCTTATAGAATCATTTAATTAATTAATTGTTATACATTTTTTTAGAACTTGTTATCCTTATGTTGTAAGCCTCCTAGAGTGGTCGAAATGACTAGATAGGCGGGGTATAAATACAATAAATAAAATAAAATATTACTACTCCTGTTCCATATAGATCATCACAATTTCTGTAGTATGCAATGAATAGTCAATGTTCCACAGAAAAGTGGCAGAGGCATACAAAGAGTGATTTTTGTATCATGCAAATAATATGTTACCTCGTCAGCATACTTAGTGAGGAAAATGTCCACATAGTTGGACGTCTGAGTTAAAATGGGAAGGTATGCAAACTGGCTGAGCCATATGGGTCCATCCAGATTGCCAAGAGTGCCAGATGGAGCTATGGTATGCACTACATGATCTGAGTGAATCATGTGGTTCCCACTCATATACACTGGAGCTGCAACATGGAGCTAACCAACCACATCAAAGTAGGGTTTTGGCATCAGTTGTGAATTAAGCTTCAATGACTATTCTAGAGCTGTGGAACTCCATTTGAAGCGCCAAATACCTTCTACAAAATGGGCTATTGTTAACATAGACAATATAGCAATATTTTGGTTCACTTGCTTTTTCTTTTATGGTTTTCTGTTCTTCTTAAAAATTGGGTTACCCATCTTCAGAGTATTTTCAGTGGAAACAAACCAACAGTGCAGTAGACAACTGGCTTCAAGGTACAAGCAGTGCCAAGCCTGCAGGATATATATGTCTCATTCTTCTAGCTAGATGATCAGTCATGTGTTACTCCTTCCACAACATCTGACCTACATTTCCCCTTTTCTGAGCCCTGCAGCTGTTATCACCCATTTACAGTATGAAACTAAAAACATAAAGTGCCAGACACATGCTAACATCTACCAGTACGACATGTGGCGTGTATAGGGCCGTAGGAGCAGATGGCACTTGAGGAGGCAAAAGACAGGAGAGTTATTTTAAATTTAGTGGTTCATTCACAAGGTATAATAATAATAAGACCCTTTGAACTACAGAGCTGGAAGGGACCCTAAGGATCATCAAGTCCAGCCCCTGTCGGCTCTGCAGCCAAAGACCTAAACCACTGAGCTATCCAGCATGCTATTTGAAATATTACCCTCATAACATTATTAAATAGGAGATAAATTGACAGCCTCCATTGGCAGTAGCTACTCAGCTGCTAATCC
The DNA here is from genome assembly GCF_051106095.1 of Pogona vitticeps. Taxonomy (NCBI): domain Eukaryota; kingdom Metazoa; phylum Chordata; class Lepidosauria; order Squamata; family Agamidae; genus Pogona; species Pogona vitticeps. The sequence continues at coordinate 206,713,077 of NC_135783.1, forward strand.
TAAACAGAAATTTGCTGTCTTCAAAAACATATCTTTTAAAAATCTGGAGGAAACCCTAGAAATTATCTTTTATGTTATATCTGTACATACTTTCCATTTAAATGGAAGAGCGACAAATCAAAAGCTTGCAACAAGCAGATATACTCAGCTCTCTTTACCATCAGCTTCTTTAAAAATCTTGCTGAAACTCTTCTAGTTTTTTTTTTCTGTTGAGTATTTTTGTTTATTTGTTTAATAACAGAATAGTGGTAAACTGAAAACTTCTGTCCAAGAAGATCTTGCCGTCTGACCTCTGCCATTGATACAGAGCGAAACACATTTTTAAAAGGTGCTCTGGAGAAGCACAGAGAAGCAGGCCTTTTGTTACACTTTGTCACAGGTGAAACCAGTTCAAGCATTGCATCATCCGAATGACAGAAAAATACCAATATAATCAATACAAAAAATGGAGATGAAATGCTCTAACTAGATGAGCCCTTAGTTGAGAGTCAACTGAACTCAAAGTTATAGTTCAAGGAACTATATTTTTTCTAAAATGTATGGTAATTAACCTAATACAAGAGGATGACTGTTTTTGAGGTTTTTCAAAAAATGATACAACTATTTTCAACAAGTTCGCAATAAACAATAATGACAATAATTGCATTTATATAGCACATTTAAAGCATGCAACATTAGTTCCGTTTTCACTGCAACATCCTAGGACATAAATTATTATTATTGTCCCATATGTTGCAGATGGGTTGAGGAAGAATAAGTGGGACGCCTGACTCTATACATTCTTATCTAAAATGAGATATTTTTTTTACTGAAGACTTTGCAGCTCACGTTCCTAGTATGTCTTCAAGAAGATGCTCTGAATGGTTGTACTTTATACATGCATTATTCCAAGCTTTTTCAACTTTTTTTCTCTTACCCTCATTCCTTCAAAGCGTGACAAGGCTCTTAGAGGCCTCAAAGCTCTTAAAGTTCTAAGCGATTTAATTGCACCAAGTTCAGAGTAGCCCAAGGCATTAGCTGTTAAGCTAATTAAAGAGACCTACACAGGGAAAAGAGAAAGGAGAGAAGAGAAATTAATTCACTAGATGTGTAAGGACTACTGTGCTTTCCTTCTTCACAGATCTCTTCTGTAGCCTTGTAGAGTTCTTTCCTGTCAGTCACAGTAGAACAATTACATGTCAAAGGGCACCTCATGATAAAATCACATTGGCATCAAGGAAAAGTGCCTGGTCCTTATTATAGATGGCTTTGAAGAATTTCCCTAGCAGCATCCCTGGCCCAGCCAGCAAAGTTCAAACATGCTGTCTGATGCAAAGCAATGAAACACGGAGTGCAACTACATGGTCAAATACTGCAGGATTTGTTCTGCATAAAACGGGTGAAACTGAAGCTTTTTAAAAAACTGACTGACTACATGATGCAAAAGCTGAATCATATTGGTTCAGCCACTTTTGCCTTTTTTTCTCTCTGCTTCTGGGAAGCCTCTACTTGCTACTTTTTCAAGCTGGAAGGATTCAAACAGACTTTTTCCTGTGTGGTTAGTTGTGATAAGTTCTTGTAAAGACAGGGGGAATGTCTGCAGGTAGTGCTTTGATGACGTAGGCAGCTGGGGTGTGATATTCAAGACAGGGGGCATATAAAAGCAAAGTACCATGATTTTGGTTCGCTGGCAGAGTGCTACATTTCTGAATAAAGTTCTTATAGAAAAATAAAAAGGGAAAGTACTTCACAGTCTCAGAATACAGAACATCAAAAGTTGGAACAATATTTTTGCAAAACCCGATTAATGCGTTCCTATGGGCTTGAAACTCACCGTCCAGCGAAGATCCTCCATAGGGCGGCCATTTTCACTGCCCGTGCAGCTAGGAATCCATCCCAGAAAAGAGTGGGGAGCCATTTTTTTTACCCAGCGGCCATTTTGAAACCGCTAATCAGCTGGCCGAAAATCGTTGTTTTGCGAGAATTGGTTCCCAAAGCAGGGAACTAATCATTGCAAAGCGAAAAAAAGCCCATTTAAAACATCATAAAGCAATCGCTTTTGCGATCGCAAAAAGTTCATTGTGATGCGATTTTGTCGTTAAACAGGGCGCTCGTCTTGCGAGGCACCACTGTACTACAAAATACTGCCCCTGGAAAGCTGAGCTGAGTCCAACCATTTCAGGAACACAGAGATTTCATTATTTCTGAGGGGCTCCTTCAAAGCTTATCAAAGAAACAATTGTTTTGGCAAATTCTTATAGGAAGCTTTTTTTTTCCTATTCAGCAAATGAGGCCGACTGGTACTTGGCTTTTGAGTTCTATCATGATCAATGAACCAGTTGATCAGTAACATCACCATCCCACATGAAAATTGTAATGCTTGACAAATGACACACTAGTGGAGTTGCAGTTAAGGAACGTGTTCTGCTGGCAAGGGCTTCTGAGGGTTGCAGTCAAGGAACTTCTGGGGACCCAAGGTTGGGAACCACTGCCATAGCTTATCTGGAGCAGAAGTGCTACCTCACCAGTTTGTCTATTCTCTGCTAGCAAAGGATTATTTCCCTTGTCTCCAGTGGCCCCCTAAATTAGGCTTTGGCAGAAATGTAGGTTGTACTGTAAGTTATTCTTGATTTCTGTAAATTTGTTCCTTTTGTGAAGGCGATGGGTTAGTAATTTACATCATAATTGTTGCAAAAATCCATGGGGCATAAATGGATAATTAATGTGTTATAACTCATTTTGATGAAAGAGAGAATACAGTACTTACATCCACAATGAGGAAATCTAGCCAGCACCAAGCATTGGTGAAATACACTTGAAAGCCATAAGCTACCCATTTCAGAAGCATTTCCAGAATGAAGATGTATGTAAAAACCTTGTCCGCATATTCCAGCATGGTCTTGATGGTCTTCCGCTGTTCAATGTATATGTCTTCAAAGGCCTGTGAAGAAAAGTGGTGAGGGTGTTACAGTATGACTTTACTGCTTGAAATCTGTGGAATACAGAAATTGGAGTATTGCCTTTTCCAGAACAAGGAACGTCAATTTCCCCCTTTCTGAATAGAAAGACTTGGCAGTTCTCCTTTAATTAATATTCTGCTCATCAAATCTAAAATCACTGGAAATTAGAGATGTGTGACCTGTCCAACCTGCTTAGTTACAGGGAAGCCAGGTGATTGGCTGGGTGGTGCAGGTAGCCAGCCTATCCTGGAGCCTGAAGGAGGAGGAGCTGAAGGACTGGAATGTGAAGAGAAGTATAATGGATGAAAAGGGGTGTGTTTGAGCTGTTGGGTTGCAACTGAAGACAAACTGAAGCTTAGATCTGTTCCCCAAGTTCTTGTTACTTCGTAATATAATATCATTTCCCTTTCTTTAACCACTGGGTCTATCTAATGTGGTTAATGGCTGGGGTTACGACTTTTAATGGAAAGCTATTTTTAAAAGTGACAAGCGTAAGTTGAGTCCAAACACAAACTGGTGGCAGCGAAGTGGGATCCGAAAATCCAGTGGGGATTTTTGGAGATCCAGGAGAGGTATTACAAAGCCAACAACTGCTGAAAGGACTGTATTGGAGGTAAAGCCTTTGAATGACAAGACACAAGACATTTTGAGATGGAGGGAGCATCTTCATAGTGAGAAGAGCCATAGCTCAGCATTACACAACACTGGTGTAGGCAGAAGGTCACAGACTCAATTATTGGCATCTAGAATTAAAAGGATTAAGTAGCATGTAGCAGGGAAGACATAATCTTGGCATCTTGGAGATCTACTATCTGTCTGAGTAGAAGACACTGGGCCACAGTACAGTGGACCCTTGATGTACACACAGCTCGACGTGCGTACCTTTCAAGGTACGGAATTCTCCAGCTGCAATATTTCCAGTCGACTTGTGCCTGGAAAATCGACCTATGGACCAGAAGCGGGGAGGCGGGGAAAGCATCAAATTCAAATTTGGCGCTTTCCCCGTCTCCCCCTTCCAGTCCGTAGGCCGCCGTGCCTCCAAATGCCTTCCAGGGCTTCTCTGTCGCCATAGGACGCATCTTGGAGGCCCCGCCTGCCATCGATCGAGCCTCCGAAGCACGATGGGTGGTGAGGGGGACCTCTGCAGGCCTCCCCTGCCGCCATGGGAAGCCTCTCGGAGGTCCCCCCGCCGCCAATTGAGTGTCTGAAGCACGATCGGTGGCGGGGGGTCCTCCAAGAGGCCTCCCATGGCGGCGGGGAAGGCCTGCAGAGGTCCCCCAGCCCCACAGGCTTTCCCAGGGTGGACCGGGCCTACCAGGGGAGGGCTTCCCCCAGTAGGCCCGGTCTACTCCCCAGGCTTTCCTGGGGGGTAGACCTGGTCTACTTGGGGAAGCCCTCCCCTGGTAGGCCCGGTCCACCCTGGGAAAGCCTGCTTCGGTGGGGGCGGGGGACCTCCGAGAGGCCTCCAGCAGCGGCAATGGCAGCAGCGAGGGACTTCCAAGAGGCCTCCGGCAGCAGTGGGGAAGCCCTCGGAGGCCTCAGGCAGCGGCGATGGCGCCGGCTGGGAACCCCTGGAAGCCTTCAAAAGGTAAGTTCTATTTATTTTAATTTTGTGTGTGTGTGTGTGGGGGGGGTTCTTGGGCCGGTTACGGATTAAATGGTTTTCAATGCATTTCTATGGGAAATGCATATTCGACCTACAGACTTTTCGACCTACGGACACTGTTCCAATACGGATTAATTCCGTAGGTTGAGGGCCCACTGTATAAACAGCCAAGCTCTGGGGCCAATCCCCCATTGCCAGGACTTACTGGAGGATGCACTAAGCTCCCAAGACTGGAAAAAAATGTGTGTGTGTGTGGCTCTAAAAGTAGTTGGATGTCTACTTCTGATCTGGTAAACTCAGTAGTTTTTAATACTACTCCAGGGGGAGCCTGCTACTTGTTTGACAACTGAGCCGTCACACTGAGACGCTTCTAAGAGTGTCAATCCATCATTGTTCCCCTCAGCAAGGGGAGGTTTGTGAGGGCCCCGGGGCTCACAGAAATAGCCTTGGGGGACTGCATGTGCTCCATAGACCACACAATTCCTACCCCAAATGAACAAGCACTCTGACCATAAGGACGTCACTTATGCACTTTTGTTTCACTCTGAAGAAAGACAGTTGCTCACTAGTTGTTATCATAGTGCTGCTGTAGGCTGTGTAATTCAAAAGCCAATCGAGGCAGAAAATTAAGAGCCTGGAACATCTCAAAAAGATTGCTGTCCAATCTCTGCATGATATTGCAAGTCATGCCCATTTTATTCCAACAACAGCTGTAACCAGTAAAGGTTTCTTTCTCCTGATTACACCTTGTAATCAGGAAAATGGAACACCTTGTGTAACTTAAATTCAGTCCAGTCCCAGGAAGTGTCTAGTTGTACCTACTGGGATTGCAGAGAATAAATCTTTGCTCTTTTCTATGGAGTAGTTCTGTGGTAAATGGGAAATCTGCAGTAACAACACACTTCTGAACAGTTTCACAAATGTAACATCACCAGCTCATGAAGGGCCTTGATGTCAAAATGTTACCATGGACAAGATATACGATTGCCCTGGTTTATCTGCACTGTTTCCTAACGCTCATATTTCTTGTACTGTTTCCCCCTCTGATAAGATGTCAATCTGACCTGTCTGTGTGTTGGGAATTTTTCACAAGTGTTCTAATGAGAACACCTCTTCCATTATTCCTTTAGCAGTTTAGCATGTACTGTAGCCCCTTCCTCCCTGTCCTTCAGGCTGAAGGGAGATTGCTGGCTGTTGCTGGCCACTGCTCCCAGTTAGTCCAACCAGGAGGACTAGGTCTTTGATTGTTCAAGTCAGCTTGTAGACCTCTGCCAAAATCAGCCCCAAATTTACTATTCTGCCACTTCGTGCGATGGTGGTGAGGATCATTCAGCATATTGAGATGTGAAAGCTTTCTTTGCATTGATAACCTACTGTATATTTTAAGATCAATAAACCACTTTCTTCCCTGGTGTCAAACCTCTGTTTTGGAGGTTCTAACTGCAGATGACTCCCACCCCACACCAAATTAAGACACAACCCTTCAGCAATGTGAAGAGTGTCATGATGACCTCACTCCTCAGAAGACTTGACTTCTATACCCGATTATCTCCATACTGAAGGAAATTGTCCCATTCATTAATTTCTTCATAATCCTATAAATAGTAACTGTGACACCTTAAAAATAGATCTTTCAAGACCAACAGGATCATTGCAATTATTTAATTTAATATGTTTAAAGCATATTCTTTTATTAATGGCGTATATGATGATTCTACTGTTAATGTCTTTGGCCCTTGAGGTGTTACTCTTTTTTTAAAAAAAAATCCAACTCAAAATATTCCATAAAAGGATAGACACTATCCAAAAATAGGCACACATTTTCCAGTTTGATAATTATGCATTTGGATTGCTTGCAATGTTTGTGGTAAAGAACAACTTCCAAAATTACCAGAGCACCACTGCTGAGCAAAATCATGAAGACAATAAAGGTCTCAAACCAATTATGTTCCACTATTTTGTAGCAGGTTTTCCGAAGATTCCACCACATTTTCCCTTTTCCATCTTCTACGCTGACTCGACAGCATGTGAACCTTCGCATACAGTCTGGCAAAATAAGGCGGGAGGAGGTGACATAGGTTATTCTGCAGAAAAGTCTTACAAATGATTTAAATCAGGGGTCTCAAACTCAATTTACCTGGGGGCCGCTGGAGGCAGAGTCTGGGTGGGGCTGAGCCACATCAGATTTTCCACCAAGCGGAGCAAGAGCCCGAGGAAACTGCCCAGGAGTTTCCTTAGCCAGGCAGGCTGGCTGGCAGGGTGCAGTTCTGGTTGGAGAGTGCAAGAGGCGCTGTCTTGGGAGAGAGCTGGAGAGCGAGGCTTCTTTTGACTCTTGACAGCAGAGGACGCATGGGCGCTTCAGGGGGCAGGCAAGGCGGGGGCCGCAAACTATTGTCCAGCGGGCTGCAAATGGCCCCCGGGCCGCATGTTTGAGACCCCTGATTTAAGTAATCAGTTTCAAGTGAAATATATGCTTAAAACAGTTTGCCTAATAAGATTTAAGCCCTCACTTGGTATGCCATATGACAGTGCACACAACGGGCGCCTCATTTGGGAGAAGAAAAGATACATCCACTTCAGCATGTACTGCCCTTTGTCTTGTTTCTCACCTTTTTTACATGCCATGAAATCTGCTTTTTTGGAATACACCTTCTTGAACCAACTCTATAGTGCAGGCGAAATCCAGGGTTACACCTACCAAAAATGATTCCACATAATTAAGTGGGATTGACAAGCCCTGTTCATTTCAATGGGCCTAGTCTAGGTAGGGATAACACTGGATTTCTGTGCTGTATGTAAGCTTGCCTGAGTTTGAATAAAAGCCTCTGAACTTTCCATTTGCAAGGGATAACTGTAAGGGGCAATTCTGACGCAGGAGCAGATGATGAATCTTTCCACATCTTTGCTTCTGTAATATCTCAGAAGAACATAAAGTACTAAAAACAACAGCCAAGGTAGAAAAATTGATCAATGTGGATGAATCAGCAAACTGCCCAGGATTTCTGAGTCCCATCTGCTTTGCAATAAAGGCAACAATAAAATTACCCTCTTCTCCTACCCTACAATACTGAAATATCCTCAGACAATCAGCAGAGGATTTTTGTGTTGAAAGAGTGTGTACTCAATTCTGTTCAAAATGTTTAATTCTAAGTGTGCCTCATTTGCACCAAGCTCAAGACGGCAAATCACGTGATTCTTAGAAAAAGATACCAAGTAGATTCTACTAGCCTGAAGTGTCCCTAGCATAGGAAAGGAAACCCTGAGCGTTCCCCAAGACTTCTGAGCCACTCACCTTCAGTAAAACAAGCCTCTGGTTCCAGGGATTCTTCAGGTTCAGCTTCAGGCTGCTCTCCTATTTGGGGAAGGCCAACATCAACTGTGCTACCTTCAGATGAACTAGATGCATTTAATTTCTGCAAATAAAGACCCCCCCCCCAAAGGCTTAATGAGTCATTTATTGGTTGTAGTACTGGATTACACTTAATGCATTCCAAAATGCTCTCCATTTATTTAGGAACTCTAAAACAAAGAGCAGAACTCATCTGTAAATGTAATGTGAGTTTGCTGCTGTTGTCGTTTTTAATATCAGGTCAGAAGAATCTGATATGGTATTTATATTCGTTTTCCCCATGGCATCAAACATTTTCAGTGTGTTCCTACAAGGAACCACAAATTTGAACCAGTGTGCTAATTGGCTGAGACATATATAGATCTGAAAATTCTGAGGTAGTTTATTTGCAGGAGGAAGCGCTAGCTTGTGGTTTCAATCATGTAATACAGAGAGCACAATGAATTGCAATGTGTTCAATGCCCCGCCCTCTCGCAATTATGACCAAACCAACTAAAAGCTGAAGGGAGTATTTTCATGTCTAATGCGGGTAGAGTATGCATAGGCAGCAAACTGTATTGAACATGTTTCTTCCCATTGACATGAAAACACAAATTATCAGTGTATAAGTACTTCTATGTTTCTATAGTTTCAGAAGGAAAAGCAGCATATTAAATCCAGAGCAGGAGCCATTATTTCGCATTCTCTTTTGCCAATGCACTTGCACAACTGACTGTGCATTTTGAGACTACTTTTTATTCTTGCATGGTACACATATGTGTTCTCTTACTACGTCATGAAAAACACTTTTCTTTAACCACACCTATGAAAGTAGAAACCTATTTTGGAGGGAAAGGCGTTATGCCAGCGATAAAGAAGGATGTCAGCCAAACTTTCAGCTCGTCTCCTAACTCTCTTACCAGAACCAAATGGGGTGCCACATGATTAAAAGTAGACAAATATGAGTACCATAGTGAATAAAAGTAGTGTTGATCATTGCATTCGGTAGCCTTATACAATGTTATTACCATGTATAACATCCATAAAATGGCTGCATTGGTAAGTAGCTATCTTTATGTGGAAAATGATATAAGCAGATGGTGAATAACGCATACCTGTGTTAATGTATTGTTATAAAAGATAATTCTTCACATATCATTCCAAACAAAAGCTATAGGCATTATTTACTGGAATCAAGCATTTTTTAAATTGCATGAACTTTAACCAGCTTAAAATATTAGTCTGACGAGGAAAATACTTTACCAGTTTTGCTCAGTTCATTTGAGATTTTAAAAAAAAACAGCAGAAAGATTTGGTTGCCAGTTTGAAGTTAGGAAAGGGTTTCAGATGATCCGAGTGATTACTACCAATTCAGAAAATGACCGGCTCCATTTTTGTTCATTTCAGGTCGTTCAGCCAACCTCTGGTTAAAAATAATTTCATTTTTTTCAGAAATTGTGTTTGTCCATTTTGGTTGTTCTGTCAATTTCTGAGACACTTGAATAGCTTTTACTGTATTGATTTCATGAGATTAAAGCTTCTTTCTTCCCAATCCCTGTTTCTGTAGGTGTTTTAGGAATAAATGATGAAATTTTATGTGTGTGGCCATGGGAGAAAAACCCACAGAACTATATCAAAGGTAATCGTGTGGCTCATCTGAGTCCCAAGGTTCGAGGGACTCAATATTTTTTATGTTAATTTTATATTTTTAAAAGAAATATAGATTATATTTTTAAAATGAATATTAATACCAATAAAGAAAATAAATATTATTTCTTGCAGAACAACAATTGCCCTTTGTTTCCTGATATTATAAAGCTTTATCAAATAACTTCCTTGGTACAATATAATATTCACAGATGTGAATTATAATGAAAAATTAGCACTACACTTTTTGCATATTGCTACTTCTAATGGCAAAAGGGACTTTCTACAATGAGCAAGCCAAAGTAGTACGTAGTAATAATAAAGTAAAATCAGAACTTCCGTTTTAGTTTTCTCTTAAAACTACTTATTTAGCCCAAGTAGCCTTCCTAGGGCTGACAAATAGACTGTGCAGTCAAAGCCATCATAAAAATGTTCGGAGTACAGTAATTTTATTCAGATTGATGGCTGGGAAAGGCTAACATACTTGGAGAGTCATTGTGTAATGTCCTTTGATTTGGGACTTTCTAAGGAGCAACATTATTTGTGAAGAGTACATACATATAAATCTTCACTTTTTTACTTGCAGATGTAAACAAAAACAGGTTTTTGCTCAACTATCTTAAAAACCTCCACATATCCCACATAAATGCAATCTTCATAAATGACATTCTATACTGTGCCTAAAAACTGGCTCATGAGAACAAAGCAGAGGATCTGAAGTTTGATTCCTCTGAACTCAAATGGCTTGACATCTGAATAAACAAGTTTAGAGGTAAATAGTCACGCAGTAGAGTTATGCATGCCTAAATCTCAGGGAACTTAATAGCACACAGGTGCAAAATACATAATTTGATAAATTAATACATCAGAGGCATGAATGACTCTTTGAAATGTATTGACTACCCCGTTCTTTCTCATGGGTACAGCCAATTCACATATACAATGGGTGGCACATGAAGATTAGATTCCCTTCTGGCAATTAATGAAGCCGTTCATGAACATGTATGTGCATTAACTGGAGATTCTATGTCCATTGAATATTCTGGACTAAGAAACAGATTCTCATCACATTTCTTTATGTAAGCAATTCATGCTTCTTTAATAAATATTGTAAGTTAAAATCCTGATCGCTGTTTGTATTGTTTGAAATTATGTAACATTTTGTGTATAGCACTCCATCCCACACCATTTTTGTAGCATTAATGCTATTAAATAGCAGAGCAAAAAGTTAAAACCAAATCAAAACTCATGAATCTTTTTCAGAAAATAAAGCAGTTGGTTGTCTTTGGACTGCTCAGTTTTTAAGGAAAAAAGTTTTATTACATCTATGTATTGCAACATGAGTAACTTAGTGCAAAGGGTAAGCAAATATAAATCTGATAATATTGTTACTGATTTTAGTCCTTGAAATCATGTACAGGTTATTCACCAAAGAAGTATGTTAGGTATTCTACTTGCGAAGAAAATGGCCAGGCAGAAGTCTAAGGAATCATAGTTAAAGATGCAAACACTCCGCATTTATGTTGGTTGGGGTACATACTGTACAGTGGAACCTCTACTTACAAACGTTCCTACCTACAAACATTTCAACTTACGAACAGCTCTAGCCGCAAAATTTTGCCTCTATTTTTGAACGGAGCTTCAACGTATGAACGAAAAAGGCAGGGAAAAGGGTGGGAAATAAAATTTGCTAACAGTTGGTGGCAAAGAGGCTGCTTCTTTGTAGATCTTTCACCCCAACGGCTAGGAAAAGGGAGGCTCAGCCTCCCGGGGCTTCTACTGCTGCTGCTACCACTGCCGGGAGGCAAGCCGCCGGACCATCCTGGCTGGGCTCAGCCTCCTGGGCTTCCAGTGCCGCCGCTGCAGGCTTTCCTGGGGCTCGCCGGAAGTGCCGCCTTTCTCTGCCACAGTGCGGGTTGTCCGCTGCCATTGAAGGCTTTCCCGGGGCTCGCCACAACTGCTGCCTTTCTCCGCCGCCATTCGCTGCCGGGCCAGGGTTTCCACGCCATCGACTCAGGCTTTCCTGGGGTAGACAGGGCCTAAGAAGCCCTGGTAGAGCAGGGCTTCCCCTGGTAGGCCTGGTCTACCCCGGGAAAGCCTGTATCGGCGGTGCGGAAACCCTGGCTCGGCAGCGGATGGCGGCAGCTCTTGTGGCGAGTCCCGGGAAAGTGTCCCATGGTGGCAGACAATTCGTGCTGTGACAGAGAAAGGCATCGCTTGCGGCGAACCCTGGGAAAGCCTCCGATGGTGGCAGAGAAGCCCTGGCCCGGCAGCGATGGCTGGAGCCCGGGTGGCCTCCTGGCAGCGGCGGTTGTGGCAATGGAGGTAAGATGCTGCTTTTTTCTTTTTTAATTTTTTTCCTTTTGCAGGGTGGGATTGGGCTGGTGGGGTTATATTTCTGTTTATTTTTGGATTTATTTATTTTTTGCAGCCCCAGGGGCTTGCAGTGTTTTATTTTGGTGTGTGTGTGTGTGTGTGTGTGTGTTTTCTTCAGCCGGAACGGATTAATCGGTTTTCAATGCATTCCTATGGGAAATGGTGCTTCTACTTATGAATGTTTCAACTAACGAACATCGTCTGGGACAGATTAAGTTCGTAAGTAGAGGTTCCACTGTATCTACATTCTACCAACTGTAAATTAAGCCTATTCATTTTGCTGTCTCCTTAAACATTTAATGTTTATTGTCATGGGTAGCAGTATCAATAGTAGTAGTAGTACTAATATGATGATGATAAATTTGATTTTGCATAGGACCCAAACAATAACGGGGTGTGTGTGCACCCCATGGCTTATGTAGCTTACACAGAGACAATGGTACAATTAAAGTTGGAGGGTGCTATCTTTGTAGCTTTTCATCCACTTGACAAGCCAACCCTGATAGGAATACTGTACATAAACCATCTTTCTTCAAAGATTTTAATTGGAGCCAGCGTAACCCACCAAAGCATCAGAACCAAGGATTAGAAGAAGATCGGCATACGGCAGATTTACAGTACACTCTGCATCCTGGACTTGTTATTACTCTCTTCCCTTTGCATGGGGCAGATCACATAGGCTGAAATGTAAGAATGCTTTCGGTATTTTTTGAATTATTAATTTTGGGATTTCTATGCACGGAAGCCGTCAGATAAACAGGCAACACCAGCATTTCCTGTCAAGGTCCAATGTATGACAGGAAATGCTGGCTGAATAATCATTAATATCTATGAGGTGTGTTTTCAGTTCATGTGACCTGACACTTATCATTCCCCAGCCCCATATCAAATCTGAAGGATGGGTGGGGCAGTAGTTGTGATTATCTGTCTCAGCAACCACATTCATCAGGAGTCCTAATGCAACACAATCTCCAAAACCCCAAAAAGGATAATCTTATAAAAGAAAATGTGTGTATTCCGTACACACCGTCTCAGTAAAAAGTTATAGGAAATTCATTCATGTTTTCTTTGTTAATCTAACCAGTGGCACCTATGAAAAGAAAAGATGGATGCCTCAAGGACCATATTTGAATAATATGAAAGTTATTGAGATATCATCCGTATTTAAGATGATGATGAATTCTAATCCTTGCCAAACATCATGGAGGTAAATGTAACATAGGTCTGGGCTTGGAAAGTGTACTCTTTTGGGTAACAACTTCTAGGAATCCCCTGCCAGCATGGTCGCTGGCATGTACCTTTAGGAAAGGTTTGAGGAAAGGGCTGATCACAGGGAATATGCATTTCTTTTAATGTCTAGTTTGACCCTAAATGTGCACCAGCTTGCAATGTTCCCTGCAATCTCATTCTTTCTGGGAATTGGTAAATCTGAAGTGTTTGCAGTACAGAATATCAGCCATAAATAGCCTTCAGGAAATGTACCAAGTAAGATTTTCAATCACTATAGAACTTCAGAGATGGTTAATTTAGACATGGTACAAACTTCAGTGGTCTCTCTCTCTCTCTCTCTCTCTCTCTCTGTGTGTGTGTGTGTGTGTGTGTGTGTGTGTGTGTGAGAGAGAGAGAGAGAGAGAGAGAGTATTTTAGATAATCAGGTGGTATGCTGCAAAAAGAAATAAATAAGTAGATTCTGGTAAAATTGTAATGTTGTTTTGGTTCTTAGGGCCTCCTGCTTTTTATATATGAAACAAAATGTACAAACCCAAAGACATGACTTGGAAATATTCTTATTAATGTGCACGCCGTCTTTGCCGTCATGCTTTCATTCAGCAATACAGTATGACAGAAGGGAAATGATGTTTAGCTTAGAAAACTAAAGTTTACATGAGATAGGAATGCTAGTCAGGGAATCATTTCAGCAAGCAGCAAATAAGGCTAACAAACATCTGAATATGTATTAAACAAACTTCACTCTTTAGCTCCACATTTTCATTTCCAGCCTTTGAAATTTGAGCAAAATTAAAAAGAATAAGTAGCTAAAAAGGTAACATGCTAACAGTCTCCATTTCATTTCCCCCATTAAACTGTAATTTAGCAATCTACCAGGATGGGGGGAAATGTGAAAGAGATGGAAATAACTGATGCAGAGATGGATGAAGGGAGAGATCAGCACGTAAAAGACAATTTAGAACGATTTAGACTTAGGGGCTGAAATCCTGTTGCTTAGTGCAGTAAGTTGCACAAGAGTAGGCCCACTGAATCGGGGATTTGGTAAACCAATTTCTCTTCAAGTTGCATTGGTTTAAATGGTCCTGTTCTGTGACTTACTACTCCAAGCCACAGGATTTCAGCCATTATGTATATATGAAGGGGAAAAAACTTTTTTAAAAAAGTCGCAATGCTTTTTAAAATTTAGAATATACAGTATGTCTAAACTTAATGGAGAAACCAGTATCATCAATGGGAATCTACCTACAAAAAACATTTCTGTGTTTTGTTTGGCTGTACTACAGTGGTGCCTCGCAAGACAAAATTAATCCATTCTGGGTTAATGTCGTCTTGTGATATTTTTGTCTTGCGAGCTGCGGTTTCCCATAGGAATGCACTGAAATGTAATTAATGCTTTCCTATGGGAATTTTTTTTTAAAAAGTCACTTACCAGTTAGGGACCTGGGGAAGCACCATCAGAGGACTGGCGGGGGGGCCCTCACCTTGATCGCCACCTTAGGAGGTCCCCCGGGGCTTCCCTTGCACCATCGGAAGACTGGCAGGGGTCCCTCCGAGCGGTGAGTGTCACTTGCAGAGGCTTGTCCAGCACCATTTTTGAAGATTGTGCCCTTTCCCCCTGCCTTCACCAAGCCTCCGAACGGAAAAAGGAAAAAAAGAGAAAGCCTTTTTCCATTCGGAGCCTTACCGAAGGCAGGGGGAAAGGGCGCGATCTTCAAAAATGGTTCTGGACAAGCCTCTGCAAGCGCCGCTCGGAGTGACCCCGACACTTCCCTTGCACCATCGGAAGACTAGTGGGGGTCCCTCTGAGCGGCGAGCAAAACAGACAGCTATGTAAGGGAAGTATAAGTAGGCCGTGGTCTGGATGCCCTGCGACAAGCTGATCAAAGGACAGGAAGATTACTCTCAATTATGGGGCTAATGCTTGAGAATCTCAGACAGTACGCCAAGCCACTGGGGCGCTATGAATGACCTGCTTTAAGTAGCTTCCGTAGTAGTGTGCATAGTAGCATACCCTGTTCCTCAAGAATGTCTGGTTCTCAAGACTGAGATACATTTATTAAGAAGAGCCAAGGTCCATGTGTTAAGCATATACACTAGCACTGCAGCTTCATTTTCATCTTTAAAGTGGTGGGGGGGAGGGGAGACATATGGACTGGGCCCAAGGCGAAGCGTTTTTCCTTTAACACTTTATTCTACAGTCATGATCCTAAGAGGAAACATGACCAGCTACCCATATGGTTATTTTCTCTAGATTTGGGGCAGCATATTTTGGACACAAATACAGGGATTATTGGATCTCTTGACAGAGTTACCATCTCACCATTTTTATATCCCTCTCCCCAAGACATTTTTGCTTGATCATTTTAAAATCATTGTTTGGGATGCTATTTGTTTTGTACAGTATTAGTGATTCGGCGGGATGACAGAATATTGGTGATTTGCATTTGAGCTTCACACACATACGCCAAAATTCCAAAATCCTATATACCAGCTAACAATATTAACTGTAAAGCAGAATAAAAAGCCACGGAGTGAATCGACAAATCCTTTAATTTGCCCATAGACATTTTGTCCAACTAAATCAGTGCTTTCAAAGCTGAATAAATAATAGCATGCACTTTTTGCTTGTTAGAATCGAGGGGTAAAAACGCAGGTTAATTGGAGCCTGAAATCCTACAAATGTTGGGACTGCCAATCCTGCCTGACCATGCTGTGATGCGAGTCATCGGACTCAGCAAAGAGAAGCCGTGGAAAGTTTCTACAATATTGCAATGGATGGGGAAGGAAAATGGCTGAGTAGCATGCAGGCCAGTCAATACCCATTTAAAAAGTAATCATACAGAGGTAGAACTTGCTTAGGTAACCTGTGCAAAATTGGTGCTGCTTGTTGCTCTGATAAAAAAGCACCAGACCGGCATTCTTGAATGATCCAGCTTGATTTTAATCCTGCGAGAGGTAAGAATGGTAGGAAATGAAGTTTACCACACAGTATCTATGCTTTCAACTTTGGCTTCCAGATATTATTCTATAGTATCTAAACTGATAATGGGGGGGGGAGGGGAAAATCTTACTAAATATGGCCAGTTGACGCTCAAAAGCATGCACCTGTCTTCTTAAAGTGTTATTCCAAAAGACCCAAATTAATTAGTCAGTAAATTGTAAAGTAGTGCACTGTCTGTAAAGACTATAGTGGCCTGTTTGTTACAAACCTGAAATTCACTTCAACATCATACGAAAGGCTGGAGCGCTCATAACGACATTCAGACGACAACTCCCCATTTTGTACAACATAAATACAACATAGAATTTATCACAGTCAAGGTAATAAATAAATAATACCTAAATGTCTTAATCTTAACAAAGTGGGGTGAGGATGATACAGATTTAGAGGTGTGCAACAGTGTTGGCTGAAATGGAGTTCATCCTCCACTCTTCAAGGCAATTGATGCTTCTCCCCTTTAAATATTCAGAACTGGTGGGACATCCTGATGAATGGAAAAAGGTGTACCCGGTTGTGCTAGGAACTAAACAGAAAAGGCAGAAGCACCTGGGAGTATAGCCGAAATCTGGAACCAGTCTTATAATTCATGTCAGCACTAATAATTCAATTCCCTGGTTTTAAAAAGATTTTTAAATAAAATTCTAGAATTGCCCTAGGGATGGAAAGTGCAAAATCTTGTTATTCACAGCTTGAATGCAGCAAAAAAAGTTATCTACTACTGTTAACTCTTTTCACAAAGGCAAAGGGTTTGGGTGTGTGATCTTACAAATGTTGTACGGTTTCAGCAGACTCCTGTAATAGGATGCAATTAGTCTTTTACTAACTGCTGTTCAACCAAGGAGAAGACCTAATGGGTACAGTTTTTATGCCTATTATTTCTTTACCTGTTGCATTGTAATCTGTAAGGATGAGCAGTATCGCCTAGTTATATCAAAGAACTTGCAAGAACAAACAATAGCTGTTTGTCCCTCTCTGGTGAGCAGATTGCTTTTGTACTTGAAGCATTAGCAAAGCAAAATGGCAGAGTTCATTGTTAAGTCAATGCCTCATGCTTCAGATTCTGGGCTGCAGGAGATCAGGCTAAACATGGGGATGCTTCTACAGCAAAATCTCCGGGTGCCAAACTACATAAATCCACTCCCATAAATTTCCTCTTGAATTAATCTGGCTTGAGAGAATTTTCCTTCCTAATGCGAAAGACAGCAGCCAATCAAACCGTATTCAGTCATTCTATTAAGCCTGCAGTACCCGCATGCATTGAAAGGAATGCATTAGCTCCACTCCACTCTATCCTCTCTTTAATCAGAGAAATACAACTGTCTTAAGAGGGAACCAGAACCCCCGTTAACATGGAGAGGCTTTCTGGGTACAGAGTCTGCCTTTCTTCAATCAATCCCATTTCTGCGATTAGAATAACAATGGAGGAGGTAGCTAGTGTACTCCTGTCAACATGTGGGGGGGGGCATGCTCCTTAGAGCATGACTTAATAGTGGTTCAGACATCGCCCCTCGGCTGTGGAACACACTCCCCACTGA
Source organism: Pogona vitticeps (assembly GCF_051106095.1). Lineage (NCBI taxonomy): Eukaryota > Metazoa > Chordata > Lepidosauria > Squamata > Agamidae > Pogona > Pogona vitticeps. The sequence goes on from NC_135783.1 coordinate 206,730,739, forward strand.
AATTCGGCTGGCACCCTCGCTGGGTGTTTTCAAAACTCAACTAAAAACCTGGTTATTCAAACAGGCCTTCCCCCAGTCAACTAAGTAATTTTCTCTTTTTCTTTTTTCCCCTCTTGTTTCTTGACTTTTGCCATTTTGTATTATATATGTTACTTATACTGTATACTGTTTTAATGTGTTTTAACTTATGTAAGCCGCCCCGAGTAGACGTTGTCTAGAGGGGCGGGGTAAAAATCGAACAAATAAATAAATAAATAAATAAATAAATAAATAAATAAATAAATAAATAAATAAATAAATATGAGAAAAAGAAATTTATCAAATCATCCTCTTTAAAATGTGGAACTATTCTATGCTACCCAGAACTCCATCAGGTGTTCCAAGAATCCTAAAAACTGAGGAAAATAAGTCATTCTGAGCCTCAAACAGCCAAAACTGAAACATTTAGGGAGAACATTTTCCAATTGTTGCTTGAGTTCAGTAAAGCTCTTTTTTTCCCTCCCATAATGTTAAAAGGAGGCAAAGGCTGACAAAATACATTTTTCTACAGCTGTCCAACTTTTCTGTGGCACAGAATTGCAGCACTCAAAGGCTTCAGAACACATATACAGTAAATCTGATTGCTGAGGCCTGCATCTCTGAGGAAATCCCATTGTGGGGCAGAAAACGTTAGCTGGAAAAATAATGTTGAGCTTGAGCATGAGCCAGCCAAAGTTAGACACAAAATCCCACTAGATTTTTCTGGCAAAGCTCAATGAATATTTAGAAGTTCAATCATATTGCCCATATGAGGAGGACAACTCCTGTCATGTACTGCATCCTATAGCAAACGACGTCTCCCACCATACTACTCTTCACGTAGATCAACCCCTGGATGTTCTACTTGTCAGAAGTAATCAAAATATGCAATAAAGCACATTTTGGTCACTGCAGGGTCCTAAGAGGAGGCGTGGCTGCTGTGATACTAGGCGATTTGTCAACATGAAGGTGGTGAGGCTCTTGCCTCACTCTTATTTAGGAAGGAGTCTGCTACTGCTGAACCCCGAATGGAAAACAAGAAGGGGGCAAGGATGAAAAATCCAGCAGAATGTTCTCTCTTTCTGCTTCTTCCATCACACATTAGGAGCTTCTATGTCTCTGCAAAGGCAGAACAGGATTGAGGCTTAATCCTCTCCTGCAGTCAACAACCACAAGCACTGAATTATAGAACTGTAGACTCGTGATCCTCTGCCTAAGCAGGAAATCCACAACCACAGTCTCCAGGAGTTAAGCACTGAGAGCCATAGAAGCTCTACATGTTAAGTAGGTTGCATCCTAAAACCTGAAAAATACCATGCACTGAAAATAAAAATACAGTGGTGCCTCGCATAGCGAGGTTAATCCGTTCCGGATTAACCTTCGCTATGCTGAAGCATCGCTGAACGGGGCAGGGATTTCCATTGGAACGCATTAAACATCGTTTAATGCGTTCCAAATGGGCCAAATACTCACTGTTCAGCGAAGCTTCAGGATGGCCGGCAGCCATTTTCACGCCCTCGTTTCGCTTAACGAGGGCGCAAAAACGCTGCGCGCGGCCATTTTCCAGCTTCCGGCGGCCATTTTGGCCGCCGAACAGCTGATCGTCAGGGGGGCGTTTTGCGAAGATCGGTAAGCGAAACGCTTACCGGTCTTCACAAAGCGAATTTTTCCCCATTTAAAAAACGTTGAGCGATCGCATTAGCGATCCGAAAAAACGGATCGCTATGCGATTTTATCGTTATACGGTGCGCTCGTTAAGCGAGGCACCACTGTACAGTATCCAAATGTGCCTTGGGAACGAAATGGCTTACAAGTTGTACTTTCACCGTCAAGAAAAGAGGTCATGAGATGAGCCTTTTCTCCCTTTGTTGGGAGCTGCACACTGAGTGATACGTATATTGTATGTAAAGAAATTAGCATAAAATCTGTATGATGGCCAATGGTAAGACAAAAAAAAATCCTTCTACAAACTCCGTACTACATCCAATACTATTTTCCAGGAAGTAAGTGAACAGTATCATTGGCCAATATCCCAGTGATCTTTCCCTGAGTGGAAAGTCCTGCCAGCAGGGCAGTCATGCAGGATAACGCCACCGATGCACACAGGGCAAACCACTGCCTCTTCAACAACAACACTTTGCTACACCACCCATGTGTTCCACTCAGGGGAGATTCAGCAGGACCCTGGCCCTCATGATTAGGACTAGATTCCTAAAATGATATTTCACTCAGCTATTGAAACATGCAGTTGCATAAGAGTCTTAAGAAAAGCAGTATTAAAAAAGTGCAGGCAGACTTCTTGGAGAAGCGCTAATACAAAATGACATAGCTGGAGAGCTTCAGTATTTGTTTCTGAGCTAACTTATAAAACAACACCAAAGATCTTAAAGGAAGGAAATTACGTAATAAAGAGTTGGTGAACATTAATAGTGCATGAATGATGAGAAGATACAGCTTAAGAACTCTCGCAAAGCCGAGGAGTCTGTGAAAGGAGGCTATGTTAGGAATCAACAAATCAAAGCATCCTCAGTCTAGTCAAATGTCTTTAGCACTGTAACACGTTTAAAACAAATATTCCTGCTTTCCAAATGGTGGCATGCCTGAACAAACTAATGACAAGGACACAGTCTGACCAGGCTTCTCTGTCCCATATATTTCAGTGAGATTTAAGCACACACATAACACTTTCATTAAACTCAACAAGAGTTGCAAGCTTCAATGTAGGCTGCTCTCAATCTTTGAGTGAATATCAGTACTGTATTAGATTATGAAAAACACTGCAGTCCTAGCAGATCCTAAATCATTGCTCTACAAATGAATGTCCATTAATGTCTGTGAAATTAATTCTTCTAAATATAATGCTATAAATCAATTTGCATCATAGTGGAACCATAGCTGACAATCACTAAACATTAAAGAACTAAAGAAAGTCTAATCCTACATGCCTTTCCATAAAGCACAGATTCGTAACTATATCATAAATTAGCATTTTAGCTAAGGAGAACTCATTCCCCCCCCCCAATTCTGCTGACAATAAAGACATTTATTTTATTTTATTTTATTTTATTTAGTTTAATCTATATGCCACCCACACTACCCAAAGGTCTCTGGGCAGCTTAGAACATTTAAAATACAATAAAAATTCAGAACAATAAAAATACAATTAAAATATATATTACAAGCCTGCAAAATTATCATTGCTTTTCACCTGTTTTTCAGACTGCTAGAATAAAAATCTAAAGAATACAAAGTTAAAATACTAATCCTCAAAGACGTGCCAAAGGACGAAGATCAGTCTTTCCCAAACCTTTTTAAAACTTGAAATAAATGTGAGAATTTAATAAAAATCATTCTAAATTAAAAATATTCAAAAATTAAATTTTCATTAGAAATTCTTTATACTAACAATATCTACCACACAAAATTGTTTAAGGTGATAAAAATATTTGTTCCTTATAGAAATATCACAGTCTTATGGCCGTCTCTGGAATTTATTCATCACCCTCAGTTTGGGAGCTCATGATCTAAATTAACCTAATGAACAACAATGTTAATATAATCAATATTACTATATAATTTGGCATTTAAAAGAAACAGACACACATACAGAGTATGTCACTCATTCGCAGAGCTTATACAATGCAAAAATGCCAGGTCAAAGATTAAACATTTCCTGTCCTTGTTTTCAAAAGGATAGCATTTTCAAACAACACAAATGTGCACTAAAGTAAACTTACCTCTTTGCTTTCTTCCAAATCTGACTCACTGCTAAACTCCTCAGTGTTTAAATTTTCGAAATCGGATTCTCCAACTGCAATGGGCACGGTCACAGTCACACTCGGGTTGTTTATGAACGACATGTAATCACTTTCGTCCACAACATATTTCTCCACACTGCTGCCGATGCCACTGGTAGTTCCGTTGCCATCTTTCAGGTAGTTGAAGTCTTTGCCGATATCTACAATGGTGTGGTTAGAAATGCAACTGTCCTTCTTGTTGTTTAGATCTTCAAGTGGTTTGATTTCATCCAAAGCCTTCTGTTTCCTCACAAAGGCCTTTTGGACAAATTCATGTGCTTTTCTTTTTACATAATCAATGCCTCTCTGAATCCTTGCTACAGCTATCTGGAGATTGTTCATCTCATTGTCATCATCTGTAGCAGCAAGATTGTCTGAACTGAAGGAGCTCAGCAGCAAGGCTAGAAAGAGGTTCAAAACCTATTAAGGCAAAACAAATGGCTGGTATGTTACACAGAATGACAACAGCCCCTTTCTGAATGTTTCAGTGTAACATCTGTATCCTCCCAACTACTGCTAGATCGAACCATCTTAATACTGTGGCTTCTCCATACCCAATGCCAGTAGTATCAAAACTCGCTTGCTCTCCTCCCCGTAGTTCTACAATGCCAAAAACCTGCTTCAGAGCCTTTCCCAACCATCTACAACAGGTTTTTAGGGTTCACATGGCCTGCCAGAGAAAAAAAGTATCACTGCTTTTTGCAGAAGCAGCAGGCTCCAACTGACGTACACCACTGGATTCTGTCTTTAGTATATAATCTAGCTGGGACACAATGAGCCAGCACTGAATCAAATCAGTGCTCCCATTAACTCACTTAATTGTGCCAAATAGTTGATATTGTTCTCAAAAGATGTCCAGACATTGTAGACTGATGCTTCAGATTGGCAAACTGCAAAACCTGCAAACTCGAAAAACTACATATGGACTTTCTGTAATACGTAATTTGGTGTTAGGACCCAGGTTCAATCCTTAGGAAGTGCCCGGAGAGACCTGTCTGATGCCCTGGAATGCTGCTGCCAGTTAATATAAACAGTACTAAGCAAGATGATTCAGTAGTTTGATTTCACATAAGGCAGCTCCCTACATTCCTATGCAGACAAAGAAAGGACATGACAACTTTTAGAGGAGCAGTTCCAGGATAGCAAAGTCCATCTTTTAAAATAAAATGGGCAGTCCCACTACACACAGGGATTTGATGACGGCCTACATGTCCTCTTTGACACAGGCATTTCTAGAATAATACATAGAAGTTAGAAGGTAAGTAGAACCACCATCTGACCCTTGAGATATTGTCCACTAACATGGTTGATTTTTTTAAATTGCATCTCTGTATTTAAGTCTCATTACTTACACAATCTGTTGAATGTCAGGGATACAAAAGTGAAATGGCATCACTATCTCATCTTTGTAATTTAAATTGAATTATTTCCAATTTTGGGGAGATTTTTTTAATCACTCTATACACAATTTTAAAATATCTAAAAACCAAAGTCTATTACACTGCTTAAATCAAATATACATTTGTTGGATACCTACCACTAGATTTCCAATCACCATGACCATCATGAAGACAGTAAGGCACATGGTCTGGCCTGCAACCTCCATACAGTCCCACATGGTCTCTATCCATTCGCCACAAAGTACTCGGAACACAATCAAGAAAGAGTGGAAAAAGTCATTCATGTGCCAGCGTGGAAGTTCACAGTCGCTGGAGATCTTGCAGACACACTCCTTGTAACTTTTGCCAAACAGCTGCATTCCAACCACAGCAAAAATGAAGACAATAATGGCCAGGACCAAAGTCAGGTTCCCCAGGGCACCCACGGAGTTGCCAATAATCTTGATCAGCATGTTTAGAGTTGGCCAGGATTTTGCCAGTTTGAAGACTCGAAGCTAGAAAATAAAAAAACACAGGCTTCAGTATGCATGTTCATTTTCCTTATTCTTTAAGAAACAACAGTATTATCTTCTTCTGAAAGTCAACAAGAAATAGATTTACAGATCTCTGGACTCCTTCAATGGTGAAGGATGACATAAAACAAGTGCAAATTAGTGGCTTGAATGATTAACAGCTTTAAGTAGCAATGTTAGGTATGTACCTTTAGAGTAAGTTCCACTGCACTGGATGAAATTAACTTCCAAGCAAACATGCATTGTGTTGTGCTCTTAACATGTGTTGCTTCATTCAAGGGTACAGTATATCCATTCATAATCTAATAGGTTAGTATGTATGTGATCAAAATGTATGTTCAAATGTCTGTAGCTTGTTTATGCACTTACCAGTCTGAAGGATCTTAAGACTGACAATCCTTCCACATTCGCAAGGCCCAGCTCCATCAAACTCAAGCTGACAATGATGCCATCGAAAATATTCCACCCTTCTTGGAAATAATAATAAGGATCCAAGGCTATTATCTTTAGGAACATTTCTGCTGTGAAGATGCCAGTAAACACCTACACACAAAAATATGATCTGTCATTAGTTCTGCGTGACATTGATCATACTCTTCAAGATACATTTTGAGCAGGAGAAACCAAGGGCAGCATCAAAAAGAAGTGGGGGAGGGAAAAAAACCCTCCAAAATGTATCCCTTAATTGTAATCCCAAGAAATAAGCAATTTATTCTGATAAGTGAAATATCCAGCATAAGTTTCCCACTATGTGGAAGATCCTTCTCTAATATGAATCAGACCCATTGGAACACATGACTACCCCCCCACCCCTAGAATGCCCTCTCACTGGCTTAAGTGGGAAGTAGAAAAAGAAAGGAAGAAACCACTGCAAAAGAAAGGCAAGAGAGCTAAACCATCACTACCTCCTCTGACATGTAGTCCCCAATCTCAAACAAGCAGGACTATGCATTTGCTAGACACAAACACTTCCCACCCCATTCCATAGGCATAACTGTTCTGCGTACTGGTTACTATTGGATCCCACTGAAATCAATGGGGTGTATGGTATACCCCACCAACTTTTCACCCTGATTTGAATGGGATCTAAATGTGATTAATCTAATCTAGATCCAGCACAAGAAGTCCAAGTAGTTCAGAAATATTTCAATAGTACTTTTACTTTCTGCTTTTTAATATAACATGTGGAAGGCTTACCAAGTTTCCAACAGACAGCACATTATTAAACTGGGGCGTCATCGGATAATGTTCCATGGCCATAAACAAAGTGTTCAGAACAATGCAGATGGTGATAGCAAGGTCGACAAACGGATCCATCACAATCAAATGAACAATATGCTTTATTTTTAACCATGGAGCGCAGCAATCCCAGATTAAACACATGTTAGCGAATTTGTACCAGCATGGAGGACATTTCTGCCTGGATTCTTCGAGTTCTAGAAAGGCAAGGAGAGAAAAGAATACGTACAAAAAGGAATCACTTAAAAAGCAACCCCCTTTATTATTTTTTTCAACACAAGATTTCTGCCATGTTGATCAATGGTGACAGTCAGAGAAAAGTCTGAGAGTTGCACTGTGACCCTTGCTGGCAACCCCCAGCTGTTATCCATCCCTTTCGACAATGACACCTCCAATTTCTGGTTGGATGTTGAGCCGACAAGCAATGAACAACTGACTGCACTGTTGCTTCTGGGGCATGACCCTGGATACCCATGACTTAGAAGCCTGCCAGTACACGACAGCAAGATCTATGCCTATAAGTGGAAGGTCTGTAGCCTTCCTGGAGCACTGTCGCCCCCACCAAGGGCTGGAGTGCCTGGCAAAATCTCATTGGTTTGGGTCTCCATGAATTCCAGACTTCTAAAACTGTTCACACCAGATTTTACTGAATCTGGGGAGTGGGGCACAGAAAAAGATGATGCAACATCAACTCTCCCCCCTATCCGAATGGCTGAGTTTCCATCACTAGCACACAGACACCCCAGTTATCTGTGGCCTTCCTGGTCTTATTTAATTTCACTGGAGACAGTATGTTTAGCACCTGTGGTTTTAATGGCCTGTCCTGGCTAGCCAGTGCCCTACAAGGATAGCTTGTATAAATGGGCCCTGGTTATGATCCTGGGGTCCTTGACGCCTCCTGAAGGCACTGATACTGCTCCTTTTGTCACTTGCACCTCCGGTGCCACCTCTGGGTCAGGGTGGAGGCTGGATGCCCTACAGGCTGCCAGATGGGTTCCATCAGCTTCCTCCTCTTCCTCTTCCCTGTCCCAGGGTGACTGACCAGCTTCTGCACCCACCTGAGGTCTGGCAGATGTTTCAACGAGCCTTCCAAGAGGCGTGGGGTGAGAGCAGATGGCCCACCAGGGATGTTGGAGGTGACCTCTTCACACCTTGTCTAACCATGTTCTAAACTTTGCAAAACTTTAAAAGCATCTTACGGTTCCATGTATGTCGTGCTTTTCCTTCAGAAACGTGAAAGCATGGCACTCGTCCTCCCCCAGTTTAGCCTCAGAACAAACTTGTGTGGTAGGTTCATCTGAGAGACACCGTGACTCGTCCAAGGATGCCCAAGAGGTGGCGACTAGATCCTGCACCTCCCACCTCCTAGGTCTGCACTCTATGCTACACCATACAACCGGCTCTCGAGTTTACAAACCTTCCATTGTGTTGGTAAGTATGCTGGCTATGCTCATTGCTCTTTGCCTTGCAGTGGGATCAGAGAGAAAATCCATAGACATGTGGTAAGAACTTGAGCGCCTTTTCCGTAATTCCGTTTCTGTAGTGGTGCCCTGAAAATAAATTATTTGTTAATGTAAAGGCTCATAATGGTAAAAATATTGAGCAAAGCAAAGAGCACTTGTGGGAGTGGGTTCAAAGTGGCCTACAAAATTGTAGCTCAGAAGCTACGCTGTTCAGGACTGGAATGAGACACAATAATCTGTGAATCTCAGCTGCAGGAGTCCAAATACCTTGCGAGAAGGGGAAAATGTAAGTATTATCAGTAAATGGGGAAAAAAACCAAGTGTCCCAACATCCCATTCATGTTGTACTCATCAAATAACAATGGATATGTTAGGTAGCCCTGCTCTAACCTATTCCCAGTCAACCATGGAACATCTGTGTACTTTTCTTACCAGCAGCCATCAAGGGGATGTGGATCCCATTGACAAGGCTGGCAGAGTATTTCATTACCGTAGTTCCACCCAATCCTGTTTCACACACAGCAAATAACTTGCTATAATTGTTAGTTTTCTGCTTTCTGACCAACCACAGGCTGGGAAGATCTCTGTACAAGTGTCCCCCCCCCCCGCTCCATTTGTGAATATATTTAGCTGACCTGATTCTCATCTCTAATTGTGTGGTAAAAATTGCCTGCAGCTTGATATTACTTGAGAATTTTTCAGTTTATTGTCCTGGCACTAGAATTAAATTGTACTGTCATTTGAGAGGAAATGACAAAATATGTTCAGAAAGCTTTTTCAAAAAGGTCACACAAGGAAAAGCGCCTTTATGCTATAGTCAGACCATGTCGACTGAAAGATGCTGGGAAATGTAGTCCAAAATAAGTAACTTTTCCAAGCTCTGAGGAGGTTCCAATTACATCAGGGCTCATGTCATTGCAAAGCAAAAGATTGGGAGCTTTGGTGTTTTGAAAAATGGTGGCCAGTGGTTGGCAGCTGATGAGAAAGCCCCCTGCCACCCTCCAATGCTTCTTTACCAGTCAAAAGACTTTTCACTAATTAAATGCTCAATTTCTTCAGAAACTTTCAATCTTAATTATGATGCAAAGGTAATTGTGGCCTGCTAATAAGGACAAGGTGTGTGTGTGTGGGGGGGGTAAGGAATAAGCAAAGTTGTTACTCTTTGTAATTTAAGATAATTAAGTTTAGGTTCAAAATATTTCTTCTTCCTCTTCTTCATTTTATCTAGGTTCCAGCTGTATTCAAAATTTCAAAACAATCTGTATGGACACATTCTAGGCAAGGGGTGCTGCATGCTTCTCCTAGCAAAACCTCCGTACGGTATGGAGGTCCTACCTCCTCCACTCCTGACTTGTTGTGTTCAGGTCCGAACCGAGCTTCTAAGTGTTTTAAACTGAACACCCACAGCTGGAAATTTTACACAAGCAGAATCCCCAGGGTTGAGAGGCCAAACACACCTGGCCTCTTCTTTCAGGCCTTTCCCCCTCCATCTGAGATGGTTAAGGAGGAGCAGAGAGAGGCAACACATACCCTTCCAGCATCTCCTGCATACTTTGTGCCTCCTTTCCAATTGTTTAGAATGCCTGAAATAAGTTATTGCTTCAGATTATTCTGATGAATGTGAGTGAATGCAGAACCCCCTTACTATTTGTAGCCTGTCCTTCTGGAATGTTATTTTGTTAAGAAAGGAGCTGCTGTAGCACAAAAAGAGCTATCGTGGCATGCCAGCGCATGCTTCTGAATCTGTAGCGGCGTTATCAAGGATTACCTCAGGCAGAAGCTGTCCAGTGGGTGACATCAGAGCTGGAGGCCCACCAACTAGGGACACCACCCCATTGCAATCGACAGTGCTGTGCATCTTCCCATTTGCTGGAAGCACAGGGATCATTCTGGATGATCGACTGGCTTGACTGATGTTGCTGTTGCGGCGCTCACTGTGCCTGTGAGGAACAAAGAGAGAATCTCTTCTGCTCTCGTTGTCTTCAAAGGTGCTGTGTTCATCATCAGCAAAGTCGTTTTCAGATCCTATATCCTTCGCTCGGCCTCTGAAGCTGAAAAGACTTGCTTTGCTGCTGCGCCTTGGGGAAAACAAGGATCCACGGATGCTCAGCAAAGACTGTATGGAAATATGAAAAGGCAACCCAAAATCAGAAATATCCATGAACCACATAGAAGACGGAGAAAAAAAACTGAATATGCTATGCTGAAGCCAGACTGTAGTGAAAGCAATAGGATTTATTTGTGACTAATTTAGCAAGTCCCATCGGTCATTTATAAGTAGTAAAAATACTTAGAAAAGAGAATAGCAAAGCACAGTGAAATTATAGGCATATGAAAAAGGAAGTAGTGTATACCTTCTTTGAATTCTACCATTTGACATATCAGGACTTAATAAAAATCATCTGAAAATTAGGTAAATACAGCCTCAGATCAACAAGAACACATGACATACTACACTGTGTCGTGATTTATTTTACAGATATAAAGCCAAAATGGAGAAGCCATGTGTGAAAAAACAGGTACACCTTATGATTCAGTACAGTAACTTGTAGAATCCCCTTCAGCAGCAATAACTTGAAGTAATTGTTTTTTGTATGACTTTATCAGTCTCTCACAGTGTGAGAATTTTGGCCCGCTCTTTTTTACAACATTGCTTCAGTTCATGGAGGTTTGCAGGCATTTGTTTATGTACAGTTCCCTTAAGGTCCCACCACAGCATCTCAATTGGGTTGAGGTCTGGACTTTGACTGTGGCATTGTAACACCTTGATTCTTTCTGTTGCAGATTTGCTGGTATGCTTGGGATCATTGTCCTGTTGCATGACCCAATTTCTGCCAAGTTTTAGCTGTCGGACAGATGGCCTCACATTGCTCTAGGATACTTCAGTGTACAGAGGAGTTCATGGTCGACTCAATGACTGCAAGGTGCCCAGATCCTGGGGCTGCAAAACAAGCCCAAATCATCACCCCTCCAACACTGTGCTTGTCAGTTGTTATGAGGTGTTTGTGCTGATATGGCTGGAGAAGGGACAATATTTGTACCAGGTTTGAGAAAAGAAATTAAGAATGTTCTCCTAGTCCCGACATTGGACAGTAATATTCTTAGTGTGAGTAAATTAGATGAAGAAGGTTATACAGTAATGTTTGCTGAAAGCACATGCACTATAAAGAAAGGTAATAAGGTTTGTGCCACAGCAAAACTAGAAAACAATTTGTATGTGTTAAAACAAAATGACACAAAATTTAGTTAAAAATGTACCATATCATGGTTTTTGCTAAAACTGGTGCTGAGCATTATGGCCAGACAGCTCCACTTTGTTCTCATCTGTCCAAAGGACACTGTTCCTGAAGTCTTGTGGTTTGTCCAGATGCACCCCTGGAAACCTAAGCCATGCTGTCATGTTCTTTTTAAAGAGAAGAGGCTTTCTCCTGGCAACCCTTCCAAACAAACCATAGTTGTTCAATCTTTTTCTAATTGTACTGTCATTAACTTTTACCATTTAATGTGCTAACTGAGGTCTATAGAGTGTGAGATGTAACTCTTGGGGTTTTTTGCAATTTCTCTGAGCACTGCACGGTCTGTTCTTGGGTTGAATTTGCTTGGACTTCCACTTCTGGGAAGATGGGCAACTTTTCTGAATGTTTTCCACTTGTGAATAATCTTCCTCACTGTAGAATGATGATCTTTAAATGGTCTGGAAATGGCCTTATAACATTTTCCAGATTGATGGGCAGCAACAATTGCTTCTCTGTGATTGTTGTGGATGTGTTTCCTCCTTGGCATTGTGCTAACACACACCTGAATGCTCCAGGCCAGCAAACTGCTAAAACTTTGGCTTTTATAGAGGTGATCACATTTGTTGATGATCAATTACTCAAGGGCATTTGGTTAGCAGCACCTCGCTGCTACTTAGCCTCTTAGTTCCTAGGGAAGCAGTAAGGGTGTACTTGGTTTTTCACACATGGCTTCTCAATTTTTGTAAAATAAACCACGACACAGTGTAATATGTCATCTGAGGCTGTATTTGCCTAAATTTACCTGATTTTTATGAAGTCTTGATACATAAAACCATAGATTTCAAAGAGCGTGTACTTTCTTTTTCACATAACTGTATGTTGTGGTAAGGCTTTTTCTTCCCCCTAACTTGCACAAGTAATTATTGAATAGAGATGGATTTAGGGTGTCTTCGAAGAAACTTCAGATGACATCTATTAATACTGTTTCAAAATATTACATTAATATTATTAATTAGTTCCAATTTTACAATAAAATGTTCTGCTCTTTCTGTCCACTCTGCATTCTTTATACAATTAATTACAAATGAATGAAACCACAGCCAAACAATGGCCACTCTATTTTTTTTCCAATGGCTTCATGATCAGCAATCAGTGGTTGGTATTGCTGGGTAACATCTGAGGCTCATGATTCAATAAGGGAATCACTGCTGACCTCTGGCGCCCTGTACTGTTGTTGTTTTTTCTCCCTTCTCTCCCTTGCTTCCTCTTGTTGCTCTTTCTCCCTTCCCTCCCTAGCAGGGAATGAGGTGAGAAAGGAATGATGAGAAGGAGTATCAACCTCCATACACCATATTTTCTCCATCTGGAGGGTGGTCTAGATTGGTTCTGAAAGGAGAAGAAGGTGAAGGAAGGAAAAACAGGCGAATGGATAGTAGCAAAGATCGTAAAGAGGATGAGGTGACTGCACTCGGGAAGGTGGAGGAGGGTCCCAAGAACTCCAAGGATTCTCCAAAAATTAAACAAATCCCAAGCTTTCATGGATTTTTACTGAATTCCAACGAGCCTACAAAGCTGCTCAAGATGGCAGCCTCAAGAGTCCATACATCACCTGTCATGGGCATATACCATCGATTTCTGGACTTTTGACTACAACTCTTTTTTGCGCCCTCCATGGGGGAGTTGTGCTAAGCCTGAAGAAGTGGAATTTTATCCATGAATGATTGCAATTTGAAAAAAAATGTTGTGGTCCAATAAAAGGTATCGCCCACTCTTAAATCTGTGTAATCTTGGGGACCGCAGGGTCTTCTCTTTGTTCTTTTTGGGTTATCTTTTTGTAATGGCTATCTTCTTTGCATAGAAATGTCCATATGACACTGAAAGATGTTTCTTTGGATACCGCAGACAATCAGAAACTGATCAATTATGTGGCCAAGTGAAGGAGGACAGGGGAAAGAATGGAAAGAAAAGAGAATACGTTGACCTGAGATTTGGTCAAGGACCATCGGGCCTTTATTTGGCATCACTTGCAAAACTGACCTGGAGACCCATGGCACTCTAAAAGAGGAAGGAATGGCTGGAAATACCCACCCTGCTATTTTTAAAAATCAGATAAAAACCCTTCTGAATAAACCTATACATATACAAGGCTAACTCTTTTCCAGCTGGCCTAATACGACTTGCTGAGTAAACAGAAGACGATTCATGCTTCGTACCTGATGTGGGGAAGAGAACCGCTTCTCATAGGTCAGTCTGTTCCCTTCAATGGAGAATCGAAAGCCTTTCCTTCGGATGCTGTCTTCAGACTCGGATTTGTGAAATCCATCTTCCTCCTTTTCATCGCCTTCAGATTGTTCCCGCTGTTTCCTCTTCTTCCGCCTGTTCCTCCTCTCTTTAGCACTCTTCGAACTCAGCTTTGAGGTGGCCGAAGAACTCTCTGAGAACCCCCCCACACCACCAACTTCGCTGAACTCTCGGGATTCATCGGCTGCAGCGGCTAAAGCAGCTGCCTGTTGTGTGACAAAGTGAAATACATTCAAGATGTACAATACTAATCTGTGAATACCATTATTGAGGGTGAAGGAGCTTGATGTTCATGACTCTAATACTGTGTTCTGAGGGAAAAGAATGAACTCACAAAACAATTTGGTGGGTTTAAAATTCTAAGAAGTGCTCCAAACCTACACCGAGTTTATCTCAGGACACCAGCTGCAGTGCTGCCCTAAGACAGTTTGCTGCCTGAAGCAGTCATGCTCTCTCTCCTGTGCCTCTGCAAAGGACCAATGATTTAAAACTCCTGCTGCAATGTTCAGATACAATATCTTCATCCTAGACCTCTTCTCCCACCAGCCCATGTGAAGCAGATCACCTTGTTGTTTCACGTGAGGAACATTCTTCCCTTTTTCAGTGGTACTGAAAACACAACTCTCAACAGGACAGAGGTCCAGGCAATTACTCACTGTGGTCTAGTGCAGTGGTTCTTAACCTTGGGTTATTCAGGTGCTTTTGAACTGCAACGCCCAGAAACCCCAGCCAGCATAGCTGGTGGTGAAGGCTTCTGGAAGTTGCAGTCCAAAAACACCTGGGTAACCCAAGGTTAAGAACCACTGGTCTAGTGAAACTTTCTCCACAGGGAGAAAGGTGGGGGCATTAACTGGTTAAAATTAAAGGAAAACAGCCCCTTTCCAATCTCTTACTAAGCACCATGAAAAAAAAGAAGAACCATTCCTTCTCTTGAGCCTCCTAGTTTATTCTTTTCAACAGAAGGTTTGATATGGGCAAAAATAAATTATTTAAAAAAGAGAGAGCCAAATAAGATTCCTACTTTAGCACATCCAGGAAAAATCATTCTTTATGTTTATTGCTAATTCAGTATTTTCTCCGCCTGGTGGAAATATATTTTATTCTATGGAGACTGAATGATGGGAAGCTCTTGATCCATATCTGTTAATACCAGACAGGTTTGTCTCAAGCAAATAAATATTATAATTCTATCCCTGTTCCTATTATCAAGTAGCTATCTTGAGAAATTTCATGTCATCCAGCTAAAAGCACCCTGATTAGACATAGCAAATCACAGATTTTAAAAGCCATCTTGAATAAGCAGGAAACAAAAGCTTAAGATACTATATTCCTCAGTAATGCAACCTGAGCTTCTTCTTGTTGTTTTTTCAGCTGCTCCAGCATCTGCTGAAACTCGGCCTCTTTCTGCTCAGCTTCTTCCATGGTGGCTTGATTCTGTTCTTCGTAAGCCATGGCGACAACGGCCAAGATCAAGTTGATCAGGTAGAAGGAGCCCAGGAAAATCACCAGAACAAAAAAGATCATGTACGTTTTGCCAGCAGCACGCAGAGTCTAGGTGAGGTGGGGAGAAACAAAAGAGGCGTTATTATTTTGATGTTTACCAATAACTGACAATAAAACATTCCCTATTCACCATCTTAAAAAAATGATACATGAGATCACAACTACATGAATAATGAACACCTTAATAATAATTATTTGTTTAAAGTTTCTAGTTAACTGAAAAACAGGTAAGCTGCCAAAATAATGCCTCCATTTTAGTGTCACACATTCAACGCTTGCTTCATGACGACTCTCACCAATTGATAGAGATTTTCCCAGTAGTCCTGAGTCATGAGGCGAAAGAGTGACAAGAAGGCCCAGCTGAAGGTGTCAAAACTTGTATAGCCGTAGTTGGGGTTTCTGCCAGCTTTTACACACATATATCCTTCTGGACATTGGCTATAAAAAAGAGGGGAGAAATAGTTTTAAAAGGTTATCCTAATCAAAATATATGTTACTGCAGGCTGATGCTAGAGCTGATGGTATTCCTCTGTTATGAGTTCATGCTGAAACAATTCAAGAAAGCTAACTGCAGGAAAAAGTCCACAGGATCAAACGTTTTCCACCATTAATAATGGAAAGCTACCCACTGCTTCACATAGATCCTTAATGCACCTCAGAGAATGGTACCGTACAAGGTTACTGAGCAGAATCCAGTTCATTTCTCCTGCTTATGTAACAGTCCGTTGTAAGAGCGGTTGTGGACTGCTTCCAAGCTTGCGAAAGAAGGTGTTGCTAGATGGGTCCTTCCGGAAGCTCAGAAACTATACAACCACTTGTGCAATGGACTGCTGCATGAGTGGAAGTAACAAACAGCCCACTACAGTCTACCCTAAGACCTAAAACAAGGGATGGCAACATGTGATTCTCTAGATATTGTTGGACTGCAGCTCCCATTATCCCTCACCACTGGCTAGGCTGGCCGCAACTGATGGGAGCTGCAGTCCAACAACATCTGGAGGTGCACAGATTAAATGCTCTGGGCCAGGAGGGAGATCAAATGCAAAAGAAAAGTCTTCCTTTGGTTTTAGAAAAGCTTCCCAAGTTTGAAACCAGAAAAACATTGCTCTTTCAAAAAGAAAAAAGAAAAAATCTCCCAGAACGCCATGCTATCTACAGCAGTGGTCCCCAACCTTGGGCCTCCAGATGTTCTTGGACTTCAACTCCCAGAAATCCTGGCCAGCAGAGGTGGTGGTGAAGGCTTCTGGGAGTTGTAGTTCAAGAACATCTGGAGGCCCAAGGTTGGTGATCACTGATCTACAGGATTCTAGCGGACGTTGTTCAAAACAGTACTGTATCCCAGCTCTATATAATAATATGTTAAAATTATCAAATTGGGGTCAGGGAGAGATATTAGTGTAACCTATGTTTTCCAGGGGACAGAAATCCTCTTTCCCCACTCCATCACCTCTTTAAATTACTCCACAAAGTAAAGTGTGCTGCTTGTATACTCCCCCATAGTGCTCAAAAGCACTTAGTTTACTGACTTCTGGTAAATGGAAGGCTGAGTCAACCTCGAGTCAACGACTTGAGCCCCTTGGGATTGATCTCAGGTCATGAGCATAGTCTTGACAGCAGTGCTGCAGTTTAACCACTGTGCCACAAGGCTCCTCTCCAAATTTAGACGTTCACATGAAAACATCAGGCTTCTCGTCCCAAGATGTTAAAAGTCTGAAATTTTGGAGATATTAATCTATCTATATCTATCTATCTAAATTGTTCAATGGTAACTATTTGCTGCTGCATCCTACATATAGGACGATAATAAAATGTAACAAATCATTCTCACCCTGCATCTGAGCCGTTGCCACACAGCAAAGCATCATTCTGTCCTTCCAAGAAATAAAAGTTATCTGTTTGGAAAGAATAATCGATAAAATTGAATTGCACTGAAAATAACTATTTGAACAAATGAGTCTTATGGCACCTTGAAGACAAATACATTTATTATGGCATAAGCTCTTACTGCCTCCCGTATAAGATGTAATCGGTCAATGCACCGATTGAGAAGACTGACAATCATCTATGGCAGTGGTTCTTAACCTTGGGTTACTCAGGAGTTTTGGACTGCAACTTCCAGAAGCCTTCACCACCAACTGTGCTGGCTGGGGTTTCTGGGAGTTGCAGTTCAAAAACATCCGAGTAACAAAGGTTAAGAACCACTGATCTATGGTAAAGTAAGCTCTACAACAGGTGCCATTATGACAAGCTTAGTCTTTAAAGTTCTACACAACATGTTGTTGGCTTTGCTCGAACAATCCAACCTTGCAACTCTACTCAAATATGTTGCTGTTTTACAACACACACAGACACACACACACACACAAACACACACCAAACAACCAAACAAAAGTAAACCCACAAACGTAATAGGTGAAATACAGTGGTAGTAGAACAGATCTTTCATTCCTTTGCATCCCTCTCCCCTGTGCCCACAAGATTGGCATCACAATGCTGGGTGTCGCCCAATAAGACACAAAATGCAATTTTAGAAGAGGTAACTGTGTTAGCCTCTGCTAGCATATCGAGCAAAACCAAAAGGAATATTAAAAAAATGAAGATGACAAAACGTATGAGTTTTCATGGACATGTCCACTCGACTTGTCCACAAAAGTCTTTAAAGTGTCACAACGTTTTTGTCTTTCATTTCATTTATCTTTCTTTCGGTTTTGCCTAAAATGTAGTTTGTATCCTTAATCAGTGTGGTTCTTATTCTTAGTTGGAATGAATTTTCCCATTTTCGGTTAGAGAAAAATATTTTTTAAATCCATCTACATTTTCTCCTAAGTTGGAAATAGAAGCCACTACTGCAGGAGCAAAAAAATAACTATATCATTGGGTAACTGTCATAGCCAGTCAAGATCTAACAAACAAACAGTACTGGTTATCATATTTTGGAAGTTAATGAACAGTTATTGTAGATGTTATGTCCCTTCAAGTCAGAACTGACTTATGACCCTAATGGGGTTTTCAAGGTAAGTGAGATATTTAAGGAGCCATTTTACCAGTTCCACTCCCCCAAAGAATTTCCATGGCTGAGCAGAGATACGATCCAGGCCTCCTGAGTTCATTGCTATACCACACAACCACAGTCAATATCAAAAGCATTACGGTGGCAACCTTAAACTTACTTACTGGGAAGCAAACTCCTATGAACACCGTGGCAAATAATTCTAAATAAATATGGTTGGGATTTGTTTATTTATTTATTTAACTTATATACCACCTATCTAGAACGTGTCTACTCTGGGCGGTTTACATAAAACCATGACAAAACAGTTCATTCTACATGTGGTCAAGGCAGCAAAGCAGCACAAATGGGCTCAAGAGATTTTACCACAACCCAGTGAAATTAGTTGAACCTGCCTTCCACTGAAAGTTACAGAATAGGCTTTAAAAATGAGATTAGCAAGTCTCAGTCAGTGCAGTTGTGAGAAGAGGTGGTAGTTGTGACAAAAAGTGATAAACTCAGCACTGCCTCTCAATATAAATCCAGGCCGTAATTCAATTTTTCTTTATTTTACGTGTATCCCACTGGATTCGATGCGTGATTTCTTGTTAACCTGGAGCTGGCCTGACCTAGCACTCCACGCTCTGGCCTTGATGCCACATTAGGGGACTTCAGAATATGTATGAGGAACCGTTTGGATTCCAAAGACTGCCCTTCAACTTAGCTATGATATATTATGGATTGTTTAACCAAATTATAAACTGCCATGGTCACTCAAATTACTGTTTCTGAATTGAACAATGTAGCTCTTGCCAGGTCTGCTTGGAAGTAAATCTCATACTGTTCAGTGGAGCTTATTCCCAAGTAAATGCATACAGGATTGCTGCCTTGGTTGTACTATGTACAGCACAAAAATAAACAATTCAGCTTCCACTCCTGATGCCAATATTGTGATACGGCACACAACTACACAGCAGCAGTAGAAGCAGAAGCACTATGATTGTAAACATATGCAAGTCATCTAAAATTTACTTATGTCCCATGTTTACAGTCAAAGAAACATGTTACAAAAGAAAAAAGGAACGGGAAGGGAAGGGGGAGGCCGGATACCTGTACTCCAGGGCTGCAGATTAGTCTGTGCAAAATTAGATGCAATAGAAAATCAATGAAACAAATTCATTTCAGCTACACTAGTTGAAATACCATCATAAAAGGCTATAGGCACAGTGGACTGTATCAATGTAACTAAGGACAGCAATGGCCTTAGGTGGATGTATTCATTCCTCTCATGAATGATGGGTGTAAAACCCTTATTGGGGGATTAAATTTAGCTATACAGATGAAGCCATAGGTGAGCCCAGTATTTAGATTAAGCATTTAAACTCATGGGGGCAAATGCCTTCTGTCAACTCAATACCATCAACCACAAATACATGATGCTTCACTTGTGTGCACAGGTAAACCCTGACAGATGAGGCCAAAATGACAACTGATGTACTAAGCAATACAGTATACTTAAATGATAGCTAGGCCAGTGTTTGAGATCATAGTTTAAAAATGTAACAAGTAGCAATGGATCTTTAATTCCTTTTGCTGTCAGGAGTGGAGAACATCTCAGAGGATGCTACCAGCATCATTAAAGTGGAAGATGTCTTCATCCATTTGTCTCTTTCACCTGGGGTCATTTTCAGTATTCCCAGAATCTGCTCTGCAGAATAACAGAAGAGGTACCACCAGGATGGAGAAACAGTGAAAGAGGCCTCTTGCCAGGTCTACCAGCAGGATTCACCTCACAGGCCCCTCTGTGAAGGGAAGGTGCTCTTCCACATGCAGAAGGGAACTCAGGACCTGAGCCATTGAGCATATCTACACTACAGCTTTACAGAACTTTGATATCCCTTTAAGTGTCATGCCTCCATCTTAAGAAATCTGGGAGTTTGTAATTTGGTGACTTAGAATTCTCTGTAAAAGAGCAGTCCTTTGAAGGACAGTGTAAGAACTCTTTAGCACAGAATTCTAAGTATCTCACCAAACAACGTATCTCGAGATTTCTCGGGATGGGGCCATGACAAAGTGCTATCAACCCGCTATACCTGGCAGAATGCCTTCTTCCAGCGAGATCTGCCCAACCTATTCAATTATCCCAGACCAGTCATCCCAGACTGATCACGGTTCCTGAGAGAAGCCCTGAAAGAGAAGACCAGGAACTGGGCCTTCTTCGTGGTTGCCCC
The DNA here is from genome assembly GCF_051106095.1 of Pogona vitticeps. Classification (NCBI taxonomy): domain Eukaryota; kingdom Metazoa; phylum Chordata; class Lepidosauria; order Squamata; family Agamidae; genus Pogona; species Pogona vitticeps. The sequence goes on from NC_135783.1 coordinate 206,751,428, forward strand.
CAACCTCTGGAATAAACTCCCGCATTTGAAGGTACTGTACTACATCAACAGAGCACAGAGGTTCCTTCAGCTCTTAAGTGAACAGTTCTGCCATCTCATTTTTATTAAATGTTTTTATCCTGTCTTTTTTAAAAGTTTAAATTGATTGATATGTTTATGTATTTGATTTTCAGCATTGTCATCTGTTCTGTGGTTTTATTTAATGTGTTATTGTTGTTTATCATGCTGAAAGGAAAGGAAAGGAAAGGAAAGGAAAGGAAAGGAAAGGAAAAAAAAGAATGTTACAGTAATTTAAAAAGGCACAGATTTTCATTGTTTCCCAGCAGGCCATTTGCACAACTGACTGTGCAGTCAAGGAGTGATTAAACACATAATGTATAAGGCAGAAAACAGTGCTACTCGCTTGCACAATTACTCATTTATGCTCCATGATAGCAACAAGATTTTGGCAATAGTCTTACAAGTTAATATAAATGCTCACATTTTAAATATGTCTCTTTGCTATAGAATAAACAGAAAAAGTACACCGGCTAACACCTATTCCAGACAATATTTTATTTTAAAGATGAAAGAATGTATGATTTAACAGACCAACTAAAACCAATGGTGCTACTTCAAAAGCGACAACGTTTAGGACCACAATTTAGATGGCACTACATAGTTTTAGTGAATACTGTATTGATAATATTCAACTTGCAGTCATTAAAAACTTGTTTTCTAATATTAAAGAGTAATAAAAAGTCGCATATTCTTACTGTCATTACTGACGTATTCATCCCAATTAAAGGTAGTCACAGTGGTGTTAATGAAGGTACCATTTTCTCCCATTGTGCTGTTGAAGTAGGAAGTTATATTAATTTCAAAGGTAGAATTGTCTGGTGGCCAAATCAGGCATTTGTGCCTCAGGTTCCCCATGAAAAGTTGCAGCCCAATGAGCGCAAAGACACTCAGGCAAAAGACGGTCAGGATCATAACATCCGAGAGTTTCTTTACAGACTGAATGAGGGCTCCCACTATGGTCTTCAGACCTGCAAGTGGAAAGCACATGCCATTATAATGTCACACACTAAACATATAGGATGTCATGCACATGTGCTTGAATTCAATAAGATTTCATGCAGAATGATGACAAAATGATTGTATTTGTGACAGTTTAATGAAAAGCCTGGTTGCCTGTGAATATGAATGAGAAGCTGTTAGTTTTATGCCAATTTGAAACAATGTGCAGAAATAAAACAAAGGCTTTTCTATATATCTGCTATATAATCAGAGAACTACTGCTTAAGCAGACATGTGAATTTTGCTCTCCATGCCATGTCTCAGCCCTTTGTATAAAAACATATTGCTTTTTTTGCTGCTGCTGCTGTCTCTTACCCAAACCATTCTTGCAGAGTCTGTTTTTAAAAGTTTTCAACAGCATGGATATGTTTATGCTCTGTTAGACACTTAATTCTATTATGTTCAGTCTTACTGGATAAAACTGATGATGGTTTGGAAAAGAAAGACATTTCTTTTAGAAAAACCCCATGCACAGTCCATGCGCTTTTGCCTCTTTTTTTGCATATCTTATGCATAATTTTTTAAAAAATAAAAAAATAAACAAAAACGTTCACACAACAGATTACACATTCGAGTTCAAAGTGCCTGCAACAAAGAGTAAAATTTGCATCAATATGAAAGCCTTAATATATTTGACCTTTTATTAAAAAGTTGAAAGCTTGATGTCATAAGATGCAAATCATATAGCCACTTACTGCAAATGTCTCATGCAAGAATTTGTTAAACTCAAAGGCTGATCTGGAAATAAAAATCAAGCTGTAATATTTAAAAAGCAAGGAATCCCATTTCATTGAAAACAATGTTTTTGATTCCTGCTTTTCTTTTCTTTTTGCTTTGATTGTGCAGCAAGCAACATGGCTTAGGCTTGGAGATGTGAGTTTGTCTTCAATGGCATTTTTAAAAAGTCAGCCTCCGTGTTTAACCTCGCTCTCACCTGGAATGACTGATATTGTTTTCAATGCCCGGAGAACTCTGAATGTTCTCAACGCTGAGACATTGCCCAGGTCCACAAACTCTGTCACATATCTGTAATAGGGGAGTTCACACACAAACACAATGACAGCACACAAGAAACAGTCGGGAGGTACAAGGGGCCGGCCACTTTGCCAGACCGCGCCACTTCTTACCTGGGATTACAGAAATAGTTTTCAAAGCTCTCAATACTCTGAAAGTTCGAAGAGCTGAAACATTGCCTAGGTTTACAAATTCTGTTACATACCTGTAGAATTAAATCACAGTTACTCAGAATTGAGGCAGAACTTAAGCTAATTATTTGGGGTCTTTTATCAAGACCTCACCCTCTTTTGCTGCGCTTGCCTTGTGTTTATTAATATGCTTTCCGGGACTTCAAAATAAAATTTATAAATGTCATTGAGCAAATCACACTGCTTTATTTATTTATTTATCTATTTAAAGCTTGAGAGCTTGCTTCCATTCTGGTGAACAGAAAGAAGATATGAAATTATCTTATTTTGAAAGAGTAAGGCAGAATTAGTTGCAGATTTATGAATGGCATACCCATAATATTCTGGCTCTGCAGCTGAGGAATATTCTGTGATACTAAAAATAAATATGACTACTAATAAAAAGAGCAGATTATTGTAAAAGTAAATTCTTCCACAAGGTTATCTCTGTCAAATTAAATGTCAGTTTCAGTTTTCCATTGACTAACAAATCCTATTAAGGTCTGTAAAAAACAAGAAAGAAAAATACTTACGCAAATGTAATGACTGTAAAGTCTAACCAGTTCCAGGGATCCCGGAGAAAAGTGAAATCTTCTAAACAGAAGCCCCTTGCAAGAATTTTAATTAGTGATTCAAAGGTATAAATTCCAGTGAATGTGTATCTGAGAAAAATATCAGTGTAAGAGTTATCAGAAATTAAATACAGTATTAATTATTTCAAAACAAACATTTCCACAGTAGCTAATAATTAATTTTTGTTTTTAAAAAAAAGTGAAATATAAACCTAAAAGAAAAATAGCAAGCCTTGGCAGGGCATGAGTTTCTTCTCTAGATAACAATCCAGAACTGCAACAAGCTGATTTAAGCAGGGTTTGATGATATACAGTACGATCAGAAATATATATATGATTTAAGCAGGGTTTGATGATATACAGTACGATCAGAAATATATATATATATTTGAAGGTTCCACAAAGAGATTGAAAGCAAACTCACAGAGAAGGAGGTGTTACTGAACATCTTTTGCCCTTTTAAAAATGTATCTCCTTATGTGTCCTCTTTGCTTCCTTTATTCCTTCCCCCTACTTCAAACTCTCTGTCTGAATAGCTCAGTGAGTTGGGTTCCTGAGGTCAGGAATTTAATCCCCCACTGTGCCTCCTGGGAGGAGAGCTAGCCTGTGTAGCCTTGGGCAAGCCATGCAGCTCCAAAGGAAGGGGATGGCAAACTACCTCTGACTACTGTATGCCTAGAAAACCCAGGAAAGCACTAGCATAAGCCAAAATCAACTTGATGACACATAATTATTATATTACCATGATCAAACTCCTTACAAAATTGGCTACTAAGAAGAGAGAGAGATAGTGGGCAAAGGAGTAGTGGACAAAGCAGGATTGATGATGTATATGTAGTAGTGGGCAAAGAAACAACAACAAAAGAACTCCTCAAGTTTATCCCCATACAGCCTGCAATGTCTCCCAGTTTTCTTCCAGCCTATATTTTGGGGAGAAGCCTTCGGAACTATCAAACAGCCTGTCCCTAAAACGCAGCACAGTCTGAATCCCAATTCTTCTTTGTGCATCCATTTCTGACAGACTGATGTAACATCAAAAGCCACTGTACTGTAAAATAAATTCTAATGCTATTCTGCATTTTAGAAGCTGAAATAGGAAACAGTAGGAAAATGGACTGCAGTCCCATCGAATTCCACTCTAGAGATGATTAGCGAAGGCATTCTGAGGTTATAGGATCTGTTCTAGACCATCAAAAGCACCGTCAAATACAGAACGGAAATTCAGCACTGGGCTTAAAACTGATTCACCCAAGAGGTATAACCGTAGATGTTTTACATGTATCCCCAGTCATGTGTTCCAAACATATGCTATTATGCAGGGCTCTGTAATGTGATAACAAGTGCCATAGGCTGCTTGCCTATGAACTTGTTATCACATTACAGAGACCTTGGGGACTGCACATAATGAACTTGGGGACTGCACACAATAAACAGAGACATGCATTATGTACTTATTAATACACTGAATTGTAATTAAATTGGACTTACTCTACATTCTTTGTCCAATCCGGAGGGTTACTCATAGTCATAAATACACAGTTGGTTAAAATAGTGCACATAATAAGCATGCTGAATAATGTATGTTACAGTCAAGGAACATATACTTGATAATACATCATAAGAAAAATGATCATGTCAGCAGTGCATTCTGACTTACTTCCAACATCATTAATGTTTGCTACATTAAAATAATGCTCAGAGAGCATTTCAAAACTTTCTGACTTATTGCTCCATAATTAAAAGAGAACAGGCAAACACCAAAACAGACTTTCTGAAATACAAAGAAATAAAAGTGGATTTGCAAAAAAGAAGCATGCAGAAAGTCCTACTCTTCTTCTGAATTAAAAAGAAATGGTTGGAGTCAAAAATGGGTGGTCAATAAAATGCTAGGATGCAAATATATGTTGGTGGAGGCATGAATGGCAGTAACACGTAATAAGCTTTCATTTACTTTGTAAACTGCTATGCAACTAGAACTTAGAATCATTGAATGATGAATTGGAAGGGGGCCCTTCAAAAGGATGTTTCAGAATAATATTTTGCATTAGGTGAAAAATACAATTATCAGCTGAAGACACAATGAATCCTATAAGGTTAATTAAATCCATGTGAATGTAAAATGGATTTACACTAATTAGTTAATTAGCAATGGAAAGTGACCCTTGGGTTCAAATATAAATACTGCCTCATGTACACTGATGTAGGGCACGTTTCATAATAATACAAACTTCCTCGGAAGGAAGGAAGGAAGGAAGGAAGGAAGGAAGGAAGGAAGGAAGGAAGGAAGGAAGGAAGGAAGGAAGGATGGAAGGAAGGAAGGAAGCTCATCATTCACTGACAGATGGCCTGCTTTGCATGTGAAAGGTTCCACGTTGAATCCCCAGAATCTCCAGCCAAGCCTGGGAAGGCCTGCCTCAAAACCTGTAGAGACACTGCCAGTCCTTGTGGGTGATGATTCTGAACCAGATGCTCAATGGCCCATCTCTCTTCAGGGAGATAGTGCTACTAAAATGTGTCTAGTTTCAAAAGTACTCTACTGCTATTGATGGTTTGAGGAAGCTTTAGTATGGGGCAATTTGGGCTACTTCCCAAGGAGGAGAAATGTATGTGGAACATGTGAGCAAAACTAAAAAGGAACCACTTGGAGCCATGGCTTATGTCACCATTAGCACTGACTAGAATTGCTATCCTACACACTATTAATCTCCTCAGGCATTTATAAAGCATGTACCTTAAAGGTACATCTTCATGAAAAAGCAAGTCAATTAATTAGTCATGATAGGCACTAAGTGGCCACATGATGGCACCATCAACTAAGATGTTCAGAGCTATTTTATTTTAAGGTTGCACATTGCTTATGCATGCACACATATGTGTGCATGTGTGGACACACACTTAAATATTGGCAGCAACCTTCCTGCAGGGAACTCAAAGCACTACACAAGGATTTTCCAGGACAGCTACTTAGCTTTTGAGAGAAACACTTCAGGCCCTTCAGCTTTTGACAGATGTCTTCCATGTGGTGGTGAAAGTTCCACGGGCGTGTAGGGGAAGGGGCATTTAGTGATGCTGCCAAGGAACAAGAATTCAAGAATCTCTGTTCACTTATTGATTTGAATGGAAAGCCCTCCCCATATCCCTGCCAATTTGCTTCTGTTCTTCTCCTCACCAGCTTATTCCATTCCCCACAAAGGTACAGCCATACTCTTTATCCAGAACTGACTTGAATTTGGATAGCAAAGAGCAGAATGTGACTGGGGAGCCTAACAGTAAAAGCAGTTAGGGTCAGCTCTGAAAGTCATAAAAAATGTGGACTCAGCTGCAGTAGTAAATTACACTGACCTCATTGGGTAGGAATTGCATCTAGGTAGACATGCACCGGTTTGTGCTTCAAGTCTGTGATCTTATACGTACAAGTTATATCTGGGAGTAAAATCCCATTAACCTTGCAGCTTACTTTTGGGGGGGATCATTAGCATGAACTAACACACCAGGCATTATAAAAACAAATTCAGCCTCATTCTGTCATGAATATTCATAGCTCACTATTTTTTTCTTAAGAATTGTACAATCTTTTTTGGAAAGCAAAGCATTCTATCAAATGTTTACCAGACATTTGCTCCAAGGAGTTCAGACTAACATGTAACTTCACAGCAATCCTGTAACGCAGATCGAACTTAGAGAAATTGATTTGCTCACTCATGAAATTCATAGCTGAGTGGAGAACTTGAATTATTGACATCCTGTCAAAACCATAGCCTCCAGATCATGCTGGCTTTAAATTTCTCTAACAAAAAAATAAATAAATCTGTTGACTTCTCAACCCCTTTCTCTTTTTCCCAAGACCAGACATGAAAATATTATACATCTATAGCAGTACATACTATACTGCTTTGTAATGTTCCACTAATCCCATAATTGTTTTTACTGAGCATTATAACAGAAAATATAGATAAGACAAAGAACTACCTAGTTATATACAGTATATATAGTCACTGCAGCCAGAATTCTTTATGCTATAAATTGGAAGAAATCGAAGATACTGAAACAAGAACTCATTGAGAAGATATGGGAAGCGGCAGAAATGGATATTCTATCAGAAGTGTTGAAAGACTGTCCAATACAAAAGGCAACTGAACGATGGGATTTATTATATAAATGGCTTGAGTCACCAGATAGTGTTTGAATAACATAGAATTAAACTAAGATGTAACTGTAAGTTGAAACCTGGAGGGCAATCAAATTGTAGAAAGATGGAAAGTTGACTTGATATCACAACATGAACAGATTGGATGACAGTACATTTCGTGTTCTCCTTCCCCCTCTTTTTCCCCCCATATTCCCTCTACCTTTTGTACTCCTTACAGTACCTTATCCCTAGTTGTTAAAAATAAAAAATAATTAAAATAATAATAATTGGCAGAATCATGGAAAGAGCATTTATTGTCTGGCCTTAGCTACTACTGACATTTACATACATATCTCTTTTGAAACTGTTCTTTAAAACCACCACAACAACACATACTTAAGTTTCTTATTAAAATTTGTATCTGTTAAAACAAAATTCAGAATGAGAATGGATCACTGCAGATTTGCAAGCCACACTGAAGTTTCCAAGTTTCATCAGTTTCACAGGACACAGCCAGTTCTTTGTTGACACAAAAAATACAAGAAACATATGGAATGCTTATACATACCCAGGTGTGCATATTTACTTATATTGATGAAGGGGACATGCTGCAAGTTACATAATAGTTGTTAACAGTTCACAGCCCTGACTCTCAGTACAAGGCTTTGGGGTTTATGAGACAGAGAGACAGGGAAAGAAGGATAGGCACAACTGCTGTGCAGTCTTCATGTCAGTAGGCCGAGTAGGATCTCCAGTCAAAATACACTGGATAAACGCACCATATATCCCCTCGTACAAATCAGAACTGAATTTCTCTGCCTAGTGGCCATAACACATCTGGATCACTCATAAGTTCAGAACACCTCTGTTCGTGATGATTTTTGTCAGAAAGCAGCGGCAAAACCTCTAATGTGGGGCCTGGGCTGGGAGCAGACTGTGGTCAGGCCTGACGGGCCTCAAGGCTGCCTCACAATCTGTGAGTGAAATCTGCAATATGGCTAACCCTTCCCTGCAGTTCCCGACCTTGGGCAAGACGCCTTTCAGTTCATGTCATTGAAGAACTGCAGACAGACTCTTAAGCCATCCCAGAATAGGTGACATAAGCCATTGATATAAGGCAATTAGACTGTCATAAGAAACCAAATGGCAAAATAAGGAATGGGGCACTGAAGGATGGAGATGTAAGAGAAGAAAAGAGAAAGGGGGGAAAATGGGGAGCAAAATAAGCAAACAAGAGAGCCAAAGGAGGATAGGAAGGATCTCATTTGAAAACCTTGCCCTACAATAATGAGGTGAGAGCAGCTGCTGTAGAATTAGCAAATATGAGAAATGTACCGGGGAGTGAAAGCAAGAAATGGAGGAAGGACAACACGTGGTTCATACACTCTTTAGAACCAAACAGCCTCAAAGAATCAAGATACAGTACTGAAAACAAGAGTCAGTGTTATTTTATTCACGAAGAAACAACAACTAGCAAAGGATATGAATGTACCAAAATTTTAATAGCTATTTTTCTAAGAGGGTTGAAAGGAGTTAACAGGTACACAGCGGAAGTGGCACTGAATCGGAAGATCGCCTTCCCTCTATTCAATACTATAAATGTCTGGAAGAAAAAAAAGGAAAACACAACAGTGGGAATTTATATCATAACATTGGCCTATAAAGCACTCAAATCTCATCACATATAAAAAGAGCAAGTCCCAGTTACAGAAGAGTGTATCCACACAGACAGCAGTGCTTATCATCCTATCTACTGGTATTCATGCAACATAGTTATTTTCAGAAGGCTACTCAGCCTGTCTGGTGCCAGTGAAGATTCCTTCTCAAAGTTTCCTCTTGTTTTCAAACTGGAGCTTGAAAATAAATTGTTTTTTTCTGGACCACAGTTCCACAAATCCCCAGCATGCCAGTGGCCATGCTGGCTGGGAGATTCTGGAAGCTGTAGGTCAAGAAACTAGCTTGTCCAAACTGTGTTTCAAAGTCAGACATCTATACAAGCTACTCAGAAATGCACTGATATTGATATAGTTTTACTTAGGGCTCTTCCCACTAAACATCAAGAACTGGATGCTGGGGAGACAGGAAAGCTTATTTTGTACCCGTCCCGCTTTGTGACTGCAAGTCAGCTTCTTACCAAGACAGACAAGTTTGGAAGTAGCAGATACAAATAACTTGTAATTAGTTAGGTTTTCCAAAACAAAGATACAATTACATTATGATTCTAATTTAAACAGGGATAACCCCCACCCCACGCGATCCTTGTTCCTTTTGTATTCTTGGGCAAATTAGGACTCTTACATTTCAAGTTACAGATACGTGGGCTCACTAAATGGTGAGGTAGATGGGGTGAACAATGTGTTTTGTACCTCAGGCTAGCTGCGTAATGCATTCAGATGTATGTGTGTGTATTTTTTTAAAAGTAACCAAAAAAGACAACAATTTTTATTACCTTTGAGGAACAGGAAAGGAAAAATGTCAACTTTTTAAAAACAGTTTACTAACTACTTGGAATGTGATGGCTTGTAAAGATAACTGTAATCAGTTCCTTTAAAAAAATACCGTATTTTTCGCTCCATAAGACGCACCTTTCCATAAGACGCACCAATTTTTTAGGAGAAGAAAACAGGAAAATATAATCTGTTTTCTTCGCTCCATAAGACGCACAGACTTTCCACACCCCTGTTTTGTGGGAAAAAAGTGAGTCTTATGGTGCAAAAAATACAGTAACTTTGTTAATTCTGCTCTGTTCCAAATGCACTCAGGTATAAGAATTTGCATGACAAAAACAGTTTATATAAACTGCAGCTCATAGTACAGTGTAAAGTTTTTACTGCAATCTCTACAGTCTCAGTAGCCACAGAATCACTAAGGATCGCTATCCTGGAAATAACAGAGAAATGTGTTCTCGGAGCAACTACAGTATTCACACACTTTTGTAGGTGGGGAAAAATATGCACGGAAAATAGGAACAGATCACATAGAAGTAATATAGGAATCACCACTAAATTACAGTATTGGCAATTGGAGTGGTCAATTTGGTGAAGTGAGTATATGACAAAGCCATAAGATAATGAGTTTTTAAAGTACTCTCCGTATGTGTGTGTGTGTGTGTGTGTGTCTGTGTGTCTGTGTGTCTGTGTGTGTTTGAGAGAGATGCACTGATGGACAGCTTTCATAACTTTTCTATGAAATGTAAACACCCAACCTTGCTAGATATCTAGTAAATCCCAATGACCAGTCATCACTCTGGGATGGCACTGGGATATAAAATCCAACTGGCTGCCTCAGGAACCTCCCATTTTCTGGATTAGAACTGCATTTTCTATGCTAGATACTGTTATCGGCAAACTCGGCTTCTTCTACAGCAGTCTTATGTTCTGGCTTGTTTCATCCTATAAAATTCCTCAAAGCTCAGAACATGTTTCTTTTCATTATCACATGATAGAAAGAACTGTGCTTATATCCCATGAGGATGAATTTTGAAATGCTCCTCAGTACAAGCCTGCTTCCTGAACTTCTATCATTAGCAAGTTTTTAATCTACACCATGGTCATTATCAAAAGATGTGGCAGACTCTATCCTGTCTTGATGTGAGGTAAATACAATTAACCCATTCTATAGCCGCTGTATAAAACCATTTAGCAAGCTGGTGCTCTTTACTGCCCAGCCAGTCCGAGAGGAGACTGTTAGGACTTTCCTGCATCTTCTGAATTACGCCTGCATGTGGACGTGTAATGCCATTGCCTTTAGCACCCGGCAAGGACAGTCAAGGCTTGGCCTACAAATGGGCCAAGAGGTGGTTAAGCTGCTTCCGGCAACAGATTTGAAGTGACAGAGAAGGCTAGCAAGTGTGTTACTTTCAGGAATAGAAAGACATGTTTATGGGATTTTCCACTGAATGCATCAGAATAAAATGGCTGCCTTTGAGTCTCATGCCTCTCATTGAGCTTGGGGATGGGGATGCCATTTGCTATTCCAACTGAGGTAGCAATAAACCATTCCTCGGGCCGGACAAGGACCCTATCTAGTGGCTCAGTGCACTCCATGATACATTGCTCCATGGCAGCTGCCCTTAAATTTATTTTCACAGCAGCTCCCAGCCATGTCCTGGAAAACTTTACTTGTGAATGTTGGTTTTTTTTTTAATGTGGCTGCCAGAGAAGGCCCAGCTTTGAATGTCTTTGTGGTTGCCTCCATGACAGTGCTTTCAAAAAGGATGTGTGTGATAGTAGGTAGAGAAGTCCAGCTTTTAGTCCGAACAGCAGTACAGTTAGATAGTTTTAGACTCTGGACAACCATCTTGCAGGGGTCTTCATCTTCACATACTAATCTCTGTCATTTTACTTCAAATGGTCCTAAACCTGCCTTGCCCAACTAATGCAGAACTCTACTGAATGTGGCCCTATAGGTCCTGCCTGGGTGGCTGACTACCACTCTGATGAGGTCTGTTAACAAACTGCTTCCTACCAAGAGAACATATTTAAAACAAACATGGAAGCAACAACTTTAAGCAATCAGCTAACTCACAATCCAGTTTGGGGAGCCATGCCATCCTTTCCAAGCGTACTAAGGGATAACTGTCACTGTATTCAGTAAGCTTACTCCCTGGTAAATGTTTTCTAAGATTGCAGCCTAGATCCTACTGAGGAGTCACATTTTATTCATCACATTGCTAGTTATCCTATTTACCCCAGGCTGCCTATAAAATCTTACATCCTCATCAGAGAGATTTGTGGAATCAGTCTGTATTCTGAACAGGAACCAAGTACATTCTGAACAAGCACCAGAGGGATTGGTAAACTGCATCTGTCACATTTTAATGATATCTCCATTCAGTATATTCTTACTTTTATGATATATACCAATATGAACAGTTTAGAATCATCTACTGTAACTATTCAAAATACCTCACAGATTCAGGCCACAATGTTTTCTTGACCTGATGTTTCTTCTCTCACTTGTTACAGGAGGTACTCAGATGTTCGCCTTTACCCACAAGAGAGTAAATGCTTGAACACTGTATATTGTAGCTACACTGGCTGTTTTCCTTTATGTCTGCCAAAACTGCAAGTAATATTCCCCTGCCAGGTTTCTGCAGTAGCTAATACATTTATTTGTCCAATTCCTGTCTCTTTAATGAATTGCCTATGTTCTCTCCGCATTCAATCATCTACATTAATCAAACAATCATTTATGTTTTATATTCACTAACCCCCTTGTAGCAGCACCGTATCTAATCTTAAAAATTCCTTTCTTGTTTGGAAAGGAGAAGGAACCCTGGATTTAAATCCTTCCATTTATAAGCGTTGCTTTGGGGCAAGAAGGGGAAATGAGCACGCTGTAAACCTCTGAACCTCACTCTCAGTTTGCTCTTGGGTGGCTATGTTCTGTTGGGGGAAGGAATTGACAGTTATGCTTTTCTCTGCTCTGAGTGAGGTGAGAGATGCGCCTTTCTCTGCGTTCTGGAAACAACCATGATGCAAACATTTGCACTTCTTGGCTGCAACAGGGACCGGTAGCGCTGTACGTCCCTGTGGAGGCATAAAGCAGGCAAGCTGGCTCCATTCATTAAAACAGGAGGGCCCTAACTTGGAATAGCAGGTTCACTAGCTAACCATTCTCACCCGCTGAATCCTTAGACACACTGGCAACAGCAGCAGCAGTAACAACAAAGATAGAACCTCCTTTCCACAGCACCACTGCTTTAAATCTCATGTTCATCTCTCTCTCTCTCTCTCTCTCTCCTCTCTCTCTCTCTCTCTCTCATATGGATCAGTTCTGAGGTTACAATGAGGCTATTATTCACTTCTTTGCTGTGTGCTGAACATCTGCATGTTTATTCTCAAAGTGTCTTTCCCTCTTGAACCCTGAGTGTTCTATTCAGCGATTCTCACCCCTTTCTAGCCTCTCCTTCCAGAAATATTCAGCGCATGGGAGAGTTCCTTTTTGGGACCCCAGCTCCCAGAATCCCTCAGCCAGCAGGACTATTGGCTGGGGGATTCTGACATCTCTAGTCCCCTCCTGTAAAAGGAGGGAAAAAAAGGAAATGTTCCTAAGGTTTGCAGAAATGTTTGCTACAGATCTAGGTTTTGGCTGATCTTGGTGAAAGATGTCCACTATGGACTGCTTCCCTGAGATGGTCCACCCCTAGCTTGGAATACTACTTTTCAGAACAATGAAAATAATGATGTGCTGAAATCATCCATGACAAGTTGTTACTGTGAGCCAATAGGGCATCATCTGACCGCTGGTCAGTTACAATGGCTTCAGAGTGCCATTATAGTCGTCATTCTAAAAAGCAAGTTTCCAAATTCAGTCTCTTTCCACTGTCGTGACCACTACCTGTTTGCCTAATCTCCCCGTTAACGTCCCAGAGGAGCAGGGGCTCCATCTCCTTGCACCTTTCATTGCTTGAAAGACAGCAGGTAACTAGGCAGTGACCGCAAGAGTGGCAGCTGCCACGACTACCACCACCAGCAGGGTTCAGGAGCTGGCAACGGGCCTCTATCTGGGACGTGGTCTCAGCAAGTGTCCAACAAGCCTGATCTGACATCAGGCCTAGTCATCAAATGAACAAGTCCACAAACAAAGCAACCGGGCACCCTGGCTGCCTAAACTACAGAGAAGCGGCTGTGAAGATCTAGCCCAACTTCATCGCTTTCCCAGCAATATATTGGAAAAGGGGGCAACCACACCTATTTTGCAAAACTAAAGCCCCAGAAGATAAATGAGGTGAGATTGCGTTCTTTTCATCACTGCCAGTTCTTATATATAGGGTAACAAATGCTTTGAAAGACCAGGTAACTTCCAAAGTTAATAGAAGAGAAATGTGACCTCCTCCATACAGCATGAACTTCCACATTTATTGCTAGAAGATGTAGGGACAGCCACCAGCTTAGAGAGTGTTTTTTTAAAGGACTGGATAGATTTGGGGAAAAAACAGGTCTACCAGTAGCTATTAGACATGACAGTTTCACATTCTTTCCAGTACTTTGGCTCCTATCATCCTTAGCTCTACTAGCTAGGGTGGATGACTCTTATAGTCCAACAACACTTGGACAGCCAAGCTTTCAAAATGCCAGCTCACTGTGTAGTATACCATAAGAAGAAATACATGGCAAGGGAAGGCCAGCATCTTAATGCTCTTTTTATAAGCTCCGGTCAGAAGTTGATTTGGACTGATATAGTCAGTTTTACGAACATCATGACCACAGCAATTTAAATCAATTAATTTATAAGTCCTTTAAAAGTATATGGCAAGATTTGCTGAAAGACTGATATAAAGACTCAACTTTCATTTTTCAGCAGATTTTTCGCTTTATTTTAAAAAGACTTATAAATGAAGTTCTTTGGCAATTGGCATGGTCATAATGTGCATAAACCTGGCCATATGAATTCAAATTCTGGTGGCTATATTCTTTATCAGCTGAAGCTTCTGGGCCCTCTCCAATGGCAGCCCCACATACAACACAATACAGCAATGATGACTGATGATAGGATAGTTCAGAGAAACTACATCTAGGGTTTATATTCAAGTTGCTCAAGAAACAAGGAAAAACAAGAGGCCAAAGAGCATTTGTTACATAAGAAAGATTAAAAGGCAAACAAACTATTTTGGCACTGAAAGGGAAAGGGAAAGGTTCTCCTTGACAACTTTTGCCCAGTTGTGTTTGACTCAAGGGGGCAGTGCTCATCCCATTTACAAGCCATAGAGCCAGCGTTTTGTCCGAAGACAATCTTCCGTGGTCACATGGCCAGTGCGACTTAGACACGGAACGCTGTTACCTTCCCACCGAGGTGGTCCCTATTTATCTACTCGCATTTGCAGGCTTTCGAACTGCTAGGTTGGGGGGAGCTGGGACAAGCGATGGGAGCTCACTCCGTCACATGGATTCGATCTTACAGCTGAAGATCTACAGACCTTACAGCACAGAGGCTTCTGAGGTTTAACCCACAGCGCCACCACGTCCCCGGAAGGGAGACTTCATGCTTAATGCCACAGTTAATAAAAACTTTGTTCATTTCTTTTCTCAGTAATTTTCTCTGTGTAAAAAAAAAGGGTCACTACCACTAAATTTTATAATACTGTAAAACTGTTTTTATAATAAAACTGTTTCACATGTAAAGATAAAGCAGAAAATATCTTATAGAAGACTGATACTCTCCCCTTGTAGTGCTTATTTCTGAACCACATCAGCAAACAAGGGGAATCAATGAAGGAAATAGACAGCGATCACTACTGGGAATCATTACCGCTTCAGATGCTTTGGACTACAACTTCTATCAGCCCCACCCAAGGGTAACGGATTATGAGACTGTAATCCTAGACATCTGTAAATTTTAAGGGTTCTCCCACGCTTGCTATAGGGTTTCTTCCCTGTTAGTAGGTTTTGTAACAGCAAACACTCACTTTTTTGTTAACGTAGTATGGGTCCAGGTCCTCCAAGGGCTCAGACACCATTCCCGGAGGTATGTCTCCATATATAAAGGGCAGTGATTTGCCGGCCTCCAAGTCACTATTGGGTTTTGGTTTATTGTCATCGTCGTCGAGGTCTTTGCGTTCTTGTTTGGACTTCGCCGCTTTTTCCTCGGCAATGCGTTGTTCAATAGCTGCCAGCGACTCTTTCGTGAAATAGCGGAAGCTGTCCGGTCCTGGTGGTACCAGCACTGATTGTGCCATCTTTTCATCCTGCACCTCTTAATTACAGTTGTGTCCCATGCATAAAAAAGTGCTGGAATACAGTGTGGAGTGGGGGAGGGGGAGAAGAGAAGAAACACATGAAAGAGGATTAGTGCCATGTTCTGTGCAGAGGGGAGGAAAAGGAACACACTTGCATATCATTGTCTGCAGGGCAGCTTATGGACTAGGCTGCAAAAGGGATTTCTGATGTCAATGCATTCATTTATGTTCCTTCCAGGCAGTTTTCCTGGTTTTCCTCACATCTTTTTAATCATCTCAGATGACTGGAAGTTTCCCCCCTACCTCTCAGAAATCCCTCCCCCTCGATGCAATTCTTGTGAAGCGCAATATATTGACAACCCTTCAAGAATGTTCAGCAGCACCGAGCACAACAAGCTTCCAATTATTTATTTATCCTTTTGTCCAAAAATCAGGACAGATAAATGTAAGCACATGATAGGTCACTGCCCCCAGGTGCCTAAAATCTACATTTAGTCAGAGAACGGCAAAATGGGTATTAGCAATGTAAGGGGAGGTGGGAGATGGTAGTAGACTAACAAAGGCGTAAAGAAGAAAATAGAAATGCAGCTAGGTGGTCCATGAACAAAATCCCAAATCAGGTTTGGTGAGTACATTGTTTGGACCACTAAAATATTCCCAGAAAGCAAGCTTTCCAGTTCTCTTCTTTGGGATGGCCAATACAGAGCATGAGGCGGCTGGGGTGGGGTGGGGTGAGGGACTTAAAAAGTCAAAAAACCATATAAACCTTATATACACAGGATCTGAAATTAAACCAGAAATCCAAAACAGCAAATTGCCGCTGCAAAGCATCGGCTTAAGGTGTGATGGTATCAGGTTTCACTTGAGAATGTACAGAATCTACTCTCTCTTCCTGTTTCTGTAGGAAAAGTACAGACTAGTGCTCACCCCCCCCCCCCCGGCTCCGTGGGCTCTCAATGGATTTTTGTCAAAATATCTGGATTCCACTTTTGGCTAGGAGTGGGCAAAATGTGACTTATAAACTTAACAACAACAACAGCAACAGCAACAGCAACAGCAACAGCAACAGCAGCAGCAGCAACAACAACAACAACAACAACAACAACAACAACAACAACAACAACAACAACAACAACAAAGACCTATTTTGACTGGGGAGAAAAGTCTAGGAAAAGCTATTTTTTGCTCCTGGGCTCAGCTGTTCCCTCCAAGGCTGCCCATTCAATCAGCCCCCCCCCCCACTGTCCAATCCCATCCAGGCACTTTCTGTGAGGAACAGAACGACTGTAGGTTAGAATAACTGGGTATTAAAACTTGACTCTTTGAAATCAATGGGACTGAAAACAAGCACAATTTAAACCCCACTGCTTTCTATGGGTCTATAGTAATTATGATTAAGTCTTATGGCTTACTTGTTTCATATTCCAATATACACTGTGTTACTTTATCCCAAGTGCCTTGCTTTGGAATGAATTCCTTTTGTCACTAGGTTTAATCAACCAAACCACAATACTCTAGTCTGAGAACCTATTGCCAACAATAAATGGATGAGTTCTCCGAGCATGTACAGATGACCACAGCCAACCCCCCCTCCCCTATAAGAGCAAGGTATCATTGGATCCCAGTTGCCATCAGGAGTATGTCCAGTAGTCAGGGATGATGGAAATTGTATTTCTATGTCTGGAGAGCTACCAATTTTTCACCCCTACAGTCAAGGATATTGCTTCCAAATATTGTTTCCAAGTCATTGACCATCGCTTTGATTCCAGGAAGTAATACACAGATTTATGAGTTATGTAGTGCTAGACATGTTTTCACAGAACTCAGTCAGGAGTGACTCAAGATATTTCATTACTAGGAGAAAAGGACAAGATAGCATCCCCTCCCACTCCATGTACAAAAGCTGAATGGGGGTGACATCTGGATTTTTCTTCAACAGTAAAAATGGAAAGACATGACATATCACACTCGAAGGCAGCAGGCTGCCCTTTCCTCAACATCTTGTAGCTGCCTCCCATCATCTACTACCCGAGGAGACACCATCTCACTTTGTCTAACCCCTGACTTCAGTGGAATGGGTTCCTATGTACTGTCTATTTATGTATTTGATTGTTATACTGCCATCTAACCAAAAGTAGGTGAAGCTCAACTGGTATTTTTGTCTAGGGATGCACAGCTGGAAGTTTTTGTTCAGTCTAAGAAGCTTCCTCCCTTAAACTCAAAGGTGACCAGGAAGAAAGTTTGTGCAGTCCTGAAAACTGACAAGACCGTTCTGTGTACAGGTACACACACACACACACACACACACGTATGTACGTACGTATGTATGTATACATGCACACGCAACCATAGAGTACTGGGGTGAGGGAATTCACCTCAGTCTCCTTCCCTGCTGTTGCCACCATCACAAAAGGCCTGGGGAGAGCCTCATTAGCAGAGACTGCTGGAGGCCATAACTGTCACAAGATTCTTTGGCGTGTGGTACTCCTCCTGCTGTCAGGGGAACATGGTATATGCAGAGACCAGCTTGCTTCCTTGAAATAATAAAAAAATCAGCTGTGGACATGTGAATTTGGCAGCATCCTGCCTGAAAGCATTATGTGGCTTTGTAAATAAATAAATGAATAAACTCCTTTTATTAAGTTATGAGTTTGGTGATTAAAAAAAAAAAAAACACTGAACACCGCAAACCTATTCTTAAGTTCTAAGCCTATTACTTTCAAATAAGAGCATTTTATTTTCCTGCTAACAGAAAGAGATCTTTTAATGCATCTGCAGTTTTGAAATCCGGCACTAAAGATGCTTAAAATGCGGAGTGTCATCTTTGCCAGATTCTTAAAACACACAAACCCAGCAACAAGCCTGGATAAGCAAAGCAAGCCGCATTATCCAAGCAATTAAATAGTAACAGCAACAGAAGATTAACAGCTTGAGTGCCAGATGATGTATCAGTATAGCAATTATGATCTGAATATGGTAAACGGTACCTAATCTGCGGTCGGGAAATTAAAAAAAAAACAATCTCGCCCCTCTCCCCCCATCATCATTTGGATAGCATCGGCGAGTGCTCCTCGGCTTCACCGATTCGCGCCCGCAAAAGAGCTGCAGAGGCTCTCCCGCTTCTCCGCACCCGGCGCGCGCGCCCGCCCGCCCGCGCGCACACACCCGGATTCCTGCAGGTGTACATTTGGGCGTCGTGCTTCGCGATTGCGGACCCGTCGGAACGGCTGCCCACCTGAGGGATCCTTCCGATCCTCTTGGGGGAGGGAAGAGAAGCTAGTTTTTAATACCCACGGAGTGCGTGCTGCAAAGTGCAAGATAAGAAGGAACGATCCCAAACGACCACAGCAGAAATGGCTTTAATGTGAAAATGCATCTGGATGGGGAGGCCCTTGGGGATGGGCGCCGACTGGTAAACAAAACACACACACACAGAAGATATCCTTTTGTTAAAACCGCGGATGAGTAACACATGCGCTGCCGGTGTGTGGGGGGGGATCGCCCACTAACGTGGGGTTGAAACACGATCCCCGGGGAGATTGCAGCAAACATCCCATCATCCTTTGCCTTCTGGGGGGGGGGGCGCGTGCTGGGGATGCGCTTGATGTGTTTTAAAAAAAATTAACGCTTCTTCCACAGACCACACCTAACTTCCTGCGAAAGGATCCTGGTTACTGAAGTAAAAACGAGCATTTCCTGTGCATCGAGAAAAAAAAGAAGAAAAGGCTCCTTACCAGGCGCTGCAAAGATTCGGCGTCCACCAGATGGCGCTGGCGGGGAGACGGGAGGAGTGCGACGCCTTGCGCGAGGTTCCCGCAGGCTCATATTATATCCTTGGGCGTCTTTAAAAAGAAAAACTCCCCCAAGCCTTAAGACTTTGGGATTTTACACTCCCAATTTTCACGCTTCTCAGCAGCGCGCCATGTTTGATTGCCCAGGTGCAGCCGAGGAGACTGCAAAAGGGAGAGCCCCAAAGTGTGTGTGTGTGGGGGGGAGGTGTTGCTGAACGTGGTCCTGCCGCGTAGTTAGTTGCACGCAAAGCCGCAGACTTAGCCTGGGGTGCTTCTGTCCCAAAAGATCCCTTTGATCGCCCGGGCACTCCCCCCCCCCTTTCCTGGAGTTTTGGAGCCACCTGGACTCGATCCGGTTTGGTTTGGAAGAGGGCAGGGCGCCAAGGTTCTTGGAGCCCCTTCCTCTTAAAAACGCTGCACGTATATGGAGGGGGGGGGAGCAGAGAGGGATTTCCCCTCTCGCCTCCTCATAAAGTATTAAGAACTTGGCTGCAGTCAATCAAGGAGATGAAAAGGCACGGACGTATAATTAATTCATGGCATTCACTGTCGCAAGAGGTGACAATAGATGGCGGCTGGCTCTAAAAGAGCAGGGGAAAGAGAGATGCGTGGCAGGAAATAGGTCAGCTGGTGGCGGTTAGTCACAGGATCTGTAGTGCCCCCAGAGTCAGGAACAGTGTAGCTTTGGGATGCCAGTTACCCTCTTTGTGGCCACAGGCACAAAACAAAAGGAAAAGACTCGAGTCCTTCACCACCTCGTTTTACTCTGCTCAGTATTATTTGGTTGGTTTATGGGGTAAACAGGCTGGGTTACAGAAATATTTGGGTCTCGTTTAGCGGAATTCTTCATAACACTCGTAAACATTGGAGAATTTTAAGGGATGCCACCGGTGTAGATTTAGATTAACAGCATAATCTTATGTATGTTTATCCTGCTTTGTTTAGTGATGCTTGCTCTCAGCTAAGTAGGATTGCATGCTAAATGTAATTTAATTCACATTTTAAACTGGAAATAAGTGACAGAGAATAATGGCATTCAAGTTAAAGGAGGAAAGAACCACAATAAGAAACAAAAATAACACTAGACTACATAAGATGCAGAGGCAGGTCTTTTTATTTCTTCTCATTTCTTTGCCGGTCACCACCATATTTCTTTTCAGTTGGTGCAGCCTGATGATGCGGACAGGATTCTTGGAGAGGTGACTGCCACCACATGGGTGCTGGACCCTTGCCCTTCCTGGCTCCTAAAAGCAGCCAGAGGAGGAATGGCCGATTGGTACGGGGAGTGGTAAATGCCTCCTTGCAGCAGGGTAGGATCCCTGCTCGCTTAAAGGAGGCAGTCAGAAGACTGCTTTTGAAGAAACCCTCCCTGGATAACTACTGGCCAGTCTCAAACATCCCATTCCTGGACAGTGTACTGGAGCGTGTGGTGTTTTCACAGCAGATTATCTAGACCCATTTCAGTCTGGTTTCAGGCCTGGCTATGGGACAGAGACAGCTTTGGTCACGTTGGTGGATGACCTACACTGGGAAATGGACAGGGGGAGTGTGTCCCTGTTGGTTTTGCTGGATCTCCCAGTGGCTTTCGATACCATTGACCATGGTGTCCTTCTGGGCCGTCTCTCTGGGATGGGACTCGGAGGCACTGCTTTACATTGGCTCCAGTCCTTCCTGGAGGGGGGGGAACTCAGAAAGTGGTGCTGAGTGACTCCTGCTCAACGCCCTGGCCATTGGCCTGTGGTGTTTCTCAGGGTTCCGCTTTGTCACCCATGCTTTTTAACATCTACATGAAACTGCTGCGAGAGATTGTCCAGAGTTTTGGGGTTCCGTGTCACCAGTATGCGGATGACACTCAACTCTATCTCTCCTTTCCACCTGATTCCAGAGAAGCTGTCTTGACTCTAAACCAGTGCTTGGCATCAGTTATGGGCTGGATGAGGGCAAACAAACTGAAACTTAATCCAGACAAGACAGAGGTGCTCCTGGTCAGTGGGAAGGCAGAGGAGGGAATAGGGATACTACCTGTGCTGGATGGGGTTACATTCCCCCTGAAAACTCAGGTCCGCAGCTTGGGTGTACTCCTGGATTTATCCCTAAGCTTGGATGCCCAGGTCGGTGGTGACCAGGAGTGCACTTGCACAAGCTGTGCCCATTTCTCGAGATGTCGGATTTGGCTACAGTGATACATGCTTTAGTTACATCCCGTTTGGATTACTGTAACGGGCTCTATGTGGGGCTGCCTTTGAAGACGGTTCAGAAACTTCAGCTAGTGCAAAGCTCTGCAACCAAACAACAGACTGGGGCCAGCTACAGGGAGCGTATAACACACCTGTTACAAAAACTGCACTGGCTAGCAGTCCATTTCTGGGCCCAATTCAAACCACTGGTCATTACCTACGAAGCCCTACACAGCTTGGGTCCAGGCTACCTGAAGGACAGTATCTCCCTATATGGGCCTTCTCAGCAATTAAGATCAGCAGAGGAGGCCCTCCTCTCACTCCCATTGCCAGCACAAGCACAGCTGATGGGGATATGGGAGAGGGCCTTCTCGGTGGCAGCTCCCAAGTGAATCCCTGAACCCCATTTTAGCAGATAATTTTTCCATGTTTTAATTTTATTTTAAATCATATATTGTTTTATTTATCTTTTAATATTTAACTTACTGTGTTTTCAGTTGTGTGAATTTTAATGCTGTGAGCCACCTTGGATGCCTTTGTTGAGAGAAATGCAGCATACAAATAAAACTAATAAAATAAATAAATCAATAAAGAAATATTTTCTCTGAAGCATCACAGGTCCAGCTAGAGAGGAACTTTCACAACTATTGAAATTTAAAAAAAAACAAACAAACTTAAAGCGTGCCCTGACTCTGTGCCCCAGGGATAGGCAATTTGAGGCCTTTCAGATGTCATTGGACTGCAGCTCCGGTCAGTTTTAGCCACCATACCCAATAGAGTGAGGACTCATGGGAGGTGCAGTCCATCAAAATCCGTTGTCTGCACATTGGCCACCCCTTGTCGAGTTAAGGACAGAGACAATGGGAAATACAGATTTCTTGGATCACCCGCAGTTTCCCTGTCGACCTATTAATGTGATTATTCCAGTCTTAAAATGGAACAATCCTTCCAGGAAATGCATGCCAAAGACGGCAGGAATTTTCTGTTCCCCTGTGCTGTTCTCATTTAGATTAGCCTTTCTTTTTAAACCAAGTTCTCTTCTATAGCAGGCTGTTACTGTCTGGACTTTACTCATGTGCAACAATGCCTTATGGCTAGCAACACTGCATTATTTGGATTTTACTTCTCAGCTCCTGCCCCCTTCTACAAACTGCATGGAGTCCCTGCAACTGTGTTTAGGACTCCTGCCAGCCAAGGAACCATGTTTTTCCTCCATGGTACAGCAGTAAGGACATCGTCGTCGTTTAGTCGTGTCCAACTCTTTGTGACCCCATGGACCATTGCATAGGCTAATTCATTCCATCTCCCCACCCCCAAAAGAGATCCTGGTTTTCTTTTCCACTGTGCGATTACGTGGCTCCTAGAAACCACTGAACACACTCAGATCTTTGTAGAACTGTTTTTTTTTTTGGTGGGGACTTGTCCCTTTCTGGGGATTGAAAGGACTGTTTTGTACTTCTCAGAAACGTTCCATTTTTGGATGCCAACTCACAAATGTCTGCAACCAGCGTGGCCTTGGTCATAGAAGTGGCTGGCCAAACTGTCTCTGGGATTCCAAGACCTGCAATACTAAAAGCCAGTGTTTCCCAGGTTAGAAACACACCGGGCCTGAAACTGGAAGAGAGAAGACGTTCTTCATCTGTGTGTCTTAGTAGGAACTTCTCATACCTCTAGGATTATGCAAAT
Source organism: Pogona vitticeps (assembly GCF_051106095.1). Taxonomy (NCBI): domain Eukaryota; kingdom Metazoa; phylum Chordata; class Lepidosauria; order Squamata; family Agamidae; genus Pogona; species Pogona vitticeps. The sequence continues at coordinate 206,774,706 of NC_135783.1, forward strand.
CAACTTGCTTTGTTCGATGATTAGTTTTAAGGATTTAAATTTGGGATTCCTGGTTTCACAGAGCAGAAAGGTTGTGTTAGTCGCCTCTCTGCAACATAAGTCGTGCTTTCAGATCTCATTACAGACGATATCTAAGGTGTTTATGGCCCCAGTTCTATTTCTACAAACCCTGTGCTCTTTCCCACCTCCAACATCCTGGTTCTTCCCACTTATTTCTCAGTGTTTCTAATTTGGTTACTTTCCTGAGGTTTCTTCTTCTTTTTTTTAAGAGAGCAATGAAGATGCTGGGTATCTTCGGGCGTATTTAGGATTGGTAGACAAGAGCTGTCCGGTTGGCCTGTGGGGACAATAAATAGTGATGTGGCGTCCTTAAGACTAAGATGATTTACTGTATTTGGTGGTGGTTGGAAGCCGACAAGAATACCATTCTGAACAAGGGCCCATAGCATATCTAGCCACTGAACTTTGTCACTTGGAGTCACACAGAACTACTGCACCTTTGGCAGTAATATGGATCTCCAGCCCAGTTGCATGGCCGTGAGAACACATAAGACACCATGGTATGCAAACAGGGCTGGAGTTTTCAGATGTATTGGACTACATATCTCATAACCCCCACTGTGGGAGTTCTACTTGATTTACACACACATAAATGTAAAGGTTCTACTTGATTTACACACACCTAAAGGGATGTGGTGGCACTGCAGGTTAAACGGCAGAACCTCTGGGCTGCAAGGTCATAAAACCAGCAGTTTGAATCCACGCGACAGAGTGAGCTCCCATCGCTTGTCCCAGCTCCTGCCTACCTAGCAGTTTGAAAATAAAGTACGTAAATGCAAGTAGATAAATAGGTACCACTACGGTGGGAAGATAACAGCGTTCCGTGTCTAGTTGCACTGGCCACGTGACCACAGAAACTGTCTTCGGACGAACGCTGGTTCTATGGCTTGGAAATGGGGATGAGCACCGCACCCTAGATTCGGACATAACTGGACAATTTGTCAAGGGGAACCTTTACCTTTACCTAAATGTATTTCACCTGGAAGAAAGAAGTGGAAAGCTTTGAGGTTTAGCAAGGCCAAGCTTTCTGTTCCTGCCCTGGTGTCAGTTGGGAGGTTTTTTTTTTTAAATCAAGAATCTAAGCAGAACTAAGCTTAACTAATCTCCAAAACTGTCCCATTTAGCCCTTTTCTCCCAGGTGAGCCACATTTAGGTGTCTATAAGGTATGTATATGTAGAATTCCCAGACCAGGGAATTAAGGGATATGTAGTCCAATAAATCAAAGAACCTTACCCCTACATATTCTTGTTTGGTTCAGTGTGATCCACTGTGTATGGGACAGCCATTTGAAAGTGTTGGGAATCCCCAGCAGGTCCAGTATACTGTTGTTAAGTTGCTTTTAAAGAATGTGCTGGTTTTAAATGATTTGAACTTTATCAGCTTTGTACTGTACTTCTTTTAAATATCCATTTAACATTGCAATTTGTTTAATCTTTTCACCTGAAATCTGTGTTTTAAATGTTTACTGTAAGTTGTCTTTGGTCCCACAAGGGAAAAGAAAGGGAAATAAATAAAAATATTATTGGCCAACTTAAGACAACATTATCTCAGCTCCTATGCCCTAAAGCAGTGGTTCGCAACATTTCTTTCTGAAATCACAGACCCCTTTTATAATAGCCAAGTAATATGCAATCCCTCTGCCACATTTGCATAAAAAGACATTTTTAATGGAGTAAAGTCCCTTCTCAGGAAGTAGAGGCTTCTTTCTTCCCCCCCCACCCCACTCCGAGGGCTTGTTTTTCATACATACACATACATACTAATTTTAATATCCAGCTCCAAAAGGTCATGGAAGAAATCATTTAACAAGGGCTACAACAATGGTGGCGCTGTGGGCTAAACCACAGAAGCCTGTGCTGCAGGGTCAGAAGATCAAGCAGTAGTAAGATCGAATCCATGCGACGGAGTGAGCACCCGTCGCTTGTCCCAGCTCCCGCCAACCTAGCAGTTCGAAAGCATGCAAATGCAAGTAGATCAATAGGGACCACCTCGGTGGGAAGGTAACAGCGTTCCGTGTCTAAGTCACACTGGCCATGTGACCAAGGAAGATTGTCTTCAGACAAAACGTTGGCTCTATGGCTTGGAAACGGGGATGAGCACCGCCCCCTAGAGTCGAACACGACTGGACAAAAATTGTCAAGGGGAACCTTTACCTTTACAACAAATATAAAGCAATCCCCAGCCCAGAAAACCCTTCTGTGACTCCCCTTGGTGGCCATGACCCTTGGGTTGGGAAGCATGGCTCTAAAGTCTCTCCTCTATCTAAGATATGTTAATGACATCATTATCATCTGGACTTATGAAAAAGAATCATTTGAAAAGTTCCATCAGAATTTCAATAATTTTAATCTTCCCATTAACCTGATCCTAGACTATACTGTACAACAGGTACACTTTCTCACTGTCACCATGTACCTGCACAGTGGACATCTAAGGATGACATGGGTTTGGAAATCTGCTCATTGTTTTATATATACATACTGTATTGACATGTCTTCATCTTCCACTCAGAATACAATACAACATCTACTTTCTATAGCTAAGCCCTCTGAGATAACCACATCTACTTAGACCTATAAGACAGAGACTCTAATTTAATGGATTTACAGTAGGCCTTTCTTAGACTATAGCACCATCCACTGAGGTGGAAAAAACAAATTGACAGGGCAAGACAAGTATCTAGAAACCTTTTGCAAGACAGGCCAAAAAAGAACATTACCGAACGTCCAGTTAAGACCACTCAAATATGTCATCAACAATCTAATCTAATCTTAAACAACTAGTGAAACACAACAGGCCACACAATGCAGATGTAGAGTGTATCCTGCTACAGTCCTCACATCTATTCTGGCCACACCCTTAGGACCACCCCCATCCCCAGCAACATTGTCATCAACCTCAGGACCTCATTTACTTGTCTATGTGCTGATTTGATTTCTGCCATCCTTTGCTAGCAGTGTCCTGCTGCATGTTACAGAGAGCAAACAGAAAGTTCTCTACACCAGTGAAAGAAATGGATATATGTCTGACAATGGAAATGGCAACACACACAAGCCAGAACCCTTCACCCTCTCATGACATTCTGTTGAAGATCTTGAAGTAAGTGCTGTCAAGAAGAAGAATTGCAAAGGAGGACTGGAGAGGAGAGTGAATGAGAAAACACTGAAGAGGGCTACATTCATAAGAGTCCAATATATATCAACAGGATTAAATAAGGTCCAGGAATTCTTAGCACACCGTGGCTGAACTCCACTAGTAAGTCCCCCTAGAATAGACCCATTGAATCAGTGGGGATTTGGTAAGTCAGCTGCTCCATAAATTCTCTTGATTTAATTGTCCTACTGTACTTGTGACTTACTGCTATCTTTCAGCCAATATGTATCAATATTTTGGATTCACACACAGTCTTGGTTATAGCTATAATAAGAAGGTTATTTTCCTTGACATACTTTTAACAACATACTTTCTGGAAACCATATGATTGCTGATAACAGGAGAACCATCTAATCAGCACTCGGTCTATTACTGGTGTTAGTAAAGTAAATGTGATTTTGAAAAAATTAGCCCATTAACTAATGCAGTTATCACGCTCTACCATCTTCATTTGGACCCCAGACACTAACATGTACTTTGGCCTGTTTGCTTAAAATATTTGAACCCTGCCTTTCTCGTTAAAAAGGACTCAAGGTGGCTTACATTATTAAAAAGACAATATTTTAAAGTTAGAAACTAAGTATAAATTTTTTTAAATTGAATATTATATTAAAAACCAATGCTAAAAAGAAATTACAAAAGCACTTTTAAAAGCAACAAGGCGCAACTATCTCTTAAAAATTCTTCTCAAGCAGCCAGTTACTAAGGGAAAACTTGCCTGAAGAGAAAGGTCTTGATCTGGTTGTGGAAGGACAGCAAAGATGGGGCCAGCCTGGCCTCCCGTGGGAGGGAGTTCCAGAGTCTGGGAGAAGCCACAGAGAAGGCCTCTCCTGTGTTCCCACTAAATGCACCTGTGAGGGTGGTGGAACTGAGAAAGCCCTCCCCTGGTGATCTTAACACCAGGCAGACTCGTAAAGGGAGATGCGTTCTTTGAGATAGCTTGGGCCCAGGCCATTTAGGGTTTTATGGGTTAAAACCAGCACTTTGAAATCTTGGAAATGGATCAGCAGCCAGTGGAGCTGCTGTAACAGGGATTATGTGATTCCCCTAACTAGTCCCAGTTAACACTCATGCTCCTTGTTTATGAGAAAACTAGATGGTAAACCAAAAATGTTCACACTGAAATAAGTCCATTAGTTTTTAAGATACCACTATCTTTTTATTTTTGTTATCCATGCAGAAAGAGCCCAATAGACTTCAAATAGTACTTTGAATAACTCTTTATGGTGGCATCATTAAGATCTCAGTCTTAATGACATATCAGCTTCTCAACATGCTGGACCTGTTGTGTTTTTGTTGCATTTCATACTCCTGTTCTCTCAATTATTGTATAATTGTCTGTCTGCCGAATCTTCACTAGATAAATTTGAAGAAGTGGGGTCCAATGCATGAAGGCTTATACCAAATAAAACTTTTTGGTCTTAAAAGATGCCACAAAGCTGCTGCTGCTAACAGAGCTATTCCTTTAAAAGAAAATTGCCTGTGGGAATGTTTTGTTGATTTGGTTTTTACTATTATGTGCAGATGTCAACCAAGCAAATGCAGTGGTTTTTGTCCTACCAGTAAGCACTGGCTTTGACTTTAATAAAGTACTGTACGTCTGTCTTGTCTGAACCCTACCACCTTGTGTCTCCTTAAGTAACAGAGGATTTGTGATGATCATGGAAGGACATGCAGATGCCTTTTTTTTTAAAGAAAAGCTTATATTGGAGATTAACCATCGTGATAGGCAAAGCTGCACTCTTATATTCCTTTCCCTGCCCACATTTCTGTTTCTATTAGAAGTGAAAGTTGAGAATACAAATTTGGGATGCTGCATGTAAATCCAAATAATTTGGATGGTGTTCTACAGAACTGTTTGCCTCTTTGGTACGACTGCTATTCTGTGCCAAGGAAAACTAACCTGTGACCCTGGAATGACAACTTACTTTTTAAACTTATTCCCCTCTCTTCTTTCAAGGAGCTTTTGGCAGCATGCATGATTCCTTTCTCTTCCCCACTCCTTGGTTGTAATTACCCAGGAAGACAGGCTGGGTTGAAAGATAGCAGCGGTCCAGCAATCACACAAGTGATAGTTTCTTGGCTGCGTAGAGATCGAAACCCAAGTGTCCCATAGTTCTAGACAGTTGAACCACTTACCTGACGCAGTTTCACAAACGGTGTAGGTCAGCTGCTTCGAACCTGGTGCTCTCAAAATATAGTAGACTCTACTAGCCATAGCCAATGTCATGCTGGTGATAGAGGGGTGGACTAGAACGCAGGAGACCTGGGTTTGAATTCCCTGCTCAACCCCTCCCCCCAACACCACTCCACACACAATCTTTCTTAAATGGCACCTCTAGTGGTGGTGCTGTTCTAAAGCAAGGCCTTAGCGCTCATCCTGGCCTCTACAGAAAAGCTCTTTGTTCTTCCAAATACTGACATTTGAAATAGCAGTCCCATAATGCCTGTCTCTTCCCCTTAGGCATACATACTTTTCTTCTAGATTAATCTTTGAGTAATCCTTCTTATTGCAAAGTTCAATTGTATATTGAAGTTGTATAGTGATATAAAAGTTGGCATTGTGTTTCTTTTTTTTTCCTAATAAGAAAGATTTTTTTTAAAAAAAAAATTGAACATTTGCTTCATCATAAACATATTTTGCTTTGCGCAGATTTCATCATGCATGGAGAAAAAACAAACATCTCTTACATGGAAGCCTACAAAGCCTCCCTTGCCATGAATGATAAAATACTGGCTTCCAGATGCTAGCTAACTGCAACAGAGTGTCCTCATCATGGGTCTCTAGAGGCCAAAAGAAATAATGACATGATGCCATTGGCAGGGTTGTGCTACAGCATGTGGGCCTTTGCTTGCCCAGCCCAGCATGGTGTAGAAAGAGTGGGTGGCTGGACTGCTGCAATGCTATAGTGAAAGAAGCCAGCTCTGCCCACCCATTGGCAATATCTTGGTATTTATGCTTAGTGGTTGACATTTTGACAGTGCTGGATATTATTACACTGGTGAGAGAGGAAGCAGGATGATGTTAGATCATGGCTGGGGAAGATGTCACCCTCTAGATATGGTCAGGTTCCGGTCCACATCAACTTCTGCCAGGGTGTTGTATTTGGATACTGCCTTTTACTACACTACTGTATTCAGATACAGAATTTCCCTAACTGGGTTGGGCAACCTGTGGTTCTCCAGAAGCTGGGAATAGCTGGGTTTGGGAGTGGGGGTTTAGACCAGTGGTTCTTAACCTTGGGTTACTCAGGTGTTTTTGAACTGCAACTCCCAGAAACCCCAGCCAGCACAGCTGGTGGTGAAGGCTTCTGGGAGTTGCAGTCCAAAAACACCTGAGTAACCCAAGGTTAAGAACCACTGATTTAGACTACTGCTTGCAGAACCCCCAGTGTTCTGAGCATAGCCTGGTGCATGACTCTATATGGATCAGGACCACAGGAGAGCTAAAGACCATCTGTTATATATCAAGGTGCCAGTATGGACTAGGCTTTCTCTGGCTGTGAATTGTTTTTAGACAACTGATAGTAAGATAAGATGCCACACTCTCTAGTCTGGCTCCCAGATAAATAAATCAAGAGATGTGGACTGTCAAGGTCATAGAATCAATTAGGAGGACCATAATTCTTGGGCAGAGCAGATGCTTGGCCTGCAGGTGGTCCCACCATGTTCAAATAGTGATGTTTAGAGATGGGCACAAACCTCAGTTCAGAGATCTGGCCCAATTTATTGCTGTGTTCACACAGTGTTGTGTGGGCACAGCGCCTTCCTGCCTCCCTTGCACACTCACCCATTCCTCAGGTGATGCGCACTTTGCCCTCCGCCTACCCACTTGCCTTTTGCAGCATCTCTTCCCTCTTCCTCTTCCTCCGTCAGCCACCCAATTAACAGCAGTGGTGCAGGAAATCTTGCTCTCCTCTTCTGAGTGAATGAGCGGCTGATGGGGAGGCGGAGGAAGGAAGAGCAAACTGAAAAAGTTGAGTGGGTAGTCGCACTGGGGAGGCGGGGAGGGAAGCACATATCCGAGGAATGGGTCAGGTATGCAGGGGAAGCAGGAGTGGGGAAGGTGCAATGCCTGCACAACAGCTATGCAAGAGCTGCAACAAATTGGGCTGGACCTCTCAACTGAGGTTCATACCCATCTCTAGTGATGTTAGACCATGGCTGGGGAAGAGAGGTGTATACAATCATGCATTTCTAGCATTCAGGGAAGGAATCCTATCTAGAACCTTCAAAGGCCACTACCAGTCTAAGTTGGCAGTACAAGACTACATGGTTTAAAGGTAGTGTTCTAGGTTCAAGAAGATCAAACAATCAGTTTTGTGGTGTGCAGGATGTATACCCCCACACACCATGAAATTTTAAAGTGAGATACCCCACTGCTTGGTCCACAACCTGCCTCTTCTCATGGTGCTCCTAAAAAAAATCTAAGATCTAAACCAACCTACCAGACAAGTTCTTTTAAGCTTAGTTTTAAGAGTTCTTATCTGGTCAAGCCAGGAAGTAGACAAAAAGTGAGGCAGAAAGAGAAAAAGACAACATGTTCCTGGGGGTAGTAATGAAAAGGGCAAGTTTTCTCATTGATTTTTATAAGCCTTCCCTTCAGATCTGGCTGGTTGAGGAACTTAAGCGAGCCATCTCATGTGTCGCTTTATGTCCTGTTGCTTTGACAACAAAGCAAGCCAGGAGCAAAGGAAGGAGGTGTGGGGGAAGAATGATGGATGCACAACAGAAGAAAATAAAGATCAACTAACCTGTGCAGACAACATTTTTACATTGAGGGAAGGAGGGGGATGGGAAAAGCAAGGTTGCTTTTCAGATGTAAAAACCTTTGCCTGTTGGGGAAGGAAGCGCTTTCAGGGCTGTCCAATTCGGCATTATAAAATGCTGGGCTGCTTTTCCCCACGGTAGTTAATTTTCAAGGGTTACGTAAGAAAAGCCGAGTGATTATTAATGTATGGACCTGCATTTCTGTGGGAGTTACAACTGAATCTTTTCATGTGTGTTAATTTCTGCATGGATAATCTGAAGAGTCTTTAACAACCGTGCATTTGCACATGGGCAAACTCTCTGTTCTAGCAAGAGAGAAAAAAGGAGCAGTCGCGCTCCCTTTTTGTGGGGGCAAAACTAGATTCATGCTGTTTCAGGAAACGATAAAAGAAAGGAGACCCCAAACAGTGGCAGTTTGAGGTCAAGTGGAAATAAAGACATGCAGAGAGAAGAGTACAAGATGTCAGGGATTATATCCATTAAGATGTTAAGGAATATATCCATTAGCGCAGTGGTCCTCAACCTTGGGCCTCCAGATGTTCTTGGACTTCAACTCCCAGTAATCCTAGCCAGCAGAGGCGGCGGTGAAGGCTTCTGGGACTTGGAGTCCAAAAACATCTGGAGGCCCAAGGTTGGGGAACACTGCATTAGCGTATAGTAACCGTATGAATCAATAACTCATAGGACCCCTGTAAGTCGGAAGTGACTTGATGGTACATAAAAACAGCACTAAGGTGGAACAGAGACAGGGAAACTTTGGACTTCCAGATTGTTCAGGCTACAGTCTCACAATCCCATACAGTGGCCATGCTGACTGTGGCTTCTTGGAATCACAGTTCAGAGCATCTGGAGGGTCAAAGGTTTGCTGCATCTTGGATACAGCATGATACTTAACTCATTTTAAGGCCTTCTGCTTAAAAAAAAAAACCTCAGCACTGAACTTCCATCGTCCCTAGTCCTTTGGCAATATCTAACTCTGCTGACATGATATATAAAAAAACTAACAGCATGTTGAAAAGTAGATTCCCCTCTTCAGATCTCTGAAGCATCAGCCTCCTGCTTTTGTACACAAGCCACAATTCACGCATGCATGCCTGCTGCTAGCCTATGGTTTTAACAGCTCTGAAAGTGCTAAGGGGTCCTTTTCCATCTGCTGAGCAGCAGTAAGGAGGGCCCTCTGACTTATACTGCCATGGTAAATGTTTGAAGCCCAGCTCCTCATTATGATGCTGCCCATAACTGTGTCCCTATGGAAGGTCCAGGAATGCAGATGGTTATGTTGATCCCTATTAACACATCACTTCCACCTCCACCTGAAGTAGATTTTTAAAAAGCTAAATGGGACTCAATTGCCAATGGAAGATGAAGCCACTCCAGCACAAGCACAAAGCAGCATGCAGACAGTAAATGCTAATCAAGGGACAGGAGTATTTGTGTCTCTCAAAAATGATCCAGATAAACTCTTTTGTTTTCCACAACTAACTTTGCAGTCTAAAATCTCTTGGATTTGTGTGTGTGTGTGTCCGGAAAAGATCCCCGGAATGTATCATACCTCTTAATCTGTTTTAGGTAAGCAAACATTTATGGCGGGAGTAGGCAATACATGCCCCTTTAGATGTTGTTGGACTACATTATCTATCAGCCCTGGTTTGTGTAGCCGGTGGTGAAGGGAGCTGCAATCTGACATCTGGAGTAGCCCAAGTTTCTCGGTCTTTATTAAGAGTCATCGTTGCTTTGTTGCTAGAATACAAATGTAGAGCCAACATCATGACTGTGAATACAGTATGTGTCCTGAATGCAGATGTATAAAATGGTGTCTGTCATCCACATTTTACGTGCTCACTGTGTGAAACACCAGAGTACACAAAGTAAAGCTTGGAGCTGTTGCAAGAGCTCAAATGTGATGAAAGTGTAGCGATTTGCTGAGGGCCTTGCTAGAAGGTTTTGTGCTGGGTACAGCATTGCTTTTCTCGTCCTTGAGAAAAGGCACACACCAGTTGTCTACAGGAACCAAGCATGCATACTGCATAGAAGGTCCTGGGTTCAAGATCTGACATCTCTCTTTCTCGATCATGGGGAAGACCCTCTGCCTGTGGCCCTGGAGATCAGAGTTATTGGGTTAGGCAACCATCGGCCCATAACACTCATGATCTCTCCTCATTTGTGTCTAGGGCTAATGGAAGTTTAATTCCAACATCTGGAATAGCACACATTGCTCCACCTTGAAATAGATCATGCTGGCCCAAGGGGCCTTCCAGATGAACAAGGGCTTCCAGACTACGTTTTTACTGAACTGTCACAGGGTCTCCTTCATGCACGTTTATGGGTGGTGCAGAGGCAACAATCCCTATTTTCACCTCTCTTTGAGTTTCCCCAGTATTTCTTATGTCGTCATTCTTATGAGACTGAGACTTATAAGGAAGTTGCACAACACCTTTTAACTATGAGTGGTAAGAATGCTCTGTCTGGAAGCACTCCGGAATACAAAACAGGATACATTTTCTGAGACATTTCCCACTCATCTAAAGCAACGTAAGTCTGATCTTGGTAGTAAAAGATAACTTAGGTTTGACTAAACAACACTTTACAAAGGACCAACTTAAAGCGATTTAAAAAGTAATGTTAATTTTACCTGATTTATACATATAAGGAAAGGACTTCTAATAACCAAAAATACTTGAATAGAAATACGTTTTGGGGATGTAGGGCTCAGTGAAACACCTTGATTTGGATGTAGCAAGAAGCCAGGGGGTCTGTTGGGTCTCTGGCAAGCAGTGTGCTGATGAATGCTACCTACCCGTTTGTTCCTTCTTTGCTTCTCCTGCAGCTACACAAACCACAGGTCTTTCATCTGCGCTTTTATATCATTATGTGCGAACTGGGAACTCTGGCTTTTTTTCTACCCAGAAAAGTCAGAGGCATAAATTATGGCTTTTTCCTTTAACTAGTCTGAGGAGAGACAACATTAGGGATAGAAGACCTGAGGTTGATGTAGCTGCTCCCACTTCCACAAGAGGCCATGTGGGAGCACCTGGGAAGCAGGCGCCAGCCATGGCTGACCAGTCAAAATCCAGGGCTAGCCTGTATCCTTGTTAAGCCTGGGCAAGATGGCACAAAAGCAGGCAGACTTTTGAGTTTTCCAAACTCTTCATCGGGCTAGGGGGGCACCAAAGAGGAGGAGGCGGGGGGGGGTGGGAGAGAAAAATTAGGCCTGAAAAATCAGAAAAGGCAAAAATTTAGGACAGATTGGATAGTGTGAGATCTTTAGTTCAACTCTACCCCAAAACGGAGACTGCAGACTGAATGAATCAGGGCTAGGTGTGTAGGAATCGGGCTACATTTATCATGCATACTAAGATTAAATAAAAATTCAGGGCTCCTCTCCAGTTCTTAAAAAAACCAGGCTGAAAAATCTCTCTGTTGCCTTGGCTGAAGAGCCACACAGATCTTTAGTGGTTAGAGGAAGACCCTTTTCTGCCACTTGAAGGGAGACTGTGCTGAAGTTTCAAATCTCTCCAGCTAAGAAATCCTGTTCCTAGTCCCAACTGGATTAGACCCACTGAATCAATGGGGTTTATTCAACAGTTGGTTCAGTGGGTCAGCTGTCCTCAAGACTAGCTATGGGGTTTAGGGCCCAGTGTTCCTGTTCCTCTCTAGTTACATATAGTTCCCACTAGATGTATGGCATTGCAGCCTTCTTAGGTAAAGGTGAAGGTTCCCCTTGACATTTAGTCCAGTCGTGTCCGACTCTAGGGCGTGGTGCTCATCCCCATTTCCAAGTCGTAGAGCCAGCGTTTGTCCGAAGACAGTTTCCGTGGTCACGGGGCCAGCGCGACTAGACACAGAATGCTGTTACCTTCCCACCAAGGTGGTACCTATTTATCTACTTGCATTTGCATGCAGGCCAAATGATTGAAGCAAACAGACCTTTAAAAAGGGATATGGAAAGGTGCAAGGTCCTTAGCAGTGACCTCTGAAACCACCTGGCTGGAGCTGCGTGTAAATGCTGGAGTCAGCACCCAGCATCGCCAGAGGAAAGCAAAAAGAACATCTAGAGTAGAAAAAGTACAGTCGTCTTCAGTGGCTCCATGCTGCAGCATTAGCAATTAATTACCTCTTCTCCTTTGTTGTTATTAATTGACATTTATTTTGTATCAGCTATTTAGGACATTCTAGAACAAATGCAGAAGTAGCAGCTAAATTTCCAGTACAGCCTTTTCTCTGTGTCTTAACCCTACCCTGCATCCTCTTCCAGCCATCTTCTGAGCAGAACTGGCCTGGATATTGCAAATGTCTTTAAAAGGGGGGGGGGAGTGCAATTACAACCCCCTGAGTTCTCTTTTTTCAGTGGTACAGCTTAACAAATACTCCTCCCCTTGCTTGCAGTGCATGTAAAAGGCTACTGGTCCCACCTTCATGGACCCAATATATATATATTTTACTAGTTTCAAGGCTTTCTTTTCCCCTTTTTCTTATATATTGAAAATCTGCCTACTTCATATATTAAGTAAAAAGGATTAAAGGTATTGGCAAACACAGAGAAAGGCAAAAGATAGGTTTTGCCAGGTGAGCCCCATTAAAAAAAAATCTGCAGTAGCATCCAACCATCATCTCCAGAACAGCCTCATAAATCTGACATATACTTTTTCTGGGTTTTTGTTTTGTTTTGCAAATTGCAGTCTAAACAAGGGAAATTAAACCCCAAACCCTAGGGACATCCCATAAATCATACCCCGGAATGTTTTTCACAATAGCTGCTTACAAAAGTTTTAAAACTTTTAACAGCTATGAAGGATGTGCACCAGTTTTGAAGAAAAGTGTTCAAAAGAGGCAGAGTTGCAGGGTGATGCAAGAATCTACAAATCACTCCAGTTTGCTCTGCCATTTGGGAGGGGGGGCAGAAATGTTGAAATGTCGGGAGCATCCATTGCTGTATCAAAAGAAAGAAGCGCCAAAGTAGAAAGAGGCTGCCAGCTGCCACCCCAATGAAAACCAAAAGCTCTCCTGGAAATTCAAATCACTGAGCCCTTGGCGACAACTCAGACCAGCCTCACCAAACTCTGTATATTCCTGTCTACCTGGCTAAGCAGCTATTTCATAGCCAGGAAAGTGAGGGAGCTACATACATAGCTTACAAGAGTGGCAGGAAATGTCTCTCCATTCCCCCCCCCCCATTCATTTTCAATAGTTAGCTGCACAGAGTTTTCATTATGCTTAGAACCAAAGTGTGTGTGCATGTGAATGACTGACTGTAGTGCAGGCATTGATTGCATAGGTCAAACTAGCAAAATGTACTGCTTTTATATTTTTGTAAGGTCTGCTGCTGACCTCTATTTGCCAAAACATTTTTTTCTTGCCATGCATGCCTGTCTGTGTTCCAGACTGAGTGCCCGTGCAGCACCACCCAGTGGGCACACCTCAGCAAGTTAGGCTACTGACTGGGTACACTAAGGGGCATCTTCCCTGCTCCCAACGTAATTTTCTCCTGTTCTCTTCCTTGTCTTTTCCTGGTTGGTGCACTGCAATCATGCCATGAAAGAAATGTCTGCCTGAACATCCAGAGGTAATACCTGCCTGCCTTTTTTGCTGCATGGCATGCAACAGCCTTTCCTGTGCCACTAACACCTTTCCATCACCCGCTTTCCTTTCAGAAGATCCAGGGATGAAGGTCAGCTTAGCAGCCGTGCCCAGGTGATGCAGGAGCTGGGCAAGGAGCAGAGCACATGGCCCCCAAGAGATCGGAAGGAAGGAAGACAGTAGGAGCTTTGCTTACATACTGAAGCTTCACCACATTCCACAAATGTACGGCGTGGCGTGGTGCCTCCCTTCCAGAGCACAGCTTCCCAATACAGAAATATGTGAACACCTGGCACAAACCTGGGAACAAATTAGTCCAAGTCATCTCCAAACCAGCGTGGAGTGGCTTGGTCCTAATCCGCACAACAAATATTCAGACATTTGCACACCCCTTACATATGTGTGCTCCAAAGCATGACTTGTGCTTCCACGTTTTCTGTCTGTCTCATTCTTTTTTTAAAATTCTGTTACTGCTGCCTCCTTGAGAATAGGCAATCCTGCCTGCCTTTTTCTTTCTTCATCCTTCTCCTTTTCTTTTTCACCTTTCTCTCTTGGTGGGGCTTAGGGAGGGGGCGTTCAAATCCTGCTGGAAAGACAAGGGCATAAAATGTATTTCTTGGCTTGTGGTGCTTCAAACCATACTTGACCCTCCCCCGCGATCATCCGTGCAAGTGGAGGAGCAGACATTTAGACAATGACTATCAGGATGGAGAATGAATAGATGAGAGAGGACAGTTTGCACTTGCAGAAAATAGTACAAGTAGAGACTCATGAAAAACTTTCACAGCCTGCGGATTTTGCTCCCATTCTTTTTTCTTTCCTATTCTGGTTACATCTTATTTGAACTGAAGACAGGCTGACCAAAGAGTCCACTTCTTTCCTCCCTGGCTCTCTCCATCTCTTTACTCATACCTCAGTTGATCTGGCTACGGATTCCCATTCAATCTGATCTGTTGATTATAATAAAGATCTCTCTCTCTCTCTCTCTCTCTCTCTCTCTCTCTCTCTCTCTCTCTCTCTCTGGATTCCCATGCAGGTAAGCAGCCTTCATAGTTCACATCCCTTGTTAGATCATGACCACTGGAGCCTATATCAGAGATGCATTTTGAATATGGATGCTGACCAACACCTCTGCAACATAGCTGACAGCATGCACGCTTGGATTTGCAGTCAAATGTGCATCTTGATGGGATGATAGTGGATGCATTTAGTTGGAAGCAATGCAATAGAAGAACGAGACAGCATATTCACACTCCTGTGCATTTGGATGCACATTCTATTTACCCTACAGCAATCCTTTAACCTATGACAAGGCATTCCTTTTTTGCAATTTAAAGGATCCCTTGATGGGTAGGGAGAGCTGGGCCCTGAAGCCAATTCCCCTGGAGCCCCCATCCTTTAAATGGAAGGGGTTTCCAAGGGAATTTGTTGTACTGCAAAGGTGCAATCCTCTTAGCATCTTAAAAGATCTTGGGATGAAGGCATCAAAGTGGGGGAGCAGGGGATCTCAAACCCTTTTCAGACCGCCCCCCCCCAGCATTCTGTTATTAGAAGTGCAGAAAAAATGCAGCCACACTTGCACCAGTGATGAGGACAACTGAGGCAGAGTCAGGTAGTTACGATCCCTTTGTATTGTCTGCACTGGCGCACCTTTAGGTGTTGAATGAAATTGGGTAATACCTTTACGATTAAGAAAGCAAGCTTTCCAGTCCTGCCAAATGCTTCATCAGCTTGTGTATTACAAAACTTGGGAAAGGTATGTGCTGACAGAGAGGCCCAACAATCATCCTGGCCAGATGTTATTGCCAGATATTAGATCCATAATGCTAGGGCATTTCCAGGAATTGTAGTGCAGAAAAATCCCTTCCCTCAGCTCTGTTCAAAGCACTGGTTTCCACATAGGCCAGCACATACACATAATAAGTTGCCAGTGCCAAACCATATGATCAATCCAGCTGGCTCGTCTTTCCTCTTTCTCTCTGTTTCTATAGCAGATGCAGTATAGGACAAGACAAGCCACACTACAGAGCCACAGGTGAAGTCACCACGAGTCATCAATTCATTTAGGATTCTACTTGCCAGAAAGGGAGTAGGTATCTCTACATCAGTGATTCCCAACCTTGAGTAGCCCAGGTGTCCCAGAAACCCTGGCAAGCACAGCTGGTGGTGAAAGCTTTTGGAAACCCTAGGTTGTTGTGGGTTTTTCAGGCTCTTAGGATAGAGTTCCTACGCCAGTCCTCTGAAGATGCCGGCCACAGAGACTGGTGAAACATCAGGAAGAACAACCTTCAGATCACGGCCAAAGAGCTTGAAAAACCCACAACAACCATCAGATCCCAGCTGTGAAAGCCTTTGAGAAAACCCTGGGTTATCCAAGGTTGGGATCCACTGCTCTAGATGAATACCAGTTACGTACTGCTTCTATGCCACATGCCACCTACATATAAAATGCATGGGATACTGGATTGATTGGCTAGTGGGACCACACTAGGGACAGCCTCGAAAAATCCAAGTGTTTCTTCCTTAGTGCCACTAAACTGCAGTCATTAAAAGCCAATAAGTGCAAGAAAAACTATCTGCATGTTTTAAAGTTACAAATATTTATACATTGCTTTCATCTATAGATGCTGAAGCAGCATACAATAATAATAAAACATATAATACAGAAACAGTACAGAAAACCAAGACATAAAGCTTGCATTGTCTGTAAAATAGATAGTAGACAGGACTACAGCAGAAAGGGTTGCTAAAATAGGTAAGTCTTCAGTTTGTATCTGAAAATAAGTACTGTTGGAGCATGCCTGATACCAGACAAGAATTTCACAGAGTAGGAGCTATTACACTAAATGCTCTACTCTAAATTTATGATGACTGGGTTTCAGCAGCATGTGGTACCCCATTTGGGACAGGAATGTAATCTAGGAAGGCCTTTGTAGACAACATCATGCCCAATGGGGTTCTTGAAGAAGAATGTAGTTTCCTAGGTAACCCTGCTTGAAGATGTTCAAGGCTTTTTATATGGACCACAAAAAAACTAGTACCAAATGGGTAGCCACTGACTGTGCCCAGTTTTGTTTTCCTAGACAAAAACCAAAACAAAATGAAAAACACAAATTCAGGATAATGTTACATTAGCCAATCTATTATTGTTTGGGACCAAAAAAACCCCTATAACATATTGGGACAAAAATATCTTGTGCCATTTTCCAGCAAACCACAATGCTGAGAAGCAGAAAGGACATACAATAGATTGGTCTCATATAAGCAGGGCACTGGAATTTTCAGTGGGTTCAGAAAATATAAACTTGTACCTTAAAACCTAATCACAACCTAAAACCTACTGTTAATCCTAAATATGTTGCAATTTTCATGAGATCAGAAAATACCTTTTAATCTCATTAGTTCAATTTTACAAAAAAAAAAAAGTCATGGTAGAACTACATTAAGTACAGAGCAGATAGCAATAGTCCAACTTTGAGTTTACCAGTACCTGAACCACTTTAGTCAAGATATAGCTGTCTCACTGCAATGAGCATGCAAATCAAATTTGAGAAAAGGCATTCCAACCTATGAAATCACCTGAGCCTCCAATGTCAAAGACGGATCCTAGTGTAATTCCAGGCTACAAGCTTGATCCTTCAGAGGGAAAGCAATGCTATCGAGAAGAGACAGCTTGCACACACAGCCTTCTATCTTTCCAGGATTGAGTCTCAAGGGTTTTTTTGGACCTTATCCAGCCCACCCCTGCAACCAGGCACTGTTCCAAGACTAGCACAATTGCACCTGATTCAGATCTGACTAAAAAGGCACAAAGGGGAGATCAGCATTCTGATAACATTTTGGTCCCAAACTCTTGATGACTACCCCTAACAGCTTGATTACCTTTTGGAGTAATAAGGCTGTACAGAAAGTGTTGATCTTTAGAAGGATTCCATCATTTCATTGCTACAACAAACCTTTCCTCCAAGCAAATATGTAGTAAGAATAACCCTGCAGAAAAAAATTATTTCAAATTCTGCCAGGTTACATCTTCAATGTTTGGTCTCTGTCCAAACCCAGTTTCTGTCAGTATGAACACCAACAAGGAATCGTAGTCTATCCTTATCAGATCCCAATGCTAGTGAGTTTTCCTGCCTATCTCCTTTCATTCTCTAGCTTCTTCATATTTCTTATTTTGAATACTCAGTATAATCAAAAGCTGTGAAAACTCCCCATTTCCAAACATAATCTCCAACCCCCACAAGTCAGGGCTCGACTACAATGTTGAATTAAATCAGTAGCTGATTTGGGTTTTTAGAAATTGATTTAATGTCACATGGTGTTTGAGTTGGTGTATGTGTCCGCAGGGAACAACTTTGAGTCCAATGGTAAGCTATATGGTACATTGGCACTTTGGCCTCCTGGGCCCCCATTTTCCTGGGTTTTGTTTCTGTACCAGGAACATAATTCTTCATCCTTGCCTGCCTTGAGACAGCTGGTGCAGTACTCAGCAGTTTTTATTCAGCAAAGCCAGCATTAGAATCCCTCAAGATAGACCACAGCTACTCTGTCATTTCCTCTGTCCTTTAAGAATTAGCATATCTGGTAAACCATGTTTTAAAATATCTTTTATATTAAGTTTTGAACTGGCATAGCGCTGGATCAATGTAGCACTAAAATAGAAAGAGATGGGGTGAAAGCAAGAGTTTAGACTGCAATCCAAAACTCATGGTACTCGGCAAACCTTGCAAATCCCACAAACACTGGTTATTCCAACTTAGGCGGTTGCCCATGCCAAATCACGTACAAATGAAGTGGCTTGGATTCAAAATAAACACACACCCCAAGCAGAGGTTTTAAAAAACTGGCTTCCGAGTTAAAAAAAAAAAAAAAGAGCACACTTAGCTGTATGTCATGTAATCATGCTGAATCTGACACACAAAAAAGAATATTTCCACATGTAGTCATGCCCTCAGTTAAAATTTGACTAAACAGAAGATGTCTTAATCAAAGCTCTTTAACTTCAGGAATGATTTTTCTTCTGTTTTTTGCCTAATCCAACATGTAATATCTGTATTGTTAAGCTCTTAACCATTCTATCCTTCAACATTTATTTTCATCCCATCCTCCCACCACATTACCATACTTCAAGTTCCCCTCCTTGTACACAGACCTCTCCAGATCCGGTGTATCACCACAACCCCACTGTATCCAAAATCTGTTTTTACATTATCTCTGTGTTGCTGAAGGTCTGAAGGAATAGTTCTTTGATATTTCCTTCTCATCTCACCAGACTATCCTTCTCACTTCAATACAGTATATGTTTCCTTTTTCTTTACAAGTGAAAGTATAGGCAGAACTCCTAACTTGATTAAAAATTATTCTTTCTACCAAGTACCAGAGAAACATTGCGGTCGAAGTGTGGAAATTCCAGTACGCTCAACACATTTACCTTCTAAATTAGGGAGCATAAGTCTATAGCTTTTGGTTCAACTTCTGCTTGAAAGAAGTTGGATATTTCCCTTCTTGATTAGTTTGATGACAGCTTGTGGGTGGACCATTGATTTGATTGAACATAAAAACCCCCTTAAACTTTCCCTATCTTTGACTAAGGATGTAGGAGGTGTGGGGGGGATTGCCTCAAGACCTAGAAAACCGAGGGCTTCCAACAGGTTGATTCATATTGTTACCTACTGTATGACTGGTATACAAACAAGATTAGGTCTGTTGTATTCTTTCTCATGACAAGCCAGCATGAGCTGGCCATGCAAGCAAATTGGGCGGGGGGGGGGACAGTTTACTTTTTCTACCGAATTCTAGATGAAGGGTTGGGGGATAGAATATGGTAATCTTGATGGAAGCAAGAAAAAAAATTATTGTCTGTTTCCCTCCAATCCATCCTTCCTCTCCCCTGGGTTTTCACCATAAATTACAAGAATTTTAAAAAAGGGAGTTTTGTAAAGGGTTTGCTGCAAGTCCTTGTTCTCACTATCTAGTGACTGCCTCATTTTCCACCTTTGACGCTCAGAGTAGTGGGCATACGGGCAGCCTAGCATATTCAGCCATGCCATTTATACAGCATCACAAACTGAAAGTTACTTGACCTTTGTCTTACAGGTTGGCATGATGACAGGAAGGAGTTAATATCCTGAGATAGACTGTCAGTGATAATATGGCTTTTGACTTACGTGTATAGTCAATCAGGCTCATTCAGGAATATTTAACTTAGAAGTTTAGGAGAAGCTTCCTTTCTCTTCAAACACCTGTGGAGCATATGCACTGCCAGACCAGCCAGATTTTGCTCATGGCAGAATAAGAGCAGAAATAAGAGAGCTTCGTGGCTTTAAGTAACACAGGCAACCTTGGCAGGCTTAGAGGATAAAAATCTTTTTTCATCTAGGCCACACCAGTGGCCATTTATTTTAAAATCCCCCAAGCCAGAAATGGCTTGGTGGGCTCTTCCATATTTGTTTGGATTTTCATGGGAATAAAGCTCCCTGGTGTAAAACACACAACACATATGCCCTTCAGATGGCTTCCAGGAGCAATTTTAAAAATAAAATAAAAAATGGATTTTATTTGGAAAAAGGGACAGTACTCAGACGTCTCTGGAAGTGGAGGCTGGTGACTTCAATTTGTGAGGGAAGTGTATCCACTCTTGGGTTTAATCCATATTTTAAAGTTGTTATCTTGGGTGCTAAACTTATTTTGTGAATTAGGTAGCTCCTATAAAGTACAACCTAAAATCAGGAGTGGATTCATTGGCACTATGAAATCAGAGTCACCAGCCTCCCTTTTCTTCGGAGCTGCAAAAATGGCCAGCCCTGGCCTAGATAGATGCCTTCGGGACAACTTTGTTTCATTTTTTGATATTCAGAAAAAAAATTGCAGCTATTTTGCTCACTAAATTAATATTCCAGAGAAGGAGCCCTGTATTTATATCTTGCCTCAATAGAGAACTTTTCAAATGTGTTATTATTTATTAATTTTGTGTATATAGTAAACTTTATTTAAGTCTTCCTTAGTTAATTAATATGCAGCTTGTCCAGTTCCTTTGCTCACTCCACATGCAAAGCATAGTTCTTCCTGACTAGTAGGAGAAGGAAGGCTTTAAGGTTTGAAGTCTCCTAGTCACAGGGAGGGAAACACACGCTACAGTGAAGGTGTGGAGGAAAAGAGTGAGCCGTCCGCGAAAGACAAAATGGATACCAAAGGAAAAGAAGGGGAACATCAGGATGACAGTGGGAGTGGTGATAGAAAGGGAGAAGTTCTGACAGTTGAGGAAAAGGCGGGAAAATTAGAGGTATGCTTGGCTGAAGGGGAATGGGAGGAGCAAGAGGTGACAGTGTGGGAGGAGCAGAAGAACGAGGAGGGGGTTGTCGGGTTCAATACGGTGGTGGAGGAGTATGAGTGGAGAAAGAGGGAAGAGAGAAGAAAAGCCTTTGAAAGAGTGTGACAGCAAGGGCTTATGAGAGACTTCCCTAATTTAAAAGTCGGAGGACTGCTACCAGACCCCACAGCCAAGGAAGAGAGACTGAGGCGTATGGTGGCTAGTGAGTGAACGGTCATCGTAGCTCCAAGAGAGGCTGAGCTGCAGTGAGAACGGGAGAATTTGTCAGCTCCTTTCCCTGAGGAACCGGACGAAAGGGGGTGGATAAGACACTCATGTTGTGGGACGATCTGTGTGATGAGGAGTGTCCCACCCCCGCAATCGGAGCCCAAGGAACGATATGGGGAGTTACACCGTTAACTCCATGGGACTATAACAAGAGCTCAGTTGATGTTAATAATGGCCTGTTGCCACAGTTAGAACCAATGTTATCTTCAAGCGAAGCGCTGGTGGACGTAGGAGACAATAAAGTTAAGAATGTTAAAGTTATGAAGACTCAGCCTGTGTTATTTCCCGCCGAAACCGGAGAGTCGCCCATGGGAGGCAATGAACCTCCTCACAGCTACACAACTTGCATGCCCTGGCCTGTTCTCTCCTTGCAAAAAAAGGAATCTTGGGGGGGGGGGGTGGAATCATTCTCAGAAACTGCTGCAAATGAGCTGACAGTCAGTGACTTCCTGTTTAAATGGAACTCATGACAGGGAAAAGAACTAGGCCCAATAATTACCTTGCAGGATTAGACACAAATCTTTCCCATCATCAGAAATGCCTTTCTGCCAGCTGATCTCAAAGATCTGCCAATAGATTAGTCTACTGTCTACCAGAAGAAGAGCAGAAAGGGAGCAGGAAAGGGGTAAGGTGAAGCAGGATCTGAGTTATACGAAATATGTACAGTATAAGCCTTAAGCTTATGGACACAAGTACACTGCTGGCACAAAGACAGACAAGGGGGAGGGTAGCCCATGTAACAGAGTTGACAGTTCTCAATTTGGGGAAAGGTGGCACTGAGCTTTGAAACTGTGTCATTCAGGGTAATTTTTTTAGTTGTGTTCTGCCTCTTTTAACCACAGGCTTAAGAGAAAGATGTTGCATCACACAAGAGCAGTAGGCCTGCACAGTCATCTACTCCACCATATATGGGGTTGGGTGGGTTTTTTAAAAAACAAATTGGATTGCTATGTACTATATGTGCCCATCCTTTGGAATCACAACTAGTTCTGTCCCTGCCCCCAGTGGACACAAAGAAGAATCATTTATTATTTGACCCATTCATTGCTGGCAGGAATTTCAGCAGGTGTGATTTTTTTTTTAGCCTCCAGCTGAGTGATTCTGTGATGTGGCAATTTAGCAGGTGCAAGGTTTCCACATCATTGGATCAATGTGTGGGATGTGGACTGATTCCAGGTGAATTTCTGGTTCTTTTGGCATTTGTTAGAAATACAAGCATCCTGTCCTAAAAAAACAAAACAAAAACCAGCCTAGGCAAAAAAAAACAACACTGGTGAATAAAACTAAAAAAGAGGGTCACTTGCACAGTGCAATGGCTACATTATAGCTGGGGCAAAAACAAGCTCCTATATGACATATTTCAGTACCAAAGTGTATTGAACGTATTGATCTCTGTGCCAGAGCTGGGGAAAGTATGTTACTTTACTGACTACAGGTCCCATCATCTGTCACCCTTGACTATGTTAGCTAGGGCTGAGTGAAGCTGCAATCCAACAGAATACAGAAGACCTTACACTATCTAACCCTCCGCTATACCATTTTCATTCAGAAAGCACAAGCACCATGTTGGTCCTGCTTTAAACACTATTTCATGGGCAGTGGCTGAATGAAAAAGAGGCACTGGAATGCTACAAGCTACATTCCATGGGTATACATATTGGTTGTAGCAGTAATAAAAGCAGAAGGAAGCATTGCAATATCTTTGATACTTAATATGACATTAAGCAGAAGATTGCACAACAAATACAGAAGGCCTGTTGTCTAAAACCTGTGTGTGTGTGCGTGTATGCAAACACATATGCACATGCGTGTATGCGTGTGCAAGAACAAGGCCGGCTCAGCCTTTCTGTCGCCCACCTGTAACTTTGATTAGCTAGCAGGCATCTAATTTAAGAGCTCCAGGTTGAAATAAAAACATTGCTGAATCCTGTCTGCAGGTCCTTTTTTGCTGTTTCACCTGAGAGTGCTAAGGCACAGCTACAGTTGGAATTAGTCATTCTGCCTTGCTAAAAATGTTGATGTACACATGTAGAGAACTGATGGTGTTGGAATTCCAGCTTAGGTGTTATCGAGGACTGGGAAGGGAGAAGGAATGAAGGTATTGGAGGCATGGCTCTTGTACTCTGTTTCCCAAAAGAAATATTGTCAAGTGCTTTCATGGCTGTAAACTGATACATCCCCATTAGCTAATACCTGTCATCATAATCTTCCCAACAGTGCTGAAAAATGCAGCAAATGAGATGGCAGAAAAAAATGCAGCTACAGAATGTGTAGTTTAACCACAGGACTTAACAGCATTTTTATAACGCCCTTTCCCCAGCCTCTGACACCTCCATCCTTGACTCAAGCAAACACATTTAACGAATGTGATACATTAACTAGACACAGAGCACGTATATATTTATTGTGGGGAGAGGTAGTAATAAACACTGATATTATTTATTTATTTATTTCATTTCATTTCATTTCATTTCATTTCTATCCCGGCCATTTAGGGCCTGGTAGGCAAAGTATGTGATCTGTAAATTTAGTAATTAAATAAAATTGTAATGTGCTTTCTTGTATGACAAATAATATGCTAATCTCATTCCCTGCTATGCCAGCTTTTCCTCTAGCAGCGTCCTTCATATATATGTTGGGCTTTCGTTTCCATCATCCTCAGCCAGAAGGCAGAGTTATGGGTGTTGTAGTGCAGGGGTTACCAGGTTCCAGAAGGTGGTGATAAACCATGCAATCCCATTTAAGACAACACATGTAGTAAATCTCTTTGTTTAAACCCAGGTCTGTCTCATTTGCAAAGTGGAGAATGGCAATAAAGTTTACCAAGTTTTCATGGGAAGAGAGCCTGTGCTGTGGGGAAGTAGAGGAAGAGATAGAGCATGTGGGGAAATGTCTCATGTTCAGCCACCAAGCACAGCTAGGGAAGGTCCCTTTCTAAATTTCTAGTGATCCACACCCAGTTAGTGTAAAGGACTACACTGAACGAGATGAACCTGTAGCACGACTCATTACAAAGAAGCATCCTATGGCAACCATCCCCTGTTTGCATCATGCAGTTGGTACATTTATATATTCACACTGAAAGCAGAGTCTGGATTTAGTTAGTATAGCTAAATAATGTCTGAGAGACATTTTATTCACAAGCCTTTCTAACCTTTGTTTCAAAGGCACCTTTGAGCTCTTCACATCTTATGGCAGTAAATTTCATAAGCTAAATGTGATCATTAACCACAATTGCTAAATCATGTTTTTTGTGTTTTTTTTGCTTCAGACATCTCTGTCTCACATTTTATGTGAGTTTAATAGATACAGCTGCTGCTGGTACTGTCACCAGCAGATTCATCCTTAGATTTATTTAAATGGAAATTCTTCTATGGAGGACTGCCCCTGAAAAGTAGAACATTTTTGTAACATGCTACAAATACTGATGTTATCTGTAATATATTAGAGGGGGTTAATTAGGGCACAACACTGTGTTTTTTGCAAAAAAAAAAAATCTGGATTTTTGTAAGGACGAACATTTGAGACAGGGCGAGATATAAATGCAATAGCAAACTAAAGCAAAGCCAGGAACATCTCATTTGGGAAATACAGCATGTGGCAGAAAGTTAACAAACATCCTTAAAAAAAGGTCAACATAGAAGAAAACATGTTGTTCCTAAAATAAACATTTGCAGGAGTCTGAGCAAAACATACGAGATTGCACCTCAGTAGCCATAGCAGAAAGAAATGTTTTATTCCACATTGTTTCAGGAAGTGTACCACTGCGTTTCCTACCTCTACAGTAGCCTCTGAGTGCAGAATAACACCTTCCCATGATAACTGACAGAAATAAGCAGATGGATAGCAAATGAATGAAAGAATGTCAATCAGAAGGCAGGGAAATTAAATAACAAGGAAAGGCTTCATTAAATGGGGAAAAGGGCTGTGTTTGCTGTGGCAGTTTTCTGCATGCTCTGTGAAAAAGGGCCCGGTAGCAGTCGTGCGCTGCTCAGCAAAGGGAGTGGGGAAAGGTTGCCTAGCAACTGGTCCTGGAAGCTGCAGCAGAGAATTTTGACCTGGCAGTGTGAGAGTAAGGGGAAACACGGACGAAAGCGCTTGCACACGTGCACACATACACATACACACAACACACACACACACCCCACACAACACACACCCCATGTCTGCTACAGAACCTTACACAATCTAGCATTAAAAAGAAGTGTTGTCATTGCACATTGCCATAGTTCCCCTCCCTCTGCCATATAGACAAGTATTCATTCACATGCTGTAATTAGAAGTTACCTTTGGTTAAAAAGACTGAAATAGGAGCTGTGCCATGGGGATGTGTGAAGAGGGATTCAGTCTGCAGGCAAAAAAAAAAAAAAGGTGTGTGGGTATGTGTGTGTGCGGTGGGAGGGAGGAATGTGCAGAACATCCTGTAATGAGATGGGTAAACTATGGAAGGATTATATAGGAGATGGGATGAGGGCTTGGCTTCACTTAAAAGATGTACAGAAGGCTTTCATGTCTTCTGCATGTATCAAAGACAGTAGGAAATGGCATCAGGGCATTTTCAGTAAAATGAATTCCCCATTTTGTGTGCTTTTATACTTTATGACAACTAGTTCAGATGAATCTTGCTGTGGAAATGATTGCAGGTGGCCAGAAAGAGGCAGCGAGAGAGAGAGAGAGAGAGAGAGTTAGTTTCTTCTCTGCTGCCATAGTCTATTAACAACTAAAAGAGTTTTCAGGATTGGAAGCAAGCTATAGGTTACAAGAGGAAACTTTTGGCTCTTGGTATATTTTGGGCAACAATTCCCATTACCCCTTACTGTTGCTGGCTGCGGCATCTTGTACTCACAAGACCAAAACATCTGGAGGGGCAGAGGTTCTCTCCACCCTTATTAATTAACATAGTGACTTGAAGGGAGTTTACCTTAACATCACCATCAGCTTAAAATAAATCAGCCTGCTGTTCAAACTACCTGCCCTGTGTTATAGGTACAGTTGTGAAGACTAACCAGGAAGGAAATGAAACAATGAATCTTGAAGACATTTTGAGAACAATCAGCTCCACTGCATTGTACTGTGGCCTTTGTTTACAGACTGCTCCTATGAGCTACAGTTAAATGAATAATATGACATATCTTATTTTATGCATATTATTTGGAAGTCTTCAGTGAGACTAACTCTTTATTGTGTTTAGGATTACAGTATGATTCATTATTTTTAATCATGACAACCAAAGTGAATTATATGTAAAGAAGCACTTTCTTTTGTCTATCCTCATACCTATCTATCCTTATTCATGATTTGCTTTGCTGCATTCCAGATGTGACATGTATTTGAGAGCTTACTGGGTAAAATAAATGTGCCATGTTGTGAATTGTGAATGGGATGTGAATGTTTCATTTACAGTGTTTTTCTCCAGCAAACATGGATGCAGCAATTGCAAAAGATATGGATTCCTGTTAGTGTGTTGTACGAAAACTGGGTCATTTCTCTGTGTATGTGCAATTTACAGTGTTTGGCTCATATGGGATGATGTAAGAGCAGAATGTAAAAACCTGAAATATCTCAAAGACATAGAAGAAGCAATGGTTCATCCACTCCAGCAATGTGTTTCTGGCTGTAGTTAACCATTGGGAGCCCACAAGCAAGTTATGAAGGCTACTCTTGTATGTTATTGCTCCCAGCAAGGTATTTACAGGTATCCTACCTACATCAGGGTACTCCAGATGTTTTGACCACAGTTCTTGTAGCTCATTGCCATTGGCCATAATGGCTCTAGCTCTCCAGATTTTTGATGGGAGTTACAGGCCAAAATGTCTGGAGGGTTGGGACCTCTCCACAACTGTACAGAATGCAGAAATTCCCAATGTGGTGTGGAGGCCAAGGTTCAAATCCATGCTCAGCCATGGTAACTCATTGGAGGAGCGAAACTGGTAAAACCACTCCTTAAATATCTCACTTACCTGGAAAGCCCTATTAAGGTCACTATAAGTCAGTTCCAACTTGATGGCACATAACAAGATCAATTTCATATTGCTAAACTAGCCAGGATGGGAGCCATGCAGTTGTCTCTGTGTATGCATGTGCCAATAGGTGCTTCCATCAACTTCTCTGGTGTATTCTCTGGTGCACAGCATGATGAACAGAATGAACAGAGCTTAAAGTGGTGGATGTGAGGTGGGACTGGAAATAAGTCACCACAGTGCCCCTCTAAGTGACCAACCACAGACCTGGCTAGGTTGTCCATCTGTTTTGTCATAATTTATCATACATTTAGTTATTGATGAAAGAACTTGGTCCCTACTTTTCAGCCTTTCAAAGGGACTTCAAGGCAATTTGTAACAGAACACTGTTCCATAGGTTATATTTTAAAATACTGTATACTTCACTCCAAAATGCAGAGTACGAATAAAACAAACCAGCATTGAAAACATGAGTGTTGTACATCTATATTTGTCAGAGGACTGGACGGGCTGCACGTATCTTTTACGTTAGTGGTCCCCAACCTTGGGCCTCCAGATGTTCTTGGGCTACAACTCCCAGAAGGCTTCACCACCACCTCTGGTGGCCAGGATTTCTGGGAGTTGAAATTCAAGAACATCTGGAGGCCCAAAGTTGGGGACCACTGTTTTAAGTCTTTTGCCATGTGTTTTACAAAATCCACAATTTATTGGCCTTAAGAACTGTGAATTTATCTTAGTTTTGTTGATAGTGGAAGTGGCTTGCACCTAACCCTAACTCTCTACATCCGTAAGTTTGGATTGCACTCTCAAAACCAGTAAGAAGAACCATTGTGAAGACTAGAACTATGTGGGAAAGGAATGAAAGAGCAAGGTAAGGGAAGCATTAGGATGGACTCTTATTTTTGTTCTATGTCTTACCTTGATTTTTGTTAAGGTCTTGAATACCTTTGAAATTCTGATGTCTTTTTGTACCATTGCCAGCCTTGAAAAAGAAACATGTAATATGTATATAAAAGGAGATAGCAGGATTCATGAGAGTTCCAGTAGATTGATCTTACATACTTTTTCAGTTAGAAAGTGTAGAGCTAGAATCTCCAGTTCCAAAAACTGGGAAGCTATGTGCCCCTTCTGTCACCTGTTTTATGTACAATACAGTGAGATTCTGAATTTGGAATTAGATAGAATGCATTTTTAATAGCTCTGCTGATAGGAGACAACGGTGTTTAGGAGACCTAGAAGAGGTGGCATTGGCAAGGCATGGGAGAGGTGAAGCCTGCATATCTCATGCAAGGCATTTGCTTTTACACTGAGAATTTTATAAACATATGGAGAGCACACTATTATCCCACTCAGGGGCAACTGACATTTTCATGGATACTTGATGAAAATTCTCCCTTGGGAATCAAGCTGCTAGTGACAGTTCCCTACAGCTGCGCAGTCCCAGCTGCTGCAGAGTTTACGCTGCTCGGAGTTAAACTGAGCTGCTTCGTTAATAAACACATCAGACTCGAAGGCCATGCTTCTTAGCTTTGCTTCACCTGCCCTGGACAGGCTATGAACTGTTTGATCCATCTGTGACAAAGACAGAGCTTCTGCAAATTGCAGGACAATAGGGAAAACAGAAAGTTATGTTCCCAAGCTGAAATCTGCAGTTAACTTCCTGGACTCATGTGTTTGCAGAATGTAATCTTTGACTTCATTTTAACACTTTGCTTGTGCCTTGTTTT
The DNA here is from genome assembly GCF_051106095.1 of Pogona vitticeps. NCBI lineage: Eukaryota > Metazoa > Chordata > Lepidosauria > Squamata > Agamidae > Pogona > Pogona vitticeps. Next base: position 206,803,551 of record NC_135783.1, read on the forward strand.
TTGCTTTCTTAAATAGCCATGATTTTCAGCCCCAACACCTGTTTCTCGAAATACCATCTAAGCAAATGGGTATACTGTAGTACCTTCCTTATCAGAAGGATGATTAGTGACACCTGCTCATATTTTGAGCACATTTTTATCCTAGCGCTGAGGCTTATTTCTGTCACTGAATATTTGTTGCTGCTGTTTTATAATTGTACTTATATCCCTTCTTCATCACCAGTGCTGTCCATACATTTATATTCACAATAGTCCAGTCTAGTCAGCCAGTGATTGACTTGCCTGCCAAGTGACTAAGTCAGCCAGGAAGCTTCAGACTGAATGGGGCTTTTTCGGCACCTGAGTCTTTAGGTGTCGTTACATGTCAAAATACTCCTGGGTTTGCATTCTTGAATTGATTAGAAAATATACATTTACATGACATATAGCTAAACATTGCTGGGAAGCGGGTTCCCCTCTCCCAAAGTGAGTTTTTGTAACACCCTCTAGGGCCTTCTTTATTTTAACTCAATTATGAATGTGGTTTGTTTACATGATTCAATTTTTATTTTTTTATTTTTTGCATGTGTGCTTCCCTGAATTGGAGTTAATTATGTCTGTGGGGTTTTTCAAGTATTGGCTATTAGAATCTGCAGTACTGATCTAGCACTATGTCAATTTGAAAAAAAAAAAAAAAATTAATCTTTATACAAATATTAAAAATCACACCATAGTCGAAGAGTACAATGGCTAGTACAATGGATCATAGTGGCCAGGATCCTCTCCTTCCCTGTAACAGACATAAGTTTCAAACCAGCCAACGTATAAAAGGTGGTATGAGCTAGAAAGGTCATGAGTGCCTCAAATGGCAAACTGGATTAAATAGCAATACCCTCCAAGTAAAAAAAAAAAAAGTGCTTTTTCTGGACAAATGCAACCCTATCAAGAAACAGGCAGCACATTTATTTTCTGGACATAACGATCCCCTTGCTTTCTCAAGATCCAATTACTGGCCCTCATTCAGCCCATTACCAGATCCAGACATTGATCAGCCCTGCCTGACCAGGTGACAAAGCAAAATAGACCTGTGTGGTCCAGTATCAATGACACTTTTTTTCCTAATGATGTTTCCCAGCAGCTTGAAAAAGATCCTTGGAAACATGTGGGATAAGATGGTACCTTGTGGGACCAAAAGTGGTGTTTGGAAGCAACAAGTTGCAAGTGGCATAGTTACCTGTAGCTAGTTATCTTCTGGGGTAACAAGGATATTTATAACATTTCAACAATAGCATAATGTGTAGGATCAAAATTATTCTCCTTGTGTAGCAAATAACATTTTCTAATTACTTTCAAAAGTTACTTTTAAAAGGTATTTTAAGGCACTTGGACAAGTAGTGTTCCAATTCTTTCAATCCTGTCCCCTCAAAAACGTAATAACAAACTAATAACATAATGTGTGAAATCCTTTTGGCCAAGCTGGGCCACACAGCTTGGATGATTTCATCAGCTGTGACTGCCCTGTGAACATTTGGGGGCAATTAAAAGTTTCCTGGCCCTCTCCCAGGGAACCTGAGAGAGGGCTAGGATGTTTTTAATTGCCCCTAAATGACCATGGCATAGCTGTGGCTGATGACATCATCCTAGTTGCATGGCATAAGTGGTGCAACAGGAATTCAGACTGTGAATTACTTTTTACGCTGGCAATGAATAACACCAGGTTCTTTTCAAACACTGCAACGAGTAACAGTGACAACCGATTTTAAAAAGAAGCTTCTCAAGCTCTTTATACAATAGAATGCAGCAATGAATGAATGAATGAATGAATGAATGAATGAATGAATGAATATTATACAATAGAATGTAACACGAATGCTACGGATTCAAGGAGAAAAAACTCTTGTATTACATTCTGAAACTGAAGCCTGCAGGTAGAAGCTCCATTGGAGGACTACTTGGAGATGCAATGAAGGGTAAGACTGCTTTGATACCAACGTCTCCATAGAGGAAGCATGATAATGGGCTTTTAACTTCTCTTGGGTCATAGTTGCTGTAAGGTTTTGTACTACTTGCTTTCTAGTCATCATCTTGTGTTATACTCTACAGTGTCCAGATAAACTAGTACCTGGGTGAGCTCTGTGGTGCTACACAGGGATGCTTGGAAGTGGCAATGTTGACTATCTATTACATAACAAGGCCAGGATGTCAGCCAGAACCACAGATTTTTCAACTGGAAACCCTTCAAATTCCATAATTCTCCATAGCTGGACTGTCCTACATGATCTATTACCTCTGAAGAGTGGAAGACCAAATTCTTAATCTAAGCTTCACCTGGACACACTCTGGTGAAACATCACTTCTTCAGGAAGTGTTTTCTCAGAAAATAACTGGCTCCAAATCTACAACCTCTCAGTTTGTTGAAAACAGGTCAGGTGTGTCCTGCAGAATTTGCCAGAATAATGACATATCGAGCTAGGCCCAACAATTGTCAGTGTAGCACTGGGTTGAGGATAAAGTCTTTATGAGCTGCCAAATCTTTTGAGACAACTATTCTGGTGTTTTCTAACACTGTGCCTAAGGCAGAGAGATAAACAAGCAGTGGGTTATACAATGCACCAGCGGCATTCCTGGTCTAGCATTCAGGCCCAATATAAAGTAACAATACTTGTGTGCCATAAAATCAATTTTGACTTATGGTGACTCTTTCCAGGGTTTTCTAGGTATAGAGTACTCAGAGATAGTTTACTATTACTTTCTTCTAAAAGTAATAGCAAAGTAATGGCACAGCATAGGCTACACAGGCTGGCTCTTCTCCCATAGAAGGGAATCAATCTCCCAACTCCCTATTTCCTAGCATGGGTTCTGTTACTCATTGATCCATTTGGAGACCTTTGCTTTTCATGATAGGTTGTCCCTAAAGGTCAGGAGACTGCTCTGAAGCTCCCCCCCCCAAATTGCATTCAGCCCCCAAGCCAGGTTCAGCCTGATTGTCCCACGCTTGCTCTACATCAGTGGTTCCCAACCTTGGGTATGTTGGCATGGGGCCAGAACTCCAGAGTGTTAATAAGGCACAGGCCTCAAGAAAATGTCCTAGAGTCTGGCTAAATCCCACTTTAACATTAGCAAAGCAAGAGACTGAGAGATTGAGTGACTTAGAGATTTAGACGTGTGGGAGAAACCAACATGAGAGAGTTCTTATACTTAGAATATATTATATTGATTATGGCAAAACATATACAGTATACAGAATAAGGTACATTTGACATACGTAGTAACATTCAGAGCATTGACATAGAAGTATACAGTATGGCCACCAAACGTACTGCTGAGTGGTAAGGTCTGCTCTGTTTCAGCTACATTTATACTGAAAACAGCCAATCCCATTTCTCCATTCACAGCTGGTGTTGTTAACAATCAAGCAATACATCATCTTGCTTCACCTGCATGCTGTAGTCATTACATTGGCTTTTCTCTGCTACAGTGATCCTCAACCTTGGGCCTCCAGATATTCTTGAACTACAGCTCCCAGAACCCTTCACCACCACCTCTGCTGGCCAGGATTTCTGGGAGTTGAAGTCCAAGAAAACCTGGAGGCCCAAGGTTGGGGACCACTGCTCTTCTACACTTGTGCCTCTGCACTACATTTACAATATTAAAATTTAACTCCCTGTTCATAAACAGAACCAAATCCTGACAGGGTAACCCAAGTGTTCATGAGCTGCAACTCCCAGAAATAGCTGATGGCAAAGGCTTCTGGGAATTTTAGTCGAAGAAAATCTGGGTCACCCAAGGTTGAGAGCCACTGCTCTACACACCCTCCCCCATCATGCCCATTCCCCAAGAGCATTATTATAGGGCCAGGTAGCCACCTTGCAGAGCTGTTGGCTTAAAATGGAGTCAGATTAAAATATTAAATGAAGTTGAAGCCCAGTTACAGTGGTTTCAGAGAGAGAGAGAAACAAACTTGTAATATCTGTAACATTATAAATCAGTTCTACTGTGCCAGGAAGTGAAGCACAAGATATGGACAGGATCAGAGGAAGAGGAATAGAATGAAAGGGGCAACAGCGGAAGCCCATGAAAGGAAAAAGATCTGCATGAATTACTCTTCTACTTCTGCAGAACTGCAGATTAAAGTAACACTCTGATTTTCCGTTATGTTGCCCCCAGAGATCCTGACTCCTCCATTCCCAAGGTAAAGGTGCACACAATAGCTAAAGACAGTCAAGTTATTTTGGCACCTTAGGCATAAAATCTTAAAAGCACCTCATCCAGTTTCTGGCAGCAAAAGGTAGAATCATAAAACAATTAAATAACTATGACTTGGCTTCCCTTTCATAGCAACCTACATTTGCTTCCCAAGGCAGCCACACCTCTCTGGCGAATATGAGGTCTGGATCTGCACTCCACTCTGTATGAGACATAACTGACTTGTATGTCTCCTAAAATATAAGGGGCTCTTACTCACAGGGAGGTACACTTTGAATCATGATAGCCATACATAACTAAGCAGCATGATGCATTACATGGAAACAGATATAAACAATTCTGCACTTTATAGTTTGCTTTTTAAAAAGGAAAACTGAATTGTGGTTGGTATGGTCCAGCTGGTGACACATTATTAGCAGGCTGAATGAGACGCTCCGTTCAGATATAACGTGCTTCCTTTGGTGTGAGCTTAGTTAAAATGGCTCCCAGCTGGATAACCAAATCATTATGCCATGTTCTTACACTTCTTTTCAGTCTCTCAGGAGCAACTAGGTTAATCAATATTTAAAAAATATGGCACCGTGGTGTCTGTTCTGTACAGATGAAATTTATTTTCCAGAGTAGCATATTGTATGTTCTGTGAAGAAGTGATGTTCTAATCTTTCAAAATAATGATTAATCCATTAAAATAAAGGGGCATTAGACAGCAGCTCTGCAGTTTGGTCAGAATATGACTATTTATTAATTAATGAAATTATTATTTATTTATTAAAATATTTATATCTTGCCTTGTATCTGGAGATCTCCAGGCAAGATAGAGAAAATAAAAACAATTTCATTACCAATTTTTTTAAAAAAAGAATTCAACTGAGTATAATATAAACAGAGAAAGGAGGATTACCAAATGGCTTACATTCACTGCATCATTGTTTTCATTTTCTTGTGTGTGTGTGTGTACACATATATAGAGTCAGTTTGTATAGCATTACACTCAGCTAAATATAGCCCACCTACTGTATATGATGAGGGTCCATAGATCAAGGGCAGGTACTTCTCAGGTTCAAGTCTCAGCATTGCAAGGTAGGGATAGGAAAAATTCCTGCCTTGGAGCCTTGAATGGCTACTGACAATCAGAGTAGTCCATATTAGGTTAGAAGGACCAATAGGCAGACATATTATGTGATATGTAGCTGTGTTCCTACAAGGTGCCCCATCACCCTACAAGGAAAACTGCAAAACTGAGGATGTTGCAAAACCCGCAGGCCACAGGACATTTGCTGGTGGGTTCCATTCAGTACTGGAAGCCTCAAGCAATGCAGGTCTTCCACAAAGGCAGCGAGAGGAAAATCAGGAGCCATGCATGTGCCCTCTTCTAAAATAATGTCTACTACAACAAGGGAAGTGGGACATGGAGATATCTCTGAGCCCATTTCCCATTTTAGATAAAACAGGGGAGTAGCAAAACATGCAATATGTGGCAGTACTTCTGAAAGAGGTTTGAAAATGACCACGGATGAAAAATATGGTCACCGTGGTGGCACCAGGGTGTCTGTGTGGTGTAGGCCATTTGTCAGTGCAGGACTGGTGAAGATCTTCTCCCCATCATGTGAAAGATTGGTGTGATTCTGAATTAGTACATGTGCGGAGCCCATTCCTGTTCATTGCAGGGGAGTTGACTGCTAGAGGTAACAAAGTAGTGGAATCAAGCTGAATCATGGCTAGGATGGCATAGTGGTAGAAGTTTTGGACTAGGTCTCAGGAGACTTAGGTTCAGATCTCCATTCATCCATGAAACTCACTGGATGATCTCTCACAACCTGACCTACCTCACAGGGTTGTTGTGAGGATAAAGGGTGGAGGAGGAGACCCTTAAGAAACCCAAAGAAGGAGTGGGGTTTGAATAGAATAAACCAATCAATGCTTCTTTAGAGCAGTTTGTGCCTGCCTCTGTTGTGCTTGCAAAACTCTTGAACTTGGGCCTATGGGACACCTTTAGTCCCCTCACATTCTCACAAAGCCAGGCTCTTGTTTCTGAAATCTGCAATGGAATGACGTTCCAGATTTCCACCTCTACATCTGCCTGGAATGTTTGTTATCCCACGTAATGAAAAGATTAGACCATAAAAACTGTAGTAGGAAACATAAAGCAGTTCTTTATTGAGTTTGTCTCTCTCTCTCTGTTTTTTTTAATCGAAAGGAAAATTGATGTCTAATTGGCCCACAATTCAATTTTTCTAAATGCTGCTTTTAAAACAATTTTAAACAGCTGGCTAGACTTGGCTTCCTCATGACATACACAATTGTTTGGGATGACTTGAATTTCAGAAGACAAAGGAACTAATTAGGAATGAAGAATGCGAAAAACCTTTTAAGACCTACGCTGTTTTCCTGCATGCAGAAAAGGTGTAGAAAAGGCCATTTAATGTGGCTAAAAGTTCAGGGAGGAAAAACCCCCCTCATTCTCTCAGGAAAATAAGATAGCACTTAAAAAGCAATGCTCTGCCATCCAGTCAAGCACTGGGACCTTTTTTTTAAAAAAAGGCAAACCAATGTTGAGAGACCAATGCTGTGGTAAAACAAGCAAGCTTATTTTACAAATAGGCATAAGTGGGCAAACTTTTACTCTATCAATACATATTTTGGTCCAAAGCTCTAAAAATCAGCTTCACAATGTTCGGTGCGGTTTCCTCCAGGGTGAGGGTCTGTGAGACTGAAGCCTTGAAGTATCTGTAGAACTTACCACTGTGGTGTCAGGGAACAAAATGTAACTTGTGTGGTACTCACTTAGACAGAGTGGTGTGTTTTGTTTTTTTAAAAAATAAAATAAAACATAGCACAGCCCTTGTTGATTTTCCAGGCACCAAGCTCAACTCCACTGACCAACTACAGAGGAGTCCATCAAAAATCTCACTAACACTTTTTACAGGTCGCTTAAAAAATGACAACATGCCATATTTTAAATAATTAAAAAAAGAAGTACTTAACAAGTACTCACATTTTAATCTCTCAAATCCATGGTCTTTATTTCTTTTTCACAGTGTGCTGACTGCCCCTTCTCAGTTTCAAAATTTTGGATGGATCAGAATGTGTAATCAATGACTTCAGAAATTTGTTTCAGAAATTAGAAAGGCAAACCTGGTCCACTGCCCAATGAAAAATTGGTCTGCTTCTGAGTGTGAATATATTTGATGCCCCACTCCTTAGCCTAACACATCAGATTACTACACTCTCTTCATATCATGAAGCATATTTGTCATATATTCCTTTTTTTTTCCTTGTTGCTTCTCTGTTTTCTTCCTTGGAAGTTAGACCTTCTAGGGTTACTGATTTGCCTCCCTCGGTTTGATTACTGACCCCAGGCTTTGCCCCACATCAACAGGGACCAGCTAATTCATAAAAAGGACAGCTGGCAAAAGTACAAGGTCTTGTTACAGTCATAAAACTTTCTGGTTCTCTTTGGAGTGTTTTCATATTAAATCTGAAAACTCACTGGGGGAGCGGTTGAGGAAGTAAATTAGAAGCATCGAAGACTGCACTTATTCTGTAACTGTTATATAGGAACATAATTTAGATGGTAGCTACCCTGCTATGCAGCCTCATCCTCTCTTGGAAGCAGGACCTCCAAAGTTTAAAGTGACTTAATACCAAGTAACTTTGTAAGAGTACCTCACTCTTAGCTATATATACGTAGAATTTGGCAGGTTGATGTGCTGAAGCTACCGCTAATGGAGCAGTTTTAGCATGATGCTTTGGGAGGGACCAAGAGCATCATTCCACCACTGGCTAATTAGGGATGGCGTCAGCATGTCATTATGTTCATTCATCTTCAAAATAATTTTCCAGATTCTATAAATAGTCTAAGGTTAATGACACACATCAAGTGCAAAGATGTCTCACTGGAGACCAGGACCAAGATCATCCTCACTCTTGTATTGCCAATCACCACATCTTGGTGTGAAAGCTGGACAGCAAAGAAAGCTGACAGGAAAAAAATATATTAGTTTGAAATGTGGTGCTGGAGGAGAGCTTTGCAGTTACCCAGGACTGCCAGGTAGACCAACAAGTAGGTCCCAGAACAAATCAAGCCTGTCCTACTTTGGACACATCAGAAGATAAGATTATCTGGAAAAGATAATAATGCTGAGAAAACAGGAAGCAGCAGCAGGAAAACAGGAAGACAAAATATGAGATGGATCAATTGCCTCCCTAAAGAAAGCCACAAGCTTGACTTGGCAAGAGCTGAGCAGGCCTGTTAAGGACAGGACATTTCGGAGATTGTTTATTCATAGGGTTCCCATAAGTCAGAAGCAACTAGATGGCAAATAACAGCAAATGTGTTTTCACGGCAGAGTAGGGATTTGAAACCAGGTATTCTGAGAACACAATACTGTATACCATGATGGTTCTGAAATCTGAAACATAGGCTGAAATTCAGACACACGGAGACCATGTGGTAGCAACAGAATTTAAACACCAGCGTAAATATTGCTGCTGGCATAAGGCTTAAAAGTGATGATCAGACATTGTATCCCTTTCCTCTCTGCACCTCCAATATCTACATGTTAGGAATGTCCTGAGAAGAGAAGAATAGCAAAGTCTGAGGCACCCCTAAACTTGCCTCCTAGAGAATTTAAAAAGTGTTCTGCTGCTGCAGCTCAGCATCTTCCTTATACTGGTGGTCTTAACCAAGATAAAGAAGTGGGTAGACTTAAGTCTTAGAGGATTTATTTTGGATCCTCAAGGCCTACCACCTTGAATAATGGTGCAAAAACAGTAGCTTATGAACACTGATGTAGAGTTGTTGGACATACACGAACACACACACACACAGAGGGAGAGGGAGAGAGAGGGAGCGAAGGAGAAAGAAGTGAATTTTTCCAGAAACAACACATTGTTGCCCCTCTCCCTATTTAATACAAGGTATTCGAGGATGGTTAGTCTTGAACAAGCAATTAAGACCCATTAGCTTTACAAAAGCCCTTCTTCTACTTTGTTAATATGAACTGATTCTGCTGTTCCCATTTTTGGGCTTTCTGGGAGAAGTTATTGGATTGCCATGCTCAGCACCTGCTTTTCCATATTTATCGTTACACTACTGCACACACTGTACACACCTACTTCAACTTTCCCCCAAGCTTTCCCAATTTCAATAGCCTAATTTTGGATCAAAAAGGATCTGCTGTCATCACTGTTTTTAAAGCATTAGGGTTAAAAACTGTTGCTCATCTACTACTAGAATTAAACAAATATTTGTGAGGGTTCGATTTCTGGCTCTTTCTTCATTCAGATAAATCAAGAGATTTTTGCACTTTACAAACGGGGTGAGGTTTATTGGAGTGTTTAACAAATAACCAGTGTCAACAAAGTTATCCCAACGTCTTTCTCCTTCTGACAGCGGGTCGGTCAGGGGCTTCCATTCTTCATCTAGCAACAGGTTCTTTTCACCAGCATCCCATGGACCTGGCCAGTCTATAGATACATTCAGGTCTACTGCAGCTCTGGCTTCTCCTTCCAGCAGGGGCACGGTGTCCTCGTCCTGGTCGTCCATCCATACGGAGCATCCAACGGGTGTGGGGGTCTTCCAGGGTCCTCCTGATAGTCCTTCTTCTGTATTTCTCACACCCTTCATTCCAACTTCTCTCTGCTTTCTCTCTCTACCTTCTCCTTTTCCTCTCTCAGCCTTTGTCTCCACTCCCTGGCTTCTGCTTCTCCCCAATATGATGGTCTAGGGGGACTCTCTCTCCTTCTCCTGTAATCAGCCTCTTCTTTGGGTACCCTCAGCTTCTCCCAAGCTCCAGTCCAGGGATCCTCCATCCAGACCCATTCCCAGCCTGGAGGCAACCGTCCCTCTGTCACATTCCCGTGGGTTTCAAGAGCAAAGTCCGATAAGCCAGTCCAATATCAGAATTTCAGAGGATGCAGAGCCGATACCAAAATGCCAAAGCCAAATCACAAACCATAAGCCGAGGTCAGGGTCCAAAGCCAAATCACACAACATAGTCCAGGGTCAGAGTCCAAAGCCAAAGGTCCAGGGAACAAGGTTCAAGGTAGTCAGGAGCGTGGATGCGAGCCAGAGATTTGACTTGTTGCTTCCACAAGCTTGCCAGTGTCTGGGTGCAGAGTTTATAGCAACAGCAGCCATCTAAACACCTCATCCTGCTAATACTCAGGGCTGGTCGACCTGATGTTCCTATGGGAAGCATTCATGCGGGCTTCGGATCTCCGTGTCATGAGTCCTTGCCGAAACTTGTCCCTCACTCTGGCTACTGGGGGAGGAGAATATGGTGGTGATTCAGCTGTCTGTGATTCTGACTGCCTAGCATTCCCCTCAGATTCCAGATCTTCTTTGGCAGAACTCATGACACCCTCCCTCTTTTTTATATCCACTGCTCCCGCCTCTGTCTCCACCCTCTCCTTCCATTCTGTTCCCGCCATATCTCCCTGAATTCCTTCGACCATTAAACTTCACATTTCTCTCTCTAAATCTTCTGTATCGGTCCCTCGCTGTACTGTTCTCTTGGGGGATGAAGTGGGCAGGGTCTGTATTTCTTTCTCAACAGTGTGAGGGAGGGATGGCACTCCGGCAAGAGGGTTACTGCTCTCGCCCTCTGTCTCACAGTATTACATTAAAAACAGTAATAAAATCAATACTTTAAAGCTTAAGTGTTTCAATAGTCTATTTATGATAATTTATTTACATGTGAAAAACATCCTTTAAGCCAGATTCTATTGGGCGGTAATGCCCCTTTCCTTTCCGTACTATATATGGCTACTTCACCATTGAAATTCTGCAGGCCAGTTCTGGAAATGATCAAACAAAATACAGTGGTGCCTCGACTTACAGATGTCCCTACTTATGACCATTTCGAGTCATGACCAGCTCCGGTTGCAAAATTTTGCTTCTACTTGCAACCAGAGCTTCCACTTACGAACAGAAAAAGGCAGGGGAAAAAGGTGGGACATTCAAATTGCTAACTGTAGGTGGTGGCGACGAGGCTGCTTCTTTGTAGCTCTTTTGCCCCAGCAGTTAGAGAGTGTGTGTCATCGTCAGAGGCTTGGGACTGCCTTCTTCTACTTCTGAGAGCGCGCGTGTGTGTTTCCAGGGAGGCTTCAGGCTGCCTTGTACGGTAAGGTGCTGTTTCCTGCTTTTAAAAAACTGTTCTGGGTGTTTTTTAAGAGTGGTTTTGAGCTGGGGGGTTATATTTCTGTACTGTGATGGGTCTTGGGGGGTTTATTTGTTTGTTGAGTTCTCCCATTTCCAATGGGTTTTGGGGGGTTTGGTTGTTTTTGTTTTTTTTCCCCATTTCCAATGAGTCCTGCATGTTTCCTTTGTTTTTTCCTTTGTTTTCTTTGCATTTCCGACCTGCCCCCTTTGTTCTCTGTGCATTTCCGATCTGCTCTGTTTATTTCCTGTGCATTTCCAATGGGTCTTGCTTTTTATTGCTTCCCCGCCCCCTTGGCCAGAAGGGATTGATCGTGTTTCCAATGAGTCTTGCAGTGATTTTTTGGGGGGGTGTATTTTTTTTCTTTGGCCAGAACGGATCAATTGCATTTCAGTGCATTCCTATGGGAAACGGTGCTTCGATTTATGCCCATTTTGAGTTACGTCCATCTTCTGGAACGGATTATGGTTGTAAGTGGAGGCACCACTGTAGCATGTATCACAGTGAGTCAGTAGAAGAGACTAGATGAATTTACCTTGTCCTAGATAACATATAAGCATAATTCTAGCCAACATATAAATCCATTTAACATATGCATGTTTGTACACATAATTGCTTCAAGGATAACATAATGACTTAGCGCTAATTCCCCCTCCCATATTTTACAAGCATCAGGACTGCAGGAAAGATAAAGTGATTACTCCTGCCAGAGCTTTGCTCTGTCAGCGGATCCTCTCTTTCTTTGGGGGGGGGGAGAGAAATCTAGTTTGTGTGGATCTTTATGCTGCCAAAGATACCCTAAGGCAAAGGGGGGGGTCACAGCAAATGTCCTTTTTTTGGACTGCCAGCTTCCCCTTGAAATGCACAGTACACAGCAATTCTTGAAACAGGAATTCAGTGTGTAATAAGAGTCACTCTGTGCATGTTGAAGTCTCCTTGTATCATCCTCTTAGACTAAAGCAGAGCTTGGAAAACGACTCCCCCAAAATATTACACTCTTAGAATTCCCTGGCCAGCACAAAGGTATCCCAAATCACAATAATACCAACACACACACACACACACACACACACACACACACACACACACACACACACACACACACACACACACACACACACACACACACACACACACACACACACACACACACACTTGTATAGTGTTTAAACAGTAATCTTTCCTCCAGAATAGAAGAAGAAAATTGTACATTTGCCCCTGTCACTCCAAAAAAATTTTTTTTGCTGAAACAGTAGGGCTGATGTAAGAATACTTAAGCTGATATAACTTTTTGGCTCAGCCTACAAGAGCCTAGCCCACAAGCCTCAGAGGGACTACATTCTTATATTGTCATTTTGTGTATCTTTCTTTCCTTTTGTGCTGAAGGAAGTGTAGCTCCCCAAATCCAGCCCAAACAAGCATGGCAGATGAAGAGAGATGATGGGCACTGTTGTTCAGCATCATTTGGAGGGCTGCAGATGCTTTCGTGCCCAAGATCTTCCCTCCTCGACCCTCCAGTGTTAAGTGTGCATCGCTCATACTTTTCAGCACAATTTCATTGTTTTAAAAAGAATCATCATCACCCCCCCTCCCGCATCCCAGGCAGACGAGCTCAGCTTGATCAGCCAACCAGATATAAAAGGCTGCTAGCAGCGCTCCTCTGTCTTGGCACTGTCAAAATTCTGGCCCTGTCTCTCTTCTACCTTTTCTCTAACTCTCTTTCAATTCCAAGTCATGTCTTTTTGTTTGTAAGCCTAAGAGCAGAAGCCATTTGTAATTTTTTTAACCTATATTTAAGCCTCTTCCCAAACTGGCTGTATAACTCAGTGATTTAGGTTTTTCTGGCTGTGGAGCCAGAGGCTGGGAGTTGGAGTCCCTTCCTGTGCCTCCTCTGAGTAGAGCCAGTCGTGGGTGGCCTTGGGCAAGCTGCACAGTCCCAGGGCGCACATCCCTCCCCCAGAAGAAGAGAATGGGAAACCACTTGTGAGTATTCTCTACGTGGAAAACCCCGAAAAGCCTTGATGGGACATGATGATTATTACTGTACAACACGTCCTGGCACATGGGTGCACCAAAATTTAATTACTGTGTTTCTACTTCAGGGAAACAATTTTTGTTTAAAAAGCCCTGCTTTATCTTGGATCCAGCTTCATCTGGAACTGAACACCACTCATGCGATGACTACCAGCAGAAGAGGCAAACGGTGGTTTCCCTCATTGACTGGCTGTCTGACAGGGGTATTTTTAAAATTGATTGTTGTACCTTCTTGTTTTACATGTGTTTTTATTGTTGATTTTATTTACTGTTTTAAATCTAAAATTTGTCTAATTCTTTTAAAAATATTTGTAGGCTTACTGTTGTTAGCTTTAAAATATTGTCTTTTTTATGATGATCTTCTTTAGGAGAAAGATGGGCTAAACATATTTTAAAGAAAAGGAACAAAGACAATAGAGGATGGTGGTGTTTGTGATTATCCGCCCCGCAGCTTCCCTCCTCCTGCGCTCTCTAAAAATTGGTTCTGAAATGTTGGGGACCCTCCAGTACAGGACGAGGGACTGCTGGAAAGAGAGGAAGAAACAAAAATAGCCTTCCCCATCTGCTGGTTGGAGATTGTACCCAGCCTGTGGGATCCTATCTGCAGAAACACCATGAAAGCTAAACGGTGATGCAATGGCTTGGCTTAGCTTTCTTCAACGTATTGCTCTTCACATGTGTTGGATTCCAATGCCTATCAGCCCTGTTTGGGGATTGTATGCATTATAGTGCCACACATCGGAGTACTGTAGCTCCTGATTGGGGCAGGCTAAAGTGGTCAGTGGGCAATTATGCTGACAATAATTATCCACTCAACTGGCTGTCCTGAGACCAAGAGTTTGTTAGTACAAAGGCTGTCATAAGAAATCCTTATAATGTTTTTTTTTGTTTGTTTCACTGGTAATACAGGAAGTAGTGGCTTTAAGCTACACTCTTGATTGTAACTGTTTTCAGACAGGTAGCCACTAGTCAGTTTCAGCAATAGATGCAACACTTCAGTCCTTACTGATTGTGACTCCAAAATGGGAATGAAGGCATTCCAAATGACTCCTGTCTTCACATTTTTAGAAAGAGAGATGCAATGTCCCCAAATTTCATTGCTACAAGGCCTAGCTGTGGTTATTATTCTTTGGTGTGGGAAATTCACTTTGTGCATGATCAGTGATAGAAGTAAAAATAACGAAAATGAAGTTGTTGTAGTTTGGGTGCACCATGAGAGGACAAGACTCTCTGGAAAAGACAATGATGCTAGGACACGTTGAAGGCAGCAGGAACAGAGGAAGATCAAATATGAAATAGAATGACTCCATAAAGGAAGTCACAGCCTTGATTTTGCAAGTGCAGAGCAGGGCTTTTAATGACAGGAGGTTCTGGAAGTCTCTCATTCATACAGTTGCTATTGGTTGGAGGTAAGGACCTGATGCCACACAACACTAACACACTTTCCAGTGATTTGCCAAAGACCATGGCTGGACTGCCTCAGTGGAACAGTTTTCTGTACTAAGACTTCCCCACATCTGACCCAAAAATAGATTATTGCTCTCTGTAATATATATATATATATATATATTGACCTTGTGAGCTACCTTAAGTATAAGTTCTGTGTGAGATATACATTTTGTAAAACATGATCAAAGTGCTGTCTGAAAATGCACTGATTGAGGGCCAAACACATGGTATAGTTAATGTGTCATTAGAAGCACAGACCCCTTAAGAGAAAAGATTGTTTATTTGAAATTTGTTTGCCTCAATCTGCATTTGGCAAATTAGTGTAATTTGTTCTGTGGTTGGTTGACAGATAGATAGCATGTTTTTGTTTGTGCATCTGAACTATTAGGCATCGAATTTATGTGCCTGGTGGGTTAACATCGTAAGAGGAGCAAATCCACATTTAAGTTAAGATGTGATCTGACCCCTAAGACTGGGCTCCTGTCCACACCTTTTTGGGAGACATGACAACCAAATGGGGTGGAATTTAGCTCTGCACAAATATGCATAAGATTGTGGTGCTCAGCACTTTGGTTATCTGCAAGAAATTAATGAATATTTTGGGAAAACATGGAATTGCCAATTTCACAAAGTGTATACAAGGCAACCATTTGGGAAGACAGTAATAAGACAGTGCGAGTGATGGGTCTGCAGAAGTTGAAAGCAATCACAGCCACGTATTCACCACCCTGTGGTCAAATAGCTCAGTTTTGTTGTATGTTTCTGAATACACACAGCATGAAACTGGCCTAGGGACAGCACCATGTTGGGCCAATCCAAAGCCAATTTGGGCTGTGTGAAAACAATCTTTGTATCTTAACAAGGGCTTCACTACAAAGCTCAGAGCCAAAAAAATATAAAAGAGTTATAATCAAGTTATAAGTAGCTGGGAGATAAGAGGAGACCGTAAACATGTTAACTTTTCTTAACTATTAAAAACAATCAACAAAAAACCCCACATATAAGTCAGTCATTCCATTCTAATATTAACAGCTACAGCAGATTAAATTATTTGCCTTTCTGTAATCTAAGCACGTTCAAAAAGGTGAGTTTACATACGTTTTTGTATTGGTTTTCAGAACACCATCAATGCTACAATGAAAAAAAGAGGCCAACTTTGACTATTAAACTTTCCTGTCTGTTTAAGAGTTATGTGGTTGAAAGAATAAAAATACATTATGTGAAAACCACATTTACATTTGTCTCATTGTATAGACTGGTGTCAAAGGTAACAGTATACACTGAAATACGTGCACCTGCAATTGGTCCACATTATATGTGCATTAAATGACCCTCCATGGATGGCCCTCAAGATGGATCCACACGCAATATTTTATTTATCTAAGATTCGTTACTATATAACTGACTATGTTGGCAGAGGGTGTGACCGGATGGACAAAGGTTCTGCAGCAAATATGTGTGGTTGGTTGGTTGGTTCATCCTGAAGGAGGGAAGGGCTTACTGGTCTTCCCATCTACGCTGCATTGCAGAAGCCACATTTTTGAGAGTCATTTTTTTTTCAGAATTGTTAGGAAAGAAATCCTTATAAATCTACTTCTTTGTTGCAGCTTGACCTCTGGAACATTTTCTCTCTGTTTTTGGTCATTCTGGGAAGTTCATTTCACAGCCAGTTAAATGCTTATGATCTGACACAGAAATGAACTCTCTCCATGGAGTGCTATAGCACTAAGCTCTGCCCCCCAAGAACAAATCCAGGAACAAAATAGTGGCACTCCCCAGGAAGATTTTTTTAAAGCACGGAAGAAAGGGGACAAAGCGTAGCATGTATCTTATTGCATGGAGCCTTGTGTCATGTGACTGGCAAGGGGGGGAAAGCATGTAATCAACACTGAACATGACACTTTAACCTCCATCTGGACAAGTGCTCGCTGTATGGAAAAAAATATTCCACTGGAGTTGTACATCCACAGATACAATTCACCAATGAAAGTTGTAGAAACAGGTGAGCATTCATGTGTGGACCAAATCTTACAGGAGGACGAAGCAAATGACTGGATCTTGCTACACCTGGAAGATATCAACAAACAGATATACGGAAACTTCAGTTTTGATTTGTCTGGCCAAACAGATAACAAGCCAAAGATGGAGCTCAGACTTAAGGTTCAAAGGCCAGCTGTTTGTGATGAATTTGGGCATGCCGCTGTATCATCTCTGGATTGTTTCATGTACTGTAAAATGGGAACTGCACATGCTGACAAGCCTTGGGACTAAGAACTAGACTTATTCCATAATGTTTCTTGCTTGATATTTGTGTGAGTCCAAACTGTCTTGGAGTTGCACTGGGTTCTTTTTGCCTCAAAGGCAAGACTAAACCTCTTTCTAAAAAATTTACTAGTGAAACCAATGGGATCTACTTCCATATGACTAATGCCAGGACTGTATATAAACAACATAACAAGAAAAAGATCTGTATAACCATCATCATCAGTCATCACCATCTTAACAGAACCCGGCAAAGGAAATACATGTTAGCATCTGGTTGTACGTGTGTGAGAATAAGAGAGAAAGACAGAGGAAACATTGAAGAATGCTATTGTTCCTCCTCAGGATATATTAATATGCAATATTCATGTATTTCTAATATGTCTAGCCTTCTGTTCTGGGAGCATAAATGCAAGTATTGCAAGCCAACTCAGTGAGTTAGGTGTCTGGTGCCTAGAAGTCGAATTCCCCACAGTGCCCCTCGGGAGAAGAGCCAGCCTCTTTAGCCTTGGGCAAGCTGCCAAGTCCCAGGGTGGAATCATGGACTACATTTGAGTATGCCTAGGAAACCTTGGAAAGGGTCACCATAAGTCAGAATCACCTTGACAGCATGTAATTACTATTGCCAACAGTATAGTGTTGGGCAAAATTCTAATCCATAAAACTCAAAATAGATTAAAAGAATGTAAACGTTATGGCCCAAATCATGTTTGTGACCTGCACAGACTTTTGGAGGCAAATTATCTGAACTTCAGAAATCACCATCATAGACGTTAAGTATTGCATACTGAGTTGTTTGCATTGTGCTGCTGTAAAATCCTTATAGGATTTTTGGTTTTTCAACTTGTCTTCAAAATATTTTTGAAACTGTGGGGAAATATAACAGCCCGTGCCAAAATTAAAGCAAAACAGATGCCAGGTGAGCCTTCAAGAGATAGGATGCAAAAGGATGGAACAAGGTCTCTCCCTGATTGGCCCCTGTTGTACCTCAGTTGAGGAGTGCCTGGAGAAAGTCTTTAGGTGAAAAGCTTGGTACAGATTGGATAGACTGAATCCTATGACACACATGCTCATAAGCAGAAGTAGAAACATCTAGTGGGATCCTGAATGGGGTGAGATGTTATAGACCAGCTGCAGTAGCGCGGGAACAAGAAGAAGTGCTTCCTGTTTCCGTGATCCATTATAACACAGAATTCCCAAACTGTTATTTTCCCCTTCCCTTTTGGTGATAAAACGGCACAAGCTCTACCCTGGGAAGACATGGTTTGTATATCTCATCCTGTGCGTTATGTGCTACCAATTCAGAACTGATCTACAGTGTCTCTAATAGTGCTTTCAAGATAAGTGAAATACCTGAGAAATGGTTTTACCAGTTTCTCACCCATCCACCTCAGGGAGTTTTCATGACCAAGAAGGGATTCAATCTCATGTCCCCTGAGTTCTGCTCATCACTTGGCCCATTACATCACATTGCATGTTATTAGCTCAACCTAGAGGAAGTGAAAGAACCAACTGAATCTTATATAGAGATTTACAGTATAATGAGGAGGGGCAGTAAAGTATGGTGATGTTGTGGCAAACAAGAAAGGTACTATTTAACTTTGATGTGAAGTTTATTAAAACTTTATTAACATGTTTGCTGTCATTTAATTTTTGATGTAGATACTGTTGGAGGCAGCTTTTCAAACCTGAGGCCTCCCTATTCAGTTGCATGAAGCTGCCAGGATGCAGCTTAGGCCAAATAAAGGTCGGTGTTACCCAATCCCCAAGCACAGGATACTCATTGAGGTAAGCAGGCCAAGTACTGTAGGTTTAAGGCCAACGTGGAAAGTGCCATCTAACTACACTGTTTTCCCGAAAATAAGACAGGCTCTTATATTAATTTTTGCTCCAAAAAATGAATTAGGGCTTATTTTCGGGGGGATGTCTTATTTTTTTTTTTCATATACAGCCATCTATATTGATTCAAATATAGTCATGTCATCTTCTTCTGGTTGCTGCACAATTTATTTATTTATTTATTCAATTTATATGCCACCCACACTACCCAGAGGTCTCTCTCCACAATGGTGGAGGACGGGGTTTCACTCAACTGGGGCTTATTTTTGGGGTAGGACTTATATTACGAGCACCCTGAAAAATCATATGAGGGCTTATTTTCAGGTTAGGTCTTCATTTCGGGGAAACAGGGTAGATGCAATCTCTGGCCAAAACAATGCCAAATCCTGCCGTTTTCCACATGAATTGGAGGAGGCTCTGTTCCACCAAAGCTTATGCCACTGCAAATCTGTTAACCTCTGATGCGTGACAAAGAATCTAGTTCTTGCTGGGGGGGGGGTTTCTCCCCACAGAATAACACAGTTACCTATATGGTAGTTAATCACTCATTCAGGACCTGTCCAGCTGAAAAGATGATCACAATTGAAATGTTTGTCTTCAGGTGCCTTTTCCCCTTTTCTCAAACCTTTCCTCTTCAGTGATAGGTAGATGCACACAAAGGCATGTTTACAGGCCTACCATCTATTTTTCAAAATTACCACTCAGAGACGCTCTCAAATGTAACAAACAAGTCTGTTTACAATGAATGGACCTCTTCAGCCTGAACGTTTACTTAATAGTGAAGGTATTATGGAAAACACAGAAGAGTAGGGGTGAGGGAAGAGATCATCATCTTCAGCTTAACATTCGACATTTCTCATCTACCAAAACCATTTACGGCACATCAGCCAGGAACAACACGAGCACCTCCTTCCTACTTCCTGCCCAACAAGGGTGGATCCTTTTCCATATCATGAAGACAGCCGCATTCTCCCTCTAGCCATGACAGTGGTGCCGCACACCGTGCCCACCAAATCAGTGCTCAGCTATGGAAACAACCTAGCACAGATCAACATTGGGTGCGGGGGGGGGGGGGAGAGAAGAAGAAACCACCTCCTCCAGAGCAAAGCTGCTACGAAATCTCCATTCAATTTCATATGTGTCAAAGAATCTTGGAGGCCAAATCTGATCCGGCTTTTCACGCAGTCATACTGGCAAGCTACTGTTGCTTTGACAGCCCATGACACAGACACCAGAATACTGATTGTGTTGCTTACCACACAAGGAGACAGGCGGTGTTTTTCTTAAGGCCCAGTGTGCTGATCACTCTCTCCAAACCATTCCTATATGGAACCAGCTGGATCTGTGCTGTCCCATCCTTAATTCCTCCTCCCCCCCCCCAATCTTTTTTTCTAGCAAAAGCAGGAAAATGGAGGAGTAGTCAAATCAGGGAACTGCATCAGTTTGCTACCTGCTGAGAATGTCTGTCACACTCTCAATCATGTGAATCACACATATAATGGGGGGGGGGGAAGGCAGGAGGAGGGAGATCAGGACCTGTCAAAATACAGAGTTAAGTCTTTAAAACAAGACTAATCTACCTCATTTAACATATTTTGGACCATTTGCTGTGCCTTTGGAACCTTCTACAGTGCTGATTCACCTGACAGTGTTTCCCATAATAGAAAGGGCGATTTCATTGGGAGGCAGTGCCGCAGCAAATACGGTGCAGAGGATGCCTGGATATTGCAAAGGCAGTGCTCTGCCACCTGAAGATGCTACAGGAAAAAAGCAGCAGATACATGCAACATTCTCCTTCAGCGAGCCCCCCCCCCTTTTTTTCTTTTGAGATGCTACATCATTTTTCTCCCATTTTCATTGTGCATAAAATAGCCATCGAAGCTCCAGTGGAAAAATGTTAACACTTGTGGCTAATTCAGAATGTCCAAGCGACAACAGCTTATGGATGCCTCCCCATGCATACAGGAAAATGTGCGTCAGCATTAGAAGCAAACGGCAGATCATCTACAAGATATGAAACCACTTCCCAATGAAAATTATAGAAAACTTTTAATACATTTAGCCACCATGATGCCCCCCTTGCACCATCTCCTATGATGATGCCATAAAAATGCATTGCCAACAAGGTGCGCCAGCAGGAGACAGGGCAATCAATAAGATGGCCTGATTCCGGATGTGCAAAACCAGTGAGGAAAGACTCTCTTAAGCCCATGGTCTTACCTGTGAAGAAGAAGGGCAAATTACAGCATGCTGAGTACCGTTATCCATAGATCTGCATGGGAAGGCTTTTCTCCTCCTGCCGCTGTTCAGGTTCCTCAAGAGAGCAGCTTTCCAAAGTCTCCCATTTTACACTTGTCTCATTGACAACATGATCCACCCCTCTCAAGAAAAAAAAGAGGAAACCTTTTCTCCAGTAATCTTCTTTTCTCTGTGCCTTCTTCTAAGAAGCACTCTGTGTTCCCCAACATCCGTAAAAAAAAAAATGCTTGTGAGGGGGATAAGAAAAAAGAGGGAGAGAGGGGGGATAGGAAGGGAGGGAGAGACAGATTCATATATAAATAATGAAATAAAACAAGGCGGCAAATTAAGGGATAGCCCCATCTACTGGCAATCGGAACGAACACTTTCCGGCTGCCTTGTTTTTTCACATCCCTATTGCAGGAGTTTCATTGTTAATCACATATAATCACTCCATGGGCTAAAAATACTCTTGTCTTAAAGAAGGAAACGGTGAACGTTGCATCTGATTATTACATTTCCAACGAGGATGTGAGCTGTACAGTGACATGACCTCACTGTAGAGAAGCTCAGTTAATGTTACCTACAAAAGCCATGTAGAGACCGGATGACGTTCAAGCTTTTACCTGCTGTGTGGAGCAATCAGGAGTGGCAGCATTGAAGGAAAGGGGTTCTCACCCTGTATACCCCAGACATAAACATGTACTTTAGGGAGGAGCCTTACACACTTTGGGATGACCTCCAGTCTTTGAGAAATCACCAAATCCAAAAATTCTACAAACTGCTCATGCAAATGCCCCGTGTCTGTTCCACTTTAAAAACAAAGCAAGACGAAAGAAGTGAATTTATGGGTTGTTAGGAAATATAAAGCAAATAAATGCAGGGATACAAACTGAAAGGCATTTAATATCATTTGGGCTATAATTTTATAGACACTTACTTGGGGAGTAAGTTCCATTCAGTTAAGTGGGGTTACTTCTAAGTGAATATGTATAGGACTGTCATATTTCTACACAAACACACACACACACACACCTCCAATGTTCTTTCACTGCTTTCTATAATGATTTTTCACAGTGCACTGCATTATAGGAAGGTACTTTATCACCAGCTGGGGAGGGCAACATGGCTGGATTTTGGACTGCATCTCTGATCACTGTTTGCTATTGGCTCTGTTGTCTAGAACAGTGGTTCTTAACCTTTGTTACTAGGATGCTTTTGAACTGCAACTCCCAGAAACCCCAGTCAGGACAGCTGGTGGTGAAGGCTTCTGGGAGTTGCAGTCCAAAACTCCTGAGTAACCCAAGGTTAAGAACCAGTGGTCTAGAACACATGGGAGTTGTAATCTGTCAATATCTTGATGGATAAAACTTGCCCACCCCTGTTATAAAGGATCACCAATTAGAGGAGTTTATATGAATTCCAAAGTGGTAAAACCTGTACTAAGCATGTCACTCGTGGTGCCCCTTTAATACATGTTTCATAGAGTAAGTGGGGGAATGATAGCTGCAGATGGTTTTTCTCATTTCATCACTTGTGTCTAGCTACAGAAAACATACTCAGTATCACAGATCAATGACTTCTTAAAATCTCCTTTGTCTTTGGTATAATAGTAATACTCAGAGTGTAGAAAGAGTTCAGAACCAAGGAGTGATGGTTATTCTAAATTAATTAATATGGAATAAACAGGGTGATCCTATATATTAATTGCCTGTGATATATTGGCTTTGGGGTGTAGAATCTTGAGAACTATATTGTTTTAAATTGTGTATGTTCTAATATTTTCCAGTCTAATAATGTCTTCTCTCCCTCCACTCCCATAAAGTTTATAAAGTCTGTTTAATTCCAATTTTATTTAAATCAAACTTTGAAAAAAAATGTTCCATTTCATAAGACTAGGTTCTAGATCAGTGATGGCAAATCTATGGCATGCGTGCCACAGATGGCATGCAGAGTCCTTTCTGCTGGCACGCAAGCCATAAGTTGCCGGATCACTACTCCCCACTCCCCCCCACAGCCAAACCTGAGCAGGTGGCTGCAACTGCGGTGCTGGTGCCTGGACAGGTGGAGGGTCAGGATCTGGAGCAGCTGATGCTGGTGGTGGATCTGGAGTGGCATCTCGAGGCACCTCCATGCCCGGGAGTCCCCCTTCTGCTGCCACTTCTGGTTCTGCAGCAGTGGCGGCACACCACTCCCTGTTTTATTTTTTTATTTTTTTCAGTTTGGGCATGTGAGCCCAAAAAGGTTCACCATCACTGTTCTAGATCATGAATGAGGGAAAAGACATGATGACGTGGATTATTTATGCTTATAACCTTTTAGCCAATTGTGAGACTCTTATTTGGGGGATTAGTCTTAAAAACTGGTTACAGTCCACAAACCCAATTGTGAAATAGTCTCAGAAATGCCCCATAGTATTTATCAGAATGTTTCCTATTCATTGATATTGCTGTTAAGATGGCTTTTTGTTTGTTTTTTAGGGATGTCAGTGCAATGAATCACTACTAGGCTTTGCAACATGATGCCTCTACCAAGACGCTAGAGATCAGCACCAGGGACAGCACCTGCAGTAGCATTCTTCGTTTGCATCTCAGATGTTCAAGCCTCCTACTTCAGATACATTTCCCTGTTCTTCTCTATCTCACACATTACTTTGGAGAATGATGCTGTTTCTGAGCACCGTGCACTCCGGGGCAATGTCTTCATGTTCCAGAAATAACCTTATGTGTGAAAACTCTTACATTTTTGTCAGGCCTGGGAGTGGAGTGAAGAATAATTTGAAAGAAATTTAGCAACACCATCTAACATGTCATTAACAGTGTTATGATTAAAGATAAACTTCTGCCCATGTGATACAATAAGGATTGCTAATGATGTCTAGTAGGAGGAAGATCCTTATGAAGAAGAAAGATGAAAGACATGCTATTCTGAAAGCCGGTCCTTAGTACAGAGGACAGCATTATAAAAGTTTCGTGCCCAAGAGTAACGGACTGCAACACACATTCTGTTCTCTCCAGGCTTTTGCTACATCATTGTAGCTTTGTTGTTACCAGGTGGAGCTGATCATTTCTGTGTCTTAATATACTTAATAGTCCTTAATATTTTTTTTGGTTTCCAGGTATGCTTTGCAACCAAGGGTGAGCAAGCGAAGGAGCAGAGGGTTTTGTTAAGATGTTTATGAAAGTATCGCATATAGTTTAAAGGCAGAAAAAATAGTTGTATTACAAGACAGACTGGAATGTCAGCTGTTCTGAAACTTTATGTTACCACAGTTGCTGAAACTATCATAATTATAGTAGCATATTGTGTTTTCCCAGGGTCTCCGAATGTTTTCAGCTTCAATTAGGGTTTGCAAGTGTGAACGCACCTTTCTGTTAGGTGGCCAGTTGAGCAGAGGGACGATCAGAGTTTACTTTTGCTGGTCTTTGTCCCAGATTCTAGCTTGGGTATTCTGCTGCACAGCTCCCTTTCCCCTGCTTAACCCTGCCCCTAAGTTTTAACTCCTGGTGTAACTCAAAGGGTTTCTCAAGCTTCATCCTAGTGGCATGAGAGACATTGCAAATTGTGTTCATCCTTCTCGAGTCTAATAATACAGGAAGGTTTGTATGTTTAATCATTTGATTTATATCCCATCCCATTAGTGCAATGCACTATTCTGGGTGGTTTACAATGATAAATAAAACATATACTAATAAACTATAAGTATACAGTAAAATTAAAGCATTAGTAAAATAAGAGCAAGTAGCACCAAGGCAATTCTCTGTGACAGCAGAACAGGAGACATAGAATCAAACAGGGTCAGCATGGAAAGCCTCTTTTTAAAAACAATGTCTTAAGTTGCCTTCTGAACGTTAACAGGGAGGGGGTCGGGTGCAGCTCCACTAGGAACTGGTTCCACAACATCAGAGCCACTGCAAAGAAGGCCCAACCTCTTGTGGAAGAGTTCCGGACTTCCTTCAAGAGTGGCTACCCAGAAGAGCTTAGCTTGGGAGGATCTGGTGGGTCAGGCAGATGACATTGGGGAGAGACATACCAACAGGTAGTGTAATCCCAAACCACATTTTATTTAATTTTGGCTATGTTAAAAATGTCACCGTGTAGCTCTTTTTCATGCCACTATTGCTCCAGATCAGTGCCTGAAAAATTTGCTTTTCAGATTACTTGTCAGATAGCTGGGGCAGCTATGTGAGTCTATTACAGCAAAAAATACAGAGAATCGTTGTAGTTAAACAAGAGCAAATTTTATTTGGCATAAGCCCTTGAGGACTCCACACCAATGAATTCAGTGGGCTCCAGTCAACAAAAGACTATGTCCAATGTATCTCTAAGGTGCTGACACTTTGTTGTTTTTGGGCTACAGTTCCCAAAATCTGCCCAGTCAGCATGACAAGGAATTTTGAGAGTTGTAGCCCAAAATAAAAGAATTAAATGTTAATTCCTAATTTTGCCTTAGGAAGGCTGAGATTATATGAGATGAAATATTTTGGACACTGTTTGTTGGTTTCAAACAGAGGATTTGCTAGTAACAGCTAGCAAGGCAAAAAAAAAAAATTGGGACAGTAGAGAACAATTTAATCCGCTCTTGAACTAAACCCCTATCTCTATGGTTTATGCTGGCTAGATAGCTCAGTGAGTTAGATATCTGGAGGGGAAACCAGAAGTTGGGAGTTCGATTCCCCACTATGCCTCCTGGGAGAAGAGCCAGCCTGTGTAGCCTTGGGCAAGCTGCACAGTCCCAGGGCACCCCGTACTGTCTACCTGGACCACTCTGAAAAAGGATCACTATAAGTCAGAATTGTGTTGTTGTTCTTGTTGTTGTTCTTGTTGTTGTTCTTGTTGTTGATGATGTGTATATTTATTTATTTATGTGTAGTGTTTTATACTCCCATGCATGGCTAGAAAGGCTCTCGCTTTGCAGCGAACATATACCTTTTATTAAAAAAGGACAAGATAAGACAATACCTGTCCTCAAGCATACAGTCTAAAAAAAGAGACAATGCAAAAAGTAAAGGGGATGGAGAGGAGGAAGGAAAACAAGGAAACGTGGACACATACTCTGCATGTCACAGAGTTTTGCAGCCTGATGGAATGGCTGCTGGTCAGGTGCAGAGGGGCAATGGGGTTGGTTTCTCAGGCGCTCTGACAGTGGACTTGCTTTCCATCTCTCCTTTTTCTACAGCTTGGTAGAATAGCTAATTAAAATAAGAGTCACTGGAGAAGCTGGCCAACTCATTCTCTGGATACTCTCAACTGCCAGCAAGATGAACAAGTGGGTCCTAGACTAAATTATTCCTAATTTGGGCACATCATGAGAAGATAGGATTCTCTGGAAAAGACAATATTGCTGGGAAAGATAGAAGGCAGCAGGTAAAGAGGAAGATCAAATTAGAGATGGAGGGACTCTTTAAAGGAAGCCACAGGCTTGAGTTTATACAAGCTGAGCAGGGCAATTGAAGACAAGACATTTTGGAGATTGCTCTTTCATAGTGTCACTATAAGTCGGAGATGACTTGATGGGACATAATAACAGCAATTGTCTGTTTCTGCCGTCCTTTTTTTAAAAAAAGATTCAGATTACATATGTCTTCCTTTCAAAAACCCACTTTTCATTTGGCTTAGGATGCTTCATGGAAGATAAAGTTTTTGCAAGTAATTTTTACATATGCAGAAATCTTATTGATTGGCCCCTGTGTATATAATAAATATTGCCCAGCAATAGTCATTGCTTAGGTAAAGGTAAAGGTTCCCCCTTACATTTAGCCCAGCCATGTCTGACTCTAGGGGGCAGTGCTCATCCCCATCTCCAAGCTGTAGAGCCAGCGTTTGTCCGTAGACAGTTTCCGTGGTCACGTGCCCAGCGCAACTGGACATGGAACGCCGTTACCTTCCCACCAATGTGGTACCTATTTATCTACTTGCATTTACATGCTTTCTAACTGCTAGGTTGGCAGGATCTGGGACAAGCGACGGGAGCTCACTACATCGTGTGGATTCGATCTTACGACTGCTGATCTTCTGACCTTGCAGCACAGAGACTTCTGCAGTTTAACCCACAGCACTACCACGTCCCACATTGTCATGGCTTAGCCAAACTCTATTCTACAAATTCAGTTCATAAGAACATAAGAACAGCCCTGCTGGATCAAGCCAAGGGCCCATCTAGTCCAGTGTCCTGTCTCTCACAGTGGCCACACCAGATGCCTGTGGGAGCACACGAGACAACTAGACACTTGTTTCCTGATATCCCTCCCCTGCATCTGGTATTTGAAGGTACCTTCCTTCTAAAGCCTGGAGATTGTACATCCGCATCGTGGCTTCTAACCTGTGATGGACTTTTCCTCCAGGAATCTGTCCAATCCCCTTTTAAAGGCATCTAGACCAGATGCCATCGCCACATCCTGTGGCGAGGAGTTCAACAGACTAACAACACAATGGGTAAAGAAATGTTTTCTCTGTTCTCACTCTCCCAACACTCAATTTGATGGATGTCCCCTGGTTTTAGTATTGTGTGAGAGGGAAAAGAGGTTCCCTGTATCTACTTTATCCAGCCCCTGCATAATTTCATCCCTTCTGAGACTCTGAATCTGCTTATTACTATTATTAATACCACTGTTATACAAGACTAAAAGTGAAGTGTCTTTACCTTCTGTGTCATACTGCGATGAGGTCATTGCCAGTGCCCTGACCAGGCCGTCTGGGTTCCTGGGCCCCTCATAGGAAAGGGGAAGGGATGACAAGGCCCTAGCAAGGAGGTCACTGATGAGGGCCTACTGCAAGCGGGAGAGGGGGAGGCAAAGGCCAGGATAAAGGAGGAAGACTGGGAGGACATGAGGGCTTCCTTGAGGGAAACAGAGGGAGAGATGAAGACTTTGGAGAAGGAGGAGGGGATGTGGGGAAAGGACATTGAGGCTTGGGATCCCCAGTTCTTAGGTGAGGAGTGACTGAGAAAGGGCTGAAGTCCCCAAGCTCAGTCCATTGGATAGAGGAAGGGGCCTCAGACAGAGGAACCCAGGGCCAAGACGCCAGGAGCCCACTATATAATCCCAGTGTCCACGTTGTCCAACAAGAAGCAGCAGAGCATCCACTCCAGTCCAGCTGTGGTTCTGCAATGGAAGTGCCAGTTGGAGAGACAGAGGAGTCGACAAGAACCTTTCCAGGTTCTGGCTACTATTTGATTTTTTTTCTGATTTAATGAAGGGTTTTAGCTGTGCGGTGCTTTATTATTTGCATTCTGAGCTACTCTGAAACAGCTCTTTCAGTAACAGCCACAACTGATATTCTAAAAACAAAAGATTTTAGTATGCTGTTTGGTTATTGCATCAGTTTGGGAATGTATACATTTCGAGGCTGCATAAAATCTCTACTAAGTTTCATTTTAGAATCTGACCTTTATTTAGCTTAAAGAAGCTAAATATCTGGGCATCTAGAGCTCAAGGCCAAACATGTACCTGTTACCATGATGAATACATATGATCTTACTAGGCCAATACAATTAGACAGCAGGCTATCAACCACTTCTTTGTGCGTGAATTTGTTTCATTTAACATTGCTCAGCTTTATGTGTTGGAATGCCATTAGTTTGATACACCAAGGCCTTCTAGCAAAGTGACACCGCGGCCACAGTTGGACACTTTGGGCCCACCCTGACTGAAGGAAGTCATAGCTGTTGAGATTCCTAGGCATCGTCACCACCATTGGGGTACAGCTAGAATGCTCTGAAGAAGGGGCCCATTCTCTTCCTAGCTCTCTCTCTGTGTGTTGGGCAGCAGCTCTTAGGAATGAGAGAAGCCATGCTAATGATCTATCCTATGGACCACTCTTCCTCCCCAGCTTCAAACTGCATTGATTAGAAAACAATATGCTTGGCAGGTAAGTCACTGCTTACTGAAGACGATACTGCTGGCTTCAAATACAGACACACAATTACATTAATTAAAATTAGTGGCAACAACTAATGGGGTGGTATAGAAATTGAAATACTATAAATTTAAAAAGGAAGTAAACCATGGGTAGGTAAAATGTGGTTCACTGGCCAAATGTGCCCCTCAAGGAGGCCAGTACACCCACATGCCCCCAATGCCCCCTTGTGCCCCTGAAACCTTAGGGGGGGGATTAAACAAACAAACAAACAAAAAGATCTGTCATGTCCAGTTTCAAAGATGTTACCTGGAACTGTGCTCCTAGTGGGAGGAGGATGAAATATAAACGGGGAACACCAGCATTCTGAAGCTTACATCTCTGAATGCCACTAAATAAACAGAAGCATTTCAACCTTTCAGAAGGAGAAAATATTCATAGAAAAAGCTGGAAACCACAGAACAATGATGTCAAAAATAAGAAGGCATGGCCCTCTACTGAAATCCTGGGAATCCAACCAGGACTCTTGGGAGCTGAATTTGGGCTCACATCGGACACCCCTCAATCTAACTCTAAACTGTAGATGCCTCCCTGAAAAATTTCATTCTTCCTTCCAAAAATTTAGCTCTACCTTGTACTTCATCCTCTTTTGCAGGACAATCAGGCTGCTTCAAGATGAGGGGTTATTGCAGAATCACCCTGACTCATTCAATAATATTTATAGGAAGACATGTTATTATTATGTACATAAGTGAAATCTTCCTGGGTTTTCGTAGCATGGTTTTAATTAAAAAAACAAAAAACCGGAGAACTCCAGGCTTCCTGGAGGCAGATCAAAGAGTGAAACAATTTACACAGGTATAGATGTTATCAGTGCTACTCTACCATCTTTCTAAAGAGCTGTGCTTTTCAGCAGTCTTGGAAAATTTATGTTTTTAGACTACCATTGGCCATGCTGACTTGGATATTCTATGAGCTGTCACAAAAAAGTAGCTTCTTCAAGCTCTGCATTTTGATGTGGTCCATGGGGTCTCGAAGAGTCAGACACGACTTAACGACTAAGCAACAACAATAATAACAAATCATTTCAAAGTATTAAATGCGAGTAGATAAATAGGTACCACCTTGGTGGGAAGGTAGTGGCGTTCTGTGTCTAGTCGCGCTGGCCATGTAACCATGGAAACAGTCTACGGACAAACTCTGGCTCTACGGCTTGGAGACGGGGATAAGCACCGCGCCCTAGAGTCGGACACGACTGGACTAAATGTCAAGGGGAACCTTCACCTTTACCTTTAATGGCAGTGACCAGAAAGGCATTTTAGAATGTCTTTAAAATTAGCATTACCCAGTGCGCTTAACCTTACAGTGACGAAAACGACTGAATTTTGCTGATATAGTAAGTCACTGATCCCTGTAAAAAGTCAAAAAATTTTAAAATTGAAATATATGTTACTTTTTCTGAAGTGGCAAAATATGACTCTTATAACTTGCAAGGCTGGCAAATTGCCACTAAAACAGATATTAGCCATTGTTTGATTGAACAGATTCCTGCACTTGCAAGAATAATGTTACTCAGCTACAATTTTACCACATAGGCGAAACGCTATGGGTGTAAAGTGCTGGTAGACCAAGTTTGTTAGATACCAATTTACTTTCTCCTCACTTTAGGATTCTATGAGTTTTTTTCTCAATTGTTTTGCTATTTCTTATCCGTTGCTTACATGTTCAACTCTCAGTCATGAAAGAGATTATTTTGAAAGACTGTACATTGACCTTGGTCTCAGACTGGGTTGGAGAGCTGGTGGGTTATTTCACAGTGACTTTTATTAAATCTCATTTTCAAACCTCATTTTAAAGCACAAAGTACAGTATGTTTTCAGGATTACATTTTTCTACACTACCTTTAATGTTTTTAGCACTCTGTACACACAAAATTTCACACATTGGTCAGTGATACTTTAAAGAAGAGACCTCACTACACCTAATTATAAGACTGGCCCTGTAAATAATATAAATAATACGAGTCAAGCATTTCAAAAGCAACCGTCATAGCTAGAAATCCAATAAGCTTTTAAAACCCAATAATGCTCTCCCAGGGCATGCAAATAAAAAGATTCCTTTCACAAACACTTTCGTTTCATTTATTGCTAACAGAATTATGCGGTTTAATTGGTTGGTCTAACTGTGATTTGGCATTAGAACCCAGGTGAGATTTTGTTAAACAAACCTCTTCTTATTGATTTATTTGAAAACTCCTTTTAAAAGCATGGCTGTCTCAATGAAGATTCCACTTCATAACAGCTCATGCTTGCAGACCTTGACCTAAATCCAATGGTTAATCCTAGCTAGAGTAGACCTACTGTTCTGAGCTGACAGGAATCTGTTTAATAATTAAGACCAGACCAGAAGCCCATCCCAGCCACCTCCTATAACAAGGTTAGTGGTAATGAGTAACAAGGAGTAACCTTTTTTTCCGTACAGCAAAGAGAGTAAAGATGGAGGGTGATTTTGTTACCTCATAAAGGTTACATCATTTACCCCTTATCATTTTCAATTACATAAACTACAAGCATCAGCATTTCTTTTAATAAATTACCTCCATGATCTGGCCTCCCTGCCCTGTTATGTCTTACTGACACAACCTTCTCCACATTTTGATCTCGTTCTGCCTCACAACCTCCTGTTTCTGTTCCATTCTGAAACTTCAGGTTTCTCCTCCTCTCTGAAAGTATCTCTCCACCACTTGCCTTTCCATAATCCAATGTGGGTATCAGTACTGGTATCATACCCACTTACAAAGTAGGACACAGATACAGCTGCATAATTTCCCAATGAAGGCGGTAGTAACATCAGCAACATGTTGAACAAGAACCGTCAACCCTAACAAGAACTACTGCTATCCCCATTCTCATGTACATTTCTTATGTATAATAATATACTCATGGATTCATTAACATCTAATGATCACCCAGTTAGATTATTTAATATTAAATGTGCAACAGGTATGCTAGGTTTACAATGATTGCCTCTTACAACACTACTGCTGTATGCATTTTAAGTAGACTTTGTGCAAAGTTATATAAATGAGTTTATATATTCAAGCAGCTCAAAATTGTCGACTAGGGTGACACCTGTGTCTGTCCTTCTTCCATGGATTCCTCAAATGACTGACAGAACCCTGTCTCACCACAGAGTAGATGAAATTACGGTGTTAATTGCCAGCAATGGATCCAAGGAATAACAACTTTTGGAGAACATTTGGCCCTCCACAGGTCTTGAACTTTAACTCTCACAACTCTTACAGACAAGCTTCCACGCTGTACTGAGTGTAAAGAAAATTCATTTTAGTGATATCAAGAAATACACAACAGTGATTGTAGTCTTCTTTATCATGTTTCTCATAAGTAGTAACTGTGTGTCAGACAGGGTCATAAATACAGACACTGAAATTTAGTATATATTTGCATAAGAAGCTGCAGTTTTTGGTTTTTGCATATAATTAATGCTAAATTTGAAAAATATAAATTAGTTGTTGCGTTGCATCAAAGTGTTCTTAAAAACTAATGGCAGATGCTTGGCTGATTGTTCTTTTTGTGCCATGGGCCATCGCATGTGCCAAATCATGTTTGCAGAACTTGAGCAATGAGGCATCTAGAACCTTTCTGTGCAAGCAGAAGACTATTGTTGTGAACAGGTCTGCTCTGTAATCTTTGCTTGAGCAACAGTTGTTAGGCAGAGACTAGACTATTACATTCTGGCAATCATCTACAAGGCAATGCCCTGGCACATTTATTCTGATCATACATTTTCATTGGCCAAAGGTCAATCCCACTCAATACAATAAGTGATTGCTTAAGTGGATGATGGTATTACAGAAGACCTATTTTGGTTGGTTCTGAACTGTGCTTCAGGTATACTAACAAACTATTTATATGTAACAAGTGCAATTTTGATAACTATCCTCTTATGTTATAAGTGAACAGTTGTTCCTATACTGTGTTGCCCTGGCAGAAACAAGGAGTTGACCAGAAACAGAAAGATCTAACTGCTGCAGATTTATTTCTATAATATACACCAAGGCTGCCTTTGACATCTCTAACAACAACAACAACAAAACAAAAACAAAAAACTCTTTCTTCCATGGTGTATTTAAGCTAACTGGAAACCATACTGATTTTGGAACCCGTCTTCCAAGTGATTCTTTTAATTGTAGTTAACCAGAAGTGAAGGAAATGAATTCACAGTGTGCTCAGTGCTCTTATTAATGAGTATCTTGTACAGGAATATCCTAGGATCAAAGGAGGTTCTTTGTCTATGGTTTGAAAGCTGGTCTCCTATTTCATATGATTAATAAAAAGTGGAAAAAGAAAGTTAGGGGGGGAAAACTGGAAAAAACGGAACTGGGAAGAAAATATGGAGTAGAAAAGAAAGGGTGAAAGGCATTCTGGATCACAAAGCTCTGATTAATTAAAGAAACATTAAAGTGAAATATAGCACCTGCAGAAAATGATGGCAGGACAAAGAATTGTGTGATGCCAGCAGGAAACAGAATCAGAGAAATATACTGTAAATATGCTAAGCTAAACGAAAAAGAACATGGGGCAGAAAGGGAATGTCAGCAAACTGTAAGAAGAAGGGGTAAAGAGAGGACAAAGCAAGGAGAAAAGAAAGAAAAATAACTTGAATCTGCAAATTCTTTCTGGTTTCCTGCATTCCTTTTTCCCAATGCCCACACCGGAATTTCTGTTCCTCCCTGGGGTCAGGTGGCCAAAAATAATGGAAGACAAAGAATTCTCAAATCTGAAAGCTCAAAAAGAGCACAGAAATATTGGAAGCCAATCCTCACTGAACGTACAATGGAGCTGAGAGAGCTACTTGGTTTAGAACAAGTAAGGGGGTCATTAAATAAAATGTACAGTAGATCTTGTATAGTATCTAGAAGCAGGGCTCCTTCAAGTGGTAAATGCTGTCTATTTCTGAAAGCATAATAAAAGCAGAAGCCTGATTGTTGGTTAAAATGGAAACACTGGTCTTCCTTACAGGTCTGTTTGCTGAGATTCACATAACAAAAGAGATACATGGCTGGAGGAAATATGTTGTAGGAATGATAAGCACACTTATATCTGAACCATGTTCTTCATCTAATAAGGGAGCTTTTATTTATGTGACATATTTATAGGCTGCATTTTAGGGCCATGTTTTCACAAAGTAAAAAGTAAGGCTAAAATCCAACACATCTTTATTAATGAGTAATCCCCATTAAATACACACATACAATTGCCCTATAAGAGAGAAGAAAAAGGAGGAGGATCCCAGAAGGTTCTATGAGTAGAAATGAGTAGTATGCTTCACTTAGCCTAGATGTTGGTCACCAGGACTGCTGTTTGGATATTAGCTGTGGAGTACCTGGATTTTTGTGCCATTACCATCTCTCGTAACAGATGGACTTAGACGATCTATCAGGCAGGCTAGTGTTCCTTGCAGTGTGTGGCAGACTTCTATAGATGCTCAGCTGTGTAAGAAATACATATCTTGTGCTGATATGTATTTCATTGCAGTGAACAAGTCTATCTCATTTCAAAGGAGATAGACTTATTAATTGGTTGCAATAAAAACAAAAGAATCTTATAGCGCTTGTAAGAGTTTTATCTGGCATAAGCTTTTGAGAACGTGAGCCTGTTTCCTGCATCTGAAGAAGTGGGCCAGAGTCCACAAAAGCGTCTGACGAATAGTGAGTTTTAAAGAAGTAAGTCTGAAATTACCTGCCTCCCAGATACATGAGAACAAATGGATCAAAGTTAGATGAGTTACTAGTTGGACTATGGTCCAGTATTTCTGCCAAAGCCCTTTTCTTTCCATTTCTTCCATTTTGATGGGCAAAACATTAGCATACCATTCTATCAGTTCTATTTTCTAAACAAACACTACATTTTCTCAATGAATACAGCAAACACAATAAACTTTACAAAGACTGAATTTCCAAATTGCAAACAATACATACACAGGCTTTGGAACTCCTTCCCACTGGAGATGAGGCTGGCCATCTCCCTCTTGTCTGTCTAGAGGCAAACAAAGACCTTCCTTTTCAGGAGGGCTTTTAATATGTAAACTGCTGAGGAGAGGATTTTAAGATGAATTGATCTTTCATCTTTTAAAAATGTGTTTTAACTTGTTTAATCATAATGTTTGCATATTGATAATTGGTATAAATTGCTTTTCATAATGTGATTTTTACATTTATAATTGTTTTTACTTTTGTGTGTTTACATCTTTTGTAAGCTACCTTGAGGCCGTCTATAACACTGTTTCCCAACGTGGAGGTTGCAACCCCCAAGGGGGTCAGGGGTCCCCTTATATGGGCTGTAGCCCTTATTAAATGTTTTATTCTGAAGCCAGATATTAAAGTTAGCATGTATGTGTATATATGCAAAACAGGCTCTTTGGGGGAGAAAGAAGCCTCTATTTTCTGAGAAGGGATGAATTTGCTCCATTAAAAATGCCTTTTTATGCAAATATGGTGGAGCTGGTAACAGGTTATTTGGCTATTATAAAAAGGGGGGGTTGTGACTCAAAAAAGGTTGGGAACCACTGCTTTAGCGCTACATGTTTGAGAGAGGGAATTATTGTTGTTTAGTTGTTAAGTCATGTCTGACTCTTCGTGACCCCATGGACTAGAGCATGCCAGGCCCTCCTGTCTTCCACTGCCTCCAGGAGGTGGGTCAAATTCATATTGGCAGCTTCAGTGACACTGTCCAACCATCTCATCCTCTGTCATCCCCTTCTCCTCTTGCCTTCACACTTTCCTAACATCAGGGTCTTTTCCAGGGAGTTTTCTCTTCTCATGAGATGGCCAAAGTATTGGAGCCTCAGGTTCAGGATCTGGAGAGAGGGAATAGCCTGTTAAAAGTGCTGGACTCATATACTCTCTCCTGATATTCTTATTGTGACCACCAATAGAAATTAGCCAGAATCTTATTTCAACAGATTCCTGGTTTATTATCATGTATGAAACTAGAAATGTAGTTTAAAGTAAATTGCCATTTGATAAATAAGCCTGTAAACAATCAAGATCTGTTGCCTGCTGGTTTAGAAACTGAGTACAGGTTATTTTTAAACGGTGTTTTAAAGTTATTCAAGTCACTTCCTGGTTTGCCACTGAAATTCAGCAGTGCAATTTTCAGGCATACCTGAGGAGGCTTAAAAATGGCCGGGGGGGGGGGGGGGGGCTAAATGCAGTCAATGTTTTACCCATCCCTGTTTTAAACCATGGCTGATGATTAACACATCACGACAACTCCAGAATCTGCTAAATATGAATTCTGGTTTACTCATCTGGTATGGTAGGAAGAAAGCAGAGGGTAGAGTATCGAAGCCCAATGCTTTTCATAGGTTCTTTTCTATTTATGCAGGCAGTGTTCATTCATGTCTGCTGTTAATGTGCACTGCTTTCATCTCTTACGGTGATCATGCTATGCTTATGGCTGGGAATGATTTTATTGTTCAGCTGCCCTGCCTGCTTCATAGAATCTGATACAAGAGAGTGTATCCATAGGTGTTCACTTTGAAGCCCTCTATTTTTCCCTACCATTTTCCAATATTGTTTTCATAGCAGGGGAAAAATAAGTTAAGGGGGGTAACCAAAATGGGCTATGCCATGTGTTTTGCTCACTAGCAACAGGAGCTTATCTAAGAGAGAGCTGTTTACTTTCACCTGTCGGTTTGTGCTTGAGATGGATTTGGAACAGGAGACTTACTGATAAACATTCTTGGTCCTTTTTTTTCACTAGGGTTGAAAGTCCTAGTTGGGCAGCCATTTTAGGCAAATTGCTAAATTTTATTGAAAGTGATGAAACTCTCAGAAGAGAAGACTTATGGAACTATCTATGGTAATTGTTCCTCCACAAACCTTCTGTTTACTCTGCATGACTGTTGTAAAAATCTAAAAGGATAATCTGCAGGCAGGTTAATCCAATAGAACTATTGTTGACCTTGTATCAGGCCTAGCCAGCACATCACTGGTAATGAGGGATGGTAGCAGTTTCTGTCTAACAACATCTGGAAGAACACATATTCTCCATCCCTCATCTATTGGAGGCTACATGGCTGTTGCTAAGGGCTGAGTGGGCTTAACAGGCAATGCAGCAATGAACCATGGTTCCTCGTATCCTTGAACTCTACAACACAGGAGAGATGAAGAAATCTCATATTTTATTTCTTCTCCGTCCTTTCTCCCTTGAGGCTGGACTTCATCACAGTTATTCTTACTTGGGATGTGACAGCTTTAAACAATTATGTTGTGTTACATCCAATTCCCCAGGTTCTTCATCTAATAAACTCTCTTTCCTGCAGCTCTTTCCCCGTTTATACAACCTTAAATTATCACTTGTAACTATTTTATGTACTTAGTTACAAAAGCATTTTGATTCTGCCTTTCTATAAAATAAAATGCCCAAGAGGGTTAATGTGATATGGAAACAAACCAAAATAAAGCAGTAAGAAAGACAATGGGTGGGGTCCAGAGTATCCCTTGTGCATGAGTGAGATGATTTGGGCTGACTGCCTTTCCCCGCTTTCCTCAGTGCCACCTCCCATAAATAGAAAGTAAAACTTGGAAAAGTTACTTTTTTGGACTACAGATCCCACATTCGCTCTGTCAATATGGCCAATGGCCATAGCTTCTGGGGGATTCTGTGAGTTGTAGTCTAAAACACAATTTAGAGGGCTCTGGTCTGGGGAACAAAAGCAATCTGTTGAAGCAGCTCTTCAGGGGACATGGGGCTGTGAGGAGAACAAAGAAGTAGTGAAAATAGCCAGTCTATACACCAATAAATGTTCTCTTCAAGAAAAGAAAAGATCAGGACAAAACGGTAGTACAGCTGATGAAAACAAGACACATCCAATAAAATACATTCTCCAGACAGACTTTCTTAGTCTTTCAAAGGCAAGCCAGGAGCACAAAAGGATTTTTCATTAAATGAGGAGGGAGTTCCAGGCTTAGCCCAGTCGCGGCAATACTAGATGCTCTTCTAAGCCTCAACCAGGGCTCCCTCTGCCAAGAAAGAAGAGCTTCCTCATCTACTTAAGTGTGAAGTACAGTCCCAGCACTAAGTGAAATGCCCTCCCTGAGGAGATTTGCCAGACCTTGACATTTTATTATTTCAGGCGTCTGGCCAACACATGGCTGCTCCAGAAAGCTTTTAGCTGATTGCCGGTGTTGGGAGTTTGTTATCTCTGTATAATTGTACTGGCTTGGCCTTCATGACCGGTGTTGTTGTGATTGTTTGTTTTTTTAACCCTCTTTTTAATATATTGGATGTATTTTGCGTACTGCATTATGTTCCATCCTACAAGCCACTTCAGAGAGGACTTCGCAAAGTTAAATTCTTTCATTAAAGAATTACATTAGCAAGTATATGAAGAAGCATTTGCATCCATGATGCAAAACTAAATAAGCGGATGAGGCAAAGAGAATAGTCTGCCCATAATCAGGGCTGGATCCGGGCGATGGAAACACAACCCTCAAAGAAATGGGGGGCAACACCAACACCCAGCGAGGCTGCTCCGGCACGTGCGGCCTAGTTTCCTGTTCCCCTGTTTTACTGTCTGTTTCCGAAGCAGAGAAGCCATCTCACGGGCAAGGGCAAGTCGAGAAAAGGTGGAGGGAGCCTGGGGTGAGAGAGCTGTAGTTGCAGCCCATCTCTCTTTTAGGAGGGACTCTCCAGCATCTCTCTCGTCGTGTTCCCTTTGCAGTCGTGTGAGTGTGCCCGCCTGGGTTTGCCGGGAGGGAACACAGCTATGAAGCTGTTGGTTCAGATACCAGGCTTTTAAAAACCGGTTCTTCTCCTCTATTCGTGCTCTTTACCAGTAGGTGGAGCTGCCATGTTAGGTGCTGCCTCTCTCTCCCCCCCCCCCCCAACACATACACTTTCTCCTTTTCTCTCTCTCTCCCTCCCCACCTCCTAATGAGCTGTTTTCTGATATATGTTGGGTACCATAGAGTGAGGCTGAGAACAGGAAGCGGAGGCAGGAGCAACGAGGTTTCTGGAAAGGTCTCTGTGTGGGGTTTTTTTCCCCCCTTTATTTCTCCCCCCCCCCTTCTTCTTCCCCACTGAGAATTCAGGGATCGGAGTGAAGAGACAGCTGCAAAGCGTTGTGGTCAGGAAACCTGGACCCTGGTTGCCGGAGGAAAGAGCTTTGCCCGATCCTGCTGGATGGATGCTGTGCTGTGATTTGTCCCTCCCTTGCTATCAGGTAAGCTGGCAAGCCATTTCCTCCTAGAGACGACGACCGGGCTCTTAGCAACCTCGAAATCTTCCCAGAAAAGAGGGGATCCGATGTTCCCCCTTTGATGGAGGCGCAGATACACGGAAAGAAGACTGGGGGGGGGGATTTAAAGCCATTTCGAATTGCCCAATTATAGTGATGCTGGGCTGGTGGGTGGTTTTGTGGTCCTCCCTCCCTCTTATTGGTATGTTTTCCTTTTCTTTTCCTCCCTACCTGTTCAATGCTACACTCCTCAGTGCACTTGCCTGCAAAAAAGCCCAGCTGAATTTCCTGGGATTTCTTTTGAACAGACATGCAGGGGCTTGTATTCTAAAATCTCACCGTGGGCCTAGGATTGTAAATATGACCTTTTTGCCAATCCTCTTCCACACAGACTGGATCAAACTGTAAAATGGGATGATAAATAAAGTCAGAGGCCGTGTTTTAGACTTTCGGTGGAGGTCATGCTGCATCTAAGGGGAAGGAAGATGTACTACTCTTCCCTTGGTGGTTTAAAAAAAATCTGCTTTTGCTATGGTGTGTCTGTGTTTCTGCAATTACTGTATATATGTTTTAACAATATCTCATCTGTACCATTTTTAAAAATGGTACAGATGAGATATTGTTAAAACATATATGACTGGTTTTGAAAGAGGAATCAACTTACGTTTCTAGAATATAACAATAATATGCCTTGTATCTGTTATTATTTTTCTGTTGGTAAGACAGGTTTGGTGAGGCATCCAGATGAACATGGCATCCAGATGAGTGATGATAAAACAAGGCCCCATTTGAATCCATGAAATGAGCTTCCCTTTCACGTAAGGCATATTAGGCATATGTAAGGCAGGCCATCACAATTATTTGGATTGTTCCCTACAGGAATATCTATTAATCTATCTCCTTTGACAATATTAATAATTTTATTTGTTGTAGCTAAGTAACACATCTTTGATTCTGGAAAGTGTGTGGATTGGCCCAGCTTGCTAATGGTATCAAATCAGTCAGTCAACACTGAAATGTGTGGGCTTGCAAGTTACACAGAAATGTCTTGTTTTATTTCCCGCCCCCAGCTCCAGTAAGGTTATAGAAATATAGAAATTCTTGTTCCCTTTATGTCAGGTTTGCAATAAACTTGTGCTACACACTGCTGTCAAAATTTTGTGGTATCCTGTATAAGCACCAGGAGCTTCCTGAATGATGGCCTACACTGTAGGTATTGGAAGAGTAACTTCTGAGCTTAATTCTCAAAGAAAATAGGGCCATGATAATTAGTGAATCTGAGATTTGTAAAACATGCAACAACCTTTAGTGGGATGTATACAGTATATATACCTATAGATTTTTCCTAGCTTTACTAAATAATGAGAGATTATGGATCCTTGGTTAAGTCAACAATATTTAAAGATGTAAAGATTGTTGCTCTCGTTTATGCTGACCAACATATTTTGCTTGACTTGGATCACTGTATCTTGTGGAGCATGACAAATAGCAGCCTCAGGAATGTTAATTTTCTCTCAGTCAATCTGCCTTCCAGCTTGCTTGTGTTATGAAGTCAATGCTGCTTTGTGGTGCTTCATCCATCTCTTCTCTTAATGCACCTAAGGTTATGCTTACACTTCATCCATCTGCCTGTTATAAACTGATATCTGGGGTTGGTTTAGGGGCAGTTACTATGGAGGAGAGACATAGAGGCTATGGCCTTTCTTTCTGTGTTAGGTGTGTGAGTGTGTGAGCTGCCTTTAATATACAAAATGTCCTGGCTTTTTTTTTTAAAGCCAAGGGCAAGAATGAGATGATGTGTCATAAGCAACATGGATCAGTGATGGGAATCCATTGCTAATTAACTATGCCTGCTCTCTGTCAGATTCTTATCCTGAGTGAGGATTATAACTCCTACGATAATTAGAGTCATTAGGGTTTATCCAGATGATCAGCTCAGGGCATGGCCCAAACATATTTTGTGATAGATCTGTAAGTTCTGGTTCAAACATAGTAGTGTGATATTTGGTCTACCCGTAAAGAATGGTGGGAGAGGCCAGTCCCAATACAAAGGGCAGTGATGGGAAAATAACCTTGCTGTGTGTGGACACAAGGGGGAGAGGGCTGAACAGTAAAGAAAGTGTTATCTCAGAACCTGAAACTGCATTTAACCCAAGCAACCATGTATTCATTTATGATTTCCCATGGTATGCATATAACTATATAGTAAACCTGTGATCTGTAATATCCAGCAGCATAGCAAGGAGAATTTTATTATTCATCCTCCTACAGTTAGGTATATTGGGAAGAAAGGGAATGATACAAACTTTCTTGTACATTGTTGTAGACTTAAGAGCTGAACATGAAGTGAAAACATGTGAATTTGACAAATTATCTGGTTAGTGGATAGGCCTACATTTCTGTATAGTGTATATGCATGTATTTACCCTCCTTTACAATCCATGTGACTCTCAAGGTCGCTAACAGTAAATCAAGCATAAAATATGAACACAGATTAAAATATTATTGTTACAAATAAAACACCAGTCAACAAAGTTGAATATGAGAAGCAGTGAAACTGGAAACACTCTAACATAAGAGGACTTAATGTTGAATTTGTTCAGAAACAATTATTCGCCTTTCCTAAGAAACAAGGAAGTGGTTTAGCTCCTTTATAAGACCATCTGAATTTGAGCAATGCCCTATTATCCCCTTCCGCGGCCAGTGAGAGTGTCATTTTGCCAGGGGAGAGAATTCTCCCAGATGCCGATGGCCACTTGCACATAGTCAGGGATTGTGGGAAGAGTCACAAGTGGTTGACACAGAAGGAAAGAAAGGGTTTACCCTGAAAACTGCTTGTGGAGTCACAGGTTTGCCTCCATTGATTTCTTTATGTCTCAAGCATGTACGAGTCAGTGTTTCTCCCCCACCAGGAGTTTTTGTGGGTTTATAGCCTTCACTCCAGCACAGAGCAACCAGTTCCCTCACATGTGAGACATCATTATGGTACAATGATGAAGAGACTGCAGCTGATATTTTGGTGACAGCGCCTGTCTTTTTAAAAAAAACACATTTTATTAGTTTTTCAATCTATCTACATTCAGTTCATGCTTGTTAAACATCATGTTGCATGGGTTACTTATAGTTATTTGTTTTTTGCATCTTGGTGTCTTAGATGTCCCTTCAAAATCCATACATTTTTTAAACGTTTAAATCATTCATGTGTGTATTTTAGTGTATAATATTGTCTACTATCATAATATTGCTGTCATAGTATACAATGTTCTCAAAATCTTCTAATAGCATACCTAATAAAAGTAATTCTGGTTTCAAATTTATATAATTTTTAGGTGATTTAACCAACGAACTTTGTATTTTATACCAGAAATAACTGAATAGGTTCCTAACACATAATAGATGTTCTTTAAAGCGTCTTATACAGATTTTATTTATATAATTGTTTAACCATTTCTATCTCTACATTTTCTATCATGTCTATGTCAATATCATATCTAATGTATGTTCATTAAGTACTATCTCTTCTACCTCATCCTTATATCTAGCTTCAATTTACCTTAAGAACCACCATGTTATGCCTTTATCCTGACTAGTGATCCCTTGTTTCAGTTTAATTCTCTTTTCTAATATATAGGATATGCCCCCTTACAATTCCAGAAGTTAAGTATATACATGTTTTCAACGTTGAAGGCCACCTTAATATTTTTTTCTTTTTCATCTTTCTAAGTAACTTCTTCTTTTATTTGTCTTTTCCCAATTCTTCTTTCTATCTCTCTAAAAATTCTGCCATGCCTGGTGTCACCTGGGAACATTTTGCATACAGGTATTTGATCTGTCTCCAATAGATTTTCCAGGCTGTTTTTAATTAGACCTGCTGAGTCTCTCCCCTTATCTTCCCTTAGCACACCTAAAACTCTCCTTGGCTCCAGTGTTAGAATGAAATCTCCTAGGTTTTCTCCTCTAATTTCCTCCAACCCCTCTTTTGATTACATCATCCATCATACATCATTTCCTTGTTCATTATTCCTTATCTTCTGTTGACTATAGTTCTTCAACTGCTTCATGAATATTTTTGCCTCTTCATTGTGTGATCTCACTATTTCAAAAATTTCTTGAAGGGTAGATTTTGTTTCACCCAAAATTTGTTTCATCCCAAACACAATGCCTGTTTTGAATGAGTGCCCCAAAGAGGTCCCATTGAATTCAGTGGTGCTTGTTCCCATAGAGCTTTGTAGAATTGCAGCGGTCTTTACCTTTCCTGCTGCTGTTACACCCTCTCCCCATCTCCAGTTCCTTAGCAGTTATAGATACCTTTGCAAAGAAGCTGTTTGTCATCCCTTCCTGCATCAGCTGTTCTGGAAGTAGAATGTAGGAGGAGTAGCAAAGCCAAAAGATAGCTTCTCCATTAGAAACAGCATCACTTGGTTTTAGGTATGTGTATTCCCATTGCATGTGTATTAACAGTACAAGAGCTACAGTATGTAAGCCAGTGGTTTGTAGAAGAAATATCTATTATATTTCAGTGTTCAACATATTGAAGCCTGAGATTCTGTGGCCACAGTTGATATGGAGCTGCTCTCAGAAGTGGTGAATTCACTTCCTTTCCATATCTCAGAGGGTGGATATCCCATAGAAACAGTTATATGTCAAGAAGCTACTCTGGAAATTGGTGCTATTTGTGTTCAAGTACTGTAAATGAATAGATGACAGAACTCTAACAGAATATCACTCACTTCATCTCAGACTGTCTGCTTCTGGGTTGACCTCTGTGGTGTTGTAATGAGGCATCACTACCATAAATGCAAAATAAAGTCAGTATCCTAATGCTAGTCTCAGTAAGAAAGTAAAATCATTTCAATCAATTATGCCATGGTATGTCAATGCATATGTAAATCTTATTGAGTCAATGAGTCTAGTCTAGTTGGGACTGGCAGTAGAGTACTGTCCATTGTATCATTTAGAGTTGTGAATAGATAGAGTTGCCATGTAGACCATAAGGCCCTTCAAATGTTATTGGATTACAACTCCTACCATCCCAAATCATAAGTTATATTGACTAAGGCCGATAGAAGAGAAAGTGCAATATCTGGAGGGGCCATGTG
Source organism: Pogona vitticeps (assembly GCF_051106095.1). Taxonomy (NCBI): domain Eukaryota; kingdom Metazoa; phylum Chordata; class Lepidosauria; order Squamata; family Agamidae; genus Pogona; species Pogona vitticeps. Next base: position 206,847,943 of record NC_135783.1, read on the forward strand.
TGAAAGTTATGTGGGTTTATTGTCTTCCCTCTGTCAAGCTGGGATCGCCTTACAGTAATCCTGATAGGTATTTAAGGAGTAGTTTTATCAGTATCATCCCCTCTCCCTGGTGATTTTTCCATAGCTAAATGAGGATTTGACCCCAGGTATCCTGAATCCTAGTCCACCACTCTCCACTGCAGCACACTGGTTGCATCCTGCCCTACCCCTGGTGTAATCGCTAGTACAAAAGTTTCAGATATGCATGTGCTTCAGGCTTGTCAAGCATCACTTTGCTGGTGTCATTTTATGATAAACATACTCCTCTGTTTTTGCCTGTTACTTCTGTATGACTTTAGAGATTGATACTCTTGCAAACAAGGGCCAGCAGGTAAAAAAATGGCTTTCAGATTCAACGCTGAACATGAGTGTTATGTAGTGGTTTTTCTTCAGTAGAACAAAATGAGTGAAAATGCCCCTGCCAATTTTAAACAAATAAAATCTAGTGCATAAGCTTGCTTTTTAGTACATTAGAAAATGACTTCTTTGAGTACAATATAGATTTAACTGGAATTAGCTAATATGGCGTATGTTCAGTATTGAGTCCTCGGTAAGAGTGGACCTATTGAATCAGTCACACTTGTATATAAACATTTTCTTCAGATCTCCTCATCGATTCAGTACATGTACTCTGCTTGAGACTAACAATTAGGTTTAGTCCAATTAGAGGAAGAGAGAGTGCAATATCCAGAGGGCCTATTGTCGTATGTTACGTGTTGTTAAGTTGGAATCATCAACCTGAGTTCAATAGGGCTTCTTTCTAAATAGAAACATGTACATTTGCCTGTTGTATGTCACAGAAGAAGTGTTTATACATCTATTGATATGATGGATGTAAATGTGTTTGGATGATGCAAAGATTTGTTCGGAGTGTATTTGTAACTTAATAGTGCATATTAAGAAGGGTACTAGGAAAGGATGTGAATCTTTTTGTGATTGTTGTTGTTTAGTTGTTAAGTCGTGTCTGACTCTTTGTGACCCCATGGACCAGAGCACGTGAGGCCCTCCTGTCTTCCACTGCCTCCCGGAGTTTGGTCACACTTTTTGTGTCCTGCAAAAGCCTTTCACAGCTCTGAGCAATGGGCAGGCTGTGTTCTAACCAACAGGAAACGACACATCTCTATTTCCTGTTGTATCAGAACCAAGAAAGGGGTTCGTCAACCACAATGCAACTTAGAAAATACCATTGGAGGATTATCTGTGATGCCTGAGCTGTTTGTTCCCATCGGCCCTGTGGTAAAGCCTGGCACATAGCTGTAAATGGCAACCATCTTAATTGACCTGGAAGTGATATTTAAGAAGCATTTGTTCATGAAAGACAATTTGAAAATATATTACCATCCAGCCCAGTGTAATGATTGAAATATTACTTTTTTAAAATTTTGTGGATAGGTTGTTTGGTGAGTACAGTATACTGTAAGGAAACAAGGCTCTATGTCTTCTGCATATATATTTACCCATGTAGTCCTTCCTAAATGTTTCCTGGGTCCTACATTCATGGAGGTGTGGGGAAGACAGTTCACTTTTCTCATGAACACCTGCTACTGGAATGTGCTTTGCTCTGTCTTAAGAGCATAGATATTGTAATCAATCTTTCCATTGTGATTCCAGGGAGCAGGGAGCGATGTAGCTTGGCATAAGGTGGGAGGCAGAGCTCAGGATAAAATACTCTTTAGGGTGAGGGAACAAGACCAAGGACCAATTAATTAGTAGCATTGTATCACTTCTGTTCCATGGGCTGTTACCAGCAAGTAATGAGTCTTCCATAGCCTTCAGTGGTATGACTTAAGCGCACATTTGTTAAAACTAGTGGAACTATGAGTCAAGCTTTCCATTACAGAAAGCACATTATCAGGACAGGGATTTTTTTTCAGTGCTGAAAGATGTCTGATTGTCATAACAGGAGTTTTACACCTGTCTTTTGCTTCTTTGTTTTATGATCCATCATCAAGAAGTAACCATGGCTTTTTTTAAAATATGCTTGCTGGGGAAGGTAGGAAGCATATCTCTGATTGTGTCTCTGGAATGCTAATTTAGTTTTAGTTTGTGCTGAGTTTCTTATTTAATTTTACTCTGTTTATTTAAAATATGTATGTGCTGCCTTTATCCTATTTTCTATCTGTAACATACAGCTTAACCCTTGTTCTTCCTAAATTGGCTTATATGAATGAACTGATATGGAAGTGCTTCTTGTTCAATATGTCCTGCTCATGATATGATAGTTCAATACAAACTACTGAGAGATGGGAACCAACAATAGGTCATAGTCCTTTTTGAATTGCTCTCATATTCCACTATGTGGAATTGAGACTGAAACGTGCCAGGAGGATCCATGGAATCGCCAGGTATGCTATCTCTCTGGAGGATGGATAAAGGATGTGATGGAAGGCTTGCCATCACTCATAAAACCTATAGATACATATCTCTTTCTTCTTCTCCACATGGGAACAAATGACACAGCCAAGAGGAGCTACCAAGAAATCATGTCTGACTTTGAAGCTCTGGGAAGGAAGCTCAAGGATTTGGGGGCCCAGATAGTTTTTTTCATCCATCCTACCAGTGCTCAGAAGAGAAATCAAAATAGAAAGGAAGATCCACTGGGTGAATGACTGGCTATGAAGGTGATGTTGATGAGAGGGATTAGTTTTTTGGGACCATGGGCTAAGCTTCACAGAAGACAGACTGCTAGCAAGAGATGGCTTGAATCTAACAAGGACTGGGAAGAACGTGTTTACCCACCGCATGAAGAACTTCATCAGGAGGGCTTTAAACTGAATTGGAGGGGGAAGGGAGACGCAAGCACAGAGTTAAGGGTAGATGAAGCCTTACACACAATAAGAGGAATGGACCAAACTGATCAAAAGGGCAACAATAATATTAATAATAATCGCAATAATAATCATAATAATATAAAAAATGTACAGAGACAAACAGGCCACAGATCACACAACCTCCGGTGTCTGTGTATGAATGCCAGGAGTATGGGAAACAAACGAGAACTGGAAATTTTAATTCAGGAGGGTAACTATGACTTGATAGGAATTACTGAAACTTGTTGGGATGACTCCCATGACTTGAATACAGCAATTGAGGGATATAAACTAATCAAAAAGAACAGAGAGAATAAAAAAGGGGAGTGGCAGTATATGTCAAAATTATGCATTTCTGCACAGAAATACAGGAGGAGGAGATTGGCTGTCCCATTGAGAGCATCTCAATCAATCTGCTTGGGGCAAAAAACAAAAGGAACTTGGTAGTTGGAGTCTACTACCGGCTACTCAATCAAAAAGAGGAAGCAGATGAAACTTTTGACAAGCAAATTGCAAGGTTTTCAAAGAGACACGATGTAGTAGTGATGGGAGATTTAAATTATCCAGATATATGTTGGGAGGGAAATTCTACTAAGTATGGCCCTTCCAAGAAATTCCTGGCTTATGTGGCTGATAATTTTCTCCTACAAAAGGTGGAGAAAGAAAGTAGAGGATTTCCTATCCTTGATTCTGACCAACAGAGATGACTTGGTGGGGGAAATGGCAGTAAGGGGAACTCTAGGCGAGAGTGACCATGTCCTTCTAGAATTCTTGATTTTAAAGGAAATGAAAGCAGAGTGTAGCCACACACTTCTGGATTTTAAAAAAGCCAATTTTAATAATCTCAGAACAAAGATAAGGTCCCATGGCAGGAGATCCCAACAAAAAAAGGAGTCCAAGAAGGGTGGGAGCTTCTAAAAAAAGAAATTCTAAAGGCACAACTACAAACAATTCCAACAAGAAAAAAAGGTAGGAGGTGGCAAAAAAGGCCAGTGTGGCTTCAGAAAAAGCTCAGGGAGGACCTAAAAACAAAAAAAGACATGTACAGGAACTGGAAAGAAGGCCAGGCCACCAAGGATGAGTACAGGCAAGTAGCAAGGAAATGCAGGGATGGCATTAGGAGGACAAAAGCTGAAAATGAGCTGAGGTTAGCTAGAGACACTTAAAGCAATAAAGATTTATTCAGCTATGTGAGTAGCAAAAGACAAACAAAATACATAGTGGCGCAGCTCTGCAATGGAGATGGAAAAATGATAACAGAGAACAAAGAAAAGGCAGAGGTGCTCAATTCCTATTTCAGTTCAGTCTTTTCCCATAAGAGAGACTATGAAATTCCAAAAAATTGGAAGTGCAAGTGGGGGAACAGGATTGCAGCTGGAGATAGATAAATAGTCAAGGAATACCTTACCACCTTGAACGAGCTAAAATCTCCAAGGCTGGATGAACTGCATTCAAGAGTACTGAAGGAACTGGCTGAAGAACTCTCAGAACTGCTATCCATTATTTTCTTGAAATCATGGGAAACAGGGGAGGTGCCGGAGGATTGGAGGAGGGCCAATGGTGTCCCTATCTTCAAAAAGGGCAAAAAAGGAGAAACCTGGGAACTACAGGCCAGTCAGCCTGACATCAATCAAGGCAAAATTCTGCAACAGATTGTAAAGCGGTCATTGTGCAAACACCTACCTAGAAAACAATGCAGTAATAACTAGAAGCTGACATGAATTTGTCAAGAACAAATGATGCCAAACTAATTTGATTTCCTTTTTTGATCAGGTAACCTCCCTGATAGACAGAAGGAATTCTGTAGATGTACTATATCTTGACTTCAGCAAAGCTTTTGACAAAGTGTCCCATGATATTCTGATCAGCAAGCTAACTAAGTGTGGGTTGGATAGAGCAATTGTCAGGTGGATACACAATTGGCTACAAAATCGTACTCAGAGGGTGATGATTAATGGGTCGTTCTCTAACTTGGGGTATCCCAAGACTCTGTCCTGAGCATGGTGCTCTTCAATATTTTTGTTAATGACTTGAATGAGGGAGTGCAGGGAATGCTTGTCAAATTTGCAAATGATAACAAAATTGGGTGGAATAGCTAATACCCTAGAAGACAGAAACAAAATTCAAAATGACCTTGATAGGATGGAGCACTGAGCAGAAAAGAAAAAACAGAAAGAAATTCAACAGGGATAAATGCAAACTACTACACCTCGGAAAAGAAACCAGTGGCACAGTTACAAGATGGGGAATACCTGGCTCAGCAAAACGATGAGTGAGAAAGATCTTGGAATTCTCGTAGATCACAAGCTAAATATGAGCCAACAGTGTGATGTGGCTACAAAAAAGGCAAATGCTATTTTAGGGTGCATTAATAGAAGTATAGTTTCCAAATCCCGCAAGGTGCTAATCCCCCTCTACAGGCACTGTTTAGGCCTCACCTAACCAGTGTTGTGTCCAGTTCTAGCCACCACATTTCAAGAAAGATGCTAAGAAATTGGAACAAGTTCAGAGGAGGGTGACAAGGATGATCAGGGGGCTGGAAACAAAGCCTTATGAGGAAAAGCTGAAAGAATTGGGCATGTTTAGCCTTGAGAAAAGAAGATTGTGGGGTGATATAATAGCACTTTTCATATATTTGAAAGGCTGTCATACAGATGAGGGACAGGATCTGTTCTTGATCATCCAGGAGTGAAGGACACACAACAATGGGCTCAAGTTAAAGGAACCTGATTTCGGTTGAATCTCAGGAAAAATTTCCTGTTAGAGCAGTACAACAGTGGAGCCAGTTACCTTGGGAATTGGTGACTGCTGCAACACCAGAGACATTCAAGAAAAACTTAGATAATCACCTGGCAGATATACTTTTATTGTATTCCTGCGTTGAGCAGGGGGGTTGGACTTGATGGCCTTGTTAGGCCCCTTCCAACTTCACTTTTCTATGATTTCTATGATTTCTATGATTTGCTGAATTTGGAAGGGGAAAAGGTCACATCTGCTGTCCACACCCCCAGTGATGATACACTCTCTTGTGGTTTACAGTGCTGTACACATGAGAGCCATATCTTGATTCCATCTCTGTGTGGACAAGCTTGTTTCTCACTATGGTTGAGTATCTTACCTCTGGGAACACATCTACAGGGAACATGTGGAGCATCGGCACCCTATATATCCTATCCTATCCTATCCTATCCTATCCTATCCTATCCTATCCTATCCTATCCTATCCTATCCTATCCTATCCTATCAAAAGCCAAATTTCTATCCATTCTGTTGATGGAAAACCAGCTGTACTGTTGAATCTTAGCTGTAAGAATAACTTTGTTAGGGTCATCAGCATCTAGTGCAAAAGATTGTAAATGCTCAGTGGCTCATCTAGTTTAAATGAGCATTTCCCTGGTGCATAGCTAGTCTAGATTAAGAGACAAATGTGAATATATCTGAAATAATTCCCTAAGATCTAGTTGACCACATTTACTCTTGTATAATTCTTCTGTGGCTTGTACCGTGATGCCTCGCTTAATGACAATAATCCATTCCAGGAAAATCACCGTTAAGCGAAAATATCGTAAAATGAAATTTAAAACCCCATTGAAACACATTGAAACCTGTTCAATGCGTTCCAATGGGTAAAAACTCACGGTCCAGCGAAGATCCTCCATATGGTGGCCATTTTTGCTGCCTGTATAGCAAGGAATCCGTCCCTAAACACAGCAGGGAGCCATTTTAAGCACCCGGCGGCCATTTTGAAACCGCCAATCAGCTGTTTAAAAAAATCATTTTGTGAAGAATCGGTTCCCGAAACAGGGAACCGATCATCGCAAAGCGAAAAAACCCTATTTAGACCATTGTTTTGTGATCACAATTGCTATCGCAAAAAGATCGTCGTACAGCGATTTTGTTGTAATGCGGGGCAATCGTTAAGTGAGGCGCCAGTGTAGTTCTCAGCAGGGGACTCAGTTTCATAATGGCTGAAGTCCAGTGGTAATTTACAACTAGAGTAGGCCCCATTGATTTCAGTGGAACGTACAGAGGGGATGACTCGCCAAATCCTCACTGATTCAATGGGTCAACTGTAATTTCAGTTTACAACTGAATTTCAGCCTATGTTTCAGATTTCAGAACCATTACGCTATATTGTGGCCTCAGAATACCTGGTTTCAAATCCCTACTCTGCCATGAAAACACATTTGTTGTTATGTGCCATCAAATCACCTCCAGCGTATGGTAAATTCCATGAATGAATGATTTCCAGATTGTCCTGTTCTCAACCGCCCTGATCAGTTCTTGCAAACTCAAGCCTGTGACTTCCTTTGTGGAGTCAGTCCATCTCATAGTAGGTCTTCCTTTTTTCCTGCCGCTTTCAACTTTTCCCAGCGTCGTCGTCTTTTCCAGAGGATGCTGCCTTCTCATGATGTGTCCCAAGTAGGACAGCTTTACTGTCTATATTTTTGCCTCCAAAGATTAATTCAGGATTAATTTGATCTAGGACTCATTTATTGGTCTTTCTGCCAGTCGAGGCTATCTGCAAAGCTCTCCTCTAGAATCACATTTCAAGCAAATCGATCTTTTTTCCTGTCTGCTTTCTTAACTGTCCAGCTTTCACACCCATGCATGGTGATTGGAAATACAACAGTGTGAAGAGTCTGTGGGTCGATGTGGAAAATGCATTGGGAGGAGACAATGATAAACTACTCCTTGAACATTTCTCTTACCTCAAAAACTCTTAGGTTGCTGTAAGTTGGAAACAACTTGGCAGCCCATAACAGCGTAAGTATTTATTGTTACACATTCTAAGAGATTCCACTTGTTGACTTTTCCCCAAATTGACACATAATGTTTGAATTGCTATTACTCTCTGCTCCTCATTTTTTTTCTTTTTACCTTGCCACTCCCCTCAGTAATTTCCCACCTTGCTCCCAAGATGCTCAGAGAGGAGGTATTCAGATCTTAAAACTATAATCAGCAGATAACAAGAGGGAGGGGTGTTTGATAAAGACTTAACTGTGCCACGTTACTTATGCTGGTAAGGGATCGGGTTTCCTTTCAACCATTTGTGATGCTAGATTGCTGCTATATGACTTATTTGAGAAGTCAAAAATGTATGATCACCATGGATGGATAGGAACGCTTCCTGTGGCTCAAATATCACAACAAGCGTTTTGTTGTACTTCCTCCCTCCCCTACTTTGGAGGCAAAAATATTTTGACACAGGTTGGGGTTGGGCATCAGAAAGTGAAACAGCTGTTTGAATACCCTACCAGTGTTCTTAGGTATCAGTATTAGTGTGTTGTTCTGATAGTATACTTATTTTTGTTAGGTGCTTTGAAAGCCTTTATCAGCTGAAGAGCAGAGCAGAAATGCTTTTAAAATGTTCTAAATAAATAGCCAAAAAAAAAAAAATGGGTTGGGTGATGAGTTTGATAACAGATACATATTTTTATTAACTTCGAATATTAAAAATCCAGACTTTTTTTGCTAGAGCCGCCTTGAAGGTAAAAGTAGGCTACATCCAAACAATCCAAGCCCATGGGATAAAAACTGGAAGGTGGGGGATTTCTTGTCTGTTTCGTTAGATCTTAGAGACTCTTTGGAAATATTAACAGAGTCTTGCAAAAATGCAAACACAGTTCTATTTTCCTGCTTCAGCTGTAAGGTCTGAGTTTAATTTGTATTCCACTGTCATATATTATAACATCAAACATGGATTGGTTACACCATGCCCATGGAAGGACACGTGTTAAGAGTCTACAACAGTGTAAAAAAATGGCCAAAATCCTATTATGTTGTTACACCGGTTGAAGACAATTGGTATAAATCTTGGTGACAAACTGCTGCAGGTTAAGAAATTAGAGTAGGCATTTGCACTTGCACACTGAGTGGGCAAATGTTTGCACTGACTTCTTAATTTACTGCAATTCATCACTAAGATATACAGCAATTGTGCCAATACAGCAATTGTGTCAGCAGGCATAACTAATAGAATTTTGACCATTAAAACTGACTTTTGACCATTAAAACTGACTTTTCATCATGGTTTGTATAAAATGGTTGTGGACTCAAACAGGTGGAGAAGAAATTTTGTTGAACTTCAACTCCCAAGCACCCTAGCTGGCAAAGCCAGTGTGAGGGGTGATGGAAATTACGGTTCAGTGTCATCTGGATAGCCAGAAATTACCTAGCCTGGACAATATGAATACTTTCTTTGGACCTATTCCACATCTGTTTTCATGAACAGACTTCTTTAAGTTTAAATAAAGTTATTTCAACTTCTGTAGTGTAGAATGTGAACACATGTTCTAGTTACTGCTGGTTCTTTTTTAAATAAAACAAGAAAAAAAGAATTGCACATTGCTTAACATCTGAGGTGAGTGTGGGAGTCAGAACTGAGGCAATTATTTTCATCCTTTTAATCAGTGATTTGCCTTGTTAAGTACTCAGAACTTGTCTCAGAAAAGCAAATTGCTAAGTTGATGAAACACTGGCTTCTAGATCTTGTGTGTGTGTTATGTGCTGTCAGGTTGGAACCAATGTGTAGTGACCATCATAGGGCTTTCAGGGTAAGTGAGATATTTAAGTGAGGCCTCATTGCGCACTGGTTAAACTGCTGTACTGCAGCCAAAAATATGCTCACAACCCAGGGTTCAATCAAGGTTGACTCGGCCTTCCATCCTTCTGAGTTTGATAAAATGATCACCCAACTTGTCCGCGGGGGGGGGGGGGGGATGTGTGGCCTGCATAGTTAACTTGTAAACCACCCAGAGAGTGCTTTCAGTGCTATGGGGCAGTATATAAGCAGCACACTTTTTAAAGGAGTGGTTTTACCAGTTCTACCCACCCAGTTTGTTTCTGTGGCTGAGCAGGAATTCGAGAACTGTTCTCCAGAGTTCTACTTTGTCACCCTATCCACTGCACCACACTAGGAATGTAGAACTTAGTTGGTTATAAAGTGTCATCACCAGAATAAGTTGTGTCAACAGTGGTATCATCTGGCTTTGTCAAATAGTGAGTCTCACTGTGTTTCATGAAACTTATTTCAGAATAAGTACACTTAGGCTTGCAGGCTTCTGTTTGTGTAAATATGTCATCTTTGCATATACAGTGGTGCCTCGCTTGATGACATTAATTCGTTCCAGCGAAGTCACTGTAGAGCGAAATCGTCGTCAAATGAAATTTTAAAAAAACCCATTGAAACGCATTAAAAACCAGTTAATGCATTCCAATGGGCGAAATACCTAATTGTCCTGCAAAGATCCTCCATAGGGCGGCCATTTTCTGGTGCCTGTAGAGCGAAAAATCAGTCCTAAAAACAGTGGGGGGGCATTTTAAAACCCGACGATCAGCTGTTGGGAAATCATCGTAAAGCGAAAAATCGGTTCCCGAAGCAGGGAACCGATCGTCGCTAAGCGAGGAACCCCATTCAAACATTGTTTTGTGATCGCAAAAGCATCGTTGTGAAGTGGATTCGTCGTTATATGGGGTAATTGTTAAGCGGGGCACCACTGTACCTGTGTTGTTGTTAGAGAAACAATAGTGTTCTGGGTTTTGTTTAGATTATAAGGGATGGTTTGGTGTAGAAGCGTTGAAATATGAACATGTAGGTTTCTCATTTTAAAAAGTTGCCTTTTGTGTACTTCTTCAGGTTGAATTGCTTCTGTCAGTGGAACATAGAGTGTGATGATCCTCCTTCATCTGCTGGTGACATATGCACCTTAAAACCCTGCTGGGAAATCCCGCAGACTCTGTTTTTGGGAGTACCAGAGACAGCTGCAGCTAGGGCAAGGATTCTCATCCTGATGGTCAGGCACCCATGTGATTTGGATTTTGGCCAAAGGACATCACAGATATCACAGCATAGTGCTTGTTGAACTGTGATAACAATAAAAATTTCTTGATTAAGACCTGAACTTCATTCTGGTTTAGATAACTGAAACGTGTAACTAGAATCCCACTCATAGTGAATTCATGTTTACCATGATGTGATTTTTGAAATGTGTCATCCAAATGTGGTGACACATTGACTGCCACTGTTTGGTTGCCCATACCACTTTATCTAGAATTAAAACAAGCCAAGAATAATTTATTTTTGTGTAAACAGTCTGCTTCACCAGATGCATGAAGGAAATTCAAAAGTTTATACAGTATAAATAATATGACTAAACTTTTGAATTTCCTTCATGCCTTCATACCATATATATATATGGTACATATATTTGAATTTCCGCCATACCATTTATTTATTTATTTATTTATTTATTTATTTATTTATTTATTTATTTATTTATTTATTTATTTATTTATTTATTTATTTATTTATTTATTTATTTATTTATTTATTTATTTATTTATTTATATCCCACCTATCTAATCAATTAAGATTACTCTTATATATGGTACACCCATTTGGAGGAAATGTAGACAATTTGGTCTGCTGTCGAAATTACTGACAGTAACAATTACATTACTAACATTGGCTACAAATAAAAGAGTTTGTTGATAACACAAACATCTTGGCTGTATTTAAGCCAATCAATACACATAATAGGATAAGAAATTTTGATCGAAGACTGTTGTAGTAAAGCAGTGCCTCTTGGTTAATTGCAATTCATCAGTGTTCACTCTAACATCAATTTGAATTTACTTTGGTGCAGGGTGGTCACATTATGTCAGTAACAAGATGGTCCCAAAAGGTTGAAGTGTACTTCCATTTACTGGTTTAGCACTGCTTTGTCTGATGTCAGATTTATGTTCTTTTATGATTTTGCTTAGAGTTTGTCCTGTTTGTCCTGTGTAGCCTGCGAAAGAGCATTGTTGAGAGAAGGTGGTAAGATGAAGAAGTGAATGTATTTCTGAAATTGTATGTGAGATTATTACAGTTTCCTCCCAACTTGATACCCTATAGATTTTTTTGGACTGCAACTTTTTTCACTCCTACTCTGTTTCCCCCCCAAAAAGAAGACTGGGTCTTATATTAATTTTTGCTCCAAAAACACATTAGGCTTTATTTTCAGGGGATGTTTTATTTTTTCATGTACAACAATCTCCATGTATTCAAATACAGTCACGTAATCGTCTTCTGAAACGTCGCCATAACTCTCCAGACCCCAAATTCCGGCCTGAAGTTCTTGTGACTCTCTCCAGGGATGGGGGAGTGGTCGTCATGGCGGTGATGTTGGCGTTAAGGGCCCCAGCACAAACTGGCCTCAAGCACCTTCCACCGCAGGACTTGGTGGTTTTTGTCTTGTTTTGGGAACACACTTGCTTGTCGAGGTGGTGGTGGGAGGGGAAAGTATGGATCCCTCTGGTCCACACGGACGAGACTGAGTCAATCCCGGTTGCTGCATAATGAGTATTTATTCAAATACTGTCATGTCATCTTCTCGTTGCTCCACAAGGGTGGAGTGCAGAGTTTCACTTCAATGGGGCTTATTTTTGGGGTAGGGGTTATATTACGAGCATCCTGAAAAACAATACTAGGGCTTATTTTTCAGTTTAGGTCTTATTTTTGGAGGAACAGGGTAGCTAATATGATCAATCATAAGGAATCATGGCAGTTGTGGTAGTCCTCATTATTTGGAGTGCACCAGGTTGGGGAGGGCTTTTCATTGTTTCTTGTCAGAGTGTTGCAAGAATAAATATGGGAACAGAGTTACCTGGATTTGTTACAGTGTCTGCACCCTATGTTTATATCCTTGTTATGTGTGTGGCCTTTTGTTACACGCGAGTATCACTTTCAGGATGCAGAAGCATTCTCTGAAAACTCTTGACTGCTTCAAGCATCAGAGGATTCTCTGAGATTCCCATTATCAAAGATGGACTAGAGCTCAAAGATGATATATTTGAGTGGTTCCAGCTGGGAGCAGCTGTTGAGAACAAGCGATGTTTTTTCACTTTCTGATTCTGTCCTGTATGAAGTTGATTTCTTCCTTCTCTTCACCACCAGTAGTGTGTTCTGGGTAGATGGCCAAAGTATGCACTTATGTGTGGAAGCTGGTAGGTTTTTCAGTTGAAGTAGTATTTAAATGTCCATTATATAAATTGCACGTTGGTAGTCACAAGTGAACCTTTGTGTAGGCTCTCAACATTCAGGCTGCACGTGGGTGAAGCTACTCAAGCAACTCTTTTCCATAAAGCCAGATGATACAGATGTCATCAGTGTGTCACGAGAAGATGGCATGTGAAAGTGTTGTTCCAGGTTAGCCATAAAGATAGTGACATATTGTAGAACCCAACATCCAGATCTAAGATAATTGTAGGTGTGCATTAAGCGGCACAGCTTTGTGCCTACATCTATTGTAAATATGCCTCGAATGATGTTCCCGATGGCATGTAGTCCATTTTTATGGGACATTGTAGAGTCAAGTGCCTTAACATAATCTTTTGTGGTAGGGGGAATTGTATTCTTTGGCAGAGTGGGTTGCCCGAGAAGTCAGTGGTACAAACAATAAGTGTTGGTTGCATATGGTCTGAGGATGGAGTCCATATTGCCAGGTACCCCAAATATGTTAGTGTATGTGACTGAGACTACGGGATGCCTGGGGCGCCCTGGTTTGTGTACTTGTGATAACAGATACCTTATTAAGGTCCCTGTAATATTTCTGTGTAGATTTGGTCTTATTTATGATATCATTATTGTTTCTGAGACAGTGGATGGCTGAAAGTATGTGGGGAAATTGTTGTTTTCTGGTTATCTCAGTTCATATGAAGATAGAAGCACAATCTGAACTAGTGTTACAGCCATCATGAAGTTTGTTGTGTGCTTATATGTTGTCTCTTGGTGTTCTTGGAGGAGGCAGTTGTGTGGTACCCTAGTCAGTGTTATGATGAAACTATTTCTTGAAGAAGTTCTGAGTCATCATATTAATTCTGCTACTTTAGAAATTATTGCTACAGAGTACACGGAAGAGAATGCCTCCGAATGGCAGCCTTACAGCAATACAGTTCTGGTATGGTGGATGCATATCAGGCAAACTCCAAAGGGAAAAAAAAGAACAAAATTAAAAATAAAATTTATAAAAGACAAAAACCCTGTGGCATCGTAAAGACTAACTGTTCTATTTTAATGTGAGCTTTCATGGATCAAGTCCACTTCTTCAGGCATATGGCTCCACTCTACTTGGATAAACTCAGTACCTTCCATAGTTGTAGTTTTGGAAGAGCCACGGATGGATAGAATTTGGACCTTTTGAAAGGGATAGAGAGAGAGCTGTGTTGTAAAGTGGATTAAGTGTAAAGTAGATTTAGGTAAAACACATGGAATTTTGATTATGGGATTGTTGGGTGCCCTAAGGTGACTAAGAGAGTTTTATAAGAAGTATAGTCCATGTATTTTGCTCGCTTCAAGAGCACCTTCCTAAGGAGTCACATTCTTTGCTTCATGATAAACCATAATGAAATTTTAAGATCATTATCTGGATATGGGCAGATGAAGCTGAAGAAGGAACAGGAAGGTGTTTGAGTTCTACTGGTTTCTTGGGAAAGAAGGGGTTAACAACTGCAGTCCTTGTTAGAAATGACCAAGTGAACCTCTGCTGTTTTTACAGCATGATTGGAAATTATTATAGAGAGGGTTGTCGGCCTTTTCCTTCAACAATGAGCATAATCAGTTCATGTGGAAGAAGTGGACTCCTGCTGTGTTTGCGCATAAGATATGTTATGTGAGAATCAGATGTGCAGTCTTCCATAGTGTAGCTTTGAGAATCCTAAGTATAACCTCCATAGTGTTGTGTTGTTTAACTATGTCATGTGAAGGCTACAATGTATGTAGGAAGGCCTGTGCCCTCTGAACCAGTAGTTGTTTGAGGTCAAAAGGTAATGCAGGAGTGATGTGGTCACGGCACTATATTATACAGAAATGACCTGACCGTGTGATTGTAATGCCTTCACAGCAGTGGAGAATTATCTGACCATCTGATCAGGTATTTTTTTAATGTTTATCATAGGTGAACAGTTATTTTAAAATGTGAATTTTAAAATGGGCCTTTTCAGAGTTCGAAGGAGAGCTTCCCAATTTGTTGGTATATTAATTGTCTTTATACTCACACACCTGTAACTATACAGTGGTGCCCCGCATAATGGGCGCCCCGTTTAACAACGAATCCACATAGCAATTAAGTTTTTGCGATCACAAAAGCGATTGGATTGCGATGTTTTAAATGGTAAAACATCGCTTTGCCATGATCAGTAAGCTGTTTCGCTTACCGATTTTCGCATAGTGATGTTTTTAGAACAGCTGATCGGCAGTTCCAAAATGGCCGCCGGGTAAAAAAAATGGCCGCCCGCTGTGTTTTCACGCCCATTCCTCGCTTACCGGTCAGCGAAAATGGCGGCCGTATGGAGGATTTTCGCATAACGGTGAGTTTTTAGCCCATAGGAACGCATTAAACATGTTTTAATGCATTCCTATGGGCTTTTTTGTTCCGTATAGCGATGAATCCACATAGCAACGATTTTTCCGGAACGGATTATCGTCGCTATGCGGGGCACCACTGTACTATTTTTTACATCCCATTCATATATTAGAAATGCTACAAAAATGTTAAGTGTTATTTATTAGCAGGATTCATAATTCATATCTCATAGTATTTAGATCTATAAGAATTAAGTAGTGTACAATATCTCATGTAGTCTCATGTATTCTACCTCAAAATCTGAATGTAGATCCATATTGTAACTGAACAGAGTAGAATCAAAGAATCATAGAAAAGGGAAGTTGAAAGGGGCCTACAAGACCATGCAGGAATAAAATCAAAGTACCGTATTTTTTGCACCATAAGACGCACTTTTCTCCCACAAAACAGGGGGGTGGAAAGTCTGTGCATCTTATGGAGCGAAGAAAACAGATTATATTTTCCTGTTTTCTTCTCCTAAAAAAATGGAGCGTCTTATGGAAAGATGCGTCTTATGGAGCGAAAAATACGGTATATCTGCCAGGTGATTATCCAAGTTTTTCTTGAATGCCTCCAGTGCTGCCACACTCACCAACTCCCAAGGTAACTGGTTCCACTGTCATACTGTTCTAACAGTTAGGACTTTTTTTCCTGAGATTCAACCAAAATCTGGCTTCTTTTAACTTGAGCCCATTGTTGCGTGTCCTTCTTTCCAGGATGACTGAGAACAGATCCTGTCCCTCCTCTGTATGGCAGCCTTTCAAATATTTGAAAAGTGCTATCATATCACCCCTCAGCCTTCTTTTCTCAAGGGTAAACATGCCCATTTCTTTCAGCACAGAGTCCTGTCCTCTGAAGATGCTGGCCGCAGAGACTGGCAAAACATTAAGAAGAACAACCTTCAGAACACGGCCAAAGAGCCCGAAAAACCCACAACAACCATTCTTTCAGCTTTTCCTCATAAGGCTTGGTTTCCAGCCTTCTAGCCCCCTGATCATCCTTGTCACCCTCCTCTGAACTTGTTCCAATTTCTTAGCATCCTTCTTGAAGTATTGTGTCCAGAACTGGACACAATACTCAATGTGAGGCCTAACCAGTGCCTGTAGAGGGGGATTAGCACTTTGAGGGATTTGGAAACTATACTTCTATTAATCCACCCTAAAATACAAATGCTTTTTGTAACCACATCACATTGTTGGCTCATATTTAGCTTGTGATCTACGAGAATTCCAAGATCTTTCTCACTCATCATTTTGCTGAGCCAGGTATCCCCCATCTTGTAACTGTGCAATTGGTTTCTTTTCCGAGGTGCAGTAATTTGCACTTATCCCTGTTGAATTTCTTTCTGTTTTTTTCTGCTCAGTGCTCCATCCTATCAAGGTCATTTTGAATGTTGTTTCTGTCTTCTAATGTATTAGCTATTCCACCCAATTTTGTACCATCTCTAAATTGGACAAGCATTCCCTGCACTCCCTCATCCAAGTCATTAATAAAAAATATTGAAGAGCACCATGCCCAGGACTGAATCTTGGGGTACCCCACTTGTGACCTCCTCCCAGAAAGAAGGAGTCATTAATCATCACCCACTGGCATGCTTTCTTAAACATACATAATATTGAAGCTTTAGTTCAGCAGATAATAAAATTTAAAAAAATTGCCACCTTCTGGGACTCTTCTGGAGCTTCCCGAGCCTCAAAAGAGTCCCAGAAGGTGGTGATTTCGCCCCCTCTGACCCTCCGGGGGGTGCAGGATGAGTCTCTAAAGGGTCCTGGATTACACCCTAGGACCCTTTAGAGACTCACCCTGCCCCCCCCAGGGGTCAGACGGGGCGAATAACCACCTTCTGCGACTCTTCTGAAGCTTCCCAAGCCTCAAAAGACTCCCAGAAGGTGGCGATTTCGCCCACGCTGGCCCTGTGGGGGTGGGGTGGGGGGAGCGTCGCAAGGGTCCTGGAAGGCTCACTTGGACACTTGCGACGCTCCCCCCCCATGGGGCCAGTGGGGGCGAAATCACGGCCTTCGCTCCATAAGACGCACAGACTTCCCCCCCTCACTTTTTTGGGGGGGGGGTAAAAGTGCATCTTATGGAGCAAAAAATACGGTAGCTGTTTGAAATCTCACATGTTACACTTCAGTAAAATCTCTGAGGCAGTATGTACTATAATAATATGTGTTTAAATGAAAATGAATAAATACATTATAAAATAAGAGAACAAAACCAGCATTTAAAACAAACCCATAATAGCAATTAAAACAAACCACTTTATCAAGGAAATAAAAAAAGGCTCTGAGAGTCACTGAAATGACATCAATGTTGGCACCAAGTGGAACTCTCTAGGAGTGAAATTCCACATGTGGGTTGCCCCTCTCTCTGTACGGGAAGGCAGATGCAGAAAGAGGGTCTCAGTTTATGCTGGTGGAATTTGGACAGGGGTATGTGGTAAAATGCAGTCATCATTGAGCTTTAACTGGTGGATTGGAATCCCAGACTGTTAAGACCAGGGCTGGCACTGCCATGCAGCGGAATGAGGCCAGCAACTATAGTCCACGCTGGCCTGATAGATGAAGACAGCAGCTGATATCTTAATGGCGCCACAGACCCTTTTAAAGTGCTGAGCATAGGGATTGTGTATGTGTGTGGCTCCGGGCACCACAATGTCTTAGGCCATCACTGATTGTGCTTTGACCTAAATGGGGTTCACATAGGACCGCCACGATTTTTTAATTTGACTCTTTTATAAAAGATAAGGAGAGAAAGAAAGAGAGAGTGGCGGGGAGCATGTGGAGAAGAGGAATACAAAGAGAAGTGGAATTAAAAGAGATATGTGGTACAAAGAATTAAGTAATGGGCAGACTAAGATTAGCTGTGAATCTCAAAAATGAAAGAGTCAAAGACTACTGTGCCGGATGCCATAAATCAGGCTTCTCCAAGCTGGTGCACTCTAGATGTGCTGCCATACAATTCCTTTATTTCCCCAGACAGCATAGCTATTGGTCTCACTGAAAAGAAATGATGAAAAAGTACAGTCTGGTACCTTTTAAAGGTACTTGTTTTGGGAAAGCTGCCAAATAACCGGGAGTGAAGTTAGCAAGAATAGCATTCCATTCTGCGTCTTACTGACAGAGTAAGGCTCATTAGAAGAAATGGATATCATCATTGCCTCGCCGTGAATCCAGGGTGACTGTATATTAAATCAAAGCACTGTGTCCAAATATGCTCTGCCTTGCTAGACAGCTAAAGATGAAAGCTGGAGAAATGAAATCCAAAATAGAAACTTAATTTCTCATTTTTTTCTGGTTTGAAAGCATTCACCCATTTCCAGGGCTTTCGAACGGTATGACAGATTCCCTACACTAAACATTTGAACGAAGGCTCATCACGTAGGTTATGTTGTAGTGTGTTGAGAAGGGTAAGTTGGTATCAAAATTATTCAGGAGAGCATTGTTTTAGCTTGTTATCAAAATGAAGAATAGCTGCAGGTTCCACCATTTGAGCCTAGAGTCCTTACTAGGGAAAGAATCCTGTTGAACCCAGTTAGATTGACTTCCAGGCTGTTAGACTGGAACTGCTGGGTATCTCAATGCCCTAAGTATCTGGTTGTGGAGCCAGAGGTTGGGAGTTCGATTTCCTCCCATTTGTGCCTCCTTGGCAGGGGCTGGACTCAGTGATCCAGCCCTGCAATTCCAAAATGATTACCCAGTTCACCTGAAGAATAGCAAAGTACTAAAACAACTGCAACTGCAACTTTGTGAAAATGTTAGTCATAAACCCCTGTATTAGACTTAATTATATTTCAAGTCTATCTGTTCACGCATCCTCACTCGCTATAGCTCATGAAGGTGGTATAATTAAGCAAAGATATTTATTTATTTATTTATTTATTTATTTATTTATTTATTTATTTATTTATTTATTTATTTATTTATTTATTTATTTATTTATTTATTTAAAATGTTTGTACCCTGCTTTTCTCATTGAAAAGGAACCAAGGCAGCTTACAACAATGAAATACAATATTTTTAAAGTTTAAAACAATGAGTATACAAAGATTTCTGATTCTTTTCAGAAGTGCATGTATGTGTGCATGCGCAAGCATACACACACACACGTTTTATTTATTTTAATACGTCTGTATCTCTTCGTCCTACCCTAAAAAGAGGCTATGATGCTTTAGGTATATCACGAGAAGGCAAGACTCACTGGAAAAGAGAGTAGTGCTGGAAAAAGTTGAAGGCAAAAGGAAAAGAAGGCATAACATGAGGTAGATTGAATTAGTAAAGAAACTTCTGGCCCTCAGTGCGCAAGTCTTGAGCAGGGCCGTAAGCTTTTGGAAGCCGCTAATTCATAGGGTCACCATAAGCAGGAGGTGATCTGACAGCACATAGTGCTCCCCCCTGTGTGTGTGTGTGTCTGTGTGCGCGTGCATGTTTTACACACCCACACACCCCTTTCCTCTAAGGCAGGGGACCCCAACTCCCAGTCCGTGGACCAGTCCCAGTCTGTGGCCTTACCAGGACTGGGCCCTGGAGACAAATCTCCTCGCCCCTGCACATGCACAGATGCATGCCCACCTCTCCTATCCACACATGGCCCCTCCCACACACCCATGGCCCTTCTCATGGCCCCTCCCATGATGCCTTCCACACATGCACAGACCCTCCCCGACATGGCCCCTCCCCCATACGCATGGACTCACACGCAGCCCTTCCCACACATGCACGGACCCACTCCCCGCCCACACACTAAACCAGTCCGTGGAGTCAAAAAGGTTGGGGACCACTGCTCTAATGAACTCAAAGCAGCCTCCGTCACTCACTCCTACTCGTCCCCAATGTGAGCTTCATGAGTCTTGTGAGATTGGTTGAGAAATAGTGACCTATGATAAGATTCATCATTAAATGAATGATGGGTCTCTTTAGTCCTACTCTGGAGCTTCTGCACCACATTTTTGAGACCTTACCAAGTTTCTCACAAACCAAAGTCTATACTTGCAAAATTATGCTCGATTTATGGGGGATTTATTTCTTCAAAAGGGGGGGGAGAGAATGCAATCAAATTATTTGTCCAGCTATCAAGCACGTCTCCCAACACATAAGAAATTTCCTAGGACTATGAAAACAGTAGGACCTTGCGTGGAAGTACAGTATTCAGACAGGGTATGTTCCCCAGGAGTGAGTAGGAGAGAAAGAGCTGCAAGAGAAAGAGAGGAAATGGTAATGAACAGGTGCTGTAAAAGCAATGAAGTGTTAAGATGCTTTAAAATTTAATCTTTGACTAAATGCCACTATTAACATCCTACTTTTTTTAAAAAAAAAATCTTTATTTTTCTTTTGTATTGAGAATCCTCATCCAGATATGTCACAGATTACATTAGTTAAGGAACCCCTCGTGGTTGTGGTTCAAGGAGGATGTCTGTATCTGTTGCTCATCCTGTTGTTTCCAGGTTGAAGAGAAGAGCAACTAAACCAATGACTGGGCTGGGGCACCTCTCTTATGAGGTGTACAGTGTTTGGGGCTCTTTAGTCTAGAGAGAAAAGGCGCCTGAGGAGGGACATGACTGAGATGTATAAAATTATGCAGGGGGTGGATAAAGTGGATAGAGGAAAGCTCATAAGGTCATATGCTAATACCTGTGCACTAGAGGATTGTGGGAGGAACACCTAGCCCCTGATAGGGGTCCCGCAGAGCACCCCAAAACACGGAGGAGCTCTCTTGGCCTCTGGCAGGACTGGGGCTGTGCAGCCCTGTACTGAGTGGGAGGTGCAGCCAGGGAGTCACCATAATGTGGGGGTCAGGGGACAGAAGGGGGTAGGAGATGCAAGGGCCATTCCAACTCATACCTTGTAAGGGAAATACCATGGTCATGAAAGTGGTTTTCCCAGGGTGAGGCTCATCCATTGCACTTCACATGTGCTGATTCCTATGATGTCCCTAAATGTGGGGAACTCAACTGCATAATTTGTGTTAATGAGGGATTGCAGTTGTGATTTCCCTAGTGTTTTTACAGTCTCTTTACCCTTTGGTTCCTGGTTGTTTTCACCATCCTCTGCCATTTAAATTTGCAGCCATAGCCCCATTGGCGATGCTTTGCAAGATGAATCCCCCCCCATTGGAACACATTAATTACATAAGATCTACTTTTTTATCCCAAAAAAGTGGGGGAGAAAGTGTAGGCTGCTAGCTTTCCAGGGTCTGCCTCCTGGAAAGCCAGCAGCCTATACTTTCTCCCCCACTTTTTTGGGATAAAAAGTAGGTCTTATGTAATTAATGTGTTCCAATGGGGGGGGGAACCATCTTGCGAAACAGGGTCCGCAAACATCATCCAGCGAAAATCGCCCATCGGAACAATTGTTTTGTGAATCGCAACATCGCTCAAAAAAGTCATCGTCTAGCGAATTCATTATTTTGCGAAGTAATCGTCTAGCAAGGCACCACTGTACCTATCTATCCAATGTTTTGGCCATAATTTGTAAAAGCCAAATAAAAGTAACAAAATAGTTAAGTTCTGACAAAAAAGACAGATAAAACACCAGTATTAGTAAAGAATTTTTAAATTTGTGGAGTGGTGAATAGTGCAGTTCCATTGCCCTCCAGATCAAACATTTACTGAAATAGCAACATGGATACCAAGTGCTAAAAAAGAAGGAGAATGAAGGTCAAAAGAGCCTGCTAGGGTAAAGATTTCCATAATTTGGGCATCACCCCTGCAACTATGGTGGCAGTCATCTCAGAAAATATCTTTCTTGGGTCTGTTCTGTAAAAATGTCTTTAGAATATATCAGGCTTTCAATAAACTGAGTATCATGAAATTAATGAGCATTTCTAACAGTCTCCATCCATGTCGTGTTTCATGTTATATATGAAACTCAATCTTTTTCTGATTTTAATTTTCTCAAGGTCCTCTGTAATTTGAAGAAATATGTGGTGATGTGACTGGAAGCTAGAAACTTTTTTTAACTATCTTTTTTTGTGGGCCACAATGCCCGGAATCAACTGAAAGGAGAAACTCACCTGGTATTAAATATGCAGCACTTTGAATTCATTTTGTCCTTAGAGGAAAAGAAGATTTTTTTAGTCTAAAGCCATTGTGTATTCCACTCAAAGAAATATATGGACAGATCCAGTGGCTCTATTTCAACACTGCCCAGAAATAAAAAGGTACGGCACATTTTTCTCTTTTTCGTCTCAGCTGTTTGGTTATGTTTCATTTTTGGGAAATGTGAGCCACTTCCCCATTTTCACATCTGCATAGTTCCACTTGTTGTTGCTATGCGCCATCAAGCTGGAACCAGCTTATACGTAGCTACCTTAAGAGGGCCTTCAGGTAGGTGAGGGATTTAAGGTGTGGTTTTACTAGCTAGAGGGACGTGGTGGTGCTGTGGGTTAAACCGCAGAAGCCTCTGTGCTGTAAGGTCTGTAGATCTCCAGCTGTAAGATCGAATCCACGTGACGGAGTGAGCACCCATCGCTTGTCCCAGCTCTTGCCAACCTAGCAGTTCAAAAGCATGCAAATGCGAGTAGATAAATAGGGACCACCTCGGTGGGAAGGTAACAGCGTTCTGTGTCTAAGTCGCACTGGCCATGTGACCACGGAAGATTGTCTTCGGAGAAACGCTGGCTCTATGGTTTGAAAACGGGGATGAACACCACCCCCTAGAGTCGAACACGACTGGGCAAAAATTGTCAAGGGGAACCTTTACCTTTACCAGCTCCATGCCCCCAGTGAGTTTCCATGACTGAGCAAGGATTTGAACTCTGGTCTCCAGAGCCCTAGTTCACTACCCTATCCGCTGCACCATACTGGATACTGCAGGTCCACTTGGCCACCTATATTTCATGAATCCCCTTCTGAGGCATTTCAGAGGACTCTATATCTTTGGTCCATTTCAGTCTTGCATCTGGGCCAAAGTCTGATATATCACTCCTGCTGCTTCTTAGATCTCCCCTCCTCCTCCTCTTCCTCTTTTTGGTCCACTGGCTCCCCCCTTCCTTTCCTTTCTTTCCCTTACCCTCAATACAGATTCAGACCATTTACCTTTCTTATTGTACTCTTCCTGAGCAGTAGAAGCCCTTGCACCACCGTGCCTCAGAAACGGGTTGGACTGTAGTGACCACCTGTAGCCCGTTCAGAACAGAAGTCCAGTTATGGGTAGAATAGTACCTCGTAAAGTTATGATCTGTTATGGTTTGCAGCCTTTCCAGTTAGCATGACACACCCTTAGAGATTTCTGAATCTTCTTAATTTTCCTGCACCCTGGGTAGGATGCTGCCTCACACGTCCGTGGCTGCTCCACAGATAATCTGCTGTACTTCTGAAACAGAGGCTTGACCTTGACCTGTTGACTTAGTAGTCCCCAGGCATTTCCTACCTCTCCCCCCTTTCTTAAGTGATTCTGTGCTTTGTAGGAATTAAAGTCTGAGGTACAATAATTGCCTGAAGGGAGAAAAGCCTGTCCTATAGTTTCACCTTTCCATGAGACAGGCTTTATTTTGGGTTTAGAGGAGTTAGTGACGGATGCATTAACATGGACTGCTTTCCTCACTTCTTTGCCTTCTTTTTCTTTTGCAGGTCATTCTTATGCAATAGGCTAAACGTAATTTAAATGTGCAGGATGAAAAAATGGCACAGGCACTGCTGGTACCACCAGGACCTGACAGCTTCCGCTATTTTACGAGAGAATCTCTTTCAGCTATTGAAAAACGTTGTGCAGAGGAGAAAGCTAAAAAGCCCAAACAAGATCATCCAGATGTCGATGATGAAAATGGGCCAAAGCCAAATAGTGACCTGGAAGCTGGAAAAACACTCCCATTTATATATGGAGACATTCCTCCAGGGATGGTGTCCGAACCATTGGAGGACCTTGACCCATACTATAGCAATAAAAAAGTGAGTTTGTAATAAGGCTACTTGGAATTTACCTTTTTCTGACAGTCTTTGTATATTTCTCTCATTACATTAATTTCTGATGTCTTCTCAGTATATACTGCCTTGGCCAAACTGTTCTCTGCTTATAGTTGGAAACGCTTTGAATGAAACCATTTGGAATTTTGCAAAGTCATTTCAGTGTCAGCTGCATTGTTTTTACTGACAACATCCATGAGCTTCCTTTTACTTGTTTGTGCATGGGTGGAAAATCTGGGCATCTGGTGAAGCCCTTCCCTTGCTAGATGCCCAGAGTTGGGGTACTGGCAAGAAGGAGAAGGTGCCCACACATTGACTCACTTCAGGTTTATCCCTCACAAGTAGATTGGAAACTGTGGCAAGAAAGAGTGACTGCAGCAGCTGGTAAAGCATGGCAGTGAAGAGTCGGGAGTCCCACTAAGGGAAGAGGGGCCCACTGAGTGAGTGGCCTCAAAAATCTGGACTGGGTTCTGTATTCATAGCTGCCCATCTAACGTGGGAGGCAAATTTGTCATGGTGGCATCTCTAGCAGCAGTGGCCTTAGTAGAGTGCCTTTATTATTAGAGTGAAGTTGCTTTTGACAGTGGACCAAGAGCTCCCATGGGCTGAGCTAGTCCGCCCCTGAAGACTGCCGATTGCTATTCGATGAGTTGGTTTCTTCTTGCCATTGGCAAGAAGACTGCCTGTATCCTGGAGAGGTGCAGAGTAGGCATAAAAATTGAGGGAAAGAGAGATAATTTTGGCAGTGATTGGGAAAGCAGTAGAACAAATGGAGGGGGAAAAACAGATTTCCAACAGGCAGTGATCTGAAAGAACAGAGAGACCGAGAGAGAGAGAGAGAGAAGAAAATATGATAAAGAAAATGGGAAAAGAGATCAGGACCTTCAGAGATAAGGCTGAAATATATACTTTAATTTAGATAGATATAGATATAGACACCCACACACACATATAGGTTGCATGCGCCTAGTATTTCTGCACTGATTTCTACTGAGCACATTTCTACTGATGGGTTTCTATTTGTGTCTTCTTCCCTCCAATACTATAGTTATAAGACTGCAGCTGTCGCAAGGGAGCTGTCCAACAGAACAAACAGCAGCTTTAAGAGAAGACTGATGCATTTGTATAGCAGGGGGTTGAGTTGGCAGCCAGAGCTAGAGACCAAAAATATGGCTCTTGTCAAAGTAGGGGTAGTTCTAGCAAAGCCTAGGCTGTTTTAAATCTGGTCCTGCAGCTGTATCTCTTCTTGGTCCACTAGAGAGTCAGTCCTTGTACAATTGTGTTCAAGAGCATTTTCCTCCAAAATAATGCTAGCAAGAAAAAGACCTTGCATGGCGCTGCAAAGTAGACACACTTCTGTCTAAAGCTTCTTTTTACACGGACTTATCGGTAACATTGTCCCTGAGACCCTGGGGAGGTAGATAGTCCTGAGCTGGCCTGGAATCTAAATTGGAATGCAGTGAACACCGAGAGCTGGTTTGCAGGATTCAGAAACTCTTCTGGAAATCCTTAGGCTCTAGAAGTTGGTCAAACATGATGTTTGTGTTTATTGAATAATCATTTTGTTGTGTGTTTATTGAATGCTTGCTTCATCACTCTTTAGATCAGCCACTCTCAACCTTCTTTTGGCCATGGCCATAAATACAATATGAAAGAAATAAAGGTAGAATCAGGATTGTATAAGGCAAATAACAAATCTTCTAAGGTGGTGTGTGAAGAATTGCTTCCAGTTTGTGGCCTCCTTCAAATGTGCCAGGGTCCCCCCAGGGGGCCTTATGGCCCCTGATGAGAATGGCTGATGGATCCTCCTGTCCTTGCTCAGTTCACTTCAGAAAAATTTGTGAGATCCATGACCTAAATCTGAGTGCACTTATGTATGCATACATTTCAGTAGCCTTCTTGATTATCTTCAAATACTTCAAGCTAAGACACCGTTTATAATGGTTGGAATATAGTTGGTGATTTGCACTTCCAGAATTCAAATGGTGTAAAATTATTGTAACAAGTTGCTGCTAATTAATCATATGCTATTTGTGTTCTTGGGTGTGCACCTGATTGAATAACTGAATGCATGCCCAGGAACATAACCAGCACTTTATTAAATAGTGGCAATTTGCCATGGCAGCCTATGCAAGTTTAAATCCCTGGTTGGATTCTGTTCCATGTTGACAAAAAGAGTGGCTTCAAATGCTTCTTCTTCTTCTTCTTCTTCTTCTTCTTCTTCTTCTTCTTCTTCTTCTTCTTCTTCTTCTTCTTCTTCTTCTTCTTCTTCTTCTTCTTCTTCTTCTTCTTCTTCTTCTTCTTCTTCTTCTTGCTGCTGCTGTTGCTCCTCCTCCTCCTCCTCCTCCTCCTCCTTCATGTCTTCTTCTCCTTCTTCACAGAGTTACTACATAACTTGAGTAGACCATACTTGAATCCATTTCCTAAGGATATAACAATAGTGGTGAACAAGAGCTGACAAAAGACTGTATAAATATATATATATTTTTGTATATAAAAGTTTAACTTTTTTCCCCCTCCAATTTGTACATTCTTGTTTTCCAGACCTTCATAGTATTGAATAAAGGGAAGGCGATTTTCCGATTCAGTGCCACATCTGCCTTGTACCTGCTAACCCCGTTCAATCCCCTCAGAAAAATTGCCATTAAAATTTTGGTACACTCATATCCTTTTTCAAGTAGTTGTTTTTAAATGTATGAAATCCAAAGCATTCTTCCAATGTTATATTGCCACATCTCTGCATACAAACAGATACAGTGGTGCCTCGCTTAACGAGCGCACCACATAACGATGAAATCGCATAGCGATCTGTTTTTCGGATCGCTAGTGCGATCACTTAACGTTTTTAAAATAGGGCTAAATTCGCTTTGCGAAGACCGGTAAGCGTTTCGCTTACCGATCTTCGCAAAACGAAGCCCGACCATCAGCTGTTCGGCGGCCAGAATGGCCGCCGGAAGCCCGGAAATGGCCCAAAATGGCCGCGCGCAGCGTTTTCGCGCCCTCGTTAAGCGAGGCGAGGGCGCGAAAATGGCTGCCGGCCATTACAAAGCTTCGCTGAACGGTGAGTATTTGGCCCATTTGGAACGCATTAAACGATGTTTAATGCGTTCCAGTGGGTTTTTTTGATCCATTCAACGATGCTTCAGCATAGCGAAGGTTAATCCGGAACGGATTAACCTCGCTATGCGAGGCACCACTGTATTACCTTTTGATGGATTAAAACTTTTTAGAGTGTCAGTATCAATTCAGGATCATTCACTGAGTAAACTTGGTCGAAGGTCTTAGTGACAGAGTTCTTACTGAACTGCTTAGTATTGTAACCTTGTCATTTTGGAATAAGCATTACATACATACTTAGCCTGAGATGATTAAAAAATAGCACCTCTCCAATTAATAGCACCGTCCAATTCTTAGTTGGATTGTCACATCTTCAACACAGATAGAGGGCCAATTTTTTGTGCTCCAAATCCTCCAAGGGCTGTACAAACCACCAAAAAATGCCCTAAAGCTGGGGTCCCCAGCCCCTGGTCCGCCACCCTGTACAGGTGGGCCATGTGTGCATGTGGGGGAGTCATGCAGGGGGTCGGGAGATCTGGCCCTCCAACTGGTGCATGGTTTGGAAAAGGTTGGGGACCACTGCCCTAAAGCATAAAACAAAACAGGGTGTAGCCCAAAATCCACTTTAAATATTAAAACAGTGCAGGTAACAAATGTGGGATAGACAGATTTTTCTTTCCCAAAGTCCTCTGTGGCTCAATTGATGTCAGAAGACATGGCTCAGCCCCTAAACCTAACTTTCATATCCTGCCTTTGTTTTCTGTTTCTTTAATTATTGTTTTGTAGTGTACAGATATATATTTAAGGCATTCTGTTTTTTTAATAGATGCTACACTGCCTACGGAACTTTGATTAGTGAACAGTGAACACTCAAGAATGATTGAATGGCTGACTGCATGGAGCCACCAGTTTGCCTGCCCAAGCACCAGATAGATCTTTTCCCTGTAGGGAAGCAGTGGAGAAGTTAAGTGCTCTTAGGTAGCACTTTGAAGGGCTGTTGGAAATGCCAGCTGAAATCAGGAGCAGGGAGTCCTTGCTAATTGGGTTTATCAGGGATTTTCAGGCTGTATGCTTTTCTGGCCTGTTTGCTCCCACAGGCCACATCATCACAAAGCAAGCCAGAACTCCGGGCGTGGAGCTTGCACACCATCTGTAGTGGACAGAACAGTGGCCTAACTGTTAATGTGCCCTATTGTTCAGGAAACCTATGCTGACATAAATGAATCTTTTAAAAGTAGACGGGCTCCCGCCCCCCCAAGAGACTACCATGGGCACTCTTCTGGAATCTTCCATTCAGTTTATGTGAACTGCTGGATAACTCAGTGTTTTAGGTATTGGGCTGCAAAGCCAGAGTTAGGAGTTGGGAGTTCCAATTCCCCGCTGTACCTATTTGACAGGGGCTGGACTCAGTGACCGACAGGGTCCCTTCAGGCTCTGCAGTTCGAAGATGATGACGATGATTATAGAGTCACTGCCATTACTGAAAGTTGTTGTTTAAGTGGGTGCTGTCATTTGTTTTATAATATGACGTTTGATTTAATGGCCAAAATTCCTTGACTGCATTTTACATTATTCAGCATGCTTATTATGTGCACTATTTTGACAAACTGTGTATTTATGACCATGAGCAACCCTCCAGATTGGACAAAGAATGTAGAGTAAGTCAACACTTGATTGATAACCTATAATTGTTTTTGGTGTGAGGGAATTTTAGTTGTGAATTTTGACCGGATGCTTCGACGGCTGGTTTGTGTGTTTTCTGTCTCTTTCTTTCTACAAAGCTTTCATGTTAATAAGCGTTAATAAACTGCATGCTCCCTGTAGCAATCCTGATCAGCAGCCTGGCTGCAACACTTTGAACCAGCTGAAATTTCTGAACACTTTCCAAAGGCAGCCCCACATAGAGTGCATTACAGTAACCCCAGTGGGATATAACTAAGGCATGTGTCACCATGATGAAAACAGGCATCTCAAGCAATGGGCATTGCTGGTGCACCAGTTTTAAATGTGCCAAGTGCACCTCTGACCATTGCCAAAACCTAAGCATTGAGGCTCAGGTATGAGATCAGGAGTACACTGAAGCTGTGAATCTGAGTTTCGGAGGGGAGGCATAATCTCACCCACCATAGGCTGAATCACTGTTCTTTGGTCTGCCTTTCAGTTGAGGCTTCCAGGAGCACCTCTGTCTTGTCTGGATTAAGTCCCAGTCTGTCTGCCCTCATCGAGCCCATTACTGATGCTGGTTTAGAATAGGAACAACTTCCTTGGAGTTGGATAGAAAAGAGAGATGGAGTTGGGTGTCATCCATGTATTGGTGGCACTGAATTCCAAACAACCTCTCCCAGTGGTTTAATGCAGTGGTCCCCAACCTTGGGTCTCCAGATGTTCTTGAACTACAACTCCCAGAAGCCTTCACCACCACCTCTGCTGGCCAGGATTTCTGGGAGTTGAAGTCCAAGAACATCTGGAGGCCCAAGTTTGGGGACCACTGGTTTAATGTGTGGCTTTGGGAAAACTGTACAGTCCCAGGGACCCCAGAGGGTCTGAATTCCAGCGAGTCTAAAGCCCAACAGGCAGTGGTCTGGCAATGACAACAGAACTATAGGAAGCTCTTCCACATCCAGAGCACTCTCACTCTGCTTTGTACCGAAAACAAAGTCCAGAGTGTGTGAAGAGTTAAAGCCCTCGTTTCCAGTCTCCTTGCCCATTTACTTGTGGCACTTAGGCAATTACTGATTGCATGACTGGTGTTGTGTCCAGTTTGGCCCTCAAGCCTGCTAAGCTTCAAGAAGGTTGCTGTTTCACAATGCTTGTAGACTGTATCCAGGATATTAAATCCTGGAGGACTCAGTTTTCTCTCCCTTAAATATTGACTGAAGGAGTTCAATTGTTTCATTATTCAGATCTTCACAACAATTGTGGTCAGGAGGAGGTGGTTTGTTTATGCCATAAAGATTGACTTGATTGATTTCCTCTTCCCTGTTATACAGTACCCAGCTTGCTTGCATTTGGGTTCATTTGTACGAAACATGCCTTTATTTTGAGATACTCTTGATGTTCATATTAAGTGCATCACGATCAGTTGGAAAGGCTCATATAATATTATCTGAAGTATCCCTGCCTTCCAGAGAGAACGGGACCTGTTAGGAGTCCATCGGGTCGATTATGTCCTCTTCGCATTTGATCTTTATTCTATTTGAGAGGCCTTGTATTGACCCGACTGGCTTATCAGATTATTTTTTAATACCATGCTAATGATTGGATACAGCAGAGGTCACTTAATGCAGTAACATCTTTGAAGCTAAGTAGCTTTTGGCAAGACTGGAGACTGAACCCCCTTTTGCACCACTAGTAGTACTAGAGGATATGGGAACCCTAATGTGTGCTCTATGAACAAAAGAAAGAATGCCATCAATAATTTGTACGAAGCGTGATGAGTGTGACAGTGGCACACCGGCCATAAGAATAGTAGTGCATGTTACTTGTTCCCTTTCCTTATGGTTCTACATTAAATGTGTAAAGCAGCCAGTGCATCGGCTAATAAATACTGTAAGTAACGAGAAAGGCTAAGCAAAGGTCTTGTGGTAACGGAAGCGCAGTGGAACGGAGGCTCTTGTGACAAATGGGATCCTTTTCCCTTTAGATGAAAAGAAGTAGTGACTCAGTGGAAGATAGAGACACAGATTGAGAAGCAGAGAGGAAAAGGTGTGTTGACAGAAGACATGAAAGTAGGAGCTGGAGAGCAGACCACCATGAAGATGGTGGGATGAAGTAGAGCCCATCACTTGCAATGATGTTTCCCAAGATAGTCCATCATCCACCCCATCAGTCTGCATTTGTTGCTTGCTTTGTCATCCCTGACTGCTGCAAGAACAGTGGCCCCTCTTAGATTTTTCGTGCTTTTTTTTCAAAAAATTGTGGGGCTCCCCTCAGGCCCACCAATACCTCCTCTTGAATGTGGATGGTGTTATTTTGACTACACAAAGGCCGAAACGCAAAGAGTTTGATGTTGATATATTGTCTGGATTTCAAGAAGGTTGACTTTTTGATGTGTGAAAGAGATCTTGTATTTTTTTTATTACAGTATGTATGGCTCCTTCACATGTATCGTTTTCATGATAGGAGGTTAATTTATTGTAGGAAGCAGGGGTCTGTGAAGAAGAGGCTTACTTACTTGACTGCCATTGTACTTGAGAGTCTGATTTCTCGTGATCTTCTTGTTTTTAGTAGCAGCTACATGATAAAGTACATGATGTAGCACAACTCTGGCTGCTATCTAGCATTTTCAGTGGATAATATACAATTCATATCTGATCACTGTAAGGCCCATATAGGTAGGATATTTGGTGATCAATCGGATTCACAACTAAAAAGTGTAAAACCTTTTTTTTTGAAAAAGAAAACCCAAATTGGATCTGACTAGGGCTTTTGGTGATGTGTTATATTTTTTGTTTTATTTTGCTCAGAGAAAATCAGTTGTAACTTGACATGCTTTCTTGCAGCCACCCCATTGTAGAAGAACACATGACATAAAACAGAAAGGCGAAATCCTGTCGGTGTTTATAGAGGGACTGTGTAACTTACTATGGCTAATCAACAGGGTGCATGACTTCCCTCAGTGCATGACCTCCCTGATCCAGTAGCATTCCAGCCAAAGTGTTTTATAGAAGCAAATCTTCCAGTGAAAATATTTGGCAATGTCATCAGTCATGTGAGGCTTACTTGAACTGAATCTCACTGTACAGGATAGAGTGGTACTGACCCTCTAAGAAGTAGGTGTGTTTAATTTTTTATTTGCACTTTTTTAGGTACACGTTCACTGGAATTTATACCTTTGAATCCCTTATAAAAATTCTTGCAAGGGGCTTTTGTTTAGAAGGTTTCACTTTTCTTCGAGACCCATGGAATTGGCTCGATTTCAGCGTTATTTTGATGGCGTAAGTATTTTTTTAAAATTTGGGGAGGGAAACCTTATAAGGGCATGAAATTAGTGTCAGTGTCTATCACACAAGGAAGCATATACTCATAAAATAAGAAAAAAAAATCTGCCAGCAGGTAAAATCTTGATTAACATACTTCTAGTTTATCGTACATTACAATGTGAAAATATATGGGTTACTTTATATACTTGCTTGCTTATATTTTAGAGATACTAATTCCATGTCCTGCATTCTTTGTGTGTACTTGAATGGAAACTATTCTTTGACTTCATGCTGTTCTATTAAATTATTCTAGCTCAGCTTCCCAAATACAAAACTTAAATTTCAGTTCAATGAAACAACGACCGATGATGATTAGTAAATTTAAATCTAGGTTGGATATAATGTTTTAATTTTAAATGGTGAAATCAGCAGCGTGGTCTTTGTGAAAGACCCCAAGAAAGTGGCTTAAGTTCTGCCTCAATTCTGAGTAACTGTGATTTAATTCTACAGGTATGTAACAGAATTTGTAAACCTAGGCAATGTTTCAGCTCTTCGAACTTTCAGAGTATTGAGAGCTTTGAAAACTATTTCTGTAATCCCAGGTAAGAAGTGGCGCGGTCTGGCAAAGTGGCCGGCCCCTTGTACCTCCCGACTGTTTCTTGTGTGCTGTCATTGTGTTTGTGTGTGAACTCCCCTATTACAGATATGTGACAGAGTTTGTGGACCTGGGCAATGTCTCAGCGTTGAGAACATTCAGAGTTCTCCGGGCATTGAAAACAATATCAGTCATTCCAGGTGAGAGCAAGGTTAAACACGGAGGCTGACTTCTTACTTCTAATGAAGTAAAGTTTGCTTATATCCAGCATGAATCTTATTAATCATGGCTTATGTTACCAAAAGGCAGGAATCAGAAGATCCTTTGTCTTTTCAGTGTAACATTTCTTTTAATTTGCAAAATCAGCCTTTGCGTTTAACAGATGATTGCATGAGACATCTACAGAATGCACAGCCTATGCATTATATTTTATTTCGGGGGATTACTTTCCTTTGTTGCTCTACATTTAATGATGAGAAGCAGTTTTTGTTCTTCCATGCCAAAAGCTTTAATTCTATGATTTTTGTAATGCCATGTTGTTTTTAGCACTCACTGTTTCAGGCTGCACTGTTGAGCACAGTTCTTTGGGAGTAAGCTCCATTGAATACAGTGCAATTTACTTCCAAGTAAACATGCAAAAGATTATTCTGCATGGTTCAGTTTGAACTGTGTTTTAATTTGTTTTAATTGTTTAAAAAAGACAAAGACAGGCATGGTTTGGGAGCATATTAATGGACGTAAAAATGAAAATGCCTGAGTTCTTATTATCTCCCTTCTTGTCTTAGGGTATGATTTTTTAAAAAAGGATTGTAAGTGGTGAAAATGTCATTTTTAAAGGAAGAAAAAGTAGTACGCACAGGGTACTTTTTAAGCAAATGCTTTGTTACATCCAAGCAATCCATGAGTTATAAAATGTCTTATTTTGCAATAAATGGTTTCATGAACAGACAATTTTTGCTCTTCATACATTTTCACAAGTGCTGGAACTGTTTATGAAGCTTTACTTTTTCATAAACAAGATGTTGTTTGCTGTTTCTGCATGGCTTATAAATATGAGATAAATATGTTACATCTCAATATAACTTTTCAATCCTTTTCTGCTTGCAGGTCTGAAGACCATAGTGGGAGCCCTCATTCAGTCTGTAAAGAAGCTCTCGGATGTCATGATCCTGACTGTTTTTTGCCTGAGTGTGTTTGCACTAATAGGACTCCAACTTTTCATGGGGAACCTGAGGCATAAGTGCCTGATTTGGCCACCAGCCAATTTTACCTTTGAAATAAACATAACTTCCTATTTCGGCAGCACAGTGGGAGAAAACGAAACCTTCATTAACAATACAGGGAGCACCTTTAACTGGGATGAATACATCGAGGATCCACGTAAGATACATCGGTCTAAACTTGTATAAATAATCATGTGTATTGTGGTTTGTTCCAATCTGATGCCCATCTGCAGATGAAAGGCCATGTAACAACACCATCCTAATTGGGGCTGTTGGGTTACTCAAATCTAAACCCCTCCAGTCCTACAGTTGTTGGAAATTAATTAGGTTTCCTTTCACCCTGGCCCACCTTATGCTGGCATAGTGATTGTCTTGTGGGCTGGAGGGGGTTTGGATCTGGTTTAATTTGGCTCTTCCTTTGCCCTGCCCCTCCCCTTCTCCTTTTTTTGGCTTTCTTACTGCAGATCTAAACCATGAGTTCAGTAACGCTGTCAGATCTTTCTGCTGGCAGATTTCTGAGATCAGCATGCAGAATTCTGCTGACTCAAGGGCAATTTCTGCCTATAGAAAGGATTTCCCTCTGTTCATAGTGCACCTCTCCCCCAGCTAGCACATCTGAGTTAGCATCACACAATAGTCCAGCTGAAACTTCTATTTATGCAACAAGGAGAGAGGAGATTTTGTGTGGGGGCATTTTTTTTCTTTCCTGCAAGATCTGATGGATTGGGAAAACTGGTCAGAGTAATGTAGGAGGTGATGCATGTGTTCCAGGGAGCGCAGGACATCCCCCTAACATTCTTCTTCCTTGTTCCTCTGTCAGAAGCAAAAGGACAAGAAATGAACGCAACCATATGCAATTAACCAAAAAGTTAGCATCTGTAGTGCGCTCAAGCCTTGTGATGTGGTGACACTGTGGGTTAAACCGCAGGAGCCTCTGTTCTGTAAGGTCTGTAGATCTTCAGCTGTAAGATCGAATCCACGTGACGGAGTGTGCTCCCGTTGCTTTGTGCCAGCTCCCGCCAACCTAGCAGTTCGAAAGCATGCAAATGCGAATAGGGACCACCTTGGTGGGAAGGTAACAGCGTTCCGTGTCTAAGTCGCACTGGCCATGTGACCACGGAAGATTGTCTTCGGACAAAACGCTGGCTCTATGGCTTGGAAACGGGGATGAGCACTGCCCCCTAGAGTCGAACACGACTGGGCAGAAATGGTCAAGGGGAACCTTTACCTTTTACCAAGCCTTGTGATGTTGGGTACAACCAAGGTTTGAAAGAGAATGTGATTTTTAAAAAATGTTAAGATTTAGTTGTGTTAAATAAAATATTTAGTGAAAAAAAACCCAAACAAATTAAATGTGGGATGCAGTTCTTAGTGAAGTAATTGATTATAGTTTATTACTGTGAATGTCTATGGAGTCTCACTGAAATCATTGAAGCTTACTCCAAGGTAGGTGGGCAAAGGATTGCAGCCGTAGCATACCTGGTTAAATGTCTTTTAATTCCCTTCAGTTAATCAGGCAGACAATTTCTTTTTTAAAATGTGAACTGTTTCTTAAATTCAAGTTTTTATAAAAACCATAGAAAACAAATGCACTCTAAGGTGGTGACTACTTTCATCTGGATACTACATCTAAAAACTACAACCGCCACCCTTTTTTTAGAAGTGTTGCTTCTATTCATAGCTAACGAACACTTGTGATGAATTAATTAATGGTGCAGTGCTCTACATGTCTGCTCAAAAGTAACTCCCCATTTTGTTTCAGTTACTTCCAGAAAACTGGGCATAGGATTGCCATCTAAGACATCTTTAATTGTGTGACAATGCTAATTAATATGCTACCCTCAATTAATAAAGAACCTCTGGTCATTGAGGGAGTCAGACAAATTCATTTGTAGCTATGCACTTTTAAAGAACAAAACAAAACTTCTAATATCTATGTGATTTTTGGAAATGTAATCCTTCACCCTTGTTGATAGGTCTGTGTTTAGTATCAGAAACTATAGAAAAATAGTTACTTATTGTTTCCCCTCCCAGGTAATTTTTATGTTTTGGAAGGACAAAGAGATGCCCTTCTTTGTGGTAACAGCTCGGATGCTGGGTAAGAATTTTTTTAAATACTCTATTGCTTTACTCTGGTAAGACTGAATAGAATAAATAAAAATATACTATTTCAGTGCTGGAAATGCAAAAAAGAAAAAATGGACCTATATGCATATGTGGTGAACATGTGAAATAAGAAAGAAAGAATGGGCACTGGTTTTTAAGGAAATTAGAAAAATTATTGGATACAATATTCAGATATCACCAATTATTGCCCTCCTGAACATAATTAAGAATGACCAACTAAAAAAGATCAGAAAGTTGTTATAATGGTTACAGTAGCAAGACTAATATTTGCAAAGAATTGGAAAAGCCACAAATAAACTAATCTTGAAGATTGGTATTAAAAATGGGGAGCTTAGCAATTAATGATAAGTTAACATGTGAAATGAAAATAAGAAGAGGACTGGTAATGTCTTAATGATTTCAAAGATGTATGGAGTTTCGAGTATGTTTTTTCGAAGGGAAAAGGTTATATTCCAGCAAAAGAATCAATGGAGTTTTGGAGAGGTATGGGTGAAAAGGGGTATAAACCGATATTATTGGTCACCTAGTCCCAAGGTGAAGGTGGCACCGGTGGGGAAAGTTCAATGTGCATTGTGTGTAGTCACTATTGAATTCATATTTTAGTTTTAATTTTGTAAAAAGTAAAAACTTTAAAAAAATACTCTATAAATACTCTATAATTTTTTCTAAAAATGCAATTAAAATTAGAAAAGACTAAAGCTGTGATCCAGAACATCATAGGAACAAAGGAAGCTACTTTTTATATACAAATCGTACTCTTGGTCCAGTTAGCGCATTATGACCCACTTAGGAGTGGCCATAGTTCTTCAGGGTTTTGGACAGGAGTTTTTCCAACCCAGCCTGGAGATTCCTAATATTAATTGGGAGTTTCGTATCCAGGTACTATGACCCTAATATCCAGAGTGAGATGAGATCAGTATGTTCAAGATTATCCACCAAACACTCTATCTCAGCTTCATGCAGAAATCCCTCTGCATGAATTTATCATTACAGGACTACATAAACAATATGAGAGCGGACTCCATGTTCTCTAGAAGAACTAAAAGCACAAGGGCACTTTAAAGACAAAAAGGATTTATATAATATACATTTTTGTGGACCGCAGTTCACTTCAGCTATTGCATGGAGTGTTGTCTCAATTGGTGGATTAGCGTACAAACGCTGTAGTGGCTGAATCAGTGCATGGGCTAAAAGCAAATGGAAATATGAAAAGTGAGAGCAGTTACTCTAACGGTGGTACTTTAACAATGGTACTTTACCAAAGTAACCCCAAAATAAAAATTAAAAAACCGCATTTGTTAGAGCATAATTGGTTCTTATTTCGGAGAGGGTATTAAAAAATAATAAAAATAGGCCTAGAAGTATTTTGGTGAAATTTGAGTTAGAAGTGTTTAAACATATTTGTTTTTCAAAATTTTAAATGTTTCAAATTGAAATAAAAATGAACCTGTTAAAGAAATTGTCTGGTGATTCAGTGACCAAAAGTGATGTTTAGAATGACTACAAAAGTGGTGATGAACAACAAAAATGCTTTGTGTTTTAGAAATTCAAAATTAGATGCTGAAGAGTCAGGCCACACCTAAAATATTTAGGTTAAGCCTAAACCAGACTGTAGTGTCTTTTGAAACACATCAAGAACGATACTAAATGAAATAGTTTGGCAATAAGTACAAGAGTTTTTCCAACAGAAAACAGTGCAAAGACAGTGGCAGAGACAAATTAGGTCTTACTTTGTCATATCTCTCTGATATTTGAACCTGAAGGAATTGAAAGGCCATTGGTTGATTCTGGAGGTGACTTTCTACAGCATCATATTTGGGGGGAAAAAAGGATGGACCACTATTTAGTATTGTCTGATTCAACAATCTCTGTATTATTATAGGTATGCTGTTCTGTGTTTCATACTGTTTCACTTACAAAACAGGACTCTCCCACCCTCTCCTCTTGCTTCCTCCCCTCCAATCAATTGAGAGTTCAAAAACCCTTGAGGACAAAAATGTGTGACATGGGGAGATAGGCCCTGAGAAGAAATCAGAGGAGGTTGTGCACACACATGCTCTTTCTTACACAGAGATACACACACACGAAAATACATGCTTTCCACTTCTGGCAGGATCACTTTGGATGCAGTCTATCTAGAGTATTTTTTTTAGGCTACATGAATTGGGTATTTCTTAATTTCTTAATTCCTTATTGACAGTGAAAAACCCGTTAGAATGTATAGATAAAATTAAAACACACTTAGAAAAATTTGGAAAAATAACCGGATTAAACATAAACTGGCAAAAATCTGACTTAATGTTGTTTAATTATAGTAGAATAGAACAAGAAAAGTTTGCCGAAAAACACGCCTTTAAAATATGTAAAACAATTAAATACTTAGGAATAGATTTAGCGAAAAATATTTAAAAGATAAAGGATTATAATTATAACAAACTAAAGGAAGTAATTAATAAGAAACTACAAGAATATGATAAGTTCAAGTTATCTTGGTTTGGAAAGATTGCATTGGTAAAAATGAAAATTTTACCAAAAATTAATTTTCTATTCAGAATGTTACCAATGCAGTTAACAGAGGATGATTTGAAATATTGGCAAGGAATAGTTAACAAATATTGTAATGAAGGGAAGAAATCTAGTATTTCTTAATTTTGTTTCAGTTCCTCAATTAATTAACCAAAAAAAAAAAAAAAACAGTGCACACTTTGGCTGTTTAAAAAAAATGCTTGTACAAAGTTTTGTCAGGAATAAGTGATGGTCAGTGCCCAATCGAAAAGCTATTTACATATATTTACATATATTCTATTTTTGAACTAAAATAGGGCGAGCAGATTACTTGGAATTAAGAATACAGAACAGCAGACAGGAAGGGTTAAAAAAAGCCACCAATGCAATCCCGTTGTATAAGCATACTTCTACAAAATTTTAGTCTGTTTGTTCAAGAGTTTGTTAGAAATGAGTTTATCCTCTAACCCAGTGGTCCCCGACCTTTTTGCCTTCACAGACCGGTATAGCATGCGGGGAGAGGCGTCCGTTCAGGCATGGGAGGGGCCATGAGTGTGTGGGAGGGGGCGTGTGGGCGGGGGAGGGTGTACATGCATCTGCACATGGGGGGGGTCAGGAGATTTGTTTCCCGGTCCAGTCCTGGCAAGGCCACGGACCGGGGGTTGGGGACCCCTGCTCTAACAGATACTTGCTTTGTGTCTAATTATTGCATAGATATTCAGTCCCACAAGTAAGCCTGAATATCTTTTTATTATTTAAGGAATGTAGCTATAGTTGTCTGTTGCATTAAAAAAAGGATAATTCTCACCATAACAGATGTAATGCTATGAATTGACATACACTCCTCTATAAATCTTCCTGAAGATTCATGGTGGGTTGTCCTCTGCAGAGAGAAGTATACAGTGGGTGCTTCGCAAGACGGGCACTCCGTTTAACGACGAATCCGCATAACGGCAAGGTTTTTGCGATCGCAAAATGACGTTTTGAATGGGGGATTTCGCTGTGCGATGATCGGTTCCCTGTTTTGGGAACCGATTTTCGCTTCCCGACGATCAAAACAGCTGATTGTCAGGTTTTCAAAATGGCCGCCGGATGCTCAAAATGGCTCCCCGCTGTGTTTAGGAGCCATTTTTCGCTGCACAGGCACCCGAAAATGGCCGCCCCTATGGAGGATCTTCGCTGGACAGTGGGTTCTTAGCCAATTGGAACACATTAACCAGGTTTTAATGCGTTTCAATAGCTTTTTTATTTTCGCTTTATGACATTTTCGTTCTACAGCGAATTTGCTGGAACGAATTAATGTCGTAATGCGAGGCACCACTGTACATTTCTCTGATTAGATGAATGAGTATCACTGAACTAGTTTTAACAGGTTTAGATAATGTGACTTCTCGATCAGGTGCCTCAGAGAAGATTGAAGGCAAACTAAACCTTACAGCCACATCGGCAAGTACTTATCTTCCTTTTAGAAATAACTAGACCAAATCAGTCACTCTTATTGAAAACAATGAGATGTAAGCCTACACTAAAAGATGAAGTGAAATGTTTTTTGGCAGTGTAGGAAAAAAGGAAAAACCATAAAATATTCTTGTCACGCTTCTACTGTTCTGTGTTGCATTTGGGGGTGAAAAATCTATGTTTTTTTGGGGT
Source organism: Pogona vitticeps (assembly GCF_051106095.1). NCBI lineage: Eukaryota > Metazoa > Chordata > Lepidosauria > Squamata > Agamidae > Pogona > Pogona vitticeps. Next base: position 206,888,159 of record NC_135783.1, read on the forward strand.
GGTAGTGATTTTTTTTCCATTTGAATCACTATGATAGCTGAAGACCATACTTGTCATAAGTGACCCTGTCTTAACGCTACTTCAAGTCATCAGGTTTAAAGGTATTTAGACCAGAGCCTACTCTGCTAATTTCATATGAGAAAACAGTATGGAGGTGGGGGGGGGGAAACAAAATAGTACTTATCTTCATTATAAACAAATCATTAATTTTTCTCGGCACCTCCATGAGTGGGATCAGGGGTCAACAACATCACATCACATTAGTATGGAATTAGAATTTTGAAAATAGCACAAAATACAAGTGATAGAGATGCTAATTCATGTCTGATGTGATTTACTTTTTCATAGCCAATGTCCAGAAGGATATACATGTATAAAAGCTGGCAGAAACCCCAACTATGGCTATACAAGTTTTGACACCTTCAGCTGGGCCTTCTTGTCACTCTTTCGCCTCATGACTCAGGACTACTGGGAAAATCTCTATCAATTGGTGAGAATCGTCATGAAGCAAGCGTTGAATGTGTGACACTAAAATAGAGGCATTGTTTTGGCAGCTTACCTGTTTTCCAATTAACTAGAAACTTTAACCAAATAATTATTAAGGTGTTCATTATTCATGTAGTCGTGATCTGATGTATCATTTTATTTTTTTTAAGATGGTGAATAAGGAAGGTTTTATTATCAGTTATTGGTAAACATCAAAATAATAACGCCTCTTTTGTTTCTCCCCACCTCACCTAGACTCTGCGTGCTGCTGGCAAAACATACATGATCTTTTTTGTTCTGGTGATTTTCCTGGGCTCCTTCTACCTGATCAACTTGATCTTGGCCGTTGTCGCCATGGCCTACGAAGAACAGAATCAAGCCACCATGGAAGAAGCTGAGCAGAAAGAGGCCGAGTTTCAGCAGATGCTGGAGCAGCTGAAAAAACAACAAGAAGAAGCTCAGGTAGTTTTATTTAGGAAAATGTGCTTGTACATGTGCTAAAACCCAGTGGCATAAATAACACTTTCTTTGATTTTCTCATGACATGTCTCAGTTTCTCTGAGTGAAGAACAACACCAAGAGGAAGTGATGAGACTGAGGAGAAAAAAAATGGTGCTGCCAGGTCTTTTACCTGCACTTTTTCTGTGGGCATTGTGGAGAGCAAGCCAGTGAGTGATGTTCACAAGAGAGAGGAAAGACCTCCATGAGGTGTTTCCTCCCCGCCCCCAAAGGGAATGGTGAATTCTAGCATGATCGTGGCATTCCTCTTCATGAATATAGAGTCAGGATTGGCACATCACTAGAAGGCAGGACCAAGTGGGCATGGTTTTGCTTCCTTCTTACACACTCAGGAGCTATTTTATTAAGTAGCCAATGATATGTATGTACTTGATACATATTTCTTTCTTTCATAGTGCCATACAAGGCCCTCCTCTCAGGTTTTATCCTTACAGCAACCCTGTGAGGTACATTGCCTTGAGAGCCAGTGACTAGAACAGGATCATCCCATGGTCAAATGGGGATATGAACTTGGGCTTCTCTTCCTACCTCCCTGAATGTTGCTCTACTATAAGATATGAGGCCATCAAGAGAACAACTCAGAAGAGGCAAAGTTCTTGCCCTATCCCCACATTGACCGAGGGATTCTTACATATTGGGTTGAAATTGGCAAGAATATTGCAGAAACGCTCTGTGTAGGCTTCTCAGATTGACTCTGGTTGCTGGTCTCTCAGTCAGGGAGAATACAGGGGGAAAAGGAGAAGATAGGTTCCAAGCATGGGCAGATGTTGTTGGCAGCTTCATTAAAGTCTTCAAGTAAAGCTAAATATGGCTGTGATGTTGCAGAGCTGCCCTCCCCCTTTTGTTCCAGTTCACACAAGGAAGCACTGACTATTGCCAGTATAGTGTTTAATTGCTTAATTGCTTTATGTAAGAACCTTTGGATGTAATAGTGCATTTGTCTGCAACTGTGATGAATGAAGTAATCCTACTAATTCTAATTACCTGGCACGGTAACACAACAGACAACAGCAGCTGTGGCAGCAGCCTCGGTGGCGTCAAGAGATTTCAGCGGCGTGGGTGGACTGGGGGAGCTCTTAGAGAGTTCTTCAGAGGCATCTAAATTAAGCACGAAGAGTGCTAAAGAAAGAAGAAACAGAAGGAAGAAAAGACGGCAGAAGGAGCTGGCAGAAGCAGAGGAGAGGAGAGAAGTGGACACGTTCCCTAAATCTGAATCGGAGGACAGCATCAGAAGGGGAGCGCGGTTGTCATATGACCAGAGGACTTCGACTCACCAGGTACACTCCCACACAAATTCACAGGGTGTGATCCCAGTTTCAGAGCTGGCATTTCATGCATATTTTTGGTTGCTAAGAGTATGATTTTATGTTACTAAGAATAGGGAGTCTTTCTTGCAAGGAATGGAACGGAGTCCTTTTTGTTGTAGAGCTCCTTAGTGAACTTCTTTCTAGAAAAAGTCTGCAGAGGTCTGTCCTTTTGAAAATCGGCAGGGAGGCATTTTTTAGGTAACTTAGGATATGCAAGCAAGGACTGACTTCATCTGAAGTGGCTCTTATTCAATTCTGTGGGACAGTTTAGTCTGTGACACAGCAGAGAGAGATCAAAGTCTGCAGATGCTGGCGTCACTTAAGGACACGATGTCTGCTGAGTCCTTGATGCCCCAAAATGTATGTTCTTACTTTCCCATTGTTGTTTGGGAACAATTGTTTGGTGGAGTCAAAGCTTTTTCCACTTCAAACAGTGACTCCATTATGGGAGTGCTGCCCGCTCTCCCACTTATGAATGCAATGCCATGTTTACATGAAAGAGTTATATGCTTCTGATTCTCCCAATACGAATATGTTTTTAATGAAAATAGAGGTATCAGTTTCTGCTAGTGTACTCAAAGCAAAAGAACATAGGAAACTGCCTTAAATGGAGTCAGATCATTGACCCAATATTGTTGATACCAATTGGCAACATCTCTCTTCTGTATTCAAAACATGCTTTCTATCCATTGAGCTATGGCTGCTATTAAAGAGGGGGAGTTTTAGAGAGAATCATGTAGTGTATGTGGATTTATGATATTATTGCTCACTGTACTTCTTACTTGCATAAGTATTTCTAGTCTGCCTTTTGGAATAATTTATTTTCAGAATGTGTTTTTCTTCCCTTTCCTAAGTGTACTTTTTGTTGCATGTGGAGATTTCCTGCCTTCCTTCCTTCATATTGCCGTTTCTGTTTTTCTTCTTCACTTTTTAGCCTAAATGGGTTCCCATGACATTATGCAATAATTAAAAACAATAATGTCTAAAACAGAGTAAGTGATAAAAAGTAGAAACAGAAAGAGAAAATTAGAATTATGGAAAGACTTTCTAGCAGCAAAACAGTACTCATTCTAGACAAAAGGCTTGGCAGTTTTATCTCAGTGAACCAGAATACAACAATGGCTTAACTCATAAGCAGTCACTTTCTGGAATACAGTGTTACCTCGCTTGACAACGATAACCTGTTCCGTTCAAATCGCTGTTAAGCGAAATTGTCGTCAAGTGAAATTAAAAAACCCATTAGAATGCATTAGAAACAGGTTAATGCGTTCTAATGGGTGAAATACCTCATTGTCCAGCGAAGATCCTCCATAGGGCGGCCATTTTCTGGTGCCTGTAATGTGACAAATCCATCCCTAACACAGCGGAGGGCCGTTTTGCACAGCAGGGAGCCATTTTGAAACCCAACGATCAGCTGTTTTCTGATCGTCGTTAAGTGAAAAATCCCGAAGCAGGGAAACGATCATCGTCAAGTGAAAAAAGCACATAAGAACATCGTTTTGCAATCACAATAGCAATTGCAAAAAACCCATCGTAAAGCAGATTCATCATTTAACGAAGTAATCGTTAAGCAGCACACCACTGTAAATTATAGTTAGTGGTGTAAAATCTGGGAGAAAAAGCCCAGGATTCTGTTGCTTTTGTCATCAAATAAGGGCAATTGCACAAGCAGTGGTAGGCGTTATTAAGGGAAGTAGCGTTTAATGTTTTGCCTGTTTTTAATTATTTAATTATTTTTAATCAGTTTTATAGTTGAACTGTTTTTAATTTATATTTATTTTATTTATTTCTTTAATTTTATATACTGCCCTATTAGTGCAGAAGCACTGTTCTCCCTGAAAAGGAATGTTTTGAGTTGTCTTCTGAATGACATCAGGAAGGGAGCCATGCATAACTCCTCTGGGAGCTCATTCCATAAGGTTGGTGCCACCACAGAGAAAGCCGTGCCTCTTGTAGAAGACTGTCAGGTCTCCCTTGGAGTGGCTACATAGAGGAGCCTAGCCTGGGAAGATCTGGTGGGTCAGGCAGATGACATTGTGGAAAGATGCCCTGACAAGTAACATGGTCGCAGACCATGGAAGGCTTTGTACATGAGTGTCAAAACCTTGAACCTGATCCAGGACTCAACAGCTAACCTGGAGTGATGTGGTCAGATTTGCTCACACCAGCCACCAGTCTGGCCACCATGTTCTAGATCTGCTGTAGTCTCCGAGTCAGTCTCAAGGGACTCAGGCATTAGAGTAGTTAATGTGGGAGATGACCAATGCTTGCACCAATGTCTTGAGGAAGCTCTTGTCTGGGTAAGGGTGGAGTTGGACGGTGATCCCCAGCTGGTTAAAGGCTCATATACCTTTATTATGTTTTTAATTTTCTTATTTTTAATTCTGTGTGATGCCTTGGGTCCCCTTGTCGAAAGAAAGATGGCATTTAAATAAAACAAATAGCAAAATATTTATTTTAATTATTTATCTGTCCATTATACACCGAGTCGCCTCTGGTTGCACAGCCCACAACCACAAAATGCAAAAACCATTTGTATGATTGCCCTTAAAGCATACAGTTTTCAATAATAAGATTTTGGTTGATGTAGTTTTTTCGGGCTGTCTGGCCATATTCTTGAGGTTTTTCTTCCTAACATTTCGCCAGTCTCAGAGGCCGGCATCTTCAGAGGACAGGAATCAGAACTCTGTCTGTGCTCTGGTGACTCCTGTCCTCTGAAAATGCCAGCCACAGAGACTGGCAAAATGTTAGGAAGAAAAATCTCAAGAATACGGCCAGACAGCCCGAAAAACCTACAACAACCATGAGATCCTGGTCCTGAAAGCCTTCAAGGATAAGATTTTGGCTAGATTATCATTTACATGAAAATGTGGGTTGTATTGTCCCAGCTCCCACCAACCTAGCGGTTCGAAAGCATGCAAAATGTGAGTAGATAAATAGGTACCACCACGGTGGGAAGGTAACAGTGTTCCGTGTCTAGTAGCATTGGCCATGTGACTATGGAAGATTGTCTTCAGACAAACGCTAGCTCTATGGGTTGGAAACTGAGACGAGCATCGCCGCCTAGAGTTGGACATGACTGGACAAATTGTCAAGGGGAACCTTTACCTTTACCTTTATGTGTGTAAAACACCAGCCGTATGATATGTGCTGCCGTGGTTAAAATGGTCTTTACTCTTTAATTGTTCCAAATTCAGTTGAAGTGGTTTTTTAAAAAAAAACCCGTAAAGTTAACATAAATTAGATAAGTGCAGTGTCTTTTGTAATGAGTGGGAAAGTCTAGAACACTGGTTCTTAACCTTGGGTTACTCAAGAGTTTTGGACTGCAACTCCCAGAAGCCTTCACCACCAGCTGTCCTGACTGGGTTTCTGGGAGTTGCAGTTCAAAAGCATCCGAGTAACAAAGGTTAAGAACCACTGGTCTAGAACAGTGGTTCTTAACCTTTGTTACTCGGATGTTTTTGAACTGCAACTACCAGAAACCCCATCCAGCACAGTTGGTGGTGAAGGCTTCTGGGAGTTGCAGTCCAAAACTCCTGAGTAACCCAAGGTTAAGAACCAGTGGTCTAGAAGATTGATATCAAGCAAAATATGTCAGAATTTGTTACAGGGGCAACTAGAACAAAATTCTGTCTCTTTCATGGACTATTGTTTACTTGCATCGGCAATTTATGTCTTGACTTTCCCCTCAAGCAGTGCTCATAGTTGAATACAAATGCTATATATTGACCTATACATGAAAGTAAAATTGTTAAGCTATATTTTTAAAATCATGTCAGGCAAAAACAAAACAAAACAAAAAAACAAAAACATGGTGGCACCTTAAAGACTAACTGCTATGTTTTAATGCGAGCTTTTGTGGACAAGTCCACTCCTTGAGACAGTTTTAAAACCATATATTTCGTGATTATTCCATTGAATGAACAGGAATCAGGTCAGACTTCGGCAGGGAGCACTGAAGTTTAAAGTGTCCAAGCCTGAAATTAAATTCTTAGACAGGAGTAATAAATCTCAATGTAAGAATTGTTTTTCCCCAGCACCAGTGATGGCTTTATTTATTCATGAGTACTGCTAATAAAATATGTGAAGGGGGAGCAAAAAATTCCATTAAGAGTTTCTATTAGGGCAATTACATGAAAGAACGACCAGCAAAAATTGAATCTGCTTGCTTTCCATGCCAGAATAACCATCTTCAAGCCTCCTGTGGTTGGTGAACATTGCTGAAGGCATTAATTGATGAGCCGGTATGATTAATAAATGGTGAATTAATAGCAGAGCTCTAATTAAATGTAGCTAGCCTTTAGGCTTCCCTCCATAAGTAAAAGCAACAAGTGGTTAGTTAATGTTGGCTTCTTTTACATTAGGATATATCTGCTCACAAGCGTGGATTAGTCAGTAGCTGAGGAAATTTTGTGAAATACGATTTATTACCTACTAATGTTGTCTTGAATGATGGAGCAAAGGGCAGCAGATCATTCTGCATTGTAACAATCTGTATGGAGACTGAAAGGAGGAACAAGAAGATTAATAATATTTATTCCATCAATGTATACCTGGCCTTCCTTTCCCAGTGGAGATTGTTGAGGAGACTGTGATGATAGGAAGTGTTTTAGCCTAGAGGAGGTCTCACAGAGGTCCAGCATCATCAGCCGTGACATACAGTAGTACGTCTCAGTCTTGGGGTTGTTAGGAGGATTGATTTATTTATTTAAAATATTTTTACCTCGCCTTTCTCCTTAAAAGGACCCAAGGATATCACCTCCTGATACCCAAATGCCAGGAATTGAATCTCGAACTTTATGTCTGCAAATGATGTGCTCGGTCAATGAACTGTGGCCCCTTCCAAGCCAAAGAGGGCATGAGTCTATGAAATAAACCAGGAGGGTGTGCTGCTAATACATTTCTAGGTATCACAGGTTTGTGGCAGTCAATCCTACGGGATTTACAACTCAGACTGTCTAATGGATTAAATTGGTATGGGTAGGCAAAGGCATCCTTTCTTGTATCAATAGCTCTTCCTGTAAAAGCATGATTTTTTTTTCAAATTAGAGCCATTGATGAATTCTCTCATTCTAAATACTTAACTTCTTGCTTTGTTTGTTTTTCTCCCCCTCTTACAGTCTTTGCTAAGTCTTCGTGGCTCTCTGTTTTCCCCAAGGCGCAACAGCAGAGCAAGTGTTTTCAGCTTCAGAGGGAGAGCCAAAGACGTAGGATCAGAAAATGATTTTGCTGATGATGAGCACAGCACTCTGGAAGACAATGAGAGCAGAAGAGATTCTCTCTTTGTGCCAAACAGACACAACAGCGAGCGCCGCAACAGTAACACCAGCCAAGCAAGCCTGTCGTCAAAGATGGTGCCACCTCTTCCAGCAAATGGGAAAATGCACAGTAGTGTGGATTGCAACGGCGTGGTTTCCTTGGTGGGAGGTCCTGCAGCACTCCCTTCTCCTACTGGACAGCTTCTCCCAGAGGTGACCAAAAAAAAAAAAATCACTCTTCCACTTTATCATCTTTGATTTAGTTTGACACGAGTGTCTGTGACTCTTTGTGATGTGTTGTGTAGGCGAGGCTCTTGTAAGGAGACTCACCAAGGCAGAATTCCTCACCCCTCTACACTTCTACAGCCCTCTCTTCTCCTGAGGGCGGAGTATCTTGAGGGAAGGTCTGGCATGTAGGATGAAATAACTCTGGGGAGAAAGAGACAGAGTAGCCTGTGTGGGGAGAAGCTGTGCTTATATGAGTACCAACTGTCTCTGTCCTGTTTTCCCAGATTGTTTCTAGTGAGGGACACATATGATAACAATTACTGATGAAGGACCACAAAAGAGACAACTTTGTCATGATATGCATGATCACTTTTGGATAGTTTCTCTGTGCTGTTTTATTAACCAGCATATGCACACTTCCTTAAGCATTGCTGATAAAGCACTATGGAAAAGTAATATTTAAATTAGGGTTGTGCAAATATAATAAATATTGCAACATCGTGGACACTCTCTTGGCTCCACTCTCATGCCGTCCAACCTGCTGTTAAGCTTCCTAACTGCCATATCAATTCGCCTCATTTAATTCTATATATAATCCATTTGATGAGGCTCTTAATGTGATTTATAATGCAAAACAAACAATTGTAATGAGCTCATAAAATAAAATTAAGACTAGAAGGTTTAACATACTGCAGTTACCTGTCATTAACCAAATAACAACGGCTAACACTGTAAAATTGTGCTAAAAGCCCTTGTGAGAGACAAATTCCTTTTCTTTTTTTTTTAAATTATAAACGAATGCTTTCATTTCACAGCATATTTACAAAAATGATAGATTGATTTCAAGGACAATAAATCCTATCCTCCTCTGATTAGTGTATGCTCCGATAATTAAGAAAGACAATTTCCCCCTTAAAATATACACAGAATCCCAATGACGATCTCTTACAACTAGATATTTTATTTATAACTATACAAGGCCATATTTTTGCTTCCATTGCTCCGCTGATGGTAACAACATCCATCCCTTTGTGTCTTCAAAGTACTCCACAAAATTCATCTTCCTTTGAAAATAGCTGTTCGAGGTTTAGCGTCTCCTATGTTGAAGTTTAAATGCTTAATATGTGTGTGTTTAGTCGTTTAGTCGTGTCCGACTCTTCGTGACCCCATGGACCAGAGCACGCCAGGCCCTTCTGTCTTCTACTGCCTCCCGGAGTTGTGTCAGGTTCATGTTGGTTGCTTCGCAGACACTGTCCAGCCATCTCATCCTCGGTCGTCCCCTTTTCCTCTTGCCATCACACCTTCCTAACATCAAGGTTTTTTCCAAGGACTCTTTTCTTCTCATGAGATGGCCAAAGTACTGGAGCCTCAGCTTCAGGATCTGTCCTTCCAGTGAGCACTCAGGGTTGATTTCCTTTAGTATTGATAGGTTTGTTCTCCTTGCAGTCCAGGGGATTCTCAAGAGCCTCCTCCAGCACCACAATTCAAAGGCATCAATTCTTCGGCGGTCTGCTTTCTTTATGGTCCAGCTCTCACTTCCATACATCACGACAGGAAAAACCATAGCTTTGACTATTCGGACTTTTGTCGGCAAGGTGATGTCTCTGCTTTTCAAGATGCTGTCAAGATTTGTCATCGCTTTCCTCCCAAGAAGAAGGCGTCTTTTAATTTCAGGGCTGCTGTCTCCATCTGCAGTGATCATGGAGCCCAGGAAGATAAAATTTGACACTGCCTCCATATCTTCCCCTTCTATTTCCCAGGAGGTGATGGGACCAGTGGCCATGATCTTAGTTTTTTTGATGTTGAGTTTCAGACCGTTTTTTGCACTCTCCTCTTTCACTCTCATTACAAGGTTCTTTAATTCCTCCTCACTTTCTGCCATCAGAGTGGTATCATCTGCATATCTGAGGTTGTTGATATTTCTTCCGGCAATCTTAATTCCGGCTTGGGTTTCTTCCAGTCCAGCCTTCCGCATGATGTATTCTGCATATAAGTTAAATAAGCTGGGGGACAATATACAGCCTTGCCGTACTCCTTTCCCAATTTTGAACCACTCAGTTGTTCCATGACCAGTTCTAACTGTTGCTTCCTGTCCCACATATAGGTTTCTCAGGAGACAGATAAAGTGGTCAGGCACTCCCATTTCTTTTAGGACTTGCCATAGTTTGCTGTGGTCCACACAGTCAAAGGCTTTTGCATAGTCAATGAAGCAGAAGTAGATATTTTTCTGGAACTCTCTGGCTTTCTCCATAATCCAGCGCAAGTTAGCAATTTGGTCTCGAGTTCCTCTGCCTCTTCGGAATCCAGCTTGTACTTCTGGGAGTTCTCGGTCCACATACTGCTGAAGGCTACCTTGCAGGATTTTGAGCATAACCTTGCTAGCGTGCGAAATGAGTGCAATTGTACGGTAGTTGGAGCATTCTTTGGCACTGCCTTTCTTTGGGATTGGGATGTAGACTGATCTTTTCCAATCCTCTGGCCACTGTTGAGTTTTCCAAACTTGCTGGCATATTGAATGTAGCACCTTAACAGCATCATCTTTCAAGATTTTAAATAGTTCAACTGGAATGCCATCACCTCCACTGGCCTTGTTGTTAGCCAGGCTTTCTAAGGCCCACTTGACTTCGCTCTCCAGGATGTCTGGCTCAAGGTCAGCAACTACATTGTCTGGGTTGTCCGGGATATCCAAATCTTTCTGATATAATTCCTCTGTGTATTCTTGCCACCTCTTCTTGACATCTTCTGCTTCTGTTAGGTCCCTCCCATTTTTGTCTTTTATCATGTTCATCTTTGCGCAAAATGTTCCTCTAATATCTCCAATTTTCCTGAACAGATCTCTGGTCTTTCCTTTTCTGTTATCTTCCTCTATTTCTTTGCATTGTTCATTTAAGAAGGCCCTCTTGTCTCTCCTTGCTATTCTCTGGAAGTCTGCATTCAATTTTCTGTAACTTTCCCTATCTCCCTTGCATTTTGCTTCCCTTCTCCTCTCTGCTATTTCTAAGGCCTTGTTGGACAGCCACTTTGCTTTCTTGCATTTCCTTTTCTTTGGGATGGTTTTTGTTGCTGCCTCCTGGACAATGTTACGAGCCTCTATCCAAAGTTCTTCAGGCACTCTGTCCACCAAATCTAGTTCCTTAAATCTGTTCTTTACTTCCACTGCGTATTCATAGGGGATTTGGTTTAGATTATACCTGAGTGGCCCAGTGGTTTTATTAAATGGTTATATAAATGCTTAATATAGAGAAGCATATTTCTATCAGAGCTGTGTCCTGAAACTCTGACATTTTTAGGTTGCCCTTTAGCTGGTTTTCTAATGCGAATGCAGGAAAATCTGTTGCTTGCAGCTTCCTGGGGAGAGCACACTATGTGACAACCAGAACATGTGAAATGGCCCTCAGTCTTTGGACCCGACTCTTCGTTCTTGAAGATTTACTTGCTTTCAAAGGGCTTTTACTCATATTTTTCTCCAGCTGAACTTGTTCATTCCCCCAACCCCCCAAAGTCAAGCAGTTTGCTTTGTGTGCCCAAAGTGTGTGTTGAAAAGCATCCACCCACTCTGCATGGCAAGCCGTTTTCAGACTGCCTGGGCCTTTCAAAAGCATTGACTCACCATAAAAGAAATTAACAAATCCCTGGAAAATCCTTGCAGATGTAACAGCAGATCCATTCTCTGAATGCCGATCCTTCTCTAACCAATTGGGCAGTGTCCTACTGAAGCGAGTGGCGTCAGCTGTCTTGGGGGCACCCCAAGGTTTGTGGCAGTTCAAACACAGTTCGGAGCAAAAGCTTATAGGTGGGGGGAAAAAAACCCAACGGTCCAGTGAGGAACAAGTGTGTTCTCCGTGGGATCGGGGAGAGGGAAAGGGCGTTGGCTGGAAACTGGAACAGGAGCAGGGCAGACTGCAGGATTTTCTTGCAAGGGCTCCTTGTAGAGCTTGCAGCATGAGTTCCAAGAAATACTAACGATGGTGTTCATTTTAGGGTACCACTACAGAGACGGAAATAAGGAAAAGAAGATTAAGCTCTTACCAGATTTCTATGGAACTGATGGAAGAATCTGCAGCGAGACAAAGAGCCATGAGTATAGCCAGCATACTCACAAACACAATGGAAGGTACGGTGCAACATGCTTGACCACCTACTGCGCTTTTACTGTACTGTACTCAAAGGGGAAAAAAAACGGCCATTTTAATTTCAGTGGAAAGTGAGTGTTTTTAGGGCTGAAGCCTTCAGCAGTCATACGAGCATTTTCATTTCACAAATTGTTTTAATTTCCTTGCATCAAGTCTCCGGATACAGATGACTGAAAACTTCTTTTTTTAAAAAAAATGCCTAATTTACCTCCCCTGTCCTTCCATCCCTATCAGGCAGCTGCCAAGTTGGTTTTCACGTAGATGCTCTTCCACCAGAAACGGTAGCATTCCTGGCTCTCCTGAGGAAGGAGCATTTGCATTGCAATGGAGGAAGAAGAGTCTGCCAGTGCCTTCCCTTGTGGGAAGCAATTAACTTGTCCACATACCTGAGCTTGTATGTCATCAAAAGGCTAATCCCTTGAAATGTCAGGCAACAGTGACTGACGAAGGAGAATATTAGACTGCTCATATAGGAATAAGTCAAATATCAGAGGACAGCCTGTCAAGAAAGATGGCGCTTGGTGGCTACTCTTTTTATCAGCAGGAGAGCTGATGATTAGAGACATTGGGCCACTGGGTGTGCGGTGGGTGTATAGACTGCGTGAGGAATTGCCTGTAGGAAAGTTGTGAATGTCACACATCATCTAGCTGGGCTGCTAAGTAATGCTGTGTGGAAACAGTGGCTGTGGTGCATATTGGGACCGTAGCTGTGAATGTTCTAGAAGCCAAGTTCAGATTCCTACGTAGGAGACTGACAGCCGGGAATATCAAAATAGGTTATTGTTTTCTTTTGTTTTGTTTTGTTTTTGTTTTTTTTTTTTGGTATATCAACCAGGCAGAGAAAACAGAGAAATATTGATGTGTGGGCTTCCTGTGGGTGCAGAGAATAGGGCTTTAGACTTGTCAGGCACTCAGCAATGTTTTGAGGTAACTTGGGCAAAAGGCACAGCTTTCATTTGAACCAAAACATAAACCAGACTGTGAGGTTGAACGTAAAAAAGGTGACAGACCAACTTTTGAACCAGGGTTTAGGGATTTCTGGCAGGAGCTAGGAAGCACTTGGTTCAGGTTGAATTGTCCCAATAGGTGATGATCAAAATATTTCGGGTTGGCTAAATAAGAATCAGGTAGAAAACCTACATATAGTAAGCATAACAGAAGATCTTGTAAAATGAGTATGCTTTTCTATCCCCCATGGGGATAGAAAAGCATACTGAACAGTAATGGGAGTTATGCATGCAGTTTTTACCTTTTAAATATTGTGCATACATGGAGAAACTCTCCTCCATGACTTAACAAATAACTGTATTTGATTTTTTAAAAATCTTTCTGTAATTTTAACCAAGATAGTCCACGTAAAACCATATTTTTATTTTTCTCCAGAACTTGAAGAATCCAGACAGAAATGTCCACCATGCTGGTATAGATTTGCAAATACGTTCTTGATCTGGGATTGCTGGAGCCCTTGGCTTAAAGTAAAACACGCAGTGAATTTGATAGTGATGGATCCATTTGTTGATCTTGCTATTACCATCTGCATTGTTCTGAATACCCTGTTTATGGCCATGGAACATTATCCAATGACTCCCTACTTCAACCACGTGCTTTTGGTGGGAAACCTGGTATGTATATAGACAAGCAAGAATTAAGTTTTAATTTATATTACATTTTCTTTTTGTATCAGTACTTGAGGCAGTGCTAACTGGTCTTCAAGAACAATAGAACATAACTGTCACAATAGAAAACGCTAGAAAAGCAGTAGTGGTATATTCCAGAATTCAGATACTCAGTGCTGTTTAAGGTAGTTTAGTCCAGAACCTAGGTATGGTCCTGAGTAAGCAGGAGGAACTTGGGTGCCATATCAAATTATAAACCATGATTGGGATTGATAGTGCTTTATAAACGTAGCATCACAATTAAAAAGTTCTGACTCCACGCCTACTGGTTTCCTTACAAAGAAGGGCTGTCTGACCTTGGGGAGAAGCTAATGATCACTTCAAGGTCTAAAGACTAGTATATGGAAGATACCATAAGGAGCATCTTAAACTGGTTATGAAGAATATAGTACAATAGTCAGTAATATGATTTTGAAATCTATTTTGGGATTAACCTTTCTTCTGGGGTTCAGTTCCGGTGCTTGCATATATATGTAAGGCGGCCTATTTATCCAGTCCTTTTCATCCTTTCCTCACCTTTGTGGTCCTTGTCTCTCTCAATCCCTTCTCCAGAGGTTGGGTAGGAGGAGGAAGTAAAAATATATTGGTGTAGATATAAACCTCTTTAGTTCTGGCAGTTTCTCCCTTTCTACAGTAGTGTATTATAATATAACTTACATTATTCAGTAGCCCCACCCATTCCTCTGAGGAGTTTTTTTTTTTTCAGGGAGGGAGTGCATTTACTGCAGAGAGAGATTGGGAGTGGGAGAGAGAGAAGTATCAGTTATGGGAGCTCGATTCTGTTCACATCACTATTGAATACAAACCTCTAATTCTGAATAATTTGGGCAAGATTGCAAGAGTGTCTAATCATGGTTTTATGTCGCTAGCAAACAGCAAGTTAGAATATTTTTGAGATGTACCAGTATATCTATTCGCGAAGGCTGTATATTCGTGAGTACCAGTATATCGTTGGCAGTTTGGCCATGGATACGAAGTAAATATTAACAGTAAACCTTAGGGGGAATGATTTTCTTCCTTTATTGTTCAAATTACTGTTTGGAACCTGAAAGTTAATTACTTTGTTGGACTTCCCTAGTAACCCACTAGGGAGTGATGGTTGCAGAAAGTTCCTAAGCAGACATTTCTGCTTGCAATAGGGACTATTATAATCACTTCCTTGAGCTTTCATTACTGGAAATCTGATTACAGATGTTATTTGGCAGGAATATAGAATTTTGAATGGAGTTAAGCTGCTTAGTAGATCAACTCTAAGCCTTGATCTATATAAATGTATATAGAAGCTAATCTAGTAGTGCTGTCTTTGTTGCAGTGCAGGAATCTCTAATGTTAACATCTAATGCTACTTTTTAATCTCAAACCGCTCCAAATTACCTTGGCCTGAATTTAATAAAAAAAATCAGTGCCTTTTAAAAATGGCCGTAGTGGTTTGAAGGATAAGGAGCACCTGTGCCGAAGAACTCCAGCTCTTCTGCCAGCTACAACCACTCCTTGCCCAGGATAACTTGGCTTTAGATATCTGTGCTCTAATAATCTTATGAGTAAATTATTTCAGCGCATGGGGCTGGCCTTGGAGATGCCCAGAAATTGCAGTTGGTGCAGAACGCAACTGCTAGGGGTGCGGCTGAGTGGAATCATTTAACTCTCCCTCTTTAAAGTCCTGTCTCGGATCTATCCAGCCCAATTGGAGCCAATTGCATAAAAAAAGCCTTAAATGCTTTAGGATCAAAGTTCCTAAACAAGCCTGTTTTCCTTTACCAGCTATTCTGGGAAGACCTGCTGGTGATCTGCCCAATAAGGATGCCCTGTGGAATAGTGTCTCACAAAATACCTGCTTGGTGCTATCCGCCTGATCATACCATTCCCTTGCAGAAATAGAGCTGGCCTCTCAGTTGTTGTATTTTTGAGAAATAAAAACATACTTGTTCACTCAGCTTTTTGAGATATAACCTCACCCTGTGGCCTTTTATTTCTTACTTGCTTGTTGCTTGCCTTCCCTCAGAAAGAAAAGGATTGTCACTCTCGAATTGGCCTTCTCACCCACACTAGACGCTGTTCCAAGACCTCTAATTCAGAGCATGTTACCGTAGTCTCTTGAGACTGAAGGATGCCTACCTATTAACTTCAGATTTACAGTCTAAAATGTATGACACACAAGGAATAAGGGATGTGGAGGGAAGAGAGGCTAAAAATAAATCTAGTCCATAGCTGTTGGAGAGAGGTGCAAGAAGGAAATGCACCTGACTGCTCTCCTCTCTCTCTCTCAGGCATGCTTTACAAATGTGTGTGTTGCAATGTGTTATTGGTTTGATTTTGTGGTTTATGCTTACAGTCTGTATTGATGGTGTATTTTCATTATGTTGTACATCCTATACATATATATTGCAGCAGGTATCCAGATAGAACATGGTGATAATCTAGTATCTGTGTCCCAACCACCTGCTTTTAAAGCATATGTATAAAACAGGTAGCTGGCTGGTCAGCTCAGTGGTGTAGGTATGTGACTATGGAGCCAGAGGTTGGGACATTGATTCCCCCCTGTGCTTCCTGGGAGAAGTGCCAGCCTGTTTGGGCTTGGGCAAGGTGCAGCGTCCAGCGGTGCCCCAAGCGGAAGGGAATGGTAAATCGCTGTTACGCTGTTGTGTATTCTTTACCTAGAAAACCCTGAGAAGGGTCGCCGTAAGTCAGAACTGATGTGATGGCATGTGATCATTATCGTTATAGAACAGGGAAAGACTGCAGGATACTCCCAGAGGGCTGTAACTCCCGGCAGCGTGCGCTTATACAACAGAGCACATTGTTGTTGTTTTTTCTGAGCCTAACGTGTGGAACAATCTTCATTATGTATATTAATTTAATTAGGGGAAAGCATATGTTTATACTGTCCTTCACACTGATAATAATTTAAAACTTCAACTCTTTCTCACTCTTGCCCTGTTGATCTCATTTTGTTGGTTTCTATCCAAAGAAAGCTAATTTACTATTTCCTGTGACCTGTTTTCTCGTATGTTGATTGATTAAAATCTGGGAAGGAATGACCTTTTTTTGTACGTGCAGCAAAGGAAATTACAATGAAAAATCATGATTGACAGCTGTGTAACCTAGAATCGGTCATATCCTATCAAGCACTATTTTTTTAACGACAACATGTAAATTATGTTTACACTGCATCTGAAACTTACATTTCATACATATAATGAAAAGTGGTACATATGCTGGACGGAAGCAAATGGCAGTATTTTTAGGCTATGTTACCTGAAAATATCTTCTGTAATATTTATACAGTGTCAGCAATGAATGTGAAAAGGAACAGACAGCAAGGAAGGTATCTAGAGTTTAGCATAATCTGCTGTTCTAATGTTGATTTTCATGCATAAAAGCGACCTGACAGTTCTAAACTCATCATTTTAGTTTGGTGAGCCCCATTAGAATCTGTAATATTTACTTCCTTTTTTTTAACAAAAGAAATGGCTGAATGTTGCGATGCATTGTTCTCTGTTATCAGAAAATTTTAATGTTTGCATGCCTTTACGCAGACTAAATTTTTTGCAGACTTTATCAATCTGTATGCTTTTAAACATGGAAGGTCTGTAAATTTGTGGTGCACCATCTGCTTTGTGTTCCTGTTTCTGCCCCTGAAACTTCTGTGAAAGGTCAGGAAATACTGAACAAGACTCAGAAGCTCAGGAGGAACTTTTGTTAGTCCCTGTGGGCGACACTGATCCCAATAGACCAGTGATCTAACTTGATATGGTACAAGCAGCTTCCTTTTGCCAAAAAATAAATAAATCAGTATATAGTTCTTGAAGTTAAAATATTACTCTGATGCTGTAATTTAAAGCAGCCATTCTCAGATTTACAACCTTCCTGGAGGGTCCTGGCCCATTTTAAAGGGGCCACAGACTGGAAACACTTCTTCACACGCCACCTGATAATTCTGATTCAGCCTATATTTCTTTCATATCGTATTTATGGTCATGGGCAAAAAAAAAAAAAAAAAAAAAAAAAGGTTAAGAATGGCTGATTTAAAGAACCAACTTAAAATGTATGCTAATGAGTTATATTTACATCTAGGTCTTCACTGGGATATTCACAGCAGAAATGGCCCTCAAAGTGATAGCCATGGATCCTTACTATTATTTCCAAGAAGGGTGGAATATTTTCGATGGCATCATTGTCAGCTTGAGTTTGATGGAGCTGGGCCTTGCGAATGTGGAAGGACTGTCAGTGCTAAGATCCTTCAGGCTGGTAAATAAACAAATTACTTTAACACCAGCTTTCATATAATCTTTGGCATTTACGGTATATGTGAAATGCATCATCACTAGAGATGAGGGTATTCGTATACAAATACCCCTGTGGAGCTGGATTTAATGAGTTCAGCTAGCCGTTCCAAGCAGGGGAAGGGAGGACAACCCCCCCTGCATGGCTGCTGAGTGGCCAACTGAGAGGAAAGAGAGTGAGGCTTTGGGAGTGATTGGAAGGATGAGTGAGGCCGCCGCCGCCCCGGATGCATGAGTGGATGGTCCGGCTCCAGAGGCCGGATCCTTGTTAAGTCCTGCTGCGGAGGGATATTTGTATTCGTATACAAATACCCCCATCTCTAATCACCACCACCACCATTTTCAAGGTTGCACTAAAGGAGAGCTATTGAACGTTATTTTTTTACTAAGTATTTTCTGCTGTATTTCCAGGCAAATGTTTCCTTAATGAAGTGCATAGAATAAAAACTTTAGTGTTTGTTTTGGGGACTATATAGTGGACCAATGCATTTAAAATCAAGTAAGAGTATTAGTTTATCTGTCTGTCTGTCTCCATTTTTCAAGTATGCTAGCATTTATGAACTTAGAATTTCTTTGTTACCTGGGCTATATATACTGAATGTATGCATCTACGTAGAATAAAAGTAATTGTGGGTATGTTCTTCTTGCTTGAAAAAAACACAGTGGCCAATCCTAGTATGTATCTGTTTGGCAAAGAATATTACAACAGGCGTTTAACATTTAATGGAACAGGACAGGGATTCATCCATCCAGACCTATCTGGACTGTAAATCCCGGCATTGCACATCACTATATGTGATGGCTAGGTCTGATAGGAGTTACGGTGTGATAAATCACACTTAGCCCAACCTTGATATGAAGGTAATGTAGAGAAGCAAGTACTGAAATAAATGGAGATTTCAGTATTCATAATCAATGTACAGGTATCTGGATGCTACTTTCCTACATTATTTACTGTGCTGATAGTGATTACAAGATTGCACTAGTACAACAAACCTTAAATCAACATTTGACAGAATTTGTGAAAATGATCATGAAATTTTTTACAGCTTTAAATTTAACATATATAATTTGAGAAATAATGAAAGTAATGAATAAGTCCACCAATGGTCTGAGATTTTATGTGTATGTCTAGCCCAGGGACTGTCTCATAATAAGGTTTGCATGGGGAGGAGAACTCAATAGTGGTTTACCATTGCCATCTTCTACACAGTATTAACAAAAGTTAGCTGAGTGTCACCACCATTGCCGCCTTCACCAGTGTCACCTTCAGCTACCACTGCTGCCCTGTAGCTGCTGCCCCCATCACCCCTGGAGCTATCCATTCTCTTCTGCTGATGTGCCCATTACCCTTGAAGAAGGTCTAGTGCCTCAGCTGTGTTCATTCCACTTTGGGAATGGAGTCCAGCTCGTAACGGAAGTCTAGCCGCCTGATGGCATTGCTTACATCTTCACTGCCACACTCAAATTCTTTCACTACATTAAAGTGTGCATCCACGCAGGGAAAAGATTGCCCCATCATAGGATTTTCATGGTAAGGAAAATTCAGTAGTGATTTACCACTGCATCCTTCTGCGCAGTACTAACCAATACTTTAGTTCAGTCATCCATCCAAATGCAGACTGCAGCCAAGAAATCAGAAGAAGACTGAATCTTGGAAGGACAGCAATAAAGAAATTAGAAAAGATCATGACTTGTAAGGTTATGTCACTGGGGACCACACTATGTATGGGTGTACACGTGGGACAGTAAAGAAAGTTCACAATGGAAAAAAATGAGAAAGTTCACAGGGGAAAAAAAGAGAGAAAGCAGAGAAAGTTCAAGCCCAAACTATCTCTGGAAGCAAAAAAGTGATGAAATTGAGGCTGTCATACCTTGGGCATATCATGAGAAGGCAAGATTTGCTGGAAAAGACAATAATGCTGGGAAAGGCTGAAAGTAGCAGGAAAGCTGGAAGACCAAATACAAGATGGATTGACTCCCTAAAGCAGTGGTTCCCAACCTTGGGTGCCCAGATGTTCTTGGACTACAACTCCCAGGAATCCTGGTTAGCAGAGCTAGTGGTTAAGGCCTATAGGACTTTTAGTCCAATAATATATGGGGACCCAAGGTTGGGAACCACTGTCTTAAAGGAAACCATGACCTTGAATTTACAGGAGCTGATCAGGGTTGTTGAGGACAGGACATTTTGGAGATCATTCATTCATAGAGTCGCCAAAGGTTGGAGGAGATTTGATAGCATGTAACAACAACTAGTCCAGCGATAGGTAATTTGCAGAAGTCCAGGGACTATACGCCCTCACTCCTAGTTCTTGAAGAGCTGCACACAACTGCACATTCCAAAATATTTTTCTTTTAAAAAGTTTTTTTTAAAAAAAAACTGAAAAGACACTTGGAATTTTATAAAACAGAAAAAAAAATTGATCATGTGTGGAGGATGGGGGCACTGAGGGACCCCCAGACATGACAAAAGTGTTCCCGCACAGTCTCTAGAGAGCACAAGGGGGCTTCCTGAGCAACATTTTTTTAAAGTTAAAACTGAGGAGGTGAAGGACCATATTTGGGACCTATGTGTAGTCCTTGGGCTCCGCTTTTCCCATCTTGGGTCTCTTTACAGATGTCATAAAAGAATTGACACAGATGTGGTTGAATGCCTACCATATAGATCTTAATATTCATAGAAATACAATGTGAATTATGCTGACTATATATCGATAAATTAAAATGTGGCTTTCAGAGCTCAATAGATTGTCTGTTCTCTGGTCTATATCCTACATTCCACTAAATATGTATAAGTAGAGATGGAAACTATGCTTCCTATGAAATGCCACTGCCCATGTTTTCCTAATCCCTCTCCTTGCTCCCTCCCCCCAACCACATGGTCCACTTATCAGCTCCACAGGCAGTATGGTTGGCACACCAATCAACCTGGAGCCCGACCAGCCCATTCCCACCAGTTGGGCTCCCGAGACACCCAACCATTCTGGCGGGGAGGCAGGAGTAAGAGTCCCCCCACGTAGCTGAGGAGTCATCTGCTACCTGGGGAGGTGGGGGCGGTCCAGTCGGGCTCCAGAATTGTTTAGTGTGCCACTGCTGCAGAAGAACCACGGCTGCCTAGAGAGCCTGGCGGGAGGGAGGAGAAGAATTAGGAACACCGTTATTCAATACGGAGCACAAAGCCCCTGTCTCTGTCTATAAAAACCAAATCTGCCTTCTAGAATTGGACAGATTGTGTTCAGTCTTCATTTTCTAATGAAGCAAAAGCAAAAAGGGCAAAACCAATTTTGAATAAAGTAAGAATACACTAATGTGAAAGAACTGTCAGTCTTTCAGATTTATAAACATACTAATAATGTCTTTTTGCAATTGTTTTCAGCTGCGGGTTTTCAAATTAGCAAAATCTTGGCCGACACTAAACATGCTGATCAAGATTATTGGCAACTCCGTGGGTGCCCTGGGGAACCTGACTTTGGTCCTGGCCATTATTGTCTTCATTTTTGCCGTGGTTGGAATGCAGCTGTTTGGCAAAAGCTACAAGGAGTGTGTCTGCAAGATTGCAGAAGACTGTGAACTTCCACGCTGGCACATGAATGACTTTTTCCACTCTTTCTTGATTGTGTTCCGAGTACTGTGTGGCGAATGGATAGAGACCATGTGGGACTGTATGGAGGTTGCAGGCCAGACTATGTGCCTTATTGTTTTCATGCTGGTCATGGTGATTGGAAACTTAGTGGTATGTTGTTATTAATTGGTCTTTGTAAAAACTGTATAGTGGTGTTATAATGTCCAAAACTCATATTTCATTTATTACTTTGAAGAAAAATTTCTAAGGTAAAGTCTGATTTGGAATCTGTATTAGACTTGGGCGGTCTTCTCTGAAAGACTTGTGTTTCATCCTTGAAAGAACATTAATCTTTGGGAAGAAAAGAAAGTGTTTGCCAAGTATGCAGTAAACTGATTGTGGGAGTGACTACACAGCAGTGGAAAATGTGCATTGAAACCTGGGAGGTCAGGTTTCCTCAGGTGAATTCACTTTAGCCGGCAAATAGGAGTCAGCAGAGAGAGAGAGAGAGAGAGAAGAGGAGGAAATTGCTAATCAACCCTTGTTTGCAGCTTGTTAAGGCACTTTCTGCTGTAGCTGGCCAGATTTACAGGAGGCATAGCTACAGCAGAAGCTCCTTTAACAAGCTGCAAACAAAGATGGATTGGCAATTTCCTCCTTTCTCTCTCTTCCTCTCTTTTGGTCTCCTAGATACTCTATCACAACCTTATTCCAGTGCTGGCATCAAACTATATTTTTTTAATGGCTTGGAGACTAGGGTGCTTGGTTAAGGGGAATTGACACCCCTATGAGTGTTCCTTTTATTCATTTCTTCTCACCCTGCCAACCACCAGTACCTCTACACATACTTTTCTGCATTGGCCCAAGCACTATCTGAAGCCCCTGAGGGAAAAAGTTTGTGTAGTTGGGGAACTTCAGGCTGTTTTGCATTGACTTGCATGTCTTAAAATCAGCAGAAAATAATACAAATCTGTCTTTTTCCTGGAGCATTTCCCGTGCTGTTCTTCAAAGTAGTTGCTTCTGAGAAGTGTACCTCTGAGCCCTGTTTGTTACCGGCGTTCCTTCATCCGAAAAGCCATAGGCAGCCTCACTTCTTGCTGTTCTCCTTTTCCCCTTCTGCATTTCTGTAATGGAAAGAAAAACTGGCAATTCAAAGATTTCCTCTGTGACCAAGGTCTTCCTGGATCTATTATGTGACCTAATTGAAAGGGTTCAGGGCGTGGGGTTAAGGAAGAACCTTTTTTGGTGAGGAATTATGCTAGTTCATGAGCTATGTGGGCCAGCAAAAGGAAAATAAGGGATTTGGTGAGAGCGTGCATGCAGCCAAGGAGTGTGTCCTTTCCCCTCAATGTTGCCTGTATAGGTATCTATTTTCACGCAGCCAAACCTTCTTTCTTATTTAATAGATATAACTGGCAATCCACTGAAGCCTTCTGAGTACAGGAAAAAACAAAAACACAAGAACACAGCTAGAGGTGTTTTTTTTCCCCTTCTTCAAGCAGTTGTATTTTTTGTGCAGCAGCTCTTTCTGCAAAAGAGGCAAGGACTGCTTGCTGGCCTTCTCCTTGCACAAAAGGGGAAACCCAGCACAAGCGAGGGAATCGCCCTTCTTCCTGCAGTGCTCTATCCAAGTAATTAAAACATATGCTGGGAGAGGGTCTCCAGAGCAGGTTTTCGGGCAGCTCTGAGGGGGCTGCAGGGGGAGCTGGAATTCCTTATGTTGCCTCCAGGGTCATGTTGGTTTTAGGCCTTTGAGTGTCAAAAACAGCTTGCCTCTTGGGAAATTAGGGTTTTAGTTGCTAAAATGTTAAGAGGAGAACCTCACTGCCATTGTGCTGTTCCCTCTATACATGAATATGTTTGTTTTCAAATCATAGTCTATGACAGTGATTGGGAACCTTTTTGAGCCTGAGTGCCCATACAGCAACACAAAATCAACTTAAAGGGCCAACCCTGCAATTAAAACCCAAATACTGAGGTTTCAGTTTAGAAAAAAAAATCTCTCCTGCACTGCAAGGGTTAAATGCTTGTTGTTGTTTTTTCTATGGGTGGTATTAACAAATAAATACTTACTGGTCCTCCAATCCCACATTGGGCTAGACTGGTAATGGTCGCCATTGCACCCCCTCCGCTGGACCACTGCACCAGCAGAGGGGAGTGCCGAAATCCAGGATCAGAGGATGGTGTCAATGGCGACTTATGGCTTGGGTGCCCACAGAGAGGGCTCTGTGTGCCAGCTGTGGCACGCGTGCCATCGGTTCGCCATCACTGGTCTATGATAAGCTTTCCCAAATATAATGGGAGCAGAAAAGTTATGTTCTAAAACAAAAGTGCAAGAATGTAAGGTGAGCCCTACTGAGCCAAGCCAAAGGCTCCCCCGGCCCATTCTGTTCTTACAGTGTTCTAACTAAATGCCTTTGGGTGTCCACCGGCAGGACATGAAGGTAAATCTGCCCTTTTGCTTGTGTTTCCAAGTACACTACTTGTGATACTGGAGATAATATCCACCCATGATAACGGGTAGCCTTTGACAGCCTTATTCGCCATGAATTTGTCTGGTTTTTCTTTAAAGCTGTCCAGGTTGGTGACCATTTCCTGATTTTTGCAAAATCTTCTAAATAGCAGTTTGTAAGATTAGCACCGGGTATTATGAAGCAATAAAAGCATGGGCAAATTCATGGAGAACAGGGCCATCAGTAGACATCTGCAGTAGGAGTCAAATAATCTGATCTAATGTTTGGTCTGTGGATTGAGCAGAATGAAGTAGAGGAATAGGAAACCATGTGCGTAGATGTATATTCCATACTCTATTATGTGCCTGCGTGCTAGTATAACAGAGAACATGCAGGCAGTACAGCACCTAGTCAGAATTTTACCACTTTGCTCTCTGCATGTGTAGACCAAGTCTGTTTCTGAAGGTGCCATTTAAGGAAAGAAATAGAAGGAGACAGAGTAGATAAGCAGGAAAACAGGAACTTAAGGATTGAACAGTATACATCATGTTTTAAGAAGCTGCCTTTAACTATCAGCTTCTAATCGAAGAATTCCCATTCTGGGATCTCCCACTCCATAGATGTAGTTGGGCCATCATCATCCCTGACCTTTGAATATGCTAATTAAAGATGATGAGAACTCTAGCTCTTAGTAGTATAATGATATATGGGGACCCTAAAAAGCAGTCTCTCTGTAATGCTTCCGCTGATACAAGACAAGATTATTATTATCTGTGCCTCATTGTTGTTTTTGTTTCACCTTTCTTTTTTCTCTCTGTGAAGGAATCTCATTTTTACTTTGACGTGTTCTCTTCCTGCCTCGTAGGTACTGAACCTGTTCCTAGCCTTGCTGCTGAGCTCCTTTAGTTCAGACAATCTTGCTGCTACAGATGATGACAATGAGATGAACAACCTCCAGATTGCTGTGGCAAGGATTCAGAAGGGAATAGATTATGTGAAGAAAAAAATGCGAGAAGTTGTTCAAAAAAGTGTTTGTAGGAAACAGAAAGCTATTGAAGACATCAAAGTGCTTGAAGAACTAAACAACAAGAGAGATCTCTACATTTCCAACCACACCATGGTCGAAATAACTAAGGATGTTAATTATTTGAGAGATGGGAACGGAACCACAAGTGGTGTAGGCACCGGCAGCAGTGTGGAAAAATACATTATTGACGAAAATGACTATATGTCATTTATAAATAATCCAGGCCTCACTGTGACAGTGCCTATTGCAATTGGAGAATCAGATTTTGAAAATATAAACACAGAAGAATTTAGCAGTGAATCTGACCTTGGAGAAAGCAAAGAGGTAAGACTTTATATATATATCTCCCAAGTAAACACACAGGCATTAAAAAAAACCCAGAAAACTAAGGAATAATAATAATAATAATAATAATAATAATAATAATAATAATAATAATAATAATAATAATAATAATAATAATAATAATAATAATAATAATTACTACTACTACTACTACTACTACTACTACTACTGCTACTACATTGGAACTGTCTTATTTATGGCCCTGTACAGATTAAATAGCTGATTTGTTTATAGCAACATTCTTAGTACTTATTGGTTCATTGTAAGCATGTTTTTCAGTTTCAAATTTATAATGGTGACATATCTTCGATTTGACAAGCTTTGAAATGATGAGTGATGATAATCGTTGGTCCATATGAAGCACATGCTTTGCATATACAAGATCCTAGGTTTATTCTCTTCTGCTGTTTGTTAAGAGAAGGTCTAAAAAGACTCCTGTTTCATCCGCTGGGAAGCCGCTTTTATCAGGGTACATAAAACTGAGTTAGTTGAATGGACCAGTCGTGTGACTTGGCATATGCAAGCTATATTGCGCACAGATCTCTTACAGGTTAGTCATCATGTCCTCTGCTGTTGCCATCGCAGCAGAACACCAGAGTATAGTAGTGTCTTGCCAGTGATACTGGGATTCAAATCTTATGTTAGTGCTGGGAGTTTACTGTGTCACCTCTACACTAAGCTTCAAGCAGGTAGGAGCATTGGAGGGCTGGGGAAAAGCTGGTGCCACTGTTGATCCTGTTGAGCTGTCACAGGAGAATTTTTGCAGAATGTACTCCAAAAATGTACTAGTAAAATGCATATCTGTTTTGTATGTGGAGGAGGAAAATGGGGCCTCCAAAATTGCTCACCCCTGAATTGTTACTGGAGCAAAAATAAATGTAATGTGTTTTTTAGGAAATCAATACTGATCAGTGAACAATGAAAGATATTGGCTTGGATCCAGACTCTCCTATGTGTGAATGATAGGTATGTCTGACTCATTAGGTACAGAGATGTGTATGTTTCTACATGTGTGAGTTATTTCCTGCTTGTAGGTAATGGTTTGCCAATCTGGAGAGCCCTTCATAGTGGGAACCTTTCTGAGTTGCCACCACTGGGGGCAGGGAGCAAAGAACCACATTAAAGCCATTCGGATCGTATGAAGGATTTCAGTTAATTGAATCTTGCCTAAACATACATGAATGATGTTCTTTCTGCCTAGTTGTCTCTGAGTGCTACAAATATTCCAAATCATTTTTCACTGAAGTAGAAAGAGGAAACAAGCTTTAAAAAGTAAACAAACACACAAACTCTAAAATTTGTGGAATATATTTTGAGTTCTAAGGAATGTATGGTTTCTGTAAGATTTATTCATTTTCATATTTTATAGAGAGGGCTGTCACAATTTGTCAGAACAGCGTACAGTTCTGTGATCCTTTTCTACTTGCAAGCTCTGGGTTGGTTTGTTTTTTAATGATGGAGTGGTTACATGCTTGATTGTTCAGCGATGCACACAGCTATTGACAGACATTTATTTGAATGCCTTAAGCATAAGTATATCAGTCATCTTGAGATTAAAGTCTTCCTTTATGGTTCTTAGAGTGGCCAGAGAAATGATGAATTTAAAGTTATCACAGATTCACTGAATGATATTCGTGAATGTAGAACAGGAAGGATGTCTAACCAGAACAGCCAGACTTTACTACCTTCTGCTACAGGTTGTTTTACCTTTGACTAACATTGGGTTATTTTAGTAGTATTTTCTTTTTTAAAAGTTGTTCCTAAAAGAATTCACCTGAAATTTCATCTTCATTTATATGTTGTATAAGTCAGACTCTCAGCAATCTTAAAAAAAAAAAAAAAAACTACAGATGTTAGAATTTCTTGATTTGTTATATGAGAAACAAGTTGTGGAATTAGTTCCTTCCTTCCTCTGGAATCTATGGAATATTTTAGTTCACTAAAAAAAACAAAAAACAAAAAATGCATTGCTATTAAATGAGACATCGTTTTAAAGGTTGCACTTTATACTTTAGAGCTATAGATGCAGATTTAGAAATAATTAGCTTAAATATAAGTATGTCTGATGATACTGAGTTAGACGATTAAGTGAACTGCATGCATTCTTAAACTGCTGTCGCAGCTGTCCTTTCTTATGGCTTATAGTCTTTGAACTGGACTATACTTGAAAAACCATTGAAGTAGTTTGATTTCTTCAAAAACAGAATTGTCTCAGGACAGCCTTTTCAGATAGATGATAGTGCTCTATGAACTGGAAGACATGGCAGCCCTCTTGATTGAGAATTAGTTTGCTTTACTGAATTATTGTTTCTGTTGTTGGTAACTATTGTTACTGAACTCATTTCACACACTAGCAAGGTTATGCTCAAAATCCTTTAGCAGTATGTGGACCGAGAACTCCCAGAAGCACAAGCTGGATTTCAAAGGGGCAGAGGAACTAGAGACCAAATTGCTAACATGCACTGGATTATGGAGAAAGCTAGAGAGTTCCAGAAAAACATCTACTTCTGCTTCACTGACTATGCAAAAGCCTTTGACTGTGTGAACCACAGCAAACTATGGCAAGTCCTTAGAGAAATGGGAGTGCCTGACCACCTTATCTATCTCCTGAGAAATCTATATGTGGGACAGGAAGGAACAGTTAGAACTGGATATGGAACAACTGATTGGTTCAAAATTGGGAAAGGAGTATGACAAGGCTGTATATTGTCCCCCAGCTTATTTAACTTATATGCAGAATACATCATGCAAAAGGCTGGACTGGAGGAATCCCAAACCGGAATTAAGATTGCTGGAAGAAATGTCAGTGACCTCAGATATGCAGATGATACCACTCAGATGGCAGAAAGTGAGGAGAAATTAAAGAACCTCTTAATGAGGGTGAAAGAGGAAAGCGCCATAAATGGCATGGTCTGAAGCTCAACATTAAAAAAAAAAACTGGTCTCATCACCTCCTGGCAAATAGAAGGGGAAGAAATGGAGGCAGTGACAGATTTTAGTTTCTTGGGCTCCCTGATCACTACAGATGGTGACATCAGCCACAAAATTAAAAGACGCCTGCTTCTTGGGAGGAAAGCGATGACAAACCTGGACAGCATCTTAAAAAGCAGAGACCTCACCTTGCCAACAAAGGTCTGCATAGTCAAAGCTATGGTTTTTCCAGTAGCAATATATGGAAGTGAGAGCTGGACCATATAGAAGGCTGGCCGCTGAAGCATTGATGCTTTTGAATTGTGGTGCTGGAGGAGACTCGTGAGAGTCCTCTGGACTGCAAAGAGAACAAACCTATCCATTTTGAAAGAAATCAACCCTGAGTGCTCACTGGAAGGACAGATCCTGAAGGTGAGGCTCCAATACTTTGGCCATCTCATGAGAAGAGAAGACTCCCTGGAAAAGATCCTGATGTTGGGAAAGTGTGAGGGCAAGAGGAGAAGGGGATGACAGAGAACGAGATGGTTGGACAGTGTCTGCGAAGCAACCAACATGAATTTGACACAACTCCTGGAGGCAGTGGAAGACAGGAGGGCCTGGCATGCTCTGGTCCATGGGGTCATGAACAGTTGGACATGACTTAATGACTAAACAACAACAAAAACTGAACTATTGACACACCATACAATTCAGATTATCATATCTCAGTTTAGCTAGTGATATATTATGTTTTAGTTTTACATTTATCAGAGTCCTAAAACATGAAGTTTGGTATTTCATCAGTAGATTGTTTTCTGTACATCACAGTTGATGATAATTATGTTTTAATGGGAGAGAGAAGTTTCCATAGGCATGATATTTAATATACAGTATATCACAGGAGTACACCCCCTCAAATTTCATAAATATTTTAGTATAACTCATGTGACAACACTGAAGAAATGACACTTCACTACAATGTAAAGCAGTGAGTATATAGCTTGTATAACAGTGTAAATATGCTGTCCCCTCAAAATAACCCAACACACAGCCATTAATGTCTAAACTGCTGGCAACAAAAGTGAGTACACCCCTAAGTGGCAATGTCCAAATTGGACACAAAGTGTCAATATTTTGTATGGTCACCATTATTTTCCAGCACTGCCTTAACCCTCTTAGGCATAGAGTTCACCAGAGCTTCATAGGTTGCCACTGGAGTCCTCTTCCACTCCTCTATGATGACATCACAGAGCGGGTGGATGTTAGAGACCTTGCGCACCTCCACCTTCCATTTCAGGATGCCCCACAGATGCTCAATAGGGTTTAGGTCTGGGTACATGTTTGGCCAGTTCATCACCTTTACCCTCGGCTTCTTTAGCAAAGCAGTGGTCATTCTGGAGGTGTGTTTGGGGTCATTATGATGTTGCAATACTGCCCTGCGGCCCAGTCTCTGAAGGGAGGGGATCATGCTCTGCTTCAGTATGTCACAGTACATGTTGGCATTCATGGTTCCCTCAATGAACACTCCCTAGTGCCGGCAGCACTCATGCAGCCCCAGACCATGACATTCCCACCACCATGCTTGACTGTAGGCATGACACACTTGTCTTTATACTCCTCACCTGGTTGCCACCACACATGCTTCACACTATCTGAACCAAATAAGTTTATCTTGGTCTCATCAGACCACAGGACATGGTTCCAGAAATCCATGTCCTTTGTCTGCAGCAAACCATACACGTGCTTTTCTTGTGCATCATCTTTAGAAGAGGCTTCCTTCTGGGATGACAGACCTGGAGACCAATTTGATGCAGTGTGTGGCATATGGTCTGAGCACTGACAGGCTGACCTTCCACCCCTTCAACCTCCGCAG
The DNA here is from genome assembly GCF_051106095.1 of Pogona vitticeps. Classification (NCBI taxonomy): domain Eukaryota; kingdom Metazoa; phylum Chordata; class Lepidosauria; order Squamata; family Agamidae; genus Pogona; species Pogona vitticeps. Next base: position 206,918,219 of record NC_135783.1, read on the forward strand.
CAATGCTGGCAACACTCATATGTCTATTTTCCAAAGCCAGCTTCTAGATATGACGTTGAGCACGGGCACTCAACTTCTATAGTTGACCATGGCGATGCCTGTTCTGTGTGCAACCTCTCCTGTTAAACTGCTGTATGGTCTTGGCTACCGTGCTGCAGCTCAGTTTTGGGGTTTTGGCAATCTTCTTATAGCCTAGTGCAGTGATGGTGAACCTTTTTGAGCTTGAGTGCCGAAACTGCAACACAAAATCAACTTATTTATTTCAAAGTGTCAACACTGCAATTAAAACCCGAATACTGAGGTTTTAGCTTAGAAAAAAAACAACTGCTCCTGCACTGCAAGTGTTAAATGCTTGTTTTTTTTTCCTATGGGCGGAATTAATAAAGAAATACTTGCTGGTCCTCCAATCCCCCTTTGGACTAAACTGGTAATGGTCGCCATTGCACCTCTCCGCTGGACCTCTGCACCAGCAGAGAAAATCCAGAAATCCAGGATTGGAGGATGGGTAAGTATTTCTCGATGTTGACTTATGGCTCGGGTGCCCATAGAGAGGGCTCTGTGTGCCAGCTGTGGCACATGTGCCATAGGTTCACCATTGCTCGCCTAGGACATCTTTACGTAGAGCAACAATTCATTTTTTCAGATCCTCAGATAGTTCATTACCATGAGGTGCCATGTGGAACTTCCAGTGACCAGTCTTAGAGAGTGGGAGTAATAACACCTGTTCCCCCTTCACACCTGAGACTTGTGACACTAACGGGTGACACCTGGGAGAGAAAGCAGCTACTTGAGCCCAATTTGTACATTGTCACTTTGGGGTGTACTCACTTTTGTTGCTGGCAGTTTAGACATTAATGACTGTGTTGCGTTATTTTGAGGGGACAGCACATTTGCACTGTTATACAAGCTGTATACTCACTGCTTTAAATTGTAGCCAAGTGTCATTTCTTCAGTATTGTCACATGAAAAGATATACTAAGATGTTTATGAAATGTGAGGGGGTGTACTCACTTCTGTGATATACTGTATTTGGAAAATCAGAATTCTCCTTTAAAACAAGATGTGTAACACACACACACACACAAACTTACACATACACACCATCTTCTTTTGCTCAAAAATAAGGTAATGTTGCAACGAATCAGATTCCTGTCTAGTTGGTGAATGCTGGTGCAATTTGTGGCGAGCTCAATGAGGAATTTCTTCTGGCCTCGCCAATTGTGCACACTATTCTAAAATGAAAACATTGTGTTACCTCACAGCAATCATATGCACACCTTCCATGGGAATAAATCCAGTTTAATATATGTCTACTTAAACATGTGCCTAACAGTATTTTCAGTACTCATTGGATTGGCTCCAAGTTTTTGTGGCCTCTGTAGTGACCTCTCCCTTCTGACATAGTTCCTTGTGCACAAAGCAATGGGCAAACCTCCAGCTCCTCATTCCTCCTGGCAGCTGCACCATCACTGGCATTGCCCCTTCTGCGGATGGGGAAAGGGTGGGAGGGCAGGAGGAACACAGCAGATTTGAGATCAGCTAGTTTCAGTAAATAGGAGCAAGGCCAGTGCTGTGCACTGTTTCTGGGGCACTGCTTGGAAGGGGCCAAATGCCCACTCTTGGGGCAGATCTCATCAACACTGGCTTCTGATAGTGTATTCAAGTTCATGCCTCAGAAGAATGGAGGTGAAGTGTCGATGATTAATTGAGAGTGAGGAACTGGCAACATTGCATCACCAGAGTATAGAAGAAATATGAAAAATGCTGCATGTTGTGATACAGGCCCCTTGATGATTAACTCTAGTTCACAATGTTTCCTATTACTTTGCATATGTTAGTTAGTGTAGAGCATATCGAGGCTTGATAAAGATAAGAACTGAATTCTGTCATCAGTCAGTCTCTCTCTCTCTCTCTCTCTCTCTCTCTCTCTCTGTAATTATACCTTCTTTTCCCTGAAATTGACTTGAAACCATGTTTGAATGCAAGTCTCTCAAGAGGTACTATGCCATGAACTTCATTGCCTGCCATTCTTACTTCTCACAGGGGTAGAGCCAAGCTGGAGCAATCAAGAATGCAGCTCTGGTGCTTTTTAACCAGGTAGATTCAACGTGTCACCACCACCCTTACACAGGTTACCAAAGCAAGTTATACCTCTCTAATCACTTTCTGGTGGATTTTGACTGGCCTGCATGCCTCTGAGCTGTTTCCTTCCCTGTCCATTGCAAGATAGTCCAGACATGCACAGCTGCTCTTTGCTGAGTCCTGTGATTCACACATCACAGCATGGTCAGGCAAGATTGGCAACCCCAATATATATTCTTGAGTCTGCTAATGATTTTTCTAGATACCTTTTTTTTTAAAAATCAGTGCCTTTGAACAGCTACTGCATGACCTGTAGGTTTTGTAGGATGGATTATGAACTGGATGAGAACGTTGAACTCTCCAAAGGCCAAGGGGGAAAAAAGGGAGCATGCATAGTTTTTAACAACAAAAACAACCCCTTTTTGATTCAGCCCTTATAAATGTGGCATTTGGTTATTAACACCATCTTCTTTGGGGGGGATGTTTGAAAGGATGTAATTTCGATTTGTAAAACAATTTCTAAGGTTGTTCTGTTGGTTTCCATTTATATTTTGAAATGCTGAATGTTATTTCAGGATGTTGTGTAGCAAGATTCTCTACATTCAGTGCCATTCTTCCATTTTCTTTGGGACTCTGCATACATATGTGATAAATTGGTCCAGAAATCATTCATACACATACCATTCATACACATACCATTAGTAAATCAAAATATGTGACAATATCCAGTCAAAAAGATATTTAGAATGCACGAGTGTACATGCGATGGTGCAATATTTTCCCAATTTCCATTTAGCCAAAGGAGTGATATTTGTACAGTCTGCCTGACATTTGCTCCTTTGTCTCACATTTTTTCATTGCTAAAGAGAGACAGTTTACAGTTCAGTTTTACAACTGCCTTACAATCAACATTCTTTCGCAGTGACACATCTGAGCACAGATCTTGCCGTGTTCAGATTTTATTCCTCTCCGATCCTAAAATGGTAGTATTGATAATGTTCAGCTAAAAATAATCAATTCAAGTAAAAATAAAGTGGCTAAATCCACTCTTCTGTAATAGCCAAATGAAAGCAGTGAAAAATACTTGGTAAGCCTTTCGAGCAAGGGCACACTCCCATTCAGTGTGAATGTCTTTGTGTGCTCCACTGTCCAGATTTCTTACCAGATTAGATATTTTCATCAGCCACAGGAATATGCATCTAGGTATGAACATTCCCATAACTAGTTATCCAATATAACATAAGTTGGTCATTGCTGGTGGGTTTCTCTCTGTCTGACATTAATGTGGTCACGGATGGAGAAATTTATTATTTTCCGGTCCTGATTGGGACAACACGTGGTAACAGCACAGGGTATAGAATTTCATCCCAGGAGTAGCTAGCAGTGAATGTCATTTCTCAACCAGTTTCTTAACCCTGAATTGACAGATATGAGAATGTCACATAGGCAAGTCATACTGTTAATTGCTATAAAGACATGTGCCTAATCCTTATAGATTTCTAAAAACATATTGGATAAGAACTGCTGGAATGTAAGCATAAATATTACGAGGCTGCAAATTGAGAAGTGCTTCAGCTAATCCAAAATATCAGAAAAAGACACTAATACGGGGTGTTAATGAATTTTTTTTAATTTTATATATTTTTTGGTTTGGGTTTTTTTGGTCATGCTTAATATGCAGTTAAAACCTTTAGCAATGTGGTTGAAACAATAAGGAACATGGTAATTGTTTTTCCTAGAGTTTGTCACATCACAAAGCAATTTAGGTATTTCAAGCTGACTTATTCCTGATAATTTATAATGGCTGAATCCCTTTGTTTAGTTTAATGTCACCTGAATCATGAAGTGGTTTGTAAAGCTTTAACATTTGTATAAGTAGCCTGCTCCTGCTCCCATTGAAATAATGTAAAACAAAATCCGATGAGAGCAAGACTGGGCCTTAAGTGAATGCTTCTGATAATGGAAATGAGCCCCATTAACATGCTATTGGGCAAAGCTTGTGATTCTTATTCTTATTATGAGGACAAAAATCAAGAGATGTACTAAAATCCAAGAGACAGCTAAAGTTGTTGCCCTGTTGCCATCTACACCAATTTAGATGATGACCGCTTACTATCTGGTGATTATAATTCAAACTATTTTTCCAGATCATCTTTTTTTTAAAAAAAGAAGTTGGACTTCTTTTCTTCTTCTTCTTCATCGTCTTTTTTTTCTTGGTGCAGTTTCACTGGTATGGCACAGGCTTCTGCTCTAGTCAAAGCATGTTGTTTTGCTGATTCAGGCCTTGGGAATGCTGCATCATCAATAAATGCTTTCTAGTACTGTATGTTCCTTCTAGAATGTTAGTATAAGATGTTCTCTCTGTATGAGCGCCTAGTGGTTTCTAAAAGAAAGCTGATAAACTGTCATTGAAGTGTCCTTCTTGATGCAAAAGCAGTTGTAGAAATCATGCAATATCTGTCATTGTATTATGTGGGTTAGAAACAACAGTTACTGCTTTTTTCAGTTATTACTGAATCTGATGTCATAATATATTTATAAATACATATATATTTGTTAAAAACACAAAGAAATGTACAATTGGTTAGAATCACTGCCTGCATGGAAATACGGGATCCAATTCTGCTGCCTCTCGCAGGGGCCACTGAAAGTACTCATATTGGCCCAAGTCAAACATTATATGGAATTGTGGTTTCCCACTCCATGAGAGTGTTGTAACAAATTTCCATCTCATGTGCTTCCCTTTTGGTTTTCCTCCTCTTTCACTCTCTAGCAGAAGAGATCAAAAGTGTTCACTTCTGGTTTTAAACAAAGTCAGATTTCTGTGACATCTAAATTTCATTTTCCACTCATGTACTAACACAGTGACTAACCCAGTCATTACTATACCCTTGCTTTTGTGAAGATTTAATTTAAATTTAATTTTAAAATTATATTATAGTAAGGAGGAAAAAAAGACTTTTTTAAAAAAGCAGCAAGCCACTGTCTGAAAGCATGATTTGGTCGTGATGTGTTATTGTGAGCCACAAACAAACCACAGTTCCCTAACTTTTCATGTCATTGGGAACTCTGGTTTGTTTATAACTGGAAATGCACGTGTCTGATCTCAAGGGTGTGAAAGAGGAAGAGAGGTTTGCTGAAAGTTCTTTTAACATAGCTGGATGCCCTATTTCTTGTTCCATGTAATCTGTACTGTTGAACTTTAGTGGTTGTCAATTTCATCCCAAAAGCATGTTTTTCAGTTTTGATTGATTACAATGGCATAACAGAAAAAATGTAATCCATGGATTCTTCAAATACAGCTATTCAACTTGGAAGTTTGCTTATAGCTGACCCAGCTCAGTGAAACACATGGCATCTTCGGCTTGTGCTTTGTGCTCAGCTACAAATCGTTCTTGGAACTAACTGCCTGAAGTTGCAGAAACAAGAAGGAACCAACCTTTAAAAATGTGAATTGCTTAAGAAATAGTGGCTGAAATCCTGTTGCCCAGTAACTTTTAGAAGCAAATTGATATAAATGAAGAAACCTCTGTAGGCATTCTCTGCTCCATGCTGAGCCACGCAACTCAGTATGCAGCAGACGTCTATGGAAATTTCTTAAATTAGAGCAATTGGCTTTCAAGGATTACGTTGTCTGTGTAACTCTACAAGAGGATTTTAGCCACTGTGTAATAACAGAAAAGCACTCTAGACTTTCTTCAGTGAACTAAGTTCAGTATACTTGCAGACAGGGTACATTTTCTTTTACCTTTCAGGAAATAATAATTCCTGTTCTTGCTGCTGACTTTTAGAATTAAAATGATGTGAATGACTTTAAGCTCGGAAAGGATAAAGAGAGAGAGAGAGAGAGCCCCATTAAGTCCCAGGCCTGTCCCTTACCCTCAGTACACATAGTTTTGCCTGAAAAAATTAGAAAGTGGATTAGACACAAAATAGTTTTTAAAACATAACAGGCAGCAGAATAGAAAATTAATTACTATTAACATATTACCCACACTACACATCAGTATTGCTGATAATGATGCTAACGGGAATCTTAGTTTATGGTACAGTATTTGCTAATATAGTAAACATTAAATATATTTGTGCACACGCACACACGCACGCACACACGTAAGCTTAAAAAATAGTAGTATTCATGTTGTAATAACAATCACCATCATCATCCTAGAACCGAAGACCTTGAAGGGACCTTATGGATCATTGAGCCCAAACCTGTCAAGGAGGCCCAGTGGGGAATCGAATTCCCAACCTCTGGCTGCACAGCAAGAGACGTAAACCAATGAGTTATTCAACAGTAATAGCAGAGGCCAGACTGATACTAGAAGAGACTAATATAAAATTTACTGCCATTTTCCCATCCCTTGGTTAAATTAAGGATTTGGACACGTTGCTGTTGAAGTAATGAAAAATAATGTAAAGCTACCTGGCATTAATTTTTCCCCCCATTGGTCTGTCTGAAATAGTCTGTCGCTAAGGTAACTGAAGAAAGCTACGTGAAGTCATAGTGGCATTCTTAGTTGTCTGAAGATTAGTTCTCTTGAATGAGTTTTTTAAAACTAAAAGTTTTGTGCTGTGATATTCTGCATGACTCTTCTGTGGAACAGCACAATGTACAGCAAACTTCTTATTATTCACACTATGTCCGATCTTATACTGAATGTATTGAGGCTGGGCACTCCTGTAGTCCATCTGCATTGTTCTTAGAATATTTGAAAAGGTGTTGCAGTCTATAATTTTTAAATCCTATAACTAAGTCATGTGACAGATATCCCAGGGTCTCTGTGTACACAGAGATGAATACAGCTTTCATTATTAATATTTAATTCTCATCTTCCATGTTATAAGATCTAATGTTTTATATTTATTCCATGCAACAAACTTAACTGTTGCTGAACTCTGCACATACATCCAGATTAATAATAGGGTCAACATCAAATTCTCAAATGATGTAATTTAGCTCAGGATAAATTTATCTGTATCGGTTTCTTTAGAGCAAAAAATTAAGGGTCACATTGTGTTATCCTACCATCTGAGATAACTGAGCTGTCAGCCTAAGAGTACTTTTGAGGAAAAAAAATAAAGTATTATTTTATGGAGCGAGACAGGTTTCTAGTTGTAATGCCTCTTTTTCTATTTTAATATGACAAAGTAATATATGCACTTAATTCTGCCCTGCTGTGTAAAGTTTCAGTGTCATAACCTCAACAGTGTATTGCTTTCACAAACTTACATTTGATCAGCCTTTAATTTGTTTTTATTTAATAATACATTCATACTTTATTAATAATATGTGAGTTAATTTAATTGGCTAATGTTGTGTAACTCTAATACTAAGTTTACAGTCACTAATGCAAACTGTGCAAAGTTTAGTCACACATTTATTTTTCCACAGTCTTCTACAAGGGCAAGAGGTTGGATATAACATTTATGTAAAGATTAAGAGTAAAGAAAATAAGTAAAAGATTTAACTTTTTAAAAGTTATTGCAAATACAGTGCATAAGGCCTTATAATCCTCTATGTGTTTTTTTAATCAAATAATAACTAAATGCATGAAGATCTTTCCAGAGCAAATTAAATTTCCTGTGGACCAGTTCACATGTTCTTCACCACGTACCATCAGATCCTCTTTTTAAAGAAATGTGTGAAGTTACAGTTGTCAGCATTTTAAGTTATAACACTTTGAACAGAGTGCCTCTGAGCATGCACCGAATCATCTCACCCTCCCACCTCCTACAGGAGAATATCACCATATGACAGCACAGTGTTTGAATGCAAATCCCTCCTGCACGCACGCAAGTTCCACGAGCCGTAGTAGCTCACACAAGCACAAAAACAGCAACCGTAACATGGCATGCGTTTTTCATACAGGCTGAATTTTACAATTGTAGCAACTAGCTCAGAAGGTCAAATTTAAGCTGGGTTTACTTTTTTTTTTTTACTGAACTGCAGTCTGTACTTAATAGTTGGTTTCACATGGTTCATGATATGATCATTGTAAAATTAATTTGGTAATTCACTGTTCTCTCATCTGAAATCACTACAGAGCATTTGAACAACAGGTTGTTTTCCATAATTTTCTCTGCATATTCCAGAATAACCTTTCACAGTCATGAAGATGCACATTTTTAATAAAGAGAAATAATGATTACATGTAATATGATATGGTGAAACATATTTTCAAAAATGTATTCAGCCTCTCCACTTTTAACTTGTATTTCAGGTACATTTAAGGATACACAGACGTTTTTCTACAGCATTTTTATTGTTTTTATAAAAATTCAGGTCTCCTGTGAGTAAACAAAACTACAGTGACAGTTCAAATGCTGTGCTTTTGTTCACATCAAACCACTTACTGGTCTCTGTGACCAATACAAAGCTGAGGAGGGCTGATATTCAGAAGTACCTGTATCTCCTTTGGCGTATGACACAGACTTACAGGGGGGAAAAACCTATTCTGTGGGATTTTATTTTCAGAAGCTAAATGCAGCCAGCTCCTCTGAAGGCAGCACAGTGGATATAGCCCCGCCTGGAGAGGGTGAACAGGCAGAGATTGAACCTGAAGAGGCTCTTGAACCTGAGGCCTGTTTTACAGAAGGTAACAGGGGCAGAAAAATAAATTTTATTTGACGAAATTAAGAGTTCCCCTAATTCAGCTCCCCGGTACTAGTTTTGTCTATCGCAGTGCCCCTAACAAGTACGATGTTCAAATGACTCGTGGCAAAACATTATAGTCACAATTATATTGTGCTTGCCCCTCTTTACTATCATATTATGTTTATGTTAGATGTTCTCAGGTGTCAAAAAAAAAAGTCAGTCAGCTTCAAGGCTCATGTAACTGCAGTACAGTATTTACCCTCTTGAGGCCGGATAAAAAAGGCAAGGTGGGCCTGTGGGCCATCATTTGGAGACCCTTGCTCTTGACCATAAAACTCAGCTACCATTGAAAAGCAATCTTGGAAGCTGCCACAGTCAGAATTGGAGAGAAAAAGTATCTTGCTTCATATTTTCCTATTCTGCCATTTATCCACTCACAACCCAGCTGTTTTCTCATCCACATGGAAAATCTTTTTATAGACAGGAAAGCAGTTTGTGGCATGGGTTGAGTGGATAACAGTAAACAAGAACTAGCTGAATAATCTTTCTCCTCTCCCACTCCAGCTGCCTAGGGTGGTCGTATTGACCAGATAGGTGGGGTACAAATAAAATGAATAAAATAATAAATAAATTCATCCAATAACATAACCGAGGTCTAAAACCTGAAGGTCAACAGTGTGTAACTTGTCATTTGTATTTGCACCAGTGAAAAACTTACATCTGAAGAGCTACTTTGAAGAGCACATCTTGCCATATCGCTATCTGCTTTTGAAAGTAACTTCACTTTCGTGTCCAAAGTCCTCTTTGCATGGAGCTAACTGTGCGTTTTTGTAGAGCTGTGGCTGAAATGGATGAAAATCCATGCATCCTGCTGGACACAGTTTATCACGTGTGACACATGGACAGCTACCACTAGATATTTTCCTCCTGTATCTAAACACAAATATGTTTCGACATGTTTTTATCCATAGCAGCAAAATTAAATTGCCTTGAATGCTGTACTTCATTCAGTAGTTGATGAGTTTATTAAAGTTAAGCCATAAGACCAGCAATTTATTATTTTACATCTCAAAGTTATTATGAGAATAAACTGGAATAGCATTATGTATTCAGTCTTGAACTCGTGGAAGGAAAAACAGGGGTAAGGAATAGTCAGCAAGTGAGTGAATAAAATAATATTTATCCCAACACTTAATAGTTGAATGTTGTTGTAAACAGGCTGCATCAAGAAGTTTCCGTGTTGTCAAGTGAGTATAGAAGATGGCAAAGGAAAAATCTGGTGGAATTTTAGAAAAACCTGCTACATCATAGTAGAACACAACTGGTTTGAGACGTTCATTGTATTTATGATTCTCCTCAGCAGTGGTGCTCTGGTGAGCAAATTAAAAAATAAAAATAATATTTTTCTCAAAATGTTTATGGCATTAAAGTTTTTTAATGTATGTTATTTAAAGTGATTGGCATATACTGTATTTTCAGATTGGAAAATGTTTGGTACATAATAGTCACATGCCAAGGTTATAAATATAAGCTGAATAAGTAAACTTAATGAAAAGAAAAAACAAGTAAAACAGTTTCTCCTCTTGCTGATTTTTTTTGCAATGTGTTAGTAGAAAATGAAGTTAAAGTGAAATTTTTAGAGATACAACTTGCATATTTGAATCATGCTCTGCTTTTATGAATGATAAAGCAGTGGTTCCATCTCAACAACAGGCCTTTGAAGACATATACACTGAACAGCGCAAGACCATCAAGACGATGTTGGAATATGCAGACAAGGTTTTCACATACATCTTCATTCTGGAAATGCTTCTGAAGTGGGTAGCTTATGGCTTTCAGATGTATTTCACTAATGCCTGGTGCTGGTTGGATTTCCTTATCGTGGATGTGAGTACTTAAAACCCATAATTTACTTTGTTCCTCTTTTGCTCTTGTGTACATGTAAATAAATTTTGCTAGTAACTGGCATGTTCAGCACTTAACAAAAATAACTGTGTCTTTTGCATGCATTATTATAGGGGCTTCCCCTAGAGTTTACAGCTAACTTGATTTCTCAAAGGACTCTGGGTGTTTGTTCATAGGCTGAGCATCTCTTAGGGAGTAGGGAATGGGGGCATGAATTGAGAAGTGGTAGCTCCTTGTATCTGGTCAGCCAAGATTCAGAAAAATGAAAGTGTTGTTTCTGTGTTGATGCAAATGTTGCAATCTCTGTGTTCCTGGCTTAGTTGTATGGCAGAGGAGCAGGTGTGACAAGCAAAGATAAGTGATGCAGTGGCTTGGCTGTGCTTTGCTATGGGATTTGTGTGGTTTGTCTTTCCATTATAGGAATATACAGTACATCTTTTTTGAAATACTGTACATGCTTTTGAAGGGCAGATCTGAGTTAGCTGCTTAACAGCTGAAATTAAATCTTGGTTCAGTATGTTGCTATATAGAGTGTGAACTGGAAACAGAAACAAGCCCACATCAAGGTAAAAGGACTGTGTTACTTGGCCTGTGATGTAGATGTTTGTATTTTTAGTGTGGACTTTTAGTGGGTGGGGAGTGTTTGGGGAATTTTATGTGTGTTCATGTGTCTGGTCTCTGAGTGTCTGTGAATTTCATTGTATGGATATACTGTGTATATATTTACAATGCTCCTTCATGGATTGCTGCCTTGTCGTGGCGAAGGGGCTTGAGTAACTCAGAGAAGCTATGGGCTATGCCGTGCAGGGACACCCAAGACGGACAGGACATAGTGGAGAGTTCCGACTAAACGCAATCCACCTGGAGTAGGAAATGGCAAGCCACTCCAGTATCTTTGCCAAGAACGCCCCATGATCAGAAACAAAAGGCTAAAAGATATGACGCTGGAAGATGGGCCCCTCAGGTCGGAAGGCGTCCAACATGCTACTGAGGAAGAGTGGAGGACAAGTACAAGTAGCTCCAGAGCTAATGAAGTGGTTGGGCCAAAGCCGAAAGGACGCTCAGCTGTGGACGTGCCTGGAAGTGAAAGGAAAATCCAATGCTGCAAAGAAGAATACTGCATAGGAACCTGGAATGTAAGATCTATGAACGTTGGGAAGCTGGAGGTGGTCAAACAGGAGATGGCAAGAATAAACATCAACATCCTGGGCATCAGTGAACTAAAATGGACAGGAATGGGCGAATTCAGCTCAGATGATTATCATATCTACTATTGTGGGCAAGAATCCCGTAGAAGGAATGGAGTAGCCCTCATAGTCAACAAAAGAGTGGGAAAAGCTGTAATGGGATACAATCTCAAAAATGATAGAATGATGTCAATACGAATCCAAGGCAGACCATTCAACATCACAATAATCCAAGTTTATGCACCAACCAGCATTGCTGAGGAGACTGAAACTGAACAATTCTATGAAGATTTACAACACCTTCTAGAACTGACACCAAAGAAAGATGTTCTTCTCATTCTAGGGGACTGGAATGCTAAAGTAGGGAGCCAAGAGATAAAAGGAACAACAGGGAAGTTTGGCCTTGGAGTTCAGAACGAAGCAGGACAAAGGCTAATAGAGTTTTGTCAAGAGAATAAGCTGGTCATCACAAACACTCTTTTCCAACAACACAAGAGGCGACTCTATACATGGAAATCACCAGATGGGCAATATCGAAATCAGATTGATTATATTCTCTGCAGCCAAAGATGGAGAAGCTCTATACAGTCAGCAAAAACAAGACCTGGAGCTGACTGCGGTTCTGATCATCAGCTTCTCATAGCAAAATTCAAGCTTAGACTGAAGAGATTAGGAAAAACCACTGGGCCACTCAGGTATAATCTAAACCAAATCCCTTATGAATACACAGTGGAAGTAAAGAACAGATTTAAGGAACTAGATTTGGTGGACAGAGTGCCTGAAGAACTTTGGATAGAGGCTCGTAACATTGTCCAGGAGGCAGCAACGAAAACCATCCCAAAGAAAAGGAAATGCAAGAAAGCAAAGTGGCTGTCCAACGAGGCCTTAGAAATAGCAGAGAGGAGAAGGGAAGCAAAATGCAAGGGAGATAGGGAAAGTTACAGAAACTTGAATGCAGACTTCCAAAGAATAGCAAGGAGAGACAAGAGGGCCTTCTTAAATGAACAATGCAAAGAAATAGAGGAAGATAACAGAAAAGGAAAGACCAGAGATCTGTTCAGGAAAATTGGAGATATTAGAGGAACATTTTGCGCAAAGATGAACATGATAAAAGACAAAAATGGGAGGGACCTAACAGAAGCAGAAGACGTCAAGAAGAGGTGGCAAGAATACACAGAGGAATTATATCAGAAAGATTTGGATATCCCGGACAACCCAGACAATGTAGTTGCTGATCTTGAGCCAGACATCCTGGAGAGCGAAGTCAAGTGGGCCTTAGAAAGCCTGGCTAACAACAAGGCCAGTGGAGGTGATGGCATTCCAGTTGAACTATTTAAAATCTTGAAAGATGATGCTGTTAAGGTGCTACATTCAATATGCCAGCAAGTTTGGAAAACTCAACAGTGGCCAGAGGACTGGAAAAGATCAGTCTACATCCCAATCCCAAAGAAAGGCAGTGCCAAAGAATGCTCCAACTACCGTACAATTGCACTCATTTCACACGCTAGCAAGGTTATGCTCAAAATCCTACAAGGTAGGCTTCAGCAGTATGTGGACCGAGAACTCCCAGAAGTACAAGCTGGATTCTGAAGAGGCAGAGGAACTCGAGACCAAATTGCTAACTTGCGCTGGATTATGGAGAAAGCCAGAGAGTTCCAGAAAAATATCTACTTCTGCTTCATTGACTATGCGAAAGCCTTTGACTGTGTGGACCACAGCAAACTATGGCAAGTTCTTAAAGAAATGGGAGTGCCTGACCACTTTATCTGTCTCCTGAGAAACCTATATGTGGGACAGGAAGCAACAGTTAGAACTGGTCATGGAACAACTGACTGGTTCAAAATTGGGAAAGGAGTACGGCAAGGTTGTATACTGTCCCCCAGCTTATTTAACTTATATGCAGAATACATCATGCGGAAGGCTGGACTGGAAGAAACCCAAGCCGGAATTAAGATTGCCGGAAGAAATATCAACAACCTCCGATATGCAGATGATACCACTCAGATGGCAGAAAGTGAGGAGGAATTAAAGAACCTTGTAATGAGAGTGAAAGAGGAGAGTGCAAAAAACGGTCTGAAACTCAACATCAAAAAAACTAAGATCATGGCCACTGGTCCCATCTCCTCCTGGGAAATAGAAGGGGAAGATATGGAGGCAGTGTCAAATTTTATCTTCCTGGGCTCCATGATCACTGCAGATGGAGACAGCAGCCCTGAAATTAAAAGGCGCCTTCTTCTTGGGAGGAAAGCGATGACAAATCTTGACAGCATCTTGAAAAGCAGAGACATCACCTTGCCAACAAAAGTCCGAATAGTCAAAGCTATGGTTTTTCCTGTCATGATGTATGGAAGTGAGAGCTGGACCATAAAGAAAGCAGACCGCCGAAGAATTGATGCCTTTGAATTGTGGTGCTGGAGGAGGCTCTTGAGAATCCCCTGGACTGCAAGGAGAACAAACCTATCAGTTCTAAAGGAAATCAACCCTGAATGCTCACTTGAAGGACAGATCCTGAAGCTGAGGCTCCAGTACTTTGGCCATCTCATGAGAAGAAAAGAGTCCTTGGAAAAAACCTTGATGTTAGGAAGGTGTGATGGCAAGAGGAGAAGGGGACGACCGAGGATGAGATGGCTGGACAGTGTCTGCGAAGCAACCAACATGAACCTGACACAACTCCGGGAGGCAGTAGAAGACAGGAGGGCCTGGCGTGCTCTGGTCCATGGGGTCACGAAGAGTCGGACACGACTAAACGACTAAACACACACACATTTACAATGACAATAAATAAATAAATAAATAAATAAATAAATAAATAAATAAATAAATAAATAAATAAATAAGACAGAAAAGTGCCCTTTATTTTACTTCCCAAAATCTGGAGACATAGCCTGTTTCCCCAAAAATAAGACTGTGAGACTGGAGGTGAGAGTGAGGCTCCTCTCACGGGAGTGCTGTCCCTCCCACCTACTGATGATAAAGAGAGTCAACCCCCGCCAGTTCCTGCACCCAGGACGACAAGACCACCTGGACCTGACCCGCGGAGGATAGAGAAGGAATTGAAAGAATTAATGGTCAAAGGGTCTTATACAGGGAGTCTTCTCTTCTCATGAGATGGCCAAAGTATTGAAGCCTCAGCTTCAGAATCTGTCCTTCCAGTGAGCACTCGGGGTTGATTGTGTACCTCTAACAAGATTAGCAGCAGCAAATAATTACATAACATCAGCATACCATAGAGTTAATGTGACAGTTGGATCTTTAACATCTGGCTTTATGAACCTCTTATTCAGTCAGAGGTATCCAACATAATAGCCAAAATCCTCTTATGAAGTTTCATTGGAATAATGCAGAGTGTAACTTTGGGATGGCCTCAGTAACATCACTGTAGATCTTGCCTGTTGTGTGCTGAGTTGCATGACTCCACATTCAACTGATGTGTACGGTGTTGATTCCTGAACTTGAAGCAGTTCACCTTCAGAAGTTATGATATTGCTTTATGCTGGCATAACTGCACAGAAGGATTTTAGCCAATATGAGGAATGGGCCACACAGGAGAGGAAATACTGCTGGAGCATTGAGACTTGATTCTGCTCATGTGCTTCTGGCAGGTTTGTTTGTTTGTTTACCCTATTTCCATGAAAATAAGACCTAACCTGAAAATAAGCCTTAGTGTGATTTTTCATCAAAGCTCCCAACATGAATTTGACCCAACTCTGGGAGGCAGTGGAAGACAGGAGGGCCTGGCATACTCTGGTCCATGGGGTCACGAAGAGTCGGACACGACGTAACAACTAAACAACAATGATGATTTTTCAGGATGCTCGTAATATAAGCCCTACTCCAAAAATAAGCCATAGTTAAGTGAAAGCCTGCCCTCCACCATTGTGCAGCATTGTGCAGCAACCAGAAGATGACACAACGGTATTTGCATAAATGCAGATTGTCGTACATGAAAAAAAACGTCCTCTGAAAATAAGCCCTAATGCATTTTTGGAGCAAAAATTAATATAAGACCCTATCTTATTTTCAGGGAAACACTTTAAATAAATAAATAAATAAATAAATAAATAAATAAATAAATAAATAAATAAATAAATAAATAAATATTGATTGATTGATTGATTGATTGATTGATTGATTGATTGATTGATTTATTTATTTATTTATTTATTTATTTATTTATTTATTTATTTATTTATTTATTGTATTCCTATGCTACCTTTCTCCCCGAAACTACCCAAGGCAGCTTACATTACTAAAACAGTTTTTAAAAGCTAAAACAGTAAGTATACAAATATTTAAAAAGAATTAAACGAGTACTATATTAAATGGTAACTAAGATCAATGTTAAAATACATTTAAAACAACAGAGCACAACAGTCCATTTAAAACCCTCTCAGACTACCCATCTATCTCTAAAACAAAGACAGCTGCCTATCTCTGAAACAAAGCCCCCATGTTTGTTGACAGATTTAAACTTTCATTGTATCACCCTAAAAGCAACAAGAACACACATGCTATTTCAGAAGAGTTATGGGGTGAATAATTTTTCCTCACAGATTTTGTCAAACAAGTACTGCCCTTTGCTGCATTTATTTATTAAAATACTCATTCTGAAAAATGAATACCCCTCCCCAAGGCAACACGTAGGGTCTACCTTCAAAATAATTCCCTACATATGGCAACATTTACTTTTGTCTTTGCCCTAAATGTCTCTTCCTGTTCCCTAATTGTTCCCGCTAATTTACCAGTTTGATCTACAAATCATGATCTCTGCCCACATTGCCACAAACCCAAAAGGGTACGTTCCTGTGTACCAGGTGCCACAACCAGTTCAGCTGCCACATGGGAGTCTCGTTGGGTTACTCTTGTGCTGTGCAAGTTTATCATCTGCTAAGATTTTTTTTGTACAGTAATCTGCCATGTGCTGGGATGATGTCTTCTGTATTGGTAAGAAATATCCAAAAGAAAGATTTGTACTGCTGTGGGTTAAAATCAGCTCAAATGCCTACCAAATAGTGGCAAGTAAATGTCTCACTACATTGTAATAGATATGTTGTTAGGTAATAATAACATATTATGCTGAAATATTTGAACAATAAGTATTAGGTGAAGTTCTTTTTTTAAAAAAGGCAGACCAACCATAAAAACTGAACATAAGCAATAAGGAAAGGAAAAGTGTGGTAAATAGCACTATTGGTGAGCAGAGAATTAGTATTTGAAGAACATGGCCGTTTGCCTCAAGCAGTGTAGAGGGGCAGTGTTCTTGATAACGTAGTTAAGATGTTCCTGGCCTCATTAGTATTATACCCACAGCTGCCTATGAAATCCAGAAAACTTTTAAATTATCTTGCAGCTCAGAGGTGGAAATAAAAATGGAAAGAATACAGAAGCCAGAAAGATCTTAGGATGGGTTTTCAATATCCCTAACATCAGAAACCCACCTTTTAATTCCAACTCTGCCACTTGATGCTAAAACAATAGCTTTGATCGCTAGAAGAGCAGTAGAAAAGGGTAACAAATATATACAGTAGAAACACTCTTTAATACCGATAAAAATAATTATAGTTGGATGGTAGGCAGTCCATTAGGGTAAATCTCAGACCTTCAAGGACCTCTTAAGTTGTATATCCTTTGGGGTAAATACAGCTGTAGACTTCTGGTCTTCCTGATTGGCGGTTAGCAATAAAGCTTCAGGTTGTGTTCAGTGTAGTTAATTGGATTCCCACTCCTTCACTGTTCTTTTTCTCAGTGCCTCTTCTTCATGACTCTTCCACCACCAGCAGCACCCATTTTAGACTGTCTCTGAGGCCCTGTTCAGGCATTACTGAGTCTGGTGGTTTGAAAGTACTGTACAGTATTTAGAGGAAAGTGTCTAGCACCACCTTTTTCCATTGCTGTGTTCTTCACGTGATCATTGGCCTAAATCAGTGGTTCTTAACCTGGGCGATAATGCCCCCAGGGGGCGATTTCATTTTTCAGGGGGGCGGTAGAACGAAAAGGGGCGGCGTGGGGGCGCTGGAGCAGAAGGGGGCGGTAGGGGGCGCTGGAGCAAACCAAACCTGTGAAGATGGCTGCAGCCTTTTTACAATGTGCATGAATATATATTTTCCTCCTATCTTAATTTAGTTTCAGAGTTTTCGTCTTGAAATTTTTAGTTCCTGCATTTTCTGCCCTTTTTATATTTCTTTTTGAGTCTTAAAATTGGCTTGCAACTAAATCATTAAATGTTACTTTTGGGGGGCATTTCATTTTCTTGGAATTGAATTTTGTTTTCAGTGGTCATTGGATTTAAGTGTCTTATATAAACAAACAAACAAACAAACAAACAAACAAACAAATAAATAAATAAATAAATAAATAAATAAATAAATAAATAAGATATAATAAGAAATAAGAGGGGGGCGATGATAACTTCCTCAATGGCTCAAGGGGGCGTTTCTTTCAAAAAGGTTAAGAACCACTGGCAGAAGAGCAGAAGTTCTTGTTGATGTGTTTGCACTCCATGCAAGAAAGAACCTAGATTTTTCCAGGATTCTTCCTTGTGTGGAATAGGAATCCTTCCATGTTAGACTCTACAATGACAGCATGAAGAAAGCGACAATGGAGGGTGGGGTTGACTTGGCATTCGCCGCTACGTATGTTCAAACCATAGAGTGTTAGTTTTTCCTGGTAAAACCACCTCAGACTCTTATGGCAGTTCTTCTGGGAGAAAACCCATTCCCTCACAGAGGTCCACTAAAGGGCCATATTTAGTAGAGTTACCCTTCTTCCCTTTTGAATGTGTTTTGCAGACTGACTGTTCAGTCTCTCTTCCTAGCAACAGATGCACTCAAACTGACAGGGAGCAGCAGTGATTAGCGGTTACCCGGCAACAGGCAGGAGAACAAATCTGCCTCTGACCCTCTGTGCTTGAGTTACGGCCAAAACCAGACCCAAATACTGTATATATATTTTCTATCATGGGAAGATATAGTAGTAGAGCATGAGCTTCAAATGCCGAGTGTCACATGTCCAACTTCCTTCCACTTTGAGTAGATCATACCAAGCTTAACCATATGTGGTGATCTGACTCTGTATAAGGTATTTTCCTATAGGTTGTGAAACAGGACTTGTATTCACCATATATTACCCTGTTTCCCCTAAAACAAGACCTAACCTGAAAATAAGCCCTAGTATGATTTTTCATAAGCCCTACCCCCAAAATAAGCCCCAATTAAGTTAAACCCTGCCCTCCACCATTGTGAAGCAACCAGAGGAAGATGACATGACAGTATTTGAATAAATGTAGATTGTTGTGCATGAAAAAATAAAACATCCCCTGAAAATAAGGCCTAATGTGTTTTTGGAGCTAAAATTAATATAAGACCCTGTCTTATTTTCGGAAAACAGAGTACAGTAAGTAGCTGAATAATCAATGCTTGGTTATTTTAAAAAGAGCATTGGTAGCTGCCAATGTTTTTATGGAAAAAATCATCATTTTATTACACAGTGTTAAAGCTTATAAAAAGCTGATGAAAACATAATTATTGCTAGCATCATTATAATTCATAGCCATTAGTGATTAACCCAAGACACAGGAGCTTATTCTCTTCCCCACCATCACTATGGAGAGAGCACATAGTCCTTACTGAATTTATATTTTCGCAGCATTTTCCCCATTTATCTCATGGCCTACCAAATGAAATTTCAGCAGTCTGTTGCTGAAGCTGAAAACTTTGAGTTGGTAACTAGAGTCAGAGCTGGGAGCCTGACAAGAGGTTCTACTCTGTTGACTATGTAAGATGGGCATACCTCTGAGAGTGCAAAAACAGCAGGGTTATTGACTCTTAACAGACCAAAAGACATGGGTCCTTTCCTATAAAAGTGCCTAACTGGCTGCTTAGAACACCAGACAGGGTGCAGTCTCTCTGTAAGGACAAAGGGAGAAGTTGAAAAGGTAGGGCAAGTCAGTATGCAAGGGAGAGTTCAAGGAAAAGACAGAATGGCTAGTCAGAGTTCATGCTAAGTCAAGCCATAAATCAAAGTCATGCCAAGCCATCAATCCAAATCAAGGGCAGCCAGCACCACAGTCCGTGTTACATCTGGGTTCAGTCATCAGAAAGTCAGTCAAACAGCAATCTAACAAGACAAGAGCACAAGCCATAACAGAAGTGTAGGTCATTGAAAGGCAAAAGCAGGTATGGTTTCATTAAGCAGGGCTGGATTGCTGGTGATATACTGTTCTCAAAGATGGTGTTCCCAGTAATGTTCTAGGTTAAGCAATACTTTTATTTGGATCACTAAAGTATTACAAATAAAATGAGTCCAGTTTTATACAAACATTTTTTCCTCTGGTAGCAGGATTTCTCCCAAGCAGTTCAACCGATAGTGTTTTCCAAGAGCAGATAAAAAATATATTGTTGTATATAAAATCTTTTGTGTCTGGGCATGAGTGCCACCAAATCCTAATTCAAAATATAGTCCATGTATAGCAGAATCTTGTTCGCTGTGTCTAAAATGGCAGTAACATCTTTTATTCCTTTTCCTGCAGGTTTCACTGGTTAGCTTGGTAGCCAATGCTTTGGGCTATTCTGAACTTGGTGCCATTAAATCTCTTCGAACACTGAGAGCTCTGAGGCCTTTAAGAGCCCTGTCACGATTTGAAGGCATGAGGGTGAGGCAGCAATGCATAAACCTGAAATAATATGTGCATGAAACAAGGGTATTCTGGAAAATGAGGAATTATAAATACATGCTGAAATATTACAATGTTTTCTACTGCATGCCATAAGAATCAGCATTTCTAAGATACAATCAATTTGACAGCCTTCCTAGATGGTTCCCTCTTAGTTATCCGTTTAAACCGTCTTTGTCTCTTGCATGTATATTGCTTTCAGTGATTTTAGGATTGCATTGATAATGTTGAAGAAGAATGGGACTTTTGAGGTTTTTCGGCCTCCCACTCCTGGAATTTGCCCCGAATCCCCCAGGCAGAATTTGGGGGATACAGCCCCCAAACAGGAGGCAACAGAGGAAATCTTCATGCCTTCATTGTTCCCACGTGCTTCTCCTTTGAAAAACAAGGGAAATGTCCTGGTCCTTCCTAGGAGTTGCAAGGCTATTTGGAAGTCATAAGTTCCTCGTTCATGTAATTTTCTTCCATAATTGATACCATTTTGCATAATTTGATCTTACTGTGTGAGTTGTGGGAGGGCCAAAGATACCCCATTGAAGCCTTATTGGAAGTCTTCTTAAGCCATCCTGTGTAGTTTATGAACTCTAGATGGGTTTCCAGGATAGGAGACCTTCGTAAGCAGAACAGCTAGAAATTGAGCACAAAACGCCACATTCTGTACTCACACAGAACTGCAACATATATACAGCCCGAACAATGCATGCTTTCTATATGGACATCACTTAAAAACAGTAGAGGATTACTTTCTTCTGTTACCTCAACAATGAACTAAAGGTGAGTGTATATGACAGTGATGCTCATAATGGACAAGTTCTAACAACAACATGATTCACTGATGTCTAGTTTTTATGAGCTTTGGTCAAGAATGTACAGTACTTTAAAATCAAACAGTTCCTTCAGCAATACAATATTCTGGTGTATAGAGCTTAGAATACAGGGCCTAAGGCTGAATGTAGAGGCTTAAAAATCACGAAAATAATACCATATGAGTTTAATTTTCAGGACCACTGAATTTTGGATTATTCACAGCAGGAATGAAATCTATCCAGTGAGAGTTGTCATGTGGATATCAGATATATGTACTGAATGTTGAGCTTCCACTTTGTGGATTCTGAAATTTCCCCAGTTTATCAATACAATTAGAACTCAGAAGGCTTTTAAGATCTAGATCCTTATTTTCCTTACAAAGACAAAATCTACAATGGAAGACTCAGTGGGTGTACTAAAGTAAGTTATCAAAAGAAAGATTGGGGTATGAAGTAGAAGGTTTGAAATAGGTTGTCATTACACTATATTAATAGACCATTCTTGTATTATTACGAAACACAGTAGCCAGAATCCTATTGATGTTTGCATAAAATTTGTGTAACTTGCAGCTAATGGCTGAGATGCTGAGGCATATCTCAGTTGCACAGTTGAGCACATGGTTGATACGAACCCTGGTATCCCATCAGTTAGTTGTGGCAAGTCTTGAATGCACAAATCTTGAATGAACAGAAATATTTTAGCTAGTATGGGATGCATGTGGACATAGACAGCTTGTGACCAGAATGGGAGGCATGCCCCACCCTGGAGCAGTGGGTTTATCCACCCATTCTGATCTCAAGCTGCCCCCAATAAAATTTAATAATAATATTAAATGTATTCATGAAAGCCTTCACAAATACATTTAATAATAATTTAAAAAAAAGAAATAGATCTCTTGAGCAATATCATCCACCTTGAAATGTTATGTTTAGGATGGCTGTGTGCGTGATTCCCTTGTTTTAGTCTACCAGCAGACCTGTCCTCTTTTATTGTCATCCTCAGTTTTCTCTTTCAGCAGGGTTTTATTTTGAGAGAAATAGGTTTCAAGAATATGGCAGTATATAGATGGTTTGTCACCTTGTAGCTGCCATGCTGCAGACTGAACAGTTTGTGTGCTCCAGACAGCAGCATATGAGGGAGTGTCCCGTTGGATGTCCAGCAGGTGGTGAGGCCTGGTTGCTTACAGCCATAAAGAAATTGTGGGTAGTATCCTGTTTGCAGTTGCAGAGTATTATGGCGCCCTGGTCATACCATGCTAGCAGAAATCTATTGCTTCTGCTGTGTGGCATCATGGGAAGGGTGGTCCTGCTGAGCTTCAGGCCACCCTTCCCACAGTGCTTTGGCCTAGAGGACCCTCAAAATCAGACAGTATAGAAATACCTGGTTGAGAAACAGTTGTGTTATGGAGACAGGCAGGCATTCTGAAAAAGAGACAGTTGCATACACAGAGGGGCAAAGAGGATTCTGGCCAGTGCATGTGCAGTGCAGTGAGGCTCACAGTGTGCCACTGGAATGCATATTGGGACACAGTCTAAATGTTACTGTCTGGAAAATCTCTCCTGGACTCTCAGAAATGAAACTGTGTACACATGCAATCTTGATTTGCCTTAGAGGTTGCATCTTCACCTTAGTGCAAAATCAAATCCCAGCAGGTAGCAATGATGATGTTTGGCTAGAAAGGAACTAAAGTATTTCATTCATTATTATTCTTTTATTATTATTCTTTCATTTATGTTAATTTCTGGAGATCTACCCCTGATGAAGCATGGGGTTTTGTTTTGTTTTTCTGTTTTGTTTACTAAGAAGCTACAGTTAATGTCCAGTGGATTGATTTCGCACATTTTGCGTATTCAGTGCTCTCATCTCAGCCATTTTTTAATTTGAAGACCTACTCTGATGCCTTGTTCTTTGATTTGTATGTTGGTATTAATTTTTTTTTCTCTTTCTTTTTCTCTAGTGTACACAAATTTTATGGTTCCATCTTACCACTACCAGGTTTTCTTTTCTTTTTGCACTTACTTGCTTTCCTTGTAGAGTTTAGTTTCTTCTTCTCATGTTGTTTATAATTCACCATTAACAATAGGATTTTCTGTTTAACGTGCATAAAGTTTTCACATGTTTGTCTATATGTACATATAAAATGACTTAAGTGCATATGTTATTCAGCTGTAAAAGGGAAATTGAGCTTTCTCTCTCTCTTCCTCCCATTTGCACACTAGGTGGTTGTTAATGCTCTCGTTGGAGCAATCCCTTCCATCATGAATGTGCTTCTAGTTTGTCTAATATTCTGGCTGATCTTCAGCATCATGGGTGTAAATCTGTTTGCTGGCAAGTTCTACCATTGTGTTAATACTACGACGGGTGAAATGTTTAATATCAGCGAGGTTGACAATAAAACCCAGTGTGATGAACTTACAAACAACAATCAGGCTGCCCGGTGGAAAAATGTGAAAGTAAACTTTGACAATGTTGGAGCTGGTTATCTCGCTTTGCTTCAAGTTGTAAGTAATTCTTCATCCTTGCACCTACATAAACAGAGTATGCAAAATGGTCAGCTTCCTTAGCTCCAGTCCAAAACTCCATGTGTTCCAGTGGCATTTGTACGGTATTAAAAGCAGAAGAGAACCTCTTGCTGGCTCTATAAGAGTGATAGTTTCCAACCTTGGGAAGCCCAGGTGTTCTTGGATTGCAACTCCCAGAACCCCTGGCCAGCATAGCTAGTGGTGGAGGCTTCTGGGAGCTACAGTCCAAGAACATCTGGGTTACCCAAGGTTGGGAATCATTGCACACAGAAGAAGCCGTACATGAGGCATATTTACTTCATTGGCCAGTGCCTTTCTCCAGATTCTGCATCTATCAGAGGTAAAGTTTAGTGCAGTAAGGGGACAAGTCCCCAGATACAACAGGGGACGACAGAGGACAAGATGGTTGGACAGTGTAACTCAGTGGTTCTTAACGTGGGCAATAATGCCCCCCAGGGGGCGATTTCATTTTTCAGGGGGGCGGTAGAACAAAAAGGGGTGGTGTGGGGGCGAAAGAACAGAAGGGGGCGGTAGGGGGACGCTGGCGTGAGCCAAACCTGTGAAGACGACTGCAACCACAGTGCTGGCAGTAGATCCGGTGCTGCTGCCGCCGCCAGATGATCCAGCTCTTTCTACCTGCCACGTCTCGCCTTTCTCCTTTAGGGGAGCACTGAGTGTGGATCGGGTGGAAGGAAAGGGTCTCTTGGGTCCTCATCCTCGCCCCGTGAAGCGCTGCCTCGCACCTGGGTGGGGGGGGAGACAAGGTAGGTAGGTAGGTTGGTGGTAGGTAGGTAAGATATCACCTCAGGGAGGGGGGCGATGATAACTTCCTCAATGGCTCAAGGGGGCGTTTCTTTCAAAAAGGTTAAGAACCACTGGTGTAACTGAAGCTACCAACATGAATTTGACCCAATTCTGGGAGGCAGTGGAAGACAGGAGGGCCTGGCGTGCTCTGCTCCATGGGGTCACGAAGAGTCAGACATGACTTAATGACTAAACATCAACAACCCCAGAGAGACACCAGTGCCTGTATAGCTGTCTTTAATGTACTAGGAAACTTTTATTTTTTTTCCTAAGCCTTTACCACATTTCATGATCTTCAGTTTTGTTATACTCTCTGACTTAATAAGTTTGTTTCTTCTGGATATTTTGTTTGCACTTACTGCTGGCTTTTAAAATATATATTTTGATGTGTATAAACCACCTGAGAAACAGGGATAAAAAAAGCAAGAGATAAAGGCTTAAATTACTATTATCTCAGAACCTTTCATATTGTTACATACATATTTTCATAATAAGAGAGCTAAAATAGGAGTTAAGGGGGAAAGCACTTGTAGATGCCATGCTTTTGCTAGCAATGTTGCCACTATGGTATTTATGACATTAGCAACATTATGAGCCGAATCAGAATTTTCTGAAATTAAATTATCTCTTGATTGGTTGTTGTGAGTTTTTCGGGCTCTTTGGCCGTGTTCTGAAGTTTGTTCTTCCTAACGTTTCGCCAGTCTCTGTGGCCGGCATCTTCAGAGGGCCCGAAAAACCCACAACAACCATTAGATCTCGGCCGTGAAAGCCTTCACGAATATATCTCTTGATTGACCATTCTACATCCATATTATAAAAATAAGACAGGTGCTCTATTAATAAAGAAACACAGGACTTACTTCTGCATTCTGTGTAGTTTCTGTAACTTAAACAGCCAGCTTGAAAGCCAGTACTGTCTAGGAAGGTCCTGTATTCAACAAAGGTCAATCATGCTCATTCAGATTCCATCCCTAAAGTTCTCATGTTCTTCATCGTAGTTGTCAGATACAGGTTGGACTAAATCCTTCTCTGACATGAGGACAGCTAAGCCAATGGGACTATGTAGCTTGCTCAAAGCTACCCAGGCTGGCTTTTTCCCAAGGAGGCATGGTGGGCAGTCAAACTCCTGACCCCCTGACTGCAGCCAGCCACTCCTTCTCATTGAGCTATCTAAGCAGATCCCCACTTATCCTTCTCACTTAGATGAAATTCCTCTAGTACTTTAGTAAGGTAGTGGGTCCATTCCCCTGACCCTTAAAATGCAACAAAAAGAGTCACTAATAACTTAGTTTCTGTGTCTGTCTGCCTGTCCTTCTTGTGTTGAAAAGAAGGGTGCTGTGCAGGAAGAATTAATACCCACACAGACCGCCCCCTGTGGCTGCTGCGGGGGAGCACAGCAACTTTATTATGTACCCGTCCACTAGCTCTAGGATCTTTCTGTCAGATTATATATGCCTCTGTAGTGTACCAAATACAGAATCATGCTGTAAAGTATTGCTACAACTCTGCAAAGTGTTGGCTTCAAAATTTCCTGTATAGCAGAAGTAGGCGGACTATATTTAATGTTCTGGTTGTTATCTAAACTCATTCACAGGGATCTGAGTTGTCTGTGGGATTTAAATTAGTCATGATTAATATCAGTGTCATTGCTGTCAGTGTTTCTACTCTGTGATTAAGTCTAGATCCAGCTCCCTGTAGCTTTACAGCTATTCTTAATCTTTGCATTTCACTTATAGGCTACATTTAAAGGGTGGATGGATATTATGTATGCAGCGGTTGATTCACGGGATGTAAGTATCCATATATATATTTAAACAATTTTAAAAATCATTTCTTCTTATATTTTTCATTCTGTAGCTAATGGGATTTCATTTAAAATAGTTTTATTTATTTATTAGATTTGTATCCCGCCCATCTAGACTACGTCTACTCTGGGTGGCTTACAGCAAAACCATTAAAAACAACATATAAACAATTAAAACAGCAATTTAAATAATATTAGTGGCTTTCAAGATGGAAAAACAAAATGGGAGTTAGGACAGAAAAGAAAATCAAGTAATGACTGGAGGGAAGGCCTGCCTAAAGAGCCAGGTCTTAAGTTGGCTCTTAAAAACAGTTAGCTTTTTTTAAAAAAAAATGTATGAATGAGCATGATTGAAGTCTGTGTAACTTAATGAACTAAAAAAAAAGTACTGCTCATGGCATGTATCCCAAATCTACCTCCTGGAGAGAGAAAAGCTCCTTCTATCTATGGAAGGATTTTGATCCAGTAGAATATTCCCATTGGTGGAAGAAGAGGGAAGGAGACAATCTTTTCCAGTTTCCTCCTCCACTTGTAATCCCTTATCCTCTCCACCCCTGAGAGTCTGATCCAGACCCTCTAGATCAGCTTTGGAGGTGGTGCCAAAAGTTAGAATTGTGTGAAAGACAAGCAAACACTGCACCTTCTATAGGCCAGACTCTTCCTACAAGTCACAGTCCTGAGTAGAATTGGTGGATCCAAGCTAAAGTTGACAGGACTATGTTTGCATCCATATTACATGTTTGTTTTCCCCCCCTTTCTCTTGGATTATTATGAAAGAAATTGATTGTTTTCTGTCTCTACTAAGATCCTATAATTTGTTTTAATGGCTTATAGGTAGAAGATCAGCCATACTATGAGGACAACTTGTACATGTATCTTTATTTTGTTATCTTCATTATCTTTGGGTCATTTTTTACCTTAAACCTTTTCATTGGTGTGATCATAGATAACTTCAATCAGCAAAAAAAGAAGATAAGTATTGAAAATGGTTTCTTTTTGCTTTGGACATAAAACTGTAAATGTGTTCTTTACCACACTTGAATCATGAGAAATGTAAACAAATTATTTAAAATGCTAGAATCTTAAGTACTTTTCATTTATTTCAAATACTTCACAAGTTGCTATCAACTGCTGTTTGAATACTATTTCCTCTGGTGACTCCAAGGTCATTTATTTATTTTTGTATTCTCTGCTTTGGGGTACTAAAAAGCTTCTAGAGCGATGGCATAACATTCAGGGTTTTTATTATCGTATGGGAAGGGAGACATATACAAAAAAACCAAGACACATTTCATGTAGAGTTCAAAACTACATACATTATTATTGTTATTATTGTTGTTATTATTATTGTTGTTATTAACAACTCCTTCATGAACAGAAGCCTTGTTGAGGGAGAGGGGCTTGCTTCAGTGAAGTGGGGAGCTATGCCGGCAGTAGTTTGCCACCTGAAGGGTCTCCCAGGTCACACAAGACTTCGCTGAAAAATCAGACTGTGCCTTCTAACCATCAATTATTATGAGAGAAAATAAACAGAAACCATACCAGATCGGTTGTTGCCTGGGTCATCAGATGGTATAGCCCCTGGACATCTGGTAACAAATGGGGTACAGGGCTCAGCAGACCCTGTTGAGGAATCAGGACAGGCTGTTGCAAAGCTATTGAAACAACCTAAATGCAAAACTTTGACTCCTGCCAAAAATAGAGAAATTATGAAATACTATTACAAGGCAAACCCAATAGCCTGTGGTTTTCAAAAAAGAATGATGGAAAAGGAAATACAGTGGTACCTTGCTTAACGATTGCCTTGTTAAACAATGAATACGCTTTACAATGAAGTTTTTGCGATCACTATTGCGATCGCAAAACAATGTTCCTATGGGGAAAATTCACTTAAGGATCGGTTCCCTGTTTCAGGAACTGATTTTTCGCTAGACGACGATTTTAAAACAGCTGATTGGCGGCTCTAAAAATGGCTGCCCGCTGTGTTTAGGATGGATTCCTCACTTTACAGGCACCGGGAAATGGCCGCCCTATGGAGGATCTTCACAAAACGAGCAGGTATTTCACCCATTGGAACGCATTGAACTGGTTTTCAATGCATTTCAATGGGTTTTTAAATTTTGCTTGATGACCATTTCGCTTAACAGCGATTTGAATGGAACGAATTATCATTGTCAAGCAAGGCACCACTGTACCAAATAGTGACACAACTGAATAATGATTAATGGACCAGAGAAGGTATATACAGTAAAGTGTTTTCAGAACTGGAATCGCATGAACTAGAAAAGGCAGCAAAAGAAAAAACACAACACAATGACTATAGTATGGAAGACAAATAGAGGGTAGAAGTAGATGCAATAGAGGAAGAAAATGTATCAATAGAGGAACAACTCATGGAACACCAATTATGATTGACAATATGTCAACCAATATGATTGACATCACTGATGGGAAAAAATAGTAACCAATATTAGGCAAAACACAGAAAGACAAAGACTCCCCATTTTGTGCCAATTACAAAGTAAACCAGTAAAAGATCTACTGACAGATGCACATGTTGTAATCAGAACAATCCCAACCAACACGCTAAAGGGAATAAACCAGATCATGTATAGCACAGCTACCGGAATAACCATGGAACTTGGCTACAAACTAAAAAACAAAACAAAACACCTGGCACTGCAAAATGGAAAATTCATCTGGGGAAAAAAATATGTGCAGACATTAGCAACTTAAAACATTTGAAAGATTCAGAATCTAAAAATGAGAAAAATAAAAGTCAGACTGTGCAAAATATATGACCTAGAAAGTAAATTGTTGAAACTATGAAAGAATTAAAATAATGGGTAACAGCCACAGCAAAGTAAAGATATGACAGATATGACAGTGGCTTGAAATCATATAGAGAAAACACACAGCTTCAAAATAACCAACAATTATTCTATAAATCACTAGGAGAAAATGAAGAGCAAAAGAAATTAGGCCCATGTAAAGATGATGCTCTAAAAATTTTTTTGGGGAGGGAATTGGGAAAGCCCAACCAGACATAACAGAAACAGCTCATGGATTAAAGACATTTGTAAAGAAACTCAAAGAAAACATACAGATGATACTGTAATACCAACTGAAATGATTTAGAGCCAAATAAAGGCTGTGAAAAATTGGAGTGCACCTGGTACAGATGAGCTGCACAGATTTTGGTTAAAGCATTTAACAAGTCTCCATTTATGTATAGCAGTCCAATTCAATCACTTCCTTCAAGATACTACAATTGAAGATTGGAGTACATCAGGCTGCACATTTATTATAATAAAAGATAATCAAAGGGGCAATGAACCCAGTAATTATAGACCAACAATGTTCAAGCTCCTCTCAGGAATACTTGCAAAATCAATATATAATTATTTAATTGAATACACCTTATATCCCACTGAACAAAAAGGGAACTAAAAAGTCAAGAGTAATGAAAGATCAACTGCTTATTGATGAAATGATACTAAAGAATGCAAAAAGATGAAAAACAAATCTTAAAATGGCCTGAATAGACTATGAAAAGGCATTTGACTCATTGCCACACAACTGGATTACACCTGCCTAACGTTTTTTTGGAATTAGTTAAAATATTCAGAAGTTTCTCAAGAAAAACATGGAAAAAATGGAAAACTGCCTTAATGGCCCATGGTGAAGACACTGGGAATGTTAGCCTCAAAAGAGGAATATTTCAAAGGTATTCTTTCTCGCTACTGCTGTTTAACTTCTGACTCATACCCATGTCAATCATTTTAAATAAAACTGGATTAAGCTACCATATTTCAGAGCAACCAGAAAAAATCAATCATCTGTTATACATGGATGGCCTAAAACCATATGCAAAAAAGGGCGATATTACAAAATCACTATCAAGTGATGGAAACTATAGATACCTTGGAATACTAGAAACAGATAATATCCTGCACGCAGAAGTTAAAGAACTGACAGAAAGGGAATATATCAAAAGATTTCAGAAAATCTTAAAATCAGAATTAAATGGTGGAAATACAAATACAGTTTATTGTCATGAGTGCAGCTGAAGACCTGAACCAGAAGGGTTAACTGAGGCTGAGGAGAATGCTGAGAAATCAGAAACACCTGAATTGCCTCCAAATTTTCCTTCCCCAGCAGACAAGTTTCGGGCCAGGCTTCGGGGAAGACTTATGGCAGAAAGGTCAGAGGATCGCTCAGAAGCTGTCCACAGAAACATCCGTTCAACTAGCCCTGAGTATTGACAGGATGGAAAGGTTTCCAGCAGCTCAAGGGGCTGTTTTACTATAAAAACAGCTCCTAGTCAGCTAGAATTTCGTGGAAGCAACAAGTCAAAACCTCTGACTTGCATCCACGCTCCTACAACCTTGAACTGTGTTTCCTGAACTCCTGACTCTGGACTCGGACTTTGGACTACGTTGTGTGTTTGACCTTGGACTCTGACCTTGGACTATGTTGTGTGTTTGACTCTGGACTCTGACCTTGGACTACGTTCTGTGAGTTGGTTTGGTAATTGGATATCAGCTTTGCATTCCTAGTATTCCTGACTTTGGACTGACTTATCCGACCTTGGCTGTTGTAACCCCTGGGAACGTGACATTTAGGCAGTTCCAGTATAATAGATTGGAGCCAAAATAAATTAGAAGAATTGGATCAAAAACATGGAAACTAATCAACAAGCATCACATACTACATTCAAAAAGTAATGTAGATAGATTATATTTACCAAAAAAATTGAAGGTTTGGATTATTGCAAATACAGCAGGTAGTAGCGGAGGAAAAGAGAAGACAAAATGATTATATTAGTAGAAGTAGAGAATAATTACAACACCAGAAAAATATTGATGGAGAGCATGATAATAATTTAACATGGGCATGGATAAAACTGGGAACTATTAAGAAAGAAACCAAAAGCTTGATTTTTGCTGCACAAGAACAAGCACTTCAAACCAATGTGAGGAAAGCTAAGATTCAAGAAATTAGTGCTAATGGTAAATGTCAACTCTGCCAAGAAAAACATGAAGCTGTGTCACACTTCATCTGTGAATGTTCAAAGATTGCACAGATTACAAAATTAAACATGATAGAATTGCAAAATTAGTGTACTGTGGTGCCTCAATTTACAAACTTAATCCATTTATTTATTTATTTATTTATTTATTTATTTTATTTCTATCCCGCCTATCTGGTCTTATTCGACCACTCCAGAAGATGGGTGTAAGTCGAAATGGTTGTAAGTCAAAGCAACATATCCCATTGAAATGCAATTGATCCATTCTGTCCGAAGGAAAAAAATCACCAAAAAATCACTGCAAGACCCATTGGAAACTCTAGGGGGATGGGGTAAAAAATTTAATTAAACAAACAAGCAAACAAACAAATAAATAATCCTTTCCAGCTGGGGGGGGAGAGAAAAGCAAGCACAGCATGCAAGACACATGGAAATGGGGGGAAAGCAATGCAAAAAGCAAGTGAAGCATGCAAGACAGATGGAAATGGCGGAAAGCAATGCAAAAAGCAAGCGAAGCATGCAAGACGGATCGGAAATGGGGAAAGAGCAATGGAAAAAGCAAGCAAAGCATGCAAGACAGATCGGAAATGGGGAAAGAGCAAAGCACAAACAAACCCCCAAGACCCATCAGCAATGGGGGGAAAAGCTCCAAAAAGCAACCAAACCCCCCAAGACCTATCAGAAATAGGGGGAACCAAAAAAACAAACAAAACCCCCAGGACCCATCACAGCACAGAAACAATCCCCCAACCCAAAACCACGCTGCAAAAACACCCAGAACAGTTTTTAAAAAGCAGAAAACAGTACTTTACCTTACCCAGGCAGCCTCCTCCAATCGCGCACTCTCTAACTGCTGGGACGAAAGAGCTACAAAGCAGCAGCCTCATCGCCACCTACAGTTAGCAATTTGAATTTCCCACTTTTTTCTCCTGCCTTTTTTTCTGTTCACAACTCGAAGCTCTGGTCGCAAGTAGAAGCAAAATTTTGCAGCCGGAGCTGGTCGTAACTTGAAATGGTCATAAGTAGGGACGTTCGTAAGTTGAGGCACCACTGTACTAGTCACAATGCAAAAAATATAACTTGCCAGCCTCCAGAAACCCATGGGAACATCAGGTAGTGACAGTGTCAAAAAATGACAAAATCAAGATCTTATGGGATTTCCAGATCCAAACCAACAGGCACCTTGAACGTAACACACCAGTCATAGTTGTAATAGAATAAAGAAATGTCTGTATCGTTGACATTGCAATTCCATAAGATGGCAGAGCTGAAGATAAAGAATTCAAAAAACTTTCAAAATGCAGAGATCTGACAATTGAAACACCTCGCTTATGGATGAAACACACTTTGTTAGCCGTTTAAAATCACAGCAGAAGATTTTCTCCTTATGAAGGTTTGGACCAGGAGCTCCAGCGTAGAAAGGCACACAGGAAGACACCATGAATAAGTACAGAGAATATTTACTTGCTGTACATATTTACATAGTGCTCACAGGAACATAAACATAGGCATTCAGCAGTCAAATGGACAGAAAATAAGCATGACAATCAAAATAGAACTGTAAAGGGCACATTAATCTTAATTTATACTACTTCCAACCAATCAAATTAGTGGTTCACCTCATGGTAGTTAATTCCACACAGCTGTGTCCTTCTTGTCACATAGGCAGTGACTAAATAACTCCACCTGCACTAACCCAATTGTTAATTACATTTCTTCTTCTTAAAGACCTAACACACTTCAGTGGTCCCCGTAGTCATTGGCGATTTGTGAACAATATCAAAAAATTTCACACAGTATTATAACCAGTTGCAGATCTTAGAAATAACACAGAGCTAAAAAAAAAAAAAACAAAAAAAAAACACAGCAATATTAGGAACAGCATACATACTGCACCAATATTTAACAGATACTTAGGTTTTTGGTTAAAATTTGTATGTTACAAATCAGTGTTTTTATAATCTTGATTGACTATGCCTGGTATTTTTGAATAATAAAATACCTAGCGATTCTAGCCCATCTGTGCCTTATTATCATTTGTATCACACTTTATTCATAGTATTCAGTACTGCTTTTCTGAAACTAACCAAGTCAGTTACAATTTTTTAAAAAAACCAAAATGATCAGGTAGGATACTGAAAGTAACATTAAAAATTGTACTGATTTCCTAAGAGAGGCACAAATAAGGAAACCACAGGAATTAATTGTCGTACATTTGTGTTAGATTATTTTCATGGGCTGCTTAACAGTCATCCCCCAAAGACATGGAAACATCTTAAGGCTGAACCTTAACATTATGGGGAATGTATGAAATGTAGAAACACAGGTAATGTTTCTACAAGTTTTCTCTGCTACCAGACCGCTAAATGTACCATGTAAGTGTCATATATTTACAGGCTAGCAGAAATGGGCCTTCATAGGCGTCTCTCAGATGAGCATTGCACAACACGGGTCCAACATCTGAGAAAGACGTGTCCGGTCTATCTTCTGGCATTACTCACATGGCAAGGGGAGAGAGTGACCATCCTCTGATATAGGAACATATACAGTATGTAGAGATCACCATTAAGATATCCTGGCCCCAGGATATTAAGACTTTCAAAATCAAGACCAACACCATGAAATTGTTCTGGAAACAGAAATGGTGTAATATCAGAATAATATGCTCCATGTTCATTGCTGATACCAAAATTTGCCCTGGAATGTATGGTACTATTAGCAGAGCATGCTAAGATGAAAATCTAGATGAATTTGTAACATGATTATAACTATTCCTTTTTTCTTTTCTTTACTTTGGAGGACAAGACATCTTTATGACAGAAGAACAGAAGAAATATTACAATGCAATGAAAAAATTAGGCTCTAAAAAGCCACAAAAACCTATACCTAGACCAGGGGTATGCATTTCTTTCGATTTTACATCTTCAGAGTGTGTTCACATTTTTTAAAAAATGTTATGAATCTGCTAACAAAGAGTTTCATTTATGTTTTTAATGTTTTTAACTTTCGTTTTTACAGAACAAATTCCAAGGCTTGGTCTTCGATTTTGTTACAAAGCAGGCCTTTGACATCAGCATCATGATTCTTATCTGCCTTAATATGGTCACCATGATGGTGGAAACAGATGACCAAAGTAAAGAAATGGAAACCATTTTGTCCAGGATTAACCTTGTCTTCATTGTCCTTTTTACCGGCGAATGTGTACTCAAGCTGATATCACTCCGTCATTATTATTTCACCATTGGCTGGAACATTTTTGATTTTGTAGTTGTCATTCTCTCTATTGTAGGTGAGAACCATTTGTTTCCAAGAATGAATGGGGATTACAGTGTGATTTTATAGATATTTATAATCTACCCTGTTTCTCTGAAAATAAGACCTAACCTGAAAATAAGCCCTAGTAGGATTTTTCAGGATGCTCGTAATATAAGCCCTACCCCAAAAATAAATCCCAGTTAAGTGAAACCCCATCCTCCACCCTTGTGCAGCAACCAGAAGAAGATGACAGGACTGTATTTGAATAAACGTAGATTATTGTACATGAAACAAAAAATAAACAAAAAATAAAACATCTCCTGAAAATAAGCCCTACTGCTTTTTTGGAGCGGAAATTAATATAAGACCCTGTTTTATTTTTGGGGAAACATGGTAGATCTGAGCAAATTTAAGGGCTGGATGTTTTCTTTTTTCTCTTCTTCCCATCACGCATTCCAGTCTTCTCACTTAACCTAGGGCGGACCATTCTTTGGTCTTTGATCAGCAAACTTCAGTTTGCACTTGTTCTCCAACCCACATTTGCAAATGAGTTTGATTGTAACAGCAAATCATGGTGTTAAACAGAGGGTGAGTGAATTAAGGAGCATGAGGGGAAGGTGGAGAGAGAGAGAATAGATGGCCTGGCATGGCATGTGAATTGGCTCATCTTCATGCCCAGTGGTTGGCAGTGCCTCTTCCCATCTGCATTGTGATGCAAGTGGCAATTTTTATCACAGGCTGTCCTGTCTTTTGCAAATTGGAATTCTGTTAAATATCTCATATCCAGAAGGGTATATGCAAGCATTTTCCTTATGGAAGCACACTTTTTTTTGGTTGATCTGGAACACTAGTTTTGATTGATTTAGCCTGATCCAGTCAGAAAAATTATCTCACCTATTTTTATAAGGTCATACAGGAATTCAAAGCTTCTCTGGTACCTGCAGTTTGAAGATACTAAGCTGTGGTTGTCTAATTGTCCGGCCTTACATTAAGATTTAGACCATCTGGACTTTGTAGCATGTATCATGTGACACAACATCTCTACTGACTCGTATAGAGGTATTGACATAATCTGTGTAAAATGTTATCTACAGCCATATAAAAAAGAAAGTACACCCTCTTTGAATGCTATGGTTTTATGTATCACAATAAAAATCATCTGGTCCTTAGGAGGCCTGAAAATTAGGTAAATATAACCTCAGATGAACATGACATATTACATGGTGTCATGATCTATTTTACAAAAATATAGCTAAAATGAAGATGCCATGTGTGGAAAAACTAAGTACACCCTTATTTGTTCCATATGAATTAAAAGACTAAATAGCAGCCAGGTGCTGCTAACCAAATGCCCAGGTAATTCATCATCAACAGATGTGACCACCTCTATAAAAACGGAAGTTTTAGCAGTTTACTGGTTGGAGCATTCAGGTGTGTGCTAACACAATGCCAAGGAAGAAACACATCAGCAATGATTATAGAGAAGCAATTGTTGCTGTCCATCAATCTGGAAGAGTTATAAGGCAATTTCCAAACCATTTAAAGTTCATCATTCTGCAGTGAGGGAGATTATTTGCAAGTGGAAAATATTCAAGACAGTTGCCAGTCTTCTCAGGAGTGGATGTCTAAGCAAATTCACCCCAAGGACAGACCGTGCAATGCTCAGAGAAATTGCAAAAAATGCAGGTTTTATATCTCAGACTCTATAGGCCTCAGTTAGCACATTAAATTGTGACGTTCATGACAGTATAATTAGAAAAAGACTGAACAAGTAGGGTTTGTTTGGAAGGGTTGCCAGGAGAAAGCCTCTTTTCTCTAAAAATAACATGACAGCATGGCTTAGGTTTCCAAAGGTGCATCTGGACAAATCACAAGACTTCCG
This sequence comes from Pogona vitticeps, assembly GCF_051106095.1. Taxonomy (NCBI): domain Eukaryota; kingdom Metazoa; phylum Chordata; class Lepidosauria; order Squamata; family Agamidae; genus Pogona; species Pogona vitticeps. The sequence goes on from NC_135783.1 coordinate 206,954,768, forward strand.
GAACAGTGTCCTTTGGACAGACGAGACCAAAATGGAGCTGTTTGGCCATAATGCTCAGCACCAGTTTTGGCAAAAACCAAACACCGCATATCAGCACAAACACCTCATAACAACTGTCGAGTACAGTATTGGAGGGGTGATGATTTGGGATTGTTTTGCAGCCCCAGGATCTGGGCACCTTGCAGTCATTGAGTTGACCATGAACTCCTCTGTACACTGAAGTATCCTAGAGTCAAATGTGAGGCCATCTGTCCAACAGCTAAAACTTGCCAGAAATTGGGTCATGCAACAGGACAGTGATCCCAAGCATACCAGCAAATCTGCAACAGAACGGCTGAAAAAGGAAAGAATCAAGGTGTTGCAATGGCCCAGTCAAAGTCCAGACCTCAACCCAATGTACATAAAGAAATGCCTTCTCAATGAAAAGAAGCAACGTTGTAAAGAAGAGTGGGCCAAAATTCCTCCACAGCACTGTGAGAGACTGATAAAGTCATACAGAAAATGATTACTTAGTTACAGTTACTTATTGTTACAGTAACAATAAGTTACAGTTACTGCTGCTGAAGGTGATTCTACAAGCTGTTGAATCATACGGTGTATGTACTTAGTTTTTCACACGTGGCTTCTCCATTTTGGCTTTATTTCTGTAAAATAAATCATAACACAGTATGTCATGTGTTGTTGTTCATCTGAGGTTGTATTTACCTAATTCTCAGACTTGCTAAGGACGGGATGATTTTTATATGTCCTGATGACATAAAACCATATACAGTGGTGTCCCGCATAGCAACGTTAATCCGTTCCGGATTAATCGTCGCTATGCAGAAACATCACTAAATGGAATGGAAAAAGCCATAGGAACGCATTAAACTTGGTTTAATGCGTTCCTGTGGCTCCCAAACTCACCATTCAGCGATGTTCCTCCATAGTGCCGCCATTTTCGCACCCTCGGTAAGCGAGGGCAGGGTGCGAAAACACTTGCGGCGGCCATTTCGGGCACCCGGCAGCCATTTTGGAACCGCCGATCGGCTGTTTAAAAAACATCACAATGTGAAGATCAGTAAACGAAACGTTTACCGATCATCGCAATGCGATGTTTTGCCTATTCAGAACATCGCAATGCGATCGCATTATGCAAATTCGTCGTTAAACGGTGCGCTCATTAAGCAAGGCACCACTGTAATTCAATGACGGTGTACTTTCTTTTTCACATGCCTGTAATATTAAAAGATGATTTCACACAGAATCTTTATCAAAACAAAATACGCCCTTTGAAACAGTGCTTCTGTTCAAGAGCTTCCCCTGCTACAGGCTTTGTGCTAATGCAGAGGCAAACCGGCGCTATGCGTGGAATCCTTTAAAAATAGCTCTAGTACAGTGGTGCCTCGCATTACGTTAATTTGTTAATTCGAAATCGCTGTAGCACGAAAATGTAATGCAAAAATAAAAAGCCCATTGAAACCCCTTCAATGCATTCCAATGGACAGGAAATTCACTGTCCAGCAAAGATCCTCCATAGGGCATCCATGTTCGCTGGCTGTCTTGCGAAGAATCCATCCAAAAACACAGCGGGGAGCCATTTTATTTACCCGGTGGCCATTTTGAAACCGCCGATCAGCTGGAGGAAAATCGTCGTTTTGCGAAGAATCAGTTCCCGAAGCAGGGAACTAATCATCGCAAAGAGAAAAAAACCCATTCAGACCATTGTTTGCGATCGCAAAAAGATCATCATAATGCGGTTTTGTTGTAATGCAGAGCAATCGTAAAGCGAGGCACCACTGTATACTAAAATGGACCAACTTCAGTATTATTCATGGAAGCATGTTTGAGGTGTTCCTGTAGTATTTTACTTCAGCAGCAAAGACAGCTTGGAGGAAAAATAGGTCTACATACATCACTCAACCACAGTCATATCTGGCCCCTGTCAAACCATGTTGGAAGCAGGATTTTCATAGAGAGATGTTCTGTTCCAATGCGGAAGGAATTTACACCATACATAATACCTGTGTGATTAATGCACTTCTGTACACCTTACAGTGTAAACACAATGGGAAGTTATGATGGGTAGTGATACCTTGTGCTAACAAGTTACAAAATGTACATATATCTGTTAAGTACTCATGATAATATGAAGCTTTTTTTGGTACCTACCCATTAGTAATCTCAGTGGAAGAAATCTGTCATGAATCCCTAAGGAAAGAAGTGCTAGAAAGAACACAAATGTGCATTCTCATATATCTTATTAACAATCTGATTTACAGTCATACAGTCATGGCCAAAAGTACTGGCACCCTTGCAATTCTGTCAGAAAATGCAACCCTTCACCCCAAAAATTGTTGCACTTGCAAATGTTTTGGTACTCACATGTTCATTTTTTGTGTGTGTTGGAACAACACACAAAAAAAAAAAACAGAAGAAAAGTCAAATCTGATACAATCCCACACTGAAACCCAAAAATGCACTGGCCAAAATTATTGGCACCCATAACTTAATATTTGGTAGCACCCCCTTTGGAAAAAATAACTGAAATCAATAGCTACCTGTAACCTTGAATGAGGTTTTAATCCTCTCTACTGGAATTTGGGACCATTCTTTGCACACTGCTCCAGGGCCTTCAGATTCGAAGGATGCCTTCTCCCAACAGCTGTTTTGAGATCTCTCCACAGGTGTTCTATGGGATTCAGATCTGGACTCATTGCTGGCCATTCCAGCACTTTGCTTATAACCATTTCTGAATGCTTTTTGAGGTGTGTTTCGGGTCATTGTCCTGCTGGAAGACCCATGACTTCTGGTGGAGATGCAGCTTTCTGACACTGGCCACTACGTTGTGCCACAAAATTATTTGGTAATCATCAGATTTTATGATACCATTCACACAATCAAGACACCCAGTGCCAGAAGCAGCAAAGCAACTCCAGAACATGTTTGAACCTCCGCCATGTTTGACTGTAGGGACTGTGTTCTTTGAATGTCTCATTTCTTTTTCTTTAAACATTGTCATGATGTCCTTTAGCAAAAAGCTCTCATTTGTCCTCAGTATGTTCTCCCAGAAGGATTGTGGTTTTGTCACATACGTTTCGGCGTACTCCAGTCTTGCTTTTTTATGCCTTTGTGTCAGCAATGGTGTCCTCCTGGGTCTCCTACCATAGTGTCCCTTTTCATTCAGATGGCGACGGATAGTGCGAGCTGACACTGTTGTACCCTGTGTCTGCAGATCAGCTTGAATTTGTTTGGAAGTTAATCTGGGTTCTGTATCCACCATTCAAACAATAATTTGTTGTAATTTTTCAATGATTTGCTCTTCTGACCATGTCGAGGGAAGTTAGATAGAGTACCATAGGCTGTAAACCTTTTGATGATATTGTGCACAGTGGACACAGGAACATTAAGCTCTCTGGAGATGGACTTGTAGCCTTGAGATTGACGATGTTTTCCCCATTTTTTCCTCTCAAATCCACAGACAACTCTTTAGGTTGAGTCAACTTTTCTCCACCTTAAGTGGTTGCAAGTGTGATTACTATATTGCCCACACCTCTTAGTTGCGACAGGTGCATCTAAATTAAAGGATAATCACTTGCTTGAAGAGCAATTATTTCTTACAATTTAGACAGGGTGCCAGTAATTTTGGGAAGAGCATTTTTGGGTTTCTGTGTAGGATTGTATCAGATCTGACTTTTCCTCTCTGGTGTGTATGTGTGTGTGTGTGTGTGTGTGTGTGTGTGTGTGTGTGTGTGTGTTGTTCTAATGCAAACCAAAGAAATGAACATGTGAGTACGAAAACATTTGCAACTGCAACAATTTTCAGAGAGAAGGGTTGCATTTTTTGACAGAACTGCAAGGGTGCCAATATTTTTGGCCATGACTGTACGAATCAATTTGCTGGCTGGGTGACTCCGTGGTTTAGGTATCTAGCTATAGAGCCAAAGGTTCAAAATTCAGTTCCCCACTGTGCCTTCTGAAAAAGCCAGCCTGGGCACCCCCAGAAGAAGGGAATGGTAAACCACTTCTTAATACTGTCTACCTGGGAAACCCTGGAAAGAGTTGCCATAGGTCAGAATTGACTTAATGGCGCACAATTACTATGATTATTAAATGAATTTGCTTGAGCATTTTATTAAACATTATAATTCAGAGAGTGATAAGGTTTTACTGTATCTAAATCTGTTGCTTTAAAATTTCTTAACATAATTGCAGATTAACCAAAAATGTGTTTTTCTTTCTCAAGTTTCCTGCTTGTGAAATCACATCTACAGACTGTTCTTGCAATGGCTTTTGTCCCCTGACTAATATCAGAATGTGCAAGAAAACTTAGAAAAGAAACCATTTTACTTTATATTTCTTGCAGTTATTGCTTGCATCTTGGGTTTAATGTTCAAATCATAATTCACAAAAAGAGAATCTACAGTATAAAACTAGTGTTGCCTTTACATATTTCTTTCTTTCTTTCTTTCTTTCTTTCTTTCTTTCTTTCTTTCTTTCTTTCTTTCTTTCTTTCTTTCTTTCTGCAGGCATGTTCCTGGCAGAGATCATTGAGAAATACTTTGTGTCACCCACCTTGTTCCGAGTGATCCGCCTTGCCAGGATAGGCCGGATCCTGCGTCTGATCAAGGGTGCTAAAGGGATCCGCACCCTGCTTTTTGCCTTGATGATGTCCCTTCCTGCCTTGTTCAACATTGGGCTCCTCCTTTTCCTGGTCATGTTCATCTACGCTATCTTTGGAATGTCCAATTTTGCCTACGTGAAGAGAGAAGTTGGGATAGATGACATGTTCAACTTTGAAACTTTTGGCAACAGCATGCTCTGCCTCTTTCAAATCACCACCTCCGCAGGCTGGGATGGCTTGCTCGCCCCCATTCTCAACAGTGGACCCCCAGACTGCGACCCTGAGATAGACCACCCGGGGAGCTCGGTCAAGGGAGACTGCGGCAACCCTTCCGTTGGGATCTTCTTCTTTGTCAGCTACATCATCATTTCTTTCTTAGTCGTAGTAAATATGTATATTGCTGTTATTCTGGAGAACTTCAGTGTTGCTACAGAAGAAAGCGCGGAACCTTTGAGTGAGGATGACTTTGAGATGTTCTATGAGGTCTGGGAAAAATTTGACCCAGATGCATCCCAGTTCATAGAATATAGTAAACTCTCTGATTTTGCTGCTTCCCTGGATCCTCCCCTTCTGATTCCAAAACCAAACCATGTTCAGCTTATTGCAATGGATCTGCCCATGGTAAGCGGGGACAGAATTCACTGCCTTGACATCTTGTTTGCCTTTACAAAGCGCGTTTTGGGAGATAGCGAAGAAATGGATTTACTCAGAGTTCAAATGGAGGATCGTTTCATGGCAGCCAATCCGTCAAAGGTCTCCTACGAGCCCATTACCACTACGCTGAAACGAAAGCAGGAGGAGGTGTCTGCTACTATCATCCAGCGGGCATTCAGGCGTTACCTCTTGAAACAAAAAGTTAAAAAAGTGACCTCTCTGTATAATAAAGACAAATGCAAAGACGGTGATGCCTTGCCCATCAAAGATGTTATTACGGATAAGTTTAATGGGAACTCCACTCCAGAGAAGACAGATGAGAGCTCCTCCACCACTTCCCCGCCCTCCTATGATAGTGTTACAAAGCCAGACAAAGAAAAATATGAAAAGGGTAAAACAAACAGAGACTACAAAGGTAAAGATAACAGGGTGAATAAAAAGTGAAACAGACTGTTGGGTTTATTTTCTGTGTGCAAAATCTGTTTACAGCCTTTGAAAGGGGTGTATTTGTCAGCAAGACTCCGACGGGAGATTCATGCCAAACTGTCCGTTTTTACTTTATAAATATATTACAGGTTATATATATAAATCTCTCTAAAGGTCAGTGCCTATAAGAAGACAGTGACCCCTTGTCACCTGACTGTAAAACCTACCGTTCTCATTACAGCTGACGATGTGAAAGAGAGAGATGACGTGGCTGCTTAGAGTAAGGTGCGCAACACTCTAACCTGTGTGTTTAGTATATCGCAAGACACTTAGTTCAGTAAGTGTTTTCACTGTGTGTATTTCAGCTGCCACATTTGCCATATTTATATATACACACACACACGCACACACACAGTGTAGGTGAATTTATCATTTTTTAAAAACTCGCAGGGTATTATTATATGTGACTATTTTTGTAAACGGGTTTTCTGTTGTGGTGGGAGGGAAGGGTTAGGGTGACCAGGACCAACTGTTCTCCTCTCTGATTCTATAACCTACGGACAGAGATGCAATTTGCATGAAGGCATGCTGCACTTCTAGGTCATGCATGGAACCAATGTGACATCATCTGGCAGAGTTTTTCACCACTTCCCGATTTCAGGTTGGCCCTATGTTGTTGTTTCTAAGCAAGCCTATGCCTTCTATTGGCCAGGGGCAGATCCTCTTGTGCCTACAATTTATTTTAAGAAACCCCCAAAGCATTATTTTTTTATGCCGATCACTAAATCCAAACATAGACACAAATACGCGCACGCGCACACAAGCACACATACACACACAGTCTTAGTCCAAGAGATATGTCTAAATCCTTTAACTAAGGTAGGACTGTCTTTGCACTGAACCATCACGTGTAACAGGTTAACTCCCAGTAGCAGAGCATCACAATTACAGCATGCCATCTAGGAGTGAAGAGGAGCACACAAAGTGTCCCATGCCAGAGGTGCCTGTTGATTCAAGACATTGGTCAAATGGTTGAGGGAGAAGGAAAAAAAGGACGTAATTTAAATATGCCCAAACAAAGAGAAAAAGGGAAAATGGGCAAAAAGGTAGAGTCTTCAAAGTATAGTATTACTTCGTCTTAATGTACTGCATAGTTATCTGCTTTCAGTACAGTTCATGCCTATGTTCTAAAAAACAAGCAAGCAAGCAAACCCCCATTGTTCTGTTGTGTGATGTAAATACTCATTTTACATAGTTGTACATATTTGATCATACAAAGAAACGGTCTGGCCACGGTGTGTTTCTGCAGATCTGTGCCATGCAGGCCTTGCTTGCAAGTTCTCAAGAGATGATACCTTGTATTCTGTACCATTAGAAGTAATTTGGAAGGTGCTGGTACATGTGAATATTGCCTTTGCTACTATTGTATCTTGCTCCTTCCACTAACCAGATTTATTTTCTATAGGAAGTGGTGAAGTGAGTTCATATGGCCTCATTTCTTCATATCACTGAGCAATTGGTTGCAGAGGTCAGCCTTTTGAGGTTTCAAATGGTTACTATATGGTGGAGACTATATGGGATGGGGATCATAGGGCCCTCCGGGGTTGTTGGACTTCAACATCCATCAGCCATAGCCAGCCTGGCCAGTCAGTGATGAAGGATGATGGAAGCTGCAATCCAAAATCCTGTGAAGAGCTGTACTCTCTCCATACCTGGTTTGAACAAAGACTGCGTTGGGAATATTGCAACCTCTTTAACCTGTTGACAATGCGGTTAGCATCCCTATAAATAATGTAAAAAAGAAAAGGCAACATCTATGTACATAAAACTATGTTCAGATTCATGTAACTTTCTTTTCCACAGTCACTTTGTTTACTTTACATTCACTATATCTTTCAACTGAGACCTCCACAATACAAAAGAAATAATAATAAAAAAGACATGAAGAAGCTTTTTGTTGATTGGTTTAATAACTCATTCCACATAGTCATTTTGATGTTTAAAAAAAGAGATCCAAGTATATAAAAGCTCAGGTGCATTCATTGTTGCCACTTCTGGGGCTTCTTGGCATCCCCTCCCCCAGTGAGAGGCTCCCAAAACCTCCAAAGATTGGGGTCATCGAGAGGCTCCAACCAAATGTGAAAAACTGGAACATTACTTTGCAGATGTGTTTGGACTCATAGGATTCTGGTGTCAGTTGATTGTGTGCTTCAAAATAATAAACAGAGCAGTCAGAGGTCTAAGAAGCTGGGCTCGGAAGGGACATGCCTCTCTGGTACAGCCCATATTTTGCCTGCCAAAAGTCCTGAGACTGCTACAAAATGCTCCCAATAGAAGACCCGTGCGGGGGCTTCCGTCAGAAGTTCTCTTTTAATGCTCTGTTCTCTACTTTGAGTCCCTTCACTTGGAGAAAGGTAGCATAACAATGCAAAAAATAAATTATGAAAAAGCCATGCTAGATAGACCAGTGATTAGATTCAACAGCTGGAAGTCCTATCATAATTGAAGTTTACAGTTTACCAGTATATTTACAATGGGTGCGCTTCAGCAGCAAATTGCCCCAAATCAGTGAAGCCATGTCCTGCTGTGTGCTGGGTCACATGATTTGGTGCGCAACAGCAAATGCCTATGCTGACCTTTGAATTTAGGGCAGGGAGTCAGCTTCACTCCCACAGTCTTTGAAATAGTCTATTACTGGGAGGAGTGAAGCCCTGCCTCCTCTCCCAGATCTAGGAACCCTGACAGGTGGGCCAGGCGCTGGTTGCCACAACAAGGGTCTCGGACGCATGCTGTCAGTTGCCCCTGGAGGCAGGGGGCAAAAGCTCCTTACTCCACCACCCCTCCGTAGTTCCTGCTGGCAGCCTGTAGGTGCGGTATTCCTCCCAAGGAGCACAGCTGAACTCTATATGGGCCTGGCTGGTCTCTCCCATGTTGCAGGGCATAGAGCAGAGAGGAGCAGGAGGCTGACCTTCTGGAGACCATTAGGCTGACCATGGGGTTTCTCCAATGTGGCCACCCTGCTCTTGCTGCTTCTTTTGCTGGCAGCGGGCTTTACGCTGGTTCTTGAGCCCTCTGTGCCTCTCAGTCCTTGGCCTGGTGGCACGAGCAACACAACCCAGGAACCCGTCTCGGGATCACAGCTGCGAACCGTCTCTCGTCCAGCTGTTGACTGACCTTCCTGGCAGCAGCAGCTCCTCCTGGGCCTCACATGCCTCCAAGTCCATGGTGTCCACTCAACAATCATCCTTTCCTGTCCCCCCTCCTCTTTCAACACAAGTCCCACCAGGGCTACACCCATGGCCTCAGGAGCATTGTCGGCCTCTTCCCTCACCAGTGCCCCAGACCACAGGTGCACTGCGGGTAGGGAATCCAACCATTGCTCTCCGAGAAGGAGAGAGCCCACTCTTGCGGCCAGGGGAACCCTCACCAATCTCACATCCTGATATAAATGAAGTAATACATAGGGATCATGACCAGTAGCCATTTGATAATCTTAGCCACCATGAGTTTGTGTCATTTCCTTTTCAAGTGGATGTCACTATAATTTATAATTATATGGGAGCAAATTTAATAAATATAACTGTGTTGTGTGAAGAAGTAATTAGACGTAGTATCAGGATCCAGTCCTGAATATCCCTCAACTGCATTATAATACCTGGGATGAAAGAGGAAAAGAAATGGCTCCCTATTGACTTTTTCCTAGTATGCATAATTTTATATATCCTTTATTTTCCTTCTTATTTTCCTTTTTTCCCCAAGCTTTGGCACCTTTGACTTTTCTCCTGTTCTAACTTCTTCATAACTTTCATTTCACTGCTTTACACCTATACTGTACTTCTTAAGATCCAGTGTCCGGAACTACCCAACAGCAGTTCCGTCATAAAACTACCATTACAGGCAACCTCTTTTTACAGTGCTTTGGAAAAGAAGCTGCTTTAATAGACATAATAGAAAATTAATAGGAAATGTACTACGAGGTAACTTTTGAAAGCACTACCTGACCCCCCCACCAAAAAAAAACCTCTTGCAAGACAAAATGCTCCTGTTTAGGTAAGCTTGGTGGATGCTGAAATTCCCATTTCTATTTGAGCTTCAGAAAGTTGGTGGCCATGCTGGGTGGGGAATTTGCAGATTTGCAGTCAATAAAGGGACTCTTCTAAACTTTGGCCCTTCCCAGTAAGCAATCTGAATTCTTTGAGCACATTCAGTCGACTGCTTGGGTCCTCGGTTTCCATCTCTGCAAACCTCACAGCTTTACCAAGCTAGATGTCGCCTCCCTGGTGCTGTGTTGGGTACTGAAATACCAGCACTCATAGCCGTATATCAGGAAGGGGGAAATTCTTAGGCAGAACTCCCGACAACAACAATAAGAGGGTAACAATTTAACCCACTGTTGGTCTTTCATTTTGTTGTTGCATGTAACTGTTGTTAAAGCAAGAGGAGAAGAAAGAAAATGTTGCTGGTATTAGAGGAATAGGGGAATTGGCATGATTGCTTGTCTGTTGGTGGGAAGGCATCTTGCACGTGCAAGAGAAAGATAACACGTATAGATATGAATGAAGAAAATTTTCGTATTTAAGGTTGGGTTCTTTGGGGGGCAACTCTTTCAATTTTAATATTTTTGTGTGTGCTTTTATAATGCACTTTCCCTTTACACAACAAGGGAAAGCTACTTTCAGGTTGTTCATGCTGTGTTTCCCCATTTGGGTTTTCTGGCACACCAGAAGCCCTAAAGAACCCTTTAAAATGTTCTGAAAACCAGAGGAAGGGCAACAGAGAAACAGTCTACTCAAAAACAAGCAAAGTACATGAGAATGAACATTATTTTTAAAGTTATCTGTACAGGCACTAGTTTCTATCACCACATTCAAAAGAACAGTATGACTTCAAAGCCAGCCGGGTGCTAGCTGCCTAGCACGCAGTGACACTCACTCACCAAAACAAAGACAACACAACACTACGAATGACAAATGCCCCAAGCTGTGCTCAACCGACAGCATCCACACAACCCAGTGGCACACTGGCACAGTTACATAGTCCACCCACCACCCCCAGGTCACACAGCCCACAGAAACAAATGAGTCACCAAACCACCACCAAAATCTATATCTTTAACAGAATAAATACACATTAAATTAATTAATTAAGAATGTTTTTAAAAAAGGCAGGCAGGCAGAGAAAGGACCACGCATATGTGTACACACACACACACACACACACACACACACACACACACACACACACACACACACACACACACACACACACACACACACACACACACACACACACACACACACACACACACACACACACACACAGCTTAACATTTTAAAGGGGGAAGAATCCTGAAAAAAAATATTAGGGGGGGGACAAAAAAAAATAGTCTAACTTAGGCAGGCTGCCTAACAACAGCAAAAAGAATAGGTTGCTTCAGCCTTCTGCTTAGGTCCTGTTGGGCAAGTTGTCTTTTAGACTCACTGGTTTAGACTTTTGAGGAAATGAATGCTTTGTGATTGGTTGCATCCCCGAAGGCAGACAATTTTTTAAATAGGACTTCTATCTTACATAGCCTGCTGTAGAACTGAAAAATGGCCCTACCGCAGTGATATATTGTACTGTACAACATGCAGCCCATGCATCCTCAGGTCCTTTGTTTTGGGTAAAAATGGTGGGTGTCTGCCTACTTTGGAAGACTTTTGGTAGGATGACCCCTGGATCCTAATAGTACTTTATGGAGTTGGGGGACCTCTCATTAAGCTTGATGGAACAGGAAATCTGTGTGTATGGGGGGGAGGGGGGGAGAGATGGGGAGCACAGAAACTCCCTCCTCTCTCAGCTTAGTAATTAGTCCCCTTGCCTGCGCTGTGAGGATTTCAGGATCGCTCAAAAAAGGGAGGCCAGTTCACTTGACCATTTCATCACTTAGCTCCTTGAAACTACCAAAACAGCTCAGGGCGAACAATTCAGCCCAGCTTTCTGTGGCATGTTTTGCAACACCATCCGTGTACTATCCTCGTGCCATGGGGGTAGGGGAGTAGGGGAACAGCTCAGTACTACAAGACTTTTCCATTTTCAAAAGTCTATTATCTGATGCCATAAATTACGATGCTGACCCAGCTGCGTTTTGGACTGGACACCAGGCGTACAACATTTTTGTTGTTGTTGTTTGGCTTCAACTATCGCTGCTGCTGCTCATTATCTCCTTTCACTGTGGATCCTATTGAAAATCATTACATTATTTTGACACTTACTCATTGACGTCACTTTTGAGTGAGGAATGGGATGAATACACACTGACTCGGGCATCTGTCCCTGCAAAAGGCCTCAGACCACGGATACACAAATACACACAGGGAGAGCCACTCCAATGCAGAATGGTGTTGTGATTCACATCAAATAAATACTTTTATTCTGATGGTTTAAAGAAAATATTTTCTAACCTGAATCTTAGGCAGGGTGCAAATACAAATTATATGGCAGCAATTTAAAGCAGACTGAATCGAAGTGCATTACCATCTCTCTGGGGAGACGGCCGACCACAGGCATCTTGGCCACAGGAAGTAGGTTTGATGCATATTTGGAAAGACATATCATGAACAATTTATAGCAGGCAGGGAGGCTGGCTGGCTGGCTGGCATGCCAAAGACTCTACACTTAAGTATTTTCTTCATTTAAACAATGCCACTTTAAAGTTTTTCCGCACACTTGCTTGCATACTAGAATGAAGCAGGTGAAAATTGTCAGCTGAAAAGACATTTTTGTACTCTGATATGAGTTGGGAATCTGTGCCTTTGATCCTGAGAAGTGTTTTTTTTTTCACCCATCCCTCTCTTATATAGAGTACTTTCTCCCACAACAGACACTCACATACAGAGCTTTTCCAAATGGAAAAGGCATGAACGAGGCCAGCTGCCGCATGGGAGTTGAAGGAAATTCAAAGAGTTGGCAAACGCCAGAGAACGGCACCTTCTGTGAGATCCTCCTGTCAGTGTCACTGCTCACGCGATCTGGGAAGGTCCCCCAACCTTCAGGAGCTTCTGAGGCTTGAAAAGGACGCAACCTAGAAAAGGAGCCAAAGCAGTCCTTTTTTAACCATGCCAAAAAGACACCGAGAACACTTAGAGCGTGTCCTGATGTTCTCTATAAGAAGTACTTCACACCATGCATAATTAAACTGTGGAATTTACTGTCGCAAGATGTAGCGATGGCTGGCAAATCTGACAGCTTTCAAAGATGATGAGATAAATGTAATGGAGGCTAAGGCCATCAAAGACTACCCATTAGGATGGCTATGTAGCACTCCACTATCAGAGGCAGTATGCCTCTGTGCACCTGCTACTGGGAACGTAAGAGGAAGCATGGCATTGCAATCATGTCCCGCTCCTGGGCTCCCCATAAGCTCCTCTGTGAAAAGGAGGCTGGATTAGGTAGGCTGCTGATCCGATGCGGCATGGCTCTTCTCACGTTCCTACTGTAAAATTTCACACAGCAGAGATGCCACACAGTAGCATGATAGGTTTTAAGTGCTCTGATCCCATATGAGCAATCTGACTGCAGAAGACAGACTTGATGAGTCAAGCTTTCCTTGATATACCCGTAAGATGAACACACAGCAAACGGGGCTGCATTCCTGCTGGACCACATTGTGCCAGAAGCAGATTAATGCTGCCTGACACCATCTGCACGGAACAAGAAGGGAAGGCCCCAGGCCCTGGTGAGGTGAGGAGAAACAGAACCTCAAAGGCGGATGTATTTCACAGCAGCTCTGGAGAGGCAAGTAACAGCAGGCATGACAAGGGAGGAAGGAAGGAAGGAAGGAAGGAGGAAGAGACGAATCACAGAGCCTGGCTTCTTCTGCCCATCTCTACAATCCCTCCCCCAAAGAGGCATGTCCTGGAGTGAAGCTTTCCTGTCTGCCCTCCACAGCTTTCTAGGAACTGAACTCTAATGAGTTCTGGTGAAGTTACTTGGGGCCTAACTTATCAAGTGGCACCCAAAGGACTAGAGACTGTATTAACTTAGCCCTATGAAACTGGGGGAGGGGGGGAGGAAGGCAGGGAGAATGACCCTGTATCACTAATAAGAACCATTCTGAGCCCAGAAGCTGTGCTGAAGCCCATGGAGTTATTTTCAGGGGACCCCACCTCTGCTGGCGCCCCAGGAAGAGGGACCAACGGGGCGCACACTTCTACATACATCTTCCTTCTCAAGCATTGTGTGCTAGAGGGCGTGTGGTGCCCCACTGGGGCAGGGCTAGCCAACTGGTCTTACTCCCACCTTTAATCGGCAGTGTCTAGACTCTGTGACAATTCAATCAGGACAGCTTGTGGGGCCAGATATGAAACCATTGCCCCCACATTCAAGGGAGGGGGACACCCTTCTACTCTGCTCACAAGCCCCCTCCAATTCTGCATAAACATACATAGGAGCAGCATGCCTACCATTGACTCCAGTGGTGAATACTTCCTAGCTTTAGTGCCACTAGGACTGTGCGAATTAAAAACCTATAGTGGGAGGAAAAACATTGTCTTGATTGGCACATCAATAAATAAACAAATTCAAACTTAATAATAACATTTTAGCTCAGCAGTTTCACTTTGCCATCTCCTTTGAAGTGTATTTGTTGAAAAATGCTGACTTTCAGGTCAGCAAGAGAATGCCCTGGGAGACTGAAATGTTCTCCCACTAGTTTCTGTTTGCTTGTTATTGGAGCAGCGTGAGACTAGGTCACATGGAAATGGCTTTGATGCAGCAAAGCTAACATTTGAATTGTGGTATTTAGGCCAGCCAGCTTATCATCATGTCTATATATTCAGTGAACACAATGAATGAGAGGCCAGTGCCACTGATCCCTGCCACCCACTAGCATCAGTCCCATCCTTTATGCATTTAGCTCAATGCTAACTCAAGGTGTTCTTGGACTGCAAGTTCCAGAAATCTTGAGCAACACAGCTAGTGGCGAAGGCTTCTGGGAGTTGCAGTCCAAGAACACCTGGCTTGCCTAAGGTTTGGAACCACTGATTTCGCTGACAGCAAGAACAAGATGTCCATGTCTATGAGTGTATGTGGACAGGAGCTATAACCATGCTCCACAATTCCTAATCACAATTCCAAACTTGGAGTTGATTTCGCCTTTGAACACTGGTTCCCCTCTTATGTTCCCAGCCTGGGCTCATTAATCCAGAGAGAACGTTTACTGAAAGTGCTCAGGGCTAAGACAAACACAACTACTCTGTGCTTTTGTAATGTAGAAATACCAAACTGTGTGCTAGTTCCCTGGAGATACATCATGATTAACACCCTCCTTTCTGGAATATTGTCACTCCATTACTTTCTTTAACTCAAATCTGGTTTTAGACAATTCAAAGAAAACCTGTCTTTTGACTGTTCTTGCAACCTTTCATTGCCCTCCAAACATCTCCCTTACTGATTCTTATAGCTGAACTATGTATTAACTTTGGAACACATGCTGGTAAGCCTTTTCTCCACATGTTTAATTTAGAATCAAGTCACAGTTTTGCCCTTTTGAAAGGCCTTTTTTGAGGATCAATATTCCAGCCCCTGCGGCCTTGGAAATATATTGCAAAATGTCTTTTTCTGGAGGGCTGCCACTCCATTAATTTTTTTAAAGCAAGCCATTCTGGCCCCCCAACTCTTCAAAGAAAACCTGTCTTTGGACAGTTTCTATGACATGTTGTTGCCCTTCAAAGTTCTCCTTCCCCAGACAACAAAGCTCCAACAGTGTATCAACTTTGGAATGCTCTTGCTTATAAACCGGCATGCTCAGTTTTACAACCAAGTCAGTTTTGCCCTTTGAAGGGCCTATTTTGTGGATCAGTATCTTAGCCCCAGCAGCCTGGATTCTTTCCAAATAAAAATCATGGGCAGGGCCAACTCTTGTCTTTCAAGATAAGCAAGATTTGTCTTTTCAACTTATTTGATCTATTTTAAATCCATGGACATTTAAGGTCACTTTTTTTTCTGCACAGGGGAGAAAACAGTTCTATTTTATAAAAAATAAAACCTCAAAAACTCTTTCCTAGATTTGGTACAGAGCAAGAGCAGACTGTCTGCTGCATCTGTGCCAAATTTGGTTCTGATCCAAAGTCCAGTTGCAAAGTTATAACTTTCGGTTTGGGCTGCCCCTATTTTTAAAATTGCCTTATAGAAGGTTGCTTTGCTTTGCTGCAGAAAAACACCACTGCACTCTAGTGCAGCAATGATAAAAGGCTACAGTTCTACATGTTATTAGAGTAGTATGGGATTGGGTCACATGGTTTCTGCCCTAAAGGACCACATTTGAGTTTTTCGGCTGCTGCCTTCAGGCTGGGTCAGTGTTACTAGTTCACGTCAATTTGTATAATCAGTGAAAACTTCCTTCTTGGGGAGAGGGCTGCTGAAATCCAGAAGTAAATCTCACATAGAGCAGACCTACTGAATCAGTGGGGGATGGGTAAGTCAACTTCTCTATAGGATCTACAGATTCAGAGGGCCTACTGTAGCAGAGATTTACGACTGGAATTCAGCCCCAATGTATAGATTCTTTTTTTTCTCAGTACATGCTCTAGGGTTTTTAAGTTATTTTTTGTTCTCATGTGAAGTGTTCAGTATTCAAACATGCCAGTCCCACCTTGAGGCCTGAAGCAGTTTCGTCCAAGGAAAGATATATCCATTGTAGGTCACAACTATAACAAAACGCTTAGCACGTTTTTAAGAAAGGTACTCCTTTGAGGAGTAAAAGACTTGTGTGCCGTAGCATAAGTTGCCCCTCAACAATGTTCTCTTACATAACGTAAGGACATAAGAAGAGCCCTGCTGGATCAGGCCAAGGGCATCTCGTCCAGCTTCCTGTCTCACACAGTGGCCCCACCAGATGCCTCTGGGAGCACACGAGACAAATAGATACTGTACCTGTCTCCTGATACCATCCCCTGCAGTTGGTATTTGGAGGTACCTTCCTTTTAAGCCTGGAGATTCTACATCCCCATTATTGCTTGTAACCTGCAATAGACTTTTCCTCCAGGAATCTGTCCAATCCCATTTAAAAGGCATATAGGCCAGATGGCATCACCACATCCTGTGGCAAGGAGTTCCACAGACTAACAACACACTGGGTAATTTTTTTTTTACTTTTGTCTTATCTCACTCACCCAACACTCAATTTGAGTGAATATTCCCACTAAAATTGGTTCTGGCATTGTGTGAGAGGGAAAGGAGCTTCCCTCTGTCTACTTTATCCATCCCCTGCATAGTTTTATACCTCTCAGTCATGTCCCCCCTCAGGCACCTTTTCTCTAGACTAAAGAGCCCCAAATACTGTAGCCTTTCCTCATAAGGGAGGTGCCCCAGCCCAGCCCAGTAATCATTTTAGTTGCACTCTTCTGCATATTTTCCAGTTCCACTATGCCTTTTTTGAGGTGTGGCGACCAGAACTGTATACAGTACTTCAGGTGCAGCCTTACCAGCGTTTTGTACAATTGCGTTATAATGTCGGCTGTTTTATTTTCCATCCCTGTTTTAATGATACCTAACATGGAATTGGCCTTCTTCACTGCCACCACTCACTGGGTTGACACTTTCATTAAGCTCTCCACCAGCACACCAAGATCTCTTTCCTAATCCCATACGGACAGCTCAGAAACCATTAGCTGATAACTAAAGTTTTGATTTTTTTTGCCCCAATGTGCATTACTTTGCATTTTCTTATATTGAAATGCATTTGCCATTTTGCTGCCCATTCTCCCAGAGCTCTTCACAAACCCTTTCTGGTCTTCGCCACCTGGGAAAGATTTGTGTCATCTGCAGACTTGGCCACCTCACTGCTCATCCCTGTCTCCAGGTCATTGATGACCAGGTTGAAAAGCACCAGTCCCAGGACAGATCCGTGGGGCACACTGCTCTTCACCTCTCTCCATTGTGAAAATTGCCCATTGACACCTACTCTCTATTTCCTGGTTCTCAACCAATTATCAGTCCAGAAGAGGACCTGCCCTCTGACCCCTGACTGTGGAGTTTTCTCAGCAGCCTTTGGTGAGGGACCGCGTCAAAGGCCTTCTGAAAATCCAGATAGACAATATCCACTGGTTCGCCCACATCCACATGCTTGTTGTGCTTTTCAAAGAGTTCTAAAAGGTTTGTGAGGCAAGACTTACCCTCACAGAAACCATGCTGATTTTCCCTCAGCAAGGTTTGTTCTTCTTTTATTTAATGGGCTTTGTTTGGTGCAGTGGTCATTGGCAAATAAGCGCAGACCTAATTTGCAGGTCTGGTATGCACCTGTGAGGAAACCCTCTAGGAGGAGTGAAATAAATTGAACAGAGGAGCTACATTTTCCTCTTAATATCTGTTTTAACCCTGGTACCAGTCCACAGAGGTACATTTTGAAATTCATCTGCCAAGCTTATGTGGCACAGCTTCCTCAGAAGCAGTAATAATCATTCTAGGTCACGGGAGAGCTATTTGGGGTGCCCCAGATGTTGCCTGACTGCAGCTCCTAGATCCCCGTCCCCTTCGTTGGCTACGTTGGCAAGGGCTGCGGAGAGCTACCCTTTGACAGTAGCTGGGGGGCCAGAGGCCTGACGCTTAGCTGCTGGAATGAGTGTCTCCCACAACGTATGTGTGCAGGCCAGTGTCCTTCAAAGCCTACGAAAAGGAGAGAGAGACTACCAAGAGGGCTGATTTAGCATATCTGGGATGCAATGTGATATTTAGGCATGAAAAACAGAATGTTATCAGTCTATTAAGCCACTAAACCCAGCAGTCTGCCCTAGGCAGTGTATTATTGAATCTCAGAGAAACAGCAGCACAAGCATTTCTTCTACCAGACTGCTTGGGAAGATGTCGTCTGTCACAGACAGATGCTCCGAGAAGTGCAGCCAGCCACACATGTCTAGCTGACCCTTCTTGGATAGCAATGTCTTACATGCACACTGTCTTCTCTCTCTCTCTCTCTCTCTCTTGCTCTTCATTTGTGTGTGCATGTGCATGCCTGCACCTCCACACTAGACCAGCTGCATCCAACTTCAGGAAGGTTTCTCTCTGTGTGGCAGAGCGCATGCCCCTGAGCATTGGGCTTTTCTTGCAACGCGTCTGAAATTATGCCATTTTTTGGGGCCAAGTGCTTGGTCTGAAGGAGCGACTGTGATAGTCGGCACCACCACCTCTTCGCTTTCTGTACGTAAAGGTCCTTCAAAAAAAGAAGAGTGGCGGATTAGTGGAGGCTCAATGGCAGACCACTGTCTCTAGGGTTGTTATTGACAAATGCTGCTCCCCAGCCTCCACCCTCCAGACCTCTGTGTCGTTGCAAGGGAGGCCTCCTTGTGGGCTGCTTGTTGTCATGGTGATGGGCATCACCACCTGCATGTCCCTGCAACGGAGGCGGTGAGCAGGAATAAGAGGCTTTGTTTTGCTCCTCCTCAGAGCATGTATTAGATTTAGAAACATTTCAGCTGGCTTGTGACCTGGGCCAAAATGAGAAAGGATACACCACGCTGGGGTAGAAGCCAGGTGAGGAATTGCTTTCAGGCAAACTTCAGAGGCCAAAAACAGAAAAACGTTAAGTTCTCTGCCTTTTTGCCAGTTTTGCCCCAAGGAATGGTTATGTGACTGGCATGCTTCTTTGCAGCACTAGAGAGCCAGCTGGTTGCCCACCAGAGCTGCTAGAGGAGGACAATGTCTTCTCTACTCCTGAGCATGTGATGGAATCCAGGGCTGCATTAACAGAAGTATAGTTTCCAAAGCCCACAAGGTGCTAGTCCCCCTCCATTCAGCACTGGCTAGGCCTCAACTTGAGTACTGTGTCTAGTTCTGGACACCACACTTCAAGAAGGATGCTGACAAACTGGAATAAGTCCAGGGGAGGGTGACAAGGATGATCAGGGTGCTGGAAACCAAGCCTTATAAGGAAAAACTGAAAGAATTGGGCATGTTTAGCCTTGAGAAAAGAAGGCTGAGGGGAAAATATGACAGTACTTTTCAAAATTCTTTGCAGGTAGTCATACAGAGGAGGGGCAGGATCTTGTTCTCAATCAGCCCAAAGTGCAGGACATGTAATTCCTCTAGTTACCTGAAGCCAGATTTCGGCTGAATATCAGGAAAAACCTCCTAACCGTTAGAGCAGTACGATGATGGAGCCAATGACCTCGAGAGGTAGTGAGTGCTCCAACACTGGGGGCATTCAAGAGAAACTTAGACAACCGCCTGCCAGATATCCTTGGATTTGCATTCCTGCATTGATCAGGGGGTAGGACGTGATGGCTTTAGAGACCCATTCCAACTTCACTATTCTATGATTCTATGATTAGTGTTGCTTTATATTATATACCGATTTTATCCCTTTTAAGTTTTATACATATTGTTTGCAAGATGGCTAAGGTCTTTTTTAGAAAGTGGTGTCTAAGAAAGAAAACTAAGACCAACACGCAGGGATAGTGAAATAGGGGCCCCCTCCCTTCCCTTCTTCTGAAGGCCATCCCTGCTTTCATCTATAGTAACTAAATCCTGCCCCCTTGTGGGTCTCGTCTGCAATACAAGAGTGACTGCAGCTGCCTGTCTTTTAAAGGTTTTTTAGGTTGGGCACAGCCTTTTATAAGTCTACACATATTCTGCCCTTATTGCACCAGTGCTGCCACTAGGAATATTGACAGCAACTGACCTACATACTCCCCTCAATCTAAGGTAACTATTGAAACCAGGTGGTGGGATGGAGACTTGGAATCGGGTCTGTGTGTGTTTCCCTTCCACGCCTGATACAAAGGGTCCACTGAATTCCTATCAACATTTAGAGGCTGCCTGCGAGCAAATATATATATATATAAATGGAAGTTTATATATATATAAATGGAAGTTTGGACACAAGTAGGAAGAAAAGGAATGATCCAGTGTCTTCACAGGGTCTGGTGGAACTTCTCTCCATAGTTTATTCTCCCATCCATCCAGCCACAGAGGACGATTGAAGCCAAGGGACAGCAAAGAAGAGACAGAACTGAGGCTGGGAAGGCATGCAGTGGGGTCAGGCCAGGAGGGCAGACCTTGGCATGAGAGTCAGGAAGGGGCTTTGCTGCTTGGAGATATCCCCTCTTGGGCGAGCTTTTGTTTCTGGAACCCCTAAACACCTGCTCAAATACCCCCCAGTACAAAACAAAACAAAAAAACAAAAAAACACACCACAACTCCTTAGCTTGAATACAAGCTACGCCTCCTTCCAGATTTGGCCTTGTGTTATACTGGAGTGGCCCCCAAGCAGCACTCAAAGGACGACACTCCCCTCCCTCAAATTTAACGGGGGGGGGACAGAGCAGTAGAAGAGGTGGAGCCACAAGATTCCCCCACCTCAGGACTCTCTGTTACATGCTGGAAAATGGAGAGGCCATTCTGCCCCCGGTCTTCCAAGAAGTCAAGTCTTGACCTTCCCTTTTTCTTTTCCAAGTGTTTCTTGGACACCTGCTAGAAGCGGGACTAGAGCTAGGCTCCAAAATACTTTAGTTCCCTTGGCACTTGAAAGCATTTGTCTCGTGCTGGGTGGTTATACCTATGCCTTCCTCTCGGGCAGTTGCCTAGAGTTCACATACACACAACCCAAAGAGAAAATGCATCAAGGAGACCCAACCAAGAGCAAACAGCCATGAGGGAGATGGACTTGTGTAACATTTGCATTTGATAATTTGTATTGGGGCGGGATTACAAATTTGAAAATAGTCACCATAAACTTCTAAGTAGAATACAGTCTTCCAGCTCTGCAGTGAGATTATTAGATTTGACTATTAGAATTTCATTATTATTGTTGCTAAGAAAGTTGTCTAGGAGCTGTAAAAAGCGTTAATTTTTGCAATAACAAACCTCCTCCTTCAACATAATAGCCTGTGGTTGCCTGTGCAGCAGAAGTAAGCATTAACTTGAGATTTGTCTCCTTCCTTAACTTTCCTTATCTCTGCATCACTGCAGGAGAAGACAAATGGAAACTAGCTACATGCCTTCTGGGAGAACAGAATGGCAAAATACAAGCAATTTCCTTGGCAGAGTGTGAGATCAGTCTTACCAAAACGGCCTTACGCAGCCTTCTCATTCTCTTCTAAACTCATCCTGGTAACTCAGTGTTCCTTCCCATTTCCTCTTCTTGGAAAATGCTATGTTCTACGGCAGTGACATCAGACCACACACACACACACACACACACACACACACACACACACACACACACACACACACACACACACACACACACACACACACACACACACACACACACACGTTCTTCTTTCAAGGTTTTAGTTTTAAATCAAGCTAATGGGAAACGGTAGTCTTATTTCTGTAATCAAGGCTTTTTGCTGCCTGAAGCCCAAAGTCCAAGATGGCGCCACTCCCATTTCACCCACAGAAGCTGACTGGACTGGCAATCACATTTTGCTTCACTGCTGGTTGGATGGAGCAGCATCCTCCAGGTTTGGAGACAAACTGCCTGGAACACCCAGCTCTGACCTCCAGTGGAGAGGAATGGCCGGGGGGGGGGAGAGCTGCAGCCACCCTCCTTTGCACCACCTACAATGTGCAGCAGCTGGCCCTATGTGTCCATCTCTTTCATCCATCTATTGCATTATATCCTCCATCTATGGAGGATATAATGCAATGCCTACTGAATGATATGATCATTTATAAGAAGCCTATCCTCTCCTACGTGTTTGCAGCTGCTCTGCAATATTTTTCCACCAAAGTTTCAATAGCCAGCATAAGCACTGTGTAAACTTTCCTGAGTTTTTTTTTTGTAGCTGCATTTTTAAAATTCTAAACATTCATTTGCATATTTTGGATAAATCCTCTGATTTATCTGCAAGTTTGGCTCTCACCACATTTCCCCTCACTTAGTGAATGGAAAAGGTGTAGCAGAAAGCTTCTGGAAGTTGACTGTTGTGACTCACCGAGATAAGGCACCAGTATTCCCAAGATTCAGTTGCCATGGCGATCAAGTAAATAAAACCTGGAGTTTATGTGCATCAAAAAGTACATTTCATAACCTTAGCAATTTTACACCAGCTACCTTAGACTTTCTTGGGTGTTCTGTTCTGTCACCATTGTTCAGTCGTCATTCCAGTGAAAAGCGGGTGGACTTTTCTATAAATAGCCTTTTTGGTGGCCGCTGGTTTTATTATAGGGTTTTGTGCTATTGCTTAATCCATGCATCATGACTTTCTACACCATCCTGGTTTTAGATAATCAAGGAGGGAAGCCTACTGAGCTTTTAAATAAGTAAAATAATAAAGTAATGGGTTTCCTACAGGTTCCTGCCTTTACTGCAGGCCAAGCGGAGGCTGTCTCCTCCCTAAAACCCAATGCTATGAGAAGTGCAGCAGAGACAGGCTGGCTGTTGATAGATGTGGGATTCCATGTTCAGTCCGGGGGGGGGCAGGAGTGCGCACAATCCACTGTGGCACCCAGATTTGTGTGTTTCCACCGGCGTTTTGAATAAAAGAAAGAGGTGTGGCTTAGGATTGGCTCTGCCGTTAGGCAGTGGGAAGCGGCTGCCCCAGGGAGCAGATGTTGGCCCTCGTGAAACTGCAGCTAACTGTCATGTACTTAATATGTATTTGGGCCAAGGAAAAGCAGAGGCACATGTGAGATTTGTGCCATGGATGCCAATATAGTAACTTGACTTGTCCTTAAGCAGATAAAATAGACGTTCATATTACTTTAGGACTGGCCAAACGTGGGCACGCACACACCATTGAATGCTTTGTCCCTAACAGCATAATGTCTTGGGCCAGCCTTGGGATGTTCAGAAATAGGGACTAAAGGGTTCCCTGCCGAGTTCTAAGAAAAACTTTTTCAAGGGATGTTTTTTTTGGGGGGGGGGGAAGGAAAATCAAGGAGTGATGTTATTAGCATATATAAGTAACACAGACATATGCAACACAGATTACTTCTTGCTTGATTCCTTTGTTATCCTTTCCCCTGCTTAACTTAAGAGTTTGCAGCAGCAAATGGCAAGTGCCCCTGCCGGCACACCCTGTATCTTTGTTTAAGGGGAAATTGGGCATGTCAAGACTGAAAAACCTGGTTCCAGCTGAACATAACTGTGGGTTAAAATGGATGCAGGTAGAAGCCTGCTTCAGTTCAGAACCTGAAAATACCCATTCTGGCTGGGGGACACTTGGAGAGCTGCAGCTGGAAAAAGAGTAACTTCTCCAAACTCTGTTTCGGGCTTCATAATTCAGGAGAGCAAAGCTAAGAACAGGAAAGATGGGGATGATGACATTGATGACAAGGCTTGGGTGTACACCCTCACACACACACACACACTCCCCCCCTCTCCTTTAGGCTCTCTGGCATGCAGGCTGAAGATCTGAATTGGGCTCCTGTGAATTCTTTATTATTATGTATATAAGCTGCCTAGAGTAGTCTTTTAGACCAGATGGGTGGGGTATAAATCAAATAAATAAATAAATAAATAAATAAATAAATAAATAAATAAATGAATGAATGAATAAATAAATAAATAAATAAATAAATAAATAAATAAATAAATAAATAAATAAATAAATAAATAAATGTATCTATTACCATTTTCTTCTGTACTTTCTCTAAGAGGCTCCAGATGGGGCATGTGATTCTCCCCTTCCACCCACCAAGTCGGAGAAAGAATGTAATCATCAGATAAAATGATCCTATTCTATTCATCCTGAAAAGGCCAGCGAACAAGGTGGGAAAGGGCATTTTTCTTCTTCTTGAGAATTATCAGCCATCCTTCTAAATCATTACAAGTGCATTTTATGGTAAAATATTTAAGATGACATATTTAGTAGATAAAAAGTAAGGTAGAAACAGCAAGGGCATAACGGAAACAGAAAAGCAGTATTGAAACAATTCAAGCAAAGCTAGATCATCTGAAGTCTGGGGAAATGAAAAAAAACAAAAACAGATTTTCTTCTGGTCCTTGCGGGACTCTGTGGGCCTCTCTGAAGGGAGCCTTCCGGAGACCAGATGCCAACACTAAATATGTATCCCTGGATGGAGAACGCAGGAGGTTCTCTCAAGCATTAAGGGACTGACATTAAACACAATGACCTTAAAGTATGGGCAGGCATATGTGGAGAAGGACGGTTCTGCAGGTGGCCTCATCCAGAGGTTTGAAAGGCTCTAGTTTAAACGTTGCAGCCATCTTTTCAATCTGAGCCCTGAAACGGGTGGAGATCCAGTGGATCCTTCAGTCTTTTTCATCTCCTATCCACACAATTAACACAACCATTCTGTGTGGAGCAGGGAAAAACCATGATGGAGAAACCATCATCGCCTGACTCCTGCCAAGCATCTGGAATGTCGGAGCGGAAGATGGTTAGTAACGTTTTTTTCCTTCTCACTCCTGTTGCTGGGTTTTTGTTTTGTTGTTGTTGTTTTTTTGGTCCCTGCTTTCCTTTTCAGATTGATTTCTCGGCCTTACCAAGCTACAGTTTCAGGCAGGATCCTTTCCTAGCTGTGTCTGAAGATCTCTGCTCTGCCTTCACATCCATGTGCCAAATAGGCTTTGAAAGTAAAACAACAACCAACTGAAAGGATGGATGTGTAGTGCAATCAATTTTATATCTATGGTTAATTCTATAGAAAGAAATCAATCTTTCCTCATTAGACACATGTACATGCACACACATACATGCATGTGTGTGTGCGCATGCACACACACACACATAGATATCACTAAGTACCTATTTGTGCATGCAAAATAGGAAAAGTAAAAGAAATGGCAACACGTTTCTTATACAACCCAGGGAAAACTAAGGATGCCTCCACAGCTGGTGTACGATGAGGGTTTGCCAACATTTTTTTTGCTCTTTTCAAGCCTTAAAGAAATCCTCCTGATTCATTTATTTTTAAACCATCATTTGTGCAGTATGCGACACACAATTTGTGCACAAACAGGATGACCTAGTTTTCAACATCGGCAAGCCTTTGCTCAAAGCTTGCTTGTTACTTGAAAGGGCAATTAAAATTTAAACTAGTGCTGGAGAATAATCCCTTTTCCTACTCTCTGAATTTCTACAGGAGGTGGTGAGGTGTTTGATAATATGAAACACAACGCCATATGTCCTCTGCTAGCAGAATGCAATGAACAGCAGTATTCCTTCGACTGCATGCCAGAAGCATCAAGCCCAACACGGTGAGGTGTTACAAGGCAAATATATGACAAAGCCAACCCGTATTGAGACTCTACAGTACCTTCTAATTCTACTTATTACCAATAAAACACATGACAGAAGGGACCACCCAAGTAAATAATTGTGAGAGCTGAGGAATGCATCTTCCCTCAGCCTGGTGTCCTCCGTATGTTTCGACTAGACTGCCCATCAGCTAACATGGCCATTAGTGAGGGCTCATGGGAGCTAAAGTCCAAGCCATCAACAGACCTCCAGGTCGGAGAAGACCATCGTAAGGTATTCCTCAGAGATCACAGATACTTATCAGAAACACAGAAAAATATGCATCATAAAGTCAGATTCAGTATAGCTGAGTGGGTGCCAGGGGAAACGTAAGAATAAGAACTGGGACAGAATTAAGGATCAACCCAGGAATTACAGATGCTAGAATTTAACTCTCTTTCTTACCTAAAAGTGCTAGTTACAGTTTGCACAATGTTTAATAGGGCTAGTCTCAACGATAGCCAACCCATCAGATCCATGGGACGTCCATATGAACTGACTTATCAAAATCCCATTGATTCAGTGGGTTGACTCTAGCAGGAAACAACAGTCCATTGCTTTCCACAATACGGGAGCCAGGATACGCAAGGACAATATGTCAGCCTGCGCATGGAACATGGCAACTCCAAGGCAAGGCAAGCGTGGAAGCATCCACACAAGGGTGGCAACTTCTGGCAGTGGAGCTACACTGGGAGCCTTCATTCTGTGCCCAGCCCTACCATGAGGCAGAGGGAGGCAGCTGCCTCAGGCATCAGATCTGGGGCACCATGACAGGGTAGCAAATTCTCAGTTCTGTTTACTTTGTTGCTTTTCCATTTTTACTGCAAAGATGGAAAGGCGTGTTTGTGAGATTTGTGCCATCAGGTTTCAAAACGAGTTGGCTGGTGCTCAGTACTATGTGTGCTGACTTAGTCAGGGGCATGCCTCTTGCTGTTGTGCCTCAGGCCACAATATACCATGGGTCGGCCCTGCTGTGCATGCCTGCCGATAAAAGCATTCTCTCTCCTCCACAGCTTCATGCCTTTCCTTAACGGAAATTCCTCAGAATGAGTCCCCTCCTGCACCCAGCAAACGCTTTTCTGAGGGCAGGCAAGCAGCCAGTTATTAAATCCCAGAGCTAGCCTTGCTCTTAAAAAGGTCTTCATTCAGCTCACTGGGATACGGACTTCCCTAAAGAGCCTTTCTCGAACTTGGCAGCTGCACAGTGCTTGGCAAAGGTGGCCTCGCACACATGCGCCACCAGTCTGAAATTTCAAGCTGATTGCATTCGTTAAAATAAATTGTTCCTCTGCACAAAGCCCTGGCGCAATAATTAAAAGGCAACGTTTGCCTGTTGTCATACCAAGTGCCCATATACTCACTTAGCTCCCCTACTAATCAGGCGCATTGCAGACTTCTGCCAATCATTCAGCTGCCTCCTTGGCTTATTTCATCTTTAACAAAGGGGTTGTGGTTGTGAGCGGCGAGGGGAACTTCAGCTCAGTAACATCTGGAGCACCACAAATTGCTCAGCCACACTTGAACAGGACAGGTGTAAAGCAAATGGGGTTTTCCGTAGCATGGTGCCTTCCTTCCCAAGAGAGGGGAAGTGTTGGACCATTTGCCAGGCAGAAAGGCACCTGTCAATCAGCAAATTGTTCCTTGGAGGTGGCCCCTTCCGGGGCAATGAATCAATCATGGTTGGTTCCCTCTGGGCTGCCTTCCCTTGGGTCAGGCGGATGACTTGCCGCTCTAGGCAACCAAGTCACTGACATCGTGACATGTCCTTTGGACTTCATCTCGTTGCACCAAAGGACCAAGCTGACGGTTTGCTAGAACATCTTATCATGATCACCATTACACACTTCTCTCTTCAGCAGGATCGGGTTGTGTTTTTGGAGGTGAACATACAGTAGGCTCTGTCGTCCCCCCCCCCCCAGTTTCTTCTTCTTCTAGTGGCCGGGTCAGAAAATGATAGCTATCTATTTCATATATTGGAAGAGAGCCAGAATTTTGTAAAGAGTGGCTGAAATCCAGTTCTCAAAGCCCAGCAGAGGGACCCCACTCAGAAAGCCAGGTCCCAAACAGAGGTCCTGGTAAAGACATCTGCCCTAGAGAGAGAGCGGCATGCCCCCTGGGGGAAGAGCACCAGCTGTCTATCCCTGGTTGACGACAGATATAAAAGGGGCCAGGAGACAAGAGGTGAGTTGCCAAACCAAAGGTCTTGCTGAACATCCCAAAAGACCAGGTCCAAGGATGCACATAGAGCCAGACAAGGACCCAAGAGAAGGTGCCAGGGAAGATGCCAACAAGGAGTGGTCTACTGGGAACTAGTGGGCTGAAGAATCCCCAGAGGAAGAGCCAGGGGACTGGGAACGCTTCTATAAAGGAGATCCCTAAGGGGGTCCTTGTCCAACTCTGATTCCCCAAAGGAGAGGTGGCCAAGTGGGGGTATCCCACTCCTCCTTGGCTCTTGTGCTGGGGGGGGGAGAGAATGGGAAAGTGGGCAGGTGTCTCAGACTGGTGAACCAACTCCCACTCAAAGCTTGTACTGGTGGAGGAAGTGCCAGCAAGCCTGTCAGCATCAAGAGGTAGAGGGAACCAAGGATACAGAGGGCCACCAACCCCATGGCAGAGAATCCCCACATACCTGGCCTCCCTGAGGGCATACTGGCCCTTACTCCTGGACATGAGATACTTGGCTAGTGGACTTGATCTGAAAGGACCTGTAGACAGTCCAGTGGAATTTAACTGGAATCTCCAGTGGACTGTCCTTCCCTCCAATGCTGGGAACTGAGTCTAAGGAACGAAGTCTTTCTGAAAGACCAGGTGTTGTTCACCCCCTTCCAAGTTCAATACACCTTGTTGTGTTTCAATCTGTTGGTCTGAAGTATATGGATCAAAGGGTGGAGGCAGGGTGCCCAGCTGGCCAAGCCAGGGCTAGTGAAGCTCACAGACTCCTAACAAAAAGCAGATATAACGTCCATCACTAAAATCATAATCAAAAGTTGAGCATCAGAATTGGCATCAAAAACATCTAGAAAAGTTTTGCAAGAGTCTTCTCCCAGTCTGGTCCAAAGAGGCCTTATTCATCCAGAAGAGCCAGTAGCCACATTTCTATGGAAATTGTCAAGGACAGAACCTGAAAGCCTGTTTGGAGCCTAATAATAACAAATTTTTATTTTTCCTGAAATTGCAGCTTGGAAGCACATGATAATTGGGATGCTTTGCTGTGCTCTGCTTCCCTGACGCTGACAGATGCTTAATAAAGTTACCGCAGTCTGTCACCTTTCGACACTGATCTTCTTTCCATCTCCTCTGACGATGGGCACAGATCTTCTAAGATCACCAAGAAGGTTCTAATAGCAAACTAATGCAATGTTTTTTTAGCAAAGCCAGTAGTTTGCACAAGGAATTTATAGTCAACAATTATTTATATGATTGGGATGGGTGGATGTGGGGACATGTGTGCGATCATTCATGCGCCTCTCCTAACACATAAGAACATAAGAAGAGCCCTGCTGGATCAGGCCAAGGGCCCATGTAGTCCAGCTTCCTGTATCTCACACCAGGTGCCTGGACACACCAGATGACTCTGGGAGCACATGAGACAACTAGAGACCTGTCTCCTGATACCCCTCCCCAGCACCTGGCATTTGGAGGTACCTTCCTTTTAAGCCTGAAGATTGTACATCCCCATCATGGCTTGTCACCTGTGATGGACTTTTCCTTCAAGAATCTGTCCAATCCCCTTTTAAAGGCATCTAGGCCAGATGCCATCACCACATCCTGTGGCAAGGAGTTCCACAGACTAACAACACACTGCGTAAAGAAATCTTTTCTTTTTTCTGTTCTCACTCTCCCAACACTCAATTTGAGTGGATGTCCCCTGGTTCTATTGTATTATTGCTTTTATTTATTAAATTTATACCCCGTCCATTTAGACTACGTATACTCTGTGCGGCTTACAATAAAATAGCATAAAAACCATAATTAAAAGGAGCAATTTAAACAACAATATTGGTGGCATTCAAGATGGAAAGATTCTGGTATTGTGTGAGAGGGAGAAGAGTTTCCCTCTGTCTACTTTATCCATCCCCTGCATAATTTTATACCTCTCAGTCATGTCTCTCCTCAGGCACCTTTTCTCTAGACTGAAGAGCCCCAAACGCTGTAGCCTTTCCTCATAAAGGAGGTGCCACAGCCCAGTCCGAATTTCAGTCGCTCTCTTCTGCACCTTTTCCAGTTCCATGATGTCTTTTTTGAGGCGTGGCAATCAGAACTGTACGCAATACTTACCACCGTTTTGGGCAATGGCATTAGAATGTTGGCTGTTTTATCTTCAATCCCCTTTTAAATGATACCTAACATGGAACTGGCCTTCTTTTACAGCTGCTGCATACTGGGTTGACACTTTCATCGAGCTGTCCACCAGCACACCAAGATCTCTTTCCTTATCTGTAACGGACAGCTCAGAACCCATCAGCTGATAACTAAAGTTTTGCCTTCTTGCCCTAGTGTGCATTACTTTACATTTTCTTATATTGAAACACATTTGCCACTTTGCCGCCCATTCTCCCAGTTTCATGCCATCTGCAAAGTTGGCCACCTCACTGCTTATCTCTGTCTCCAGGTCACTGGTGATTAGAAATAATTGCCTTGCTTGATTAGAAATAATTGCCTGTGTCTTTTTGTAACTAGTCCATACAATTGTCCTGATGTCTGAAGAGCAAGCATTCCACATGATCAAGACAAAGCTGCAGAATTGTCAACTTTGTTACTAGGGGGCAATTCCAGTATGTGAACACAGCCAAACACTGTGATCATAGATATATGTGCCCTTGTCATGTAAACTAATGATATAATTAGCAAGTCATTCGTGGTCAAACAAAAACACATGAAGGCAGCTTCTATGCAAACAAAGTCTTTGGTTTATTTCCTCTCGACAGAACAAAGCAAGTCAATTGGAAAGCAAGAAGAGATCAGAATTGCTTTGGAATAACATATGGTTTTCAACAGTTGAGGATTTTTTCTCTTCAAACAATGAGCTGTCTGTGGCATCTAGCTCAACCCTCATAACTCCAATTTCACATTATACGCTTTGTATTACTACGAGAAGAGTTGCAGACTTCGGTCTGCTGTTCTTGGGGGTGTCCCTTCCTTTTCTAAGTTGGCAAGCAATACAGTACAGCTGACAGGGCAAGTTACATGTACCATCTGAAAATAATTGTGTTCTTGACCAGCACTACTCTACAATTCAATCCATATCTAGACCCTCTTTTAGAATATTGCTAGCAGCTCAAAGCCAGAGAGACTGCTCTTAACGTTTTGTGGAAGGTCTCAAGCAGCATTCTCAATGGCAGTGGGGCTGGTAAAATTTGGAAGGTTGCAATTTGTGTAAATGCAACAAAAAGAAGAAATAACACATTCTGAAACCAGGCACTTTATCAAACCTGGGGTTTTTTTTTTTTTTTTTTTTTTTTTTTTTGCTTCACTTTTATAAAGGAGCCATTTAAGGTTTTGATGATGGTTCAGACAAATTCTCTCCTCAGATAAGGTTACCTGGGACTATGTTTTGGTATTTCTCCAAGATGTCAAGGAAAAACTACTGTAAAATGAATCACAACAGACTGCTCCCCACGAGCTTTTAAAAATGCTGACCATATTATTCTGGAGCCCCTTCGCTATTTTAGGGTTTTGTTTGATATGATGTTTGCTGTTGATATGATGTTTGCTATTATATGATTCTATTCTTTTTATTAATCTGATTAATCTATTGTGTTTTCTGGAAGTATTTATACCAAAGGTTAGAGCATCAGTCATTTGATTGAATATTTTCTGGATGTGACAGAGTACAGTAGAAGGTATGAAAATAATGGCTAGTTAGCAATCGTAATAGGCATCATGATTAAGATGTCTTTTAATCCATGCTTTATATGCATATGGGGCATGGTCCTTTTCGCATGCATGGTGTGATGCTTTTCTGCGAACGCTATGAATGAGGAAGTGGGCTGATGAGACCTAATTGCTGTTTTTGCCACAGAACACCCTGGATCGTCTTTTCTTTTGAGTGAAAGCTTAGTACTTAAACTTGCCAGAGGCTGAAATATGTCACACAGCATATATCCTTCACCAGAAAGCAGGTTTTCTGCCGTTTAAATATATTTGGAAAAAAAATGTTTGGGCTTAAGAAATAAAGGTTGAAAGAAAGTGGATGGAGGGCTCTTGTTTTTCCGTAAAGACTTTTGACAAAACAGAAAGAAAGGAAGAAGGAGAAAGACTGATTATATAACACAACCGATGCCTTTTGATATGTGATAAAAAGGGAGCCTTGAAAATAAATGCAATGTGTGGTCGAACAGACACTACATTTCCCAAGAATGAATGAATGAGTGACTACATGGTAGGATAGTTCAAAGTGCTTGTGAAATGTGCTCATTGATGCAAACGCTGAAACCATGATCTCCTGCCTGTGGCTCCACCATAGGCAGCAGATTACAAGGGCAGAAAATTTTGAGCTACTGTTGCAGAAAAAGGAGGTATTATATATCCCTACCATTAGGCAGAAAAGCCCCGATTTAATAAGTACACTGTAATGAACATAATAATAAAAGAGGAATGTTTATTTTTGTTATATTTTATTTCCAGCTTTTCTATGCAGCTCCATAAGCAAACTTCCTTGGTTGGCATATATAATGGAAAGAAATAAGCAAGATAAATTGTTTTCAAATATTTCAGACACAACATTAAACTGGCTGGAGAGAAGAGCTTGGAAAGTTTCTTTTTGGACTATCATGCTCAGAAGTTACTTTGTGGACTGCAAGGCTGGCTGGGGGATTCT
This sequence comes from Pogona vitticeps, assembly GCF_051106095.1. Lineage (NCBI taxonomy): Eukaryota > Metazoa > Chordata > Lepidosauria > Squamata > Agamidae > Pogona > Pogona vitticeps. The sequence goes on from NC_135783.1 coordinate 206,987,457, forward strand.
GGGAGCTGTAGTCCCAGAGCTGGATTAACCATTACGCAAAACAAGCACGTTCTTAGGGCATCAACAAGGTAAGGGGGCACCACAGAGTTTTTTTTTCAGTGCTGGATTTTCCATGGACCTTGGTGCAAATAGTGTACCTTCCTTACAAGTCAGAGAAATCACAGCCACTGTTAAAAATGCCCCAAAAGGGGTTTTAAATTCTTTTGAGCTTTTCAATTTACAGATTCTGACAAAGTCTGTCTACTTTAATCAAAGTTTGAAAGAGCAGTAGTTTGATTGTATGATTTTGTATATGATATGTGGGTTGACTTGTTTTTCCCAGATGCTATATAATTAACTGACTATATTTTCATGCATATGATGTTTGTGTGATTTGTTGTTATTTTTTTTTCAAGTTTTGGGACCTGCTGCATGCTGTATTTGTAGGGGGCACCATAATCTTTTCAGTACTTAGGGCCCCTCTAAAGGCCTTAATCTGGCCCCGTGTGGTCCAGAGCAGTAGTGTTTCCTGGATGTGACCCTAAAAGCCCTCACAGGAAACCTGAAAAAATACCTCTGGTGGACATCTCAAGATACAGTGTGTGCGTGTGTGTGCATATGGGGTTGCTCCAACCTGCTCTAGCTTAAACCAGTAATTCTCAGCCAGAGTAAGCCCATTTGACTCAACCTATGGAGAAGTTGACTCACCAAATCCCCATTGATTCAATAGGTCTACACTAACACAGTTTACTACACGAAGTAACAGGATTTTGGCCATTGTTTTAAACAGCATAGCACATCTGCAGCACATTTCCGTAAGGAAAACAAATAACTCTTCTTTCTATATTTCTTTACAGAATTGGGTCTCTCATTTCCAGGTAGGACTTTTCAAACACATTGTATTTCTTCCCCTCTATTTTAAATTCTGATTGAAGTATTGAAGCTTTCTACCAGGGAGGCAAAGAGGCACCTAACAGCAGCAGCAGCAGCTAAATATGAACTGATGCAGGTATGTGACCCTGTAAATACCAACTACTTTTTATAAGCATTCAGGCTAGGAAGTGCAGATAGCAGACGAGGTCTGTGGAAGAAAGAGGACATACTATTGTACCAATTCATTACAGTTTGGCCAGCTGGGCCTGACTATACAGAATGGGTCACATACTTCCAACTATTTAGCATGTCTTGGTTGAGCACCCATGCATGTTTCCACTGTGCGTGCAATTTGAAAAGATAATTATTATTGCTATTATTATGTGCCATCAAGTTGTTCCTGAGTTATGGTGACCATATGAATTAAAGGTCTCTGGAAGGTTCTGTTGTCAATAGCCCTGCCTAACTCTCACATATGCAAGACTTGGGCTTCCATTTTTGTGTCAATCCCTGTTAGTGCTCATTTATAACATTTATAAAATTCCTAAAAGTGTTGAAAACTTTTAGTTGAATTGAAAACAAGACTGTTGTCAAATCCCCAAAGACACGGACAACAAACAAACAGTCAGGAAGATAAGGGAAGAATGGGAAGAAGCAACAAGTTCTTAAACCAGGTCTTAAAATTATACAATTTGTATAATTTGATTGTATAATTTGATTTTATAATCACTGTAGTTTTAGTGGTCAGCTCTGAGGGATACAGTTCAAGAAGAGGAAGAGCGAAACCATAACTGATCTTTCCTAGACTAGAAAAAAAAGGCCCTGCTCTCCATCAACGGTGGCCAGATGAAATAGCAATCCAAATACAACAGGTGACATCTTGAGGATCACACTAGAGATGACAGTAAACATATGGTGTGTTGTTGCATATAAAAAATAAATAATAATAGCAGCAAGCATTCCTCTTCCCTTAGTTTTCTTCTATTAACTTTGCCCTCCTTAGCTGGGATCCTGATGACATTATGGTTGTCAACCCTAATTCCCATTAGTGTCACTTCTACTTTGGCCCTCAGGTAGAGCTTTGGCTTACGCAACACACATGCACAGGTCTGTTTCCCTGTGCATGTGTGATGTGTACTTTCTCTCCCTCTCTGCTTCTTTTAAAATATGCAAGGATTCCATGTGTGTATAGCTATGATCTCTCATGGCAACTATGACATTCGGACACATACCTCCTGCTCCAGTTATCTGTGTGAGACTGGAATCATAGGACTAGGTGAGATACAAGAGATCACTGGAAAACCACTTTCCTTCATATTAAAGCCTATAAAATGCAATGACACAGTGACCCGAATGTTGTTGTTCTTACATGTCATCAAGTTGACTTTGATATATGGTGACCCTATGACTGAGTGATCTCCAGCATGTTCTGTCCTCAGCAGCCCTGATCAGCTCTTGTAAACTCAAAGTTGTGGCTTTCTTTAGGGAGTCAGTTAATCTCGTATTTACCCTTCCTCTCTTTCTGCTGCCTTCAACATTTCCCAGCATTATTTACTTTTCCCGAAAATCTTGTGTTCTTACGATGTACCCAAAGTAGGACAGTGTCAGTTTCATAATTTTTGGCTCCAGGAATAGATAGTTCAGGCCTGCTTTGCTCTAGGACCCACCAGCTCAGTGGGTGACCCAGGTACTGCTAGACATCATCATTCAACTCAAAGCTTAGACATCATTAGGATTTAGGTGTGGTCTTAGACAGCATGCATCTTCACTTCTGATCCCTGTGGGGTGGAAAGGGCTGTCAGAGGGCAGACCTCTGTCTGAAAACTCCCTTTATCTAAGGCATTGCAATCTGATTTCAAGATATGAAGACACATTTGTGATTTGATAGAGTCTGTCAACAATTAACCCCTGGAGAGCAGACTGGTTAGAAAAGTCACGCGGTCATCACCTTTTCAATGATGTTGAGATGTATTATGTATCTACTTAAATGACAGTGATTATTTATAAGTTTACAGTTATAAACCAAAATCAATATATTTAAATTTTGTGCAAAGTTGTGTCTTTTTTCGTTGGAGGCGCCTAGGCAGCAATCTTGCATTCTTTGAGTTACCTATCTGTACTGGAAGAAAAAAGATAACCCCTGTGATTCATATAGCCATCAGGAAGAATCATTGTGATGAAGGATTCGAAAGCACTGCATGAAATGAAAATGCAACCAAGTTACGAAATGTGTTGTGGTTTTTGTCAAGGCATTTGCAGAGAGAAGGTGTATAGTACAATGCTAAGGGAAATGATGAAAAGATTTCAGGGCCTGTGAGCCTAGGAGGGCTTTGTCGTTTCATAAACAATTCTGAGAAACAAATCTTTCAAAACAGACTTCACAAGGAAAGATGAAAGCTTTGTGCTGTTTCTGGCATCATACATGCTTGACACCATTTTCAGTGTGTACAGAAAATGCTTTGCGGCAATAAAGGCAAAGCTGGTGTTTTTCACTTCTGTCTCCAGCATTCTCCCCTAAAATAGGATGAGCTAAAAAATCTTTTCTGTGGGGGCTGGAGAACACTTGTTTTGACAAAAGCTGAACACAACAGTTCCTCAAAAAGAGTGGATTTGGCAGGGAACAGCATGCTTATACCGGCCATCTTGTGAAAGGCTACATTTATTTTCATGGCCGGCCCTTCTGTTAGGTAAAGTGAATTGGCTGCCACTGGTGGCAGATGCTGATGGTGCATAACTGGGTTCATCAAGGGTCCTGCCCATCATCTCTTAAAATATTCTGCTGCTCTTTAGTTGAGCAGATAACCTTATCATGGCACAAATGTTACAGAAAGATTCAGCGCTCACCATTTACACAAAGAAAATGTGGAAACACCGGCTTTGCTGCCTCAGGCAGCAAAGTCCAGCTCTCACTTCCATACATCACTACTGGAAAAACCATAGCATTGACTATGCGGACCTTTGTCAACAGGATGATGTCTCTGCTTTTTAAGATGCTATCGAGATTTGCCATCGCTTTCCTCCCAAGAAGCAGACGTCTTCTAATTTCGTGGCTGCTGTCTCCATCTGCAGTGATCAGGGAGCCCAAGAAGGTAAAATCTGTCACTGCCTCCATATCTTCCCCTTCTATTTGCCAGGAGGTGATGGGACCAGTGGCCATGATTTTGGTTTTTTTTATGTTGAGCTTCAGACCATTTTTGCACTCTTCTCTTTCACCCTCATTAAGAGGTTCCTTAATTCCTCCTCACTTTCTGCCATCTGAGTGGTATCATCTGCATATCTGAGGTTGTTGATATTTTTTTCTGGCAATCTTAATTCTGACTTGGGATTCAACCAGTCCAGCCTCTCACATAATTTCAGATACAAATATAAGAAATAGAAATTAAAGATTCTTTTTGAGTCAGCTCGGACTTGGCATAGTAACAGATTATCTGAGCCAAAAATGCTGGATTCAAAGTCCAATGATCCAGAGAAGAAAATCCAGCCCTCATTTCCACTGCCTATGAAACATGTCTGTTATGCCCAAATTACATGCTATATATTTTTTTTAAAAAAAGCTTTTTTTCCTCCCCTTACTGCTGTGGTGATGAGAGGGCTGTTTGAAGTGGGATTTTCACCCCTATTGTGAGTGGAATAAAGTACCCTTTCTTTTCTGTTACATTACCATGAACAACTGGCTCTCAAAAGTAAGGGGAGGGAAATGAAAATGTAGCTGTATTGCATACATTCAGTAGAATGGCTGAAATCCAGAAATAATTCACAACTAAAGTAGGCTCATTGAATCAGTGGGGATATAGTGATTCAATTTCTCTGTAATTCCATTAAATTCAATTGGTCTACTCTAGTTGCAATTTGCTACTGGATTTTAGCCAAGGTGTGTTTCAGCCCTGAACAGGTAAAAACAAACATTGGCCACCAAATAATGCACAATTCTAGTCTCTTTCATCTCCCCAACCAAATCCCAGGTAACTGGAGCTCAACCCTATCATAGAGTGAAAGTGTTTCATGACCATAAAACAGGTGGCCACTCACTTCATGTGACACAAGCCACCTAGCAAGTCATTTTAAGACTACCTGATGTAGGAATTGTGAAGAACCAATAATGGAAAGTTATTTTCAAAGCAGTTTTATTGATTTATTATTTATTCACTTATTCACTCATTCATTACATTTATACCCCATCCATCTAGTGCCTAAGCACTATTCTGGGAGGCTTAACAGCAGTTGAAAGCACAACTACCCATCCCCACCCATTCAAGTTTCCATTCTACTCATGTGAATTCAAATTAAGTACAAGGCAGTAGAATCAGATAACCCTTCGGTTTTAGATCAAACTTTACAAGAGCTATATCTAAGGTGCTGAATTCTGTCCCCAAAGTTGGTTCAGCACCTTGGGCACCTTATTTAAAATTCAGATTGAAGCCTGGCATGGGTTCACATATGCACCCAAAATTGGAGCCAGCAGCCTTTACAGCTATACTGTAAATGTTTGGCAGTTTAGGAAGCCTAATTAAAGCATTCCACGATGCCCAACATCAAGAGCCTTTAGTTTGCTTATGGCTGATGGAAAACAACTAATCATAGCATCTGCACAAAGTCGCCCAGTGGAGCACTTCCGAGTGGTCGAGGGTCTGTTACATTATGGCCCACGGGAAGACTGTGTTGACCACACTGTAGCTTGCTGTGAAAAAATGTGCACAACATTTTGTAGATAAAACAGCTCAGATCCTCTCTGACTTGGAAGCTGTGGTTAATGCAGGTCCTCTAGATGTAACTATGGCTCCTGCTTGTCCTGAGTTGATGGATAAGTTTCGGTTTCTGCAGCCTGATAATGTGGGCAAGACACTTGGAGAGCTCAAGGTCACCACACGCCTGCTGGACCCTTCCCCCTACTGGCTTATAAAAGTTGCCAGAGAGGGACTGGCCAAGTGTATCCAAGGGTTAGTGAATGCCTCCCTGCAGAAAGGAAGGATCCCAGCATGTTTAAGGGAGGCAGTAATAAGACCATTATTGAAAAACCCTCCCTGGACCCCATGGTACTGGATAATTACAGGCCAGTCTCTAATATCCCATTTCTGGGCAAGGTGCTGGAGTGGGTGGTGGCTTTTTAGCTCCAGATGGATTATCTAGATCCATTTAAATCTGGCTTCAGGTCTGGTTATGGGACAGAGGCTACTTTGGTCGCCTTGGTGGATGGCCTGCACCAGGAACTGGACACGGGGGGAGTGTGTCCCTGTTGGTTCTGCTGGACCTCTTAGCAGCTTTTGATACCATTAATCATTGTATTCTTCTGGCCTATCTCTCTGGGATGGGACTTGGAAGCATTGTTTTACAGTGGCTCCAGTTCTTCATGGAGGGGAGAACCCCGAGGATAGTGCTGGGGATCTCCAACACCCTGGCCATTGGCCTGTAGTGACCCTCAGGGTTCTATTCTGTCCCCTATGCTCTTCAACATCTACAGTACATGAAAACGCTGGGAGAGGCTGTCTGGAGTTTTGGGGTTTGGTGTCACCAGTATGCAGAAGACACCCAACACTATCTTGCCATTCCATCTAAATCCAAGAAGGCCATTTCGGTTCTAAATCAGTGCCTGTGTCAGTAATGTACTGGATGAGGGCAAATAAACTGAAACAATCCAGACAAGACAAAGGTGCTCCTGGTCAGTTGAAAAGCAGATCAGGGAACAGGGCTGCAGCCTGTGCTGGATGAGGTCACTATCTCTCTAAGCACAGGTGTGCAGCTTGGGTGTGTTCCTGGCTTCTGTGCCTTTGCACAGTAAAAACTAGTGTGAAAGCTGCACCTAAATCCTGGTGAAGTCTGATCTGGCCACGGTGACCCATGCCCTGGTTGCATCTCAGCTGGATTACTGCAATGCACTCCACATGGACTGCCTCTGGAACGTGTTCAGAAACTCTGGAGCATCCAAAATGCAGCAGCCAGATTGCTAACTGGGGCTCATGGCAGGGAACGTATAACTCTCTTGTTACAGCAGCTCCACTGGTTGCCAATCCATTTTTGAGCATAATTCAAAGTGCTGTATAAAGAACCACATCTCCCTTTATGAGCCTGCCAGGGCATTAAGATAATCAGGGAAGGTCTTTCAGTCTCGCCACCTTCACAAGTGGGCCTTCTCTGTCACTGCTCACAGACTTTGGAACTCCCTCCCACAGGAGGCCAGGTTGGTCCCCATCTTTGCTAAGTAGGCAAAGATATTTCTCTTCCGGCAGGCTTTGCCTTAGTGATTGGCTGTCTGAGAGGGGTTTTTTTAAATGGTGTGTTGTGCTCTGTTGGTTTAAATGTGTTTTAGTACTGATTTTATTTACCATTTTTACTAAAATACCTGTTTAATTTCTTTTTAATATTTGTAAACCTCCTGTTTTTAGTTTTTAAATATTGTCTTTTTAATGACGTAAGCTACCTTGGGTCCTCTGTCAGCAAAAAGGCAGGATAAAAATATTTTAAATTAAATAAAGAAAGAAACCGTTTGTGTGTGGCCTGTTAAACTGGAGCACGGAAAGCTGCACCCCTAAAGGCACAGAAGGATGGGAAGAGGGGCCGGTGGAGGTGCTGAGTGTTCTTCTCCTTGTGCTTTTTCTAGATTTCTAGGTTTCCTTCTTTCACTGGGGTCGCCTCTGCTTCTTAGCTAAATGAAGAGGCAGACCTGCAGACATGGAAGCCAGCTCTCAGGATTTGCTGTTCTTCGATCCTTTCTTCTTCCTGCACTGCCCTTAAATAGACGCCCTGGTTAATAAACAGCAGGTTTCCTTTTCACCGTATTACCACTCTCCAGAATGATTCTTTTTCATCAGTAGTTCCAAGCATTGTACTGTTGCTGTTGCTGTCGTTTTGCGCCATCACGCTGGAAACGAGCCTAATGGGGCTTTCAAGGTAAGTGAGATATTGAAGGAGTGGCTTGACCAGTTCCACCCCCAGCCCAGTCAGTTTCCATGGCTCCTGAGTTCTAGTCCATCACTCTGTCCACTACACCATATGGGGTATCTATTGCAGTAGGCAATTTTATTCTGCCAGTAAATACTACCTAAGCCTCAAGCAGATATGGCTGGAAGTGGAAGGGGCTGGAGATCTACATTTTGGTTTCCATGCATCAAAGAATATGCCTATCAGAGCGAGCTAACAAATTTCCTTGCCTTTCAGAATAGAGGTTTTCAGATGCCAGCAAGTTGCGTCAATAAGGTGAGGTATTTCTAATCCTAGCTAACATAGGCTTGGGTTCATCACAGCCACAGGTGCTTCAAGCAACAATATTCTTCAAAAGCTCTGCATCGCAATTACGATTTGCTGTGCTTTTTAAGATAAGCTACGCAAGATTTTAGCGGCAGGCCCACCTATGTGGGCTGGAGGTTGATCTCAATTAGACCAGGCTGACGGTTCTTTCCAAACATATCTGCTCCATCATTATTTCAGCAGATGGCCTTATTGCTTACCTGGAATACTTGGAAAAATACGTATGGCAACATTCGGGTCAGGGCACAGAATATTATGTCAGAGATGCAAACGAAGTGTTGTTAAGCCTGGGAAGAATATTTTCCATGCTGGGTGAATGGAGAATTGGGGATCAAACTTCTAGTCCTCATTCTGGCACAAACAGTGTGTGTCATTTATGCTAACCCCAATCCAGTGTTAGAGTGGACGAATGAGGGTCACAATCCAAGTTGTGGAAGGACTGCCATGAAATACTTATTCACATTGTCTGGGTTTACTTAGTTTTATGCATAGATGTTTTGTTTTCCTTTGATTAATTTGACTACTTTTTTTTATTTTGATGATTTGCTTTGTTTTCATTGTTACGTATATTGGTGACAGCAAATCAGCTGCAATCCTATCTGGAGGAGCAGGATTGCCTTGACCCATTCCAGTCTGGATTCAGGTTGTGACGGGGTCCTGAGACAGCATTGGTTGCACGGCAGGATGATCTGTCAAGGGAAGTTGACAGGGGCTGATCCACCCTCTTGGTTCTCCTAGATCTCTCAGCGGCTTTTGATACCATCAACCCCAGCAGACAGGTTCTCTATGGTTGGGATTGGGGGCTCAGCATTGAGCTGGTCCAATCCTTCCTTGAGGGCCGTGTCCAGAGAGTTCAGCTAGCGGAGGAGGTATTGGCAGTTTGCACCCTTCGGTGTGGGGTTCCTCAGGGATCAACACTATCCTCGATGCTGTTTAGCATATATGTTAAGCCGTTGGGGGAGGTCATCAGGAGTTTTGGAGTAAGGTGTCATCAATATGCTGACGACATGCAACTCTATTTCTTTGTTACTGCTTCTGCAGTGGATGCCGTCCAGATGCTGGAGTTTTGCCTGGTTGCAGGACTGGAATGGACCAGGGCTAACAGGCTCAGACTGAACACAGACAAAACAGGGTTTTTGCTCCTGGGGGGACCTGATAGGTTTGGGGGAATGGTCCCTAGGCCAGTTTAGGGATGAAGTGCATAATCTGGGCGTTCTGGACCCAGCTCTTTCTTGGGAGTCCCAGATTGCAGCCGTGTCCAGGTCAGCGTTTAACCAGTTTAGGCTAATTACCCAACTTTGCCCCTACTTAGACGAAGACTCCCTCAGGACTTTGGTGCAGGCCCTGGTCATCTCCCGGATCAACTACTGTAGTGTCATCTACATGGGGCTCTCCTTGAACCTGATCTGGAGACTTCAGTGGTTCCAGAAGGCGGCAGCCAAACTGGTGGTTGGTGCAAGTATATTTGACCACATCACTCCAGTTCTGGCTCACCTCCACTGGTTACCCATGGCGTCCAGGATCAGGTTCAACATTTTGACACTCACATACAAAGCCCTCCACGGTTTGGGCCCATGTTACTTGTCAGAGCGTCTCCTTAAATGCCATCTGTTTGGCTCACAGGATTGTCACCGTCAAGGCTCCTCTGGGTGGCCCCCTTGAGGGCAGCCCATAAATCCTCTACAAGAGGTTAGGGCCTCCTTTGTGGTGGCGCCAACTCTATGGAACCAGCTTGCAGAGGAGCTAGCCCCCTCCCTGTGGACTTTTAGGGAGCAATTAAAGACACTGCTTTTCAGGGAGGTTTTCCACGCCGACCCCGGCTGACCACCTTCCCCCCCTTCTTTTCTTTCCCCTCCTCTTCTTCCCTCCCCTATTTTCCTCCATCCACTCTGGGATTAGTTGGTGCCATCTGTTGTTGGCTGTTGCTATATTTTCATGCTGGGTGAATATTTCTATTTTTATTTTTGTTTTCTATTTTATGAGTTGTAACCCACCAAGAGTAGTGCTGTGACACTAATGGGAATGGGATACCAACTAACTAACTAACTAACTAACTAACTAACTAACTAACTAACTAACCAAATAAATAAATAAATAAATAAATAAATAAATAAATAAATAAATAAATAAATAAAATTACTTTGCATTCTTTTGATGTGAATCTCCCAGAGTAGTGTCCAGCACTAACTGGAGGGTATGCAACTTTATGAAATAAACAAACAAATATTTTAAACTAAGCATTGTTTGGTATCTGCTGGATCTGGTATCCTCTAGATCAGGGGTCCCACAACTACAGCCTGCGTTGCCATTTTGTCCGGCCTGTTGCCTTCAACCCATGCACGCATGGGGGGATGCATGCATGCATGCATGGGGGCGGGTAGGGGGTGTGTGCGCATGTGAGTGGGGGCTGCAGACATGTGTCCATGCAGGTGGGTATCTTTAGAGGGGGCAGGCGGGGGATACATGCATGTGTGTATGCGTGCGGACGGCATGCATGCGTGCAGGCATGGGGGTGCAATTGCGGGTTTGCATCTGTGGGGGGCAGGCGGAGGTGTGAATGTGTGTGTGTGCATGTGTGCGGACAGCACACATGCGTGCGTCCATGCAGAGGGGGTGCATGCGATCAAATGCAGGGGCAGACGTGTGTGCATTCATGTGCTCATATGTGCGTGTGTATGGCTGTACCTACACGTGCACGTACAAACACATTCCTGTTCCTTTGGCCATCAAAAACTTTGAAAATATCTGATGTGGCCCCCTCACTGTAAAAGGTTTGGAGATTGCTCTAGATCCTGTTCTAGAGCCTGTTAATTTTTGGCCTTTGAACCCTGTGACTTAAGAGAAATTTAAGTTCAAGTGGAGGCACCTCCAGGGGCTCACACCCTGTGATTGTGCACTTACTGCAGATTTGCTCACATTGTAAAATATCTGCCACAGCTGAAACTTAAAATATTAGCAGCACTTCCTCTAGCTCTTATTTTAAAAACTTTATAAAACCCTGCAAGCTGGCAATCCAACAATGGAAACCGGCAAAGGCACATTTACTCAGAAGCAAACCCTGCACCACTCAGAGAGCTTGGTCCCGGGAAACTGGACCATGGATTGTAGCCTGAGTATTTCTTTAAAAATGATATAGCCATACATTCAGTCAGGATCGGACTCTTCATAAAATATCAGATAGCATCAATAAAGGGTCCAAATTCCCACCTAAAGAGAGCCAGTGTAGTGGTTAGATTGCTGGAGTGGAAACAGGGGATCTGGATTCTAGTCTGCACCGAAGGATGAAACCCTAATATGGTTTCCAAGGCATGGGAGATGTTTAAGGAATGGTTTTAACAGTAATGCCACCACCCCAGTTTCCATGGCGAAGTGGGGATTTGAACCCAAGTGTCCTGAGTCCCAGTCTTATATTCTGTTCTCTACACCAGAGGTCCCCAACTTTGGGCCTCCAGATGTTCTTGGACTTCAACTCCCAGAAATCCTGGTCAGCAGAGGTGGTGGTGAAGGCTTCTGGGAGTTGTAGTCCAAGAACATCTGGAGGCCCAAGGTTGGGGACCACTGCTCTACACTACCTTGGCACTCCTAATTGCTGTTAAGCTGGTTCTGATTTATAGCAACCCTTTCCATGGTTTTTTTAAGGCATAGTCTTCAGAAGTGAGTTACCATTTCCTTCCTCTGGGGACACTCTGGAACAAAGCAGCTTGCTCAAGGTGGCCCAGGCTGGCTCTTCTGCAGTGTAAGGGACATTAGGGTGACAAATTCCCAAACCCTAGCTTTGCAGTCAACGGCTCCAAATCATTGGTGTGTTTCTTTTTTTTTTTCCTCAATGGAATAACACACAAATAATTCTTTTCATATGGACATTTCTTTTCCTTTTTAAAGAAATGAGGCATTTATACCTGATCTACAAATGGGTGTTACTGACAGAGCTTAAATAAATTCAGAATATAACGAAACGAACTTAGGTCTTTAGGTCATTAGGGCCAGGCAGCAGGGTATGTTCCCTACCGCCTATATTACGTAGGATGCCGATGTGAGCAAAAGGCTAACTATTATTTTGTGGTAGTAAAACATTGGCAGAAACCCTGATGGATCAAAACATAGGTGGCTTATTTTTATTTTGTTGTGTCTTTTCCTGAGAACAAAGGCAGCAAAAAGAGTTCTATGGCATGCATGCACACATATCGTATATATTGATCATAACTCAAAGGCATCCTTCAGTCTCAAGAGAATATGGTAACATGTTCTGTATCGAGGAGTGTCCTCTCCAGAGCATGAAGCCTGGGTAAAGTAATATGGAGGATAGGCTGTTACCCAAGCAGCAGATCCCCCCTCTCCACATTGCTGAAATGGTCCAATGGAAAGGCAAGAGCCAAAAATCCGGAGCCCCATTTTATCCATATTCTTGACTGCATACAGGATTGTGCTGATGTTTCAACAAGCAGAAGCTCCCTCTGCTGCTTCAGGTGGTAAACTGGGAAAGCAGTGTATGCAGGACCTCGGGTGGTGGGGAAAGGCTTGCATGCACACTCTCTGGTTTTAGCTTTAAAATGTGCAAGCCAAACACTGGCACGGGACTTACCTTCCAGTTGCTCTATGCATCCCACTGGTTTCAATGGAAACTTAAGCACATGCTTTCGAGGTATCAAACAGCCAATGTTGTAAAACTGCTTTTTTTAAAAAGTCCAGATTCTGTTCAGACCACCACTGGATTAGGAATCTTTCGATGCTAACACAGTGCAATCCTGCCTTATTTGACAAATAATACGTATCTCCAAACAAGGGATTATGCAATAGGTTTTTAATAGCAGTTTCGATTTCATTTCAGTCCTCAGCAAATTTGAGAAAGCCTTGCGTGGGAAACAATCTGAGCAAAGTTAGAACTGATTAATGTGGAGCCTGGATCTGGTTGCTAAGAAAAGAAGGCTGTGTAGGAAGAGCCTGTAATTTTTCAGTGCTATCTTTGCCATTGGAGGAAGGCCCAGTGGCAAGCAGAATTGTTCCTGGGGAAACTTTAGAATCAGCTTCCTTCGCAACTGCTACATGGGTATTATTTTTGACAGCTCCATTCAAAGAGCTTCAATGTTTTGGTATCTATTTAGGGTTTTTTTTTTAAAAAAAAACAATTCTTATCAATTCTTTGTATTCTGTATTCTCAAATACAAACTAGCAAATTATTTCTGCTTTGAAAATAATTGTTATGAGCCGTCAAGTTATTTTTGACAGATGGCAACCCTTTGAATTAATAACCTCTGAAAGGTCCTGTTGTTAAAAGCTCTTCTCAGGTCACGGAAACCCGAGGTTCTGCCTCTATTTTTCGCTGAGTCAATCAATCTGATGTTGGGTCTTGATTTTTTTTTCCTAGCTTCTTTCAACTTTTCTTAGCATTACTGTCTTCTCTGATAAGCCTTCGATGTACTCAAAGTACAAGGACCTTAGGTTAATTATTCTAGCTTCTGGAGAGAGTTTATTCTTGAAAATATCTAAATATCTCACACCCATTTATTTGGATCTCACAACCCTTCATATCTATGAAGCCATTTAGGGCTCTATAGGTTAGAACCAGCACTTTTATCTAACTATAGGTTAGACCCAGCCTGGAAATGGATCAGCAGCCAGTGCTAACTGGATTTGTGTGTGTACACACGCAGTCACATATTTGTCATACCATTAAACACTCCTACCACCATTACACCTCTTTCGGAGTGAATGACTGAAATCCTGTTTCTGCAGCTATATTGTGTGTAAGGCTGATAATGTTATCTCAATGGCAGTGATTTTTTTTTCCAGAAATCAACACGCCCCACCTCTGAAGGTTCAGAGGGGTCCATGGCATCCATCATGGGAAAGCATCATGGGAAAGCCAAGGGGGGCTGTGAGGTGGTAGGAAAGTCTTTGATGTCCCAAAATGGCTGCCAACAGTAAAGTCATCCCAGTGATTTTTAAAAATTAAAGAGTGCCCCCCGTCCCAGAGCAACTGATGGCTTCCTCATGACAAAACCTATGGGAGTCTACAAACCTTCCAGGGGGGATGAATCAGAAGGACAGAAGCAATCTGCTTCTGGCTTAATCTCATTCTTCCAGGATAACTGGGAAAATTGATGTTATTTGTGTGTGAGAGACTGAGAGAGAGAATTAGAGAGACACAGAGAGAGAGACTACCAAGATGGTTGCTCCTCTCAGCCCACTGCTGTTTCTCTTCCTCACAGGGTGTTACAGTATGTCACATTGCTTAATGGGATAACACAGAGAGATAAGAGTTTACAGGACTCTGTTACTAAATTTCATCCTGTTATGCTACATGGGCGACATGGGCATAGGCTTGCAGCCTTTCTATAGCTTCAAAAATCCCAACTCAAGCAAAAACAAAACAAAAATTTAAAAGAATAAAGAAGAAAAGAACATTGTGGCACCTTGAAGACTAACTGCTATATTTTAATGTGAGCTTTTATGGACAAGTCCACTTCTTCTTCACTTTTCTACGGAAGCTCACATTAAAACAGTACAGCATTTAGTCTTAAAGGTGCCACATTTTTTTCTTATTTTGGTTTTGGCTTTGCCTGACATGCTAGCACAGAATAACACGGCTGTTGTTGTTGTTGTTTAGTCATTAAGTTGTGTCCGACTCTTTGTGACCCCACAGACCAGAGCACACCAGGCCCTCTTGTCTTCCACTGCCTCCAGGAGTTGGGTCAAATTCATGTTGCTAGCTTCGACAATACTGTCCAGCCATCTCATCCTCTGTCGTCCCCTTCTCCTCTTGCCTTCACACTTTCCCAACATCAGGGTCTTTTCCAGGGAGTCTTCTCTTCTATTGAGATGGCTACCTCTTCTAAAAAAATCCCATCTCGTGTATACTTTATAGTTCATACATAGATCAAAAATGTTATTGTTTCAAATTACAATGCCTACAATGCCCCTACTAGCAAAGCCAGTGACTATGATGACTGCGGGATTCTGGGAGTTGTAGTAAAAGGGTAAATTTCTGGACTGTAAATTGCTTTTTCACAGGTCAGACTCCAGAGTATCCTTGTCAACATGGTTGCTCAAGATTAGGCAATTCTGGAAATTGTAGTTTAAAAAAAAGTACTTTTCCTATCTTTGATTCCATTGTCAGATATATTGAAATCTTGTTTACAGCGTAGCTTTTTTGTGGTCATCTTTTTTTTTTTCATTTTTCTTTGTAATTGTAAGACACTGGCAGCAGGATCCAGCGTATGCACACATCCTGCATTCTCCAATTCCATGCTTGAGTACTAGGTTTGAGAACCAGTGTGGGGCAGTGGCTAGAGTGCTGGGCTGGTCTCAGGAAACCTGGGTTCAAATCCCTGCTAAGCCACTGAAACTCCTTAGAAGGTGGCAATGGTAAACCACTCCTTGAACATGTCACACACTGTGAAAACCCTATTAAAGTCACTGTAACAAACACAGAAGTGGCTTGATGGCATATATGTAGTGACCTACATAGGATATTGATTAAGGCTACAACCTCATGCTTGATTCTGCACAAAGTGTCTTGAACACAGACACTGACAAAAGTTGCTAGATCAGGTTGTGCTAAGTTTCCTCAGAGGCCCCCCTCCTAACCTCTGAACTGAGGTGGGTGATGCAGACTAAAGACAGGCCTTGCCCAAATGCAACTCTGCTTTCGAGTGCCCTTCCAAAGGAATCTTGCTGGAGACCTACATCTTATCTCTCCGGTGCCAGGCAAAATTGCTATCCTCCACAGCTTTCCGTACGCTAATAAATGTTTGGCTGCTGCTTTTGTTGTAAATCTGGGTTTGTATTTATTTTATTTTCCCCATAAATTGCCCTTCAAGCATGGTGTATTAAATATATAAATAATTGTTTTCCTCAATCAAGAGCTTATTTGTTCCAACATATACAATCTGGTGACCCACCCACACTGAAGCAACTGGAGTTCTTGGATAATATCGTAACACAGTGGGCTTGCAGCTCTACGGTACTGTCTTTTAAGGGCCATGTTGGTACTTAGGACTGTTTGTGCCACACAGTGAAGGCACTGACTTCTCATAGGTGTGCAGATCTGTGCATTGGACTACAACGTCCAGAAAAAATATATATCATATAGTTGATTTTTATCTTGCCTTTCTTTACCGATGAATATTTCAAACCACAGTATGACGATATTATTTAAAAACCACAGATCTAGTCTTAAAAGGCTTCTGGGAGCTGTAGTCTTAAAAACTCCTGTGCAGATTTAGTTCTTATTCCGGAGAAAGTAGTCCATGTTCACTGCCACTGTTCGTGCGTAGCTGCCCTAAGCTATTCTGAAGCCATATGGCTATGCTATTGAACATATCCCCCTTTACTGGGACCAGTTGGGAAGTCTTTGTGGGCCATCATCATGTGTCTCGGCTTTGGCCGCTCTGTGATTTCCGAGAGCACCAGACATCCCTGTCAAATACTATCTGAGAAATCGCAGCAAGATAATGAAGTTTAAAAGACAGCACCTCCATGGCCCTAGGCATTCACTCTGTATTAACTCAGAAGTTATTCTTATCTAAGAGAATGCTGCAGATCCAACTGGCAATGCTGTTTTTAAGTATACAATGCCAACACACCTGGGATCATAATGAATTATTCCAGTCACTAACTAATTTTGTTTAGTAAAAGAGTACTCGAATTGGGCTGACTGTTGATGCAGATTCCCCTATAAGGTAATAATAATGATGATTTTTTTAAAAAATCTACATGCAGGATAGCTGGGAAAAATAACAGTTCCTTGTTACATACTGCTGCTAGAGGCATTCACTGGTGGGGATCTTCCTTGTGGAGCCTGCAGAAGAATGAAAAAATATACCTGTGACTAATTAGTAGGGGTTTGGAGTAAGGGAGCAAGTTACTGTGTTGGGAGACAGGAAGCAGAATCGTTTTAATGTTGACAGCAGAGCACAGAACCTTCCGAAGAAACAGCAGCTTTAGAAATTAGGTGGGTGGAAGTACAGCAAGGAGGGAGGGGAAGGGAGGGAGAGGAGGATCCAAAGAAAAAAGAACACCGGGGAGAGAAGGAGTGGAGGACTAGGGGAAAGCGATAAAATTAAAAATTAAGGAGCCACAGCAGGGAATCTGTGTTAGGTGCTTTTTATCTCTGTAGGTATGTGAATCAGCTCACCCATGCAGGTGAGCTGATTAACTGCACTGCTACCCAACGTCTGCATGTCTGAACGATAACTGCCTGGACAATGCTCTCTCCTTATGATTTTTGCATTCCTTCTAACTTCTCAACCACACTCTATACTTTCCCTCCATCCTACTTGCATTAATCTGCTCATCTGTGCTTGGATGTCCTTGCCATCCACCAAGGCTCTTTGAACAACAAACCGTTAAAGAGTCCTGTCTGGCACCCCCTACCCCTCCCTTGCACTAAGGATGCTTTTAAGGACCACACTGGGCCCTTCGCTTTTCCACTACATGTCATATTCCCTTCCTCCCCGTGTTTGTATAAATATCTACCTGCCAAGGTGACACTGACTGCTTCTGGTGGAGTGGGCTACAGTCTGTGAAAGCTTGTACCAAATCTCATTGGTTAGTCTTCAAGGTGCCCCTTGGCTGTATTTGCTAGTCCCTTTGGATCTCTCTTGCCGAGATAACAAAACCTGAGTGATCTGGTAGAGCCACATGCAGACTGTACACATTATGCAAACATAAACCTATCCTAGGGAGCGGAGGAATGAATTCAACAGCATTGACAAAGCTTTAGGTTACTTACAACATAAAAAGTTTATGTTGGCCATCAATATTTACAAAAACAAGCAGAACTTGGAGCGTTACTTGTACAAATATATTTGTGTCATTTCCAGCTCCAGTGCCCAGGAAAAAGTAGCTAGGTACTGTTTTCAAAAGTACAGTGGGGTCTTGACTTGAGAACTTAATCCATATTGGAAGGCGGTTCTCAAGTCAAAAAGTTCTCAGGTCAAATCTGCATTTCCCATAGGAATGCATTGAAAACCATTTGATCCGTATCTGCTCTTTTCCGTCCATAGAAACTAATGGGAAGCTGCTATTCTGCCTTCGACCACTAGAGGGGGATATTTTGTTTCTTTTTTTCTTAGGTCAAGAAAGGTTCAGGGAAGGCAGGGAAAATACAGCCCAGGCAGGACAGTACCAGGCAGTCCAAAGACTGTCTCCCAATCCACTCTGTAAACGCTGGGAGGAGTGAGGAAGCAGACAGGCGCCCTTTTCACTGGCCAACAGTTAACTCAAAGTTCAAATTTTGCACTTTACCTGCCTCCCACGTGGTTTTTTTTTCAGTTCTTAACTCAAATCAAAGTATGTAAGTCAAGTCAATATTTTCCTATGAGAGTGGTTCTTAAGTCAAAATGTTCTTAACTCAAGCCGTTCTTAAGTCAAGACCCCACTGTAGCTCTTTGCTTTCTTGTTCAAATGGAACTGTAGTACAAAATATACCTACGCAGTGAGGCCTCATGCCCTGTGGGTTGATAAAAGTAACAGAACTGAGATACAGCTATAACACAAAAGGAGTGAAGTTATTTTTTTTTAAAAAAGCACAATAACAATAAGTTACTCATTACTTACTTGTAGTTACTTCCCAGGTCTAGAAAAGAAATATAGATTAGTGCACAACTCCACAGTTTGAGCTGGAAGACTATTTCCATATGGTTTGTAATAGCATTGAGAGAAGACGAAGGCAAGGAATTCTGGTTTGCCAAACAAGGAACGGGGAGGGTGCTTGGAATCCCAATGACAAGGCAGTGTTGTGAAGGCCTTAGACTCAGGAATAGCTGCAGGGCTCAGACAAGAACACAACAGAGGCAACAACTCTGGGTATATAAGTAGGTGGAGTTAAATAGAAGATTCATTCTTGACACATAACCTGAATTGGGAATCAGCTAACTTAAGCATTACAAAGCCATGCTCCCAAACACAGATCAGAGAAGTAACTTCTTTGGACTATAGCTCCCAGAATGCTATAGTCACACTGGCTGGAGGATTCTGGAAACTGTAGCCCCAAAAGTAACTTCCTTAAATTCTATTCCCAAAGGATAATTGAGGTGGGAATTCAGAATCAAAGAGAGCACAAAATGCTCAGTCTGGGGGTGGGGAAGGACTACGGGATATTTCCAAGCAGGCCTTTAAATTGGCCAGGTTTTGGTTACTTTGTGGTAACAACTGTGGTAACAATTGCCTGCACAATTATCAGGAAGGCACAAGCCCCTGAATATATCTGGAGTGCCCATGCTTTGAATAACTATAGAAAGGCAACTCCTGTTAATCCAAAGTATGGAAGACAAAGGCCACAACTGTTAAATACATCAGGCCCGAGTTGCTTGCAACTGAAGAGAGGGATGTCTTTGGGATCCCATTGCTCCGAGCTCCTCTGTGCCCCCCCCCAATTCATTAGACAAAGCTCTAGGACAATGCCAATGAAATATGCCATTATTTCATTGACTATATTTTTTTGACAGATTGTTGTTCAGATTTTGACTAGACACGGGAGCTTCGTATTCATATCGTGGGGGTTACGAATATGAAGCTCGGCAGCACAGGTGCCACGGCAGTCCATTCTCGCTCCCGAGAACCAGTCCGGTCCACTCACTGGGCTCCTAGCCGTGTGCACGTCCAATGGTGGCGACATCGTGCCAATCGCAGACGTAGTCCGGCTTGAGCCGCTGAGTGGGGAGACTCCATATATCCAGAAATACTGGTAGCTATATAAGGGCCTCCATATGGATAACATGGTCCTATGTCTACTGCCTTTTCTCTTATTACATATTGCCCTATACAGTATTCTGAAGATGCAAACATATTATCATGAACACATTTGAGCTCCTTTGATTTTGGAGATTAAGTAAGGTTTGGACCTGGTTAGTACTTAACTGGGAGATCACCTCCCGGTATGGCTCGGAGAGAATCCTGTCTGAAATTCTAAAGAGAACCTGGCAGAGTTAGCAGTGCTGGACTACATGGACCAAAGATCTGACTCACCATTGGGCAGCTTCCTGATGTCCTTGAGATCTTGAGTTTGAGAGCAAGATTTACCAGAGACACACACACACATGCGCGCGCACATGCGGGCATGCAAGTGGATGCATATACATAACATGTTCATTTAAAAAAAACCATGCATGTTACACAAGTATCAAGTTTTTAAAAGTCACATAAAGATCGAGAAATCTCTCCCACCCAGCACAAAAAGGTTCAGCAAAGATATCCACCAAAGTCTAGCCTTCTTACTAACAACCGAAACACAGTGAACAACGGTGTAGTAGCCATTCAGGGCGTATATTCTCTGCACTCGGACATAAAGCTGGATATGATTATCCAGGAGTGTTTTTGTCATTATGATGGGATTCCAAAAAGTAAGGTGTGGGAATTATTTTAAGCTACCAAAGGGGCTTGCTTAGCCTCAATATTACAAATCTTCCTTTTCTCACAAGAGGGAAGCGACCTTTAGAGTCAAGAGTTATAATTTAGATGAAAAAATAATCTGGAACTCATGCTGAGCCTGAAAAGGAAAAGACCAAGGGAAGATATGACATCACGGAATGCAGAGGGCAAAATTTATTGCCTGTATCCCCAGTGACTGCCAGTTGAACACTGAGCTTAATTTTATTTATTTATTAGATTTTTAAAACCACTGCTGTGCATCTCTTTCAACACTTCTTCTCCAGGACTAGTAGTTTCAACTGTTAATCATTCCCTATTGGACATGAGATTGTAGACACTTTATAATAATCCTGGTGGCTCTTCTCTGGAACAAAGCCTAAGTTGTTAATGTCTTTCTTAAAGTGTGGTACTCACCACTGTTATTTCCAATGTCCTAAATACCATGCATCTTTTAAGGCTGCCTGGCACATACTCAGTCTCTGCCACTCCTCAATGTGGGAGGGTTTTATTTTTAAATGGAAAGGGTGGTGCAGGACACCACTTGGTTTCCTTTGTTCCTCCTGGCTTAGAGGAATCCACTAAATAAGCACACAATTTTATGTGCTCTGACCTTGTAATGTTCTGAGACCGTCTTAAGGATTGTCCTGTAAGTTAGTAAAAATACAGAGATGTATCACTGTGCCATGTTTTGACTATAAAATGACCACATAATTCTGAAATCCTGGTCTCAGTAGCAGCATTTAACATTCACTCCATTGATATTCATTTCTTTAGGATATTTGGAAAGCCTATACCCTGCAAAGACTTAGCAAAGATCCAGGTCTTTTGAATTTGTCATGTAGGGGATTATGTTGATGATGAAATGTAGGTGTGAAGTAAAATAAAGATGATATTAGACATGTGGGATCTTTTTTTTAAGAGAAAACTTGCTGATGAGGATGGAAAGAAAGCAAATGTTGCCCTCTAGTGCTCTGGGGTGGAAAAAGGATGTCGGATCGGTGTTCAGAAAGCCATTCCAAGCTGCCTGGTGCTCTCATGGGGTGTCAAAAGAGAAGGGAGCTCTGACAAGCAACCTGGGACGGGCTGTATCAGCTGGTCTCATTTTCCTTATGATTCCTCCCCAGCCACAGACTTAAGGGGCCTACTATTTTGGAATAAAATGCAAGAAGCCTCTACAACTCGTTTGAACACAGGGTGAATACAGCTTGCTGTCTTTTTCACATCCCCAGTGTGCCTACAAGCGGCTTCACGATGGCTTCTGGAGCAGAACTGTCCCAAAACATTTTGCTGCCTGAGGCAGCCACCCAAATTAAAGGGCATCTACCCAAAACCCAGGGAAATTATTTTGGCACATGAGGCCAAAAATCCCTCAAGCGCCTCTCTTCATCCCGGGCAGCAGCAATACAATCACCACCTGCGAAGTAAGCATTTTCTGCCCTTTCCCGTAATACCTAGAACCTGTTGCTTGAGGTGTTTTTTTGCCTCGACTCTGCCTAACCATAAAGCTGTCCATGGATTTGAGAGGCAACTATTTGGAGGTTATTGTGTACTTTTTCCTCAGTGTGCTCTGGTGGGTTCCATCACACTGCTGCACCTCCCAGCACTTCACTTTACTCTCTGTCCCCCATTTCTTTTGTTTAAACCTTGTTCTGTTTAAAATCCCAGAGGTGACACCTGGATATATCCCTTCTTATCCTCTCCCCTTTACAGTGATGCCTCGCAAGACAAATGCCTCACACAACGAAAAACTCGCAAGATGAAAGCATTTTGTGATTTTTTGGGTGACTCGCAAGATGAATTTTTCTATGGCCGTGCTTCGCAAGATGAATTTTTTCCTTTTTTTTTGGTTGGTTTTAAATTGCACAACCATTAGTACCACACTTTGCAAGACAAAATTTTTACAACACGACATGACTCGCAGAACGAATTAATTTCGTCTTGCGAGGCATCATTGTACTTTTGAATTGAGAACTGAATCAGGAGAGGGACACACCTTCCAGTTCCCCAGCCCAGTCCTCCCGCACACCTTCGCCTGCAGCCATCTGGAGTCCTGTCCTGCCTCCCTGTCACTTTTAAGATGCAGACAATTAAAACGTAACTGGTAAGCTATTGTCACCTCCAGCTTGGGCTCAGGCGTTTTAAGGGTCGACTGCCCTGTTAAAAGTCATGAATGTATTCACAGGAAGACCAAGAAGTAGGGTGGCAGCAGGAAGAGGGAAACTAAAAGAGGGTAACAAATCAATAATAGAGTTGTTTGTTATAACATCAGTCTGAAGATCTGAAGGTTTGAAGGCATGTGGGTGAGATGAAAGGGATGAGAAGGAGAGGAAAAGACAGAAGCCTTATCAGAACGTTAAGTCAGTCATGAGAAAGCAAGCCATGTGATGGCATTAAAAGGAAGAGAGAAGAGCTTTTCTCTCTGGCCTGCTTTTTGAAGTGAATGAATAGCATAAAAATAATTAGCATTTTTTGCATAGCACATATCACCATCACATGACAGTTTGCTTCCTTAATAGGCCATCTCGACCAAAATAGGCCCAGGCATAGTCCGCATTGCCTGGAATGAGGCACCAAATCTCTTCGTATATGAAATGGATGAGAAAGAAAGAAAGAAAGAAAGAAAGAAAGAAAGAAAGAAAGAAAGAAAGAAAGAAAGAAGTGGGCTGTTTATATATCACCCCATTGTGCTTAAAGGACTCACTGTGTGGTTTGCAATTTAATTAGGAAGGCTACACATTGCCACCTCCCCCAGCAATTCAATTTACTGACTTCAGAAGGATAAAAGGTTATGTCAACCCTGAGACAGATACCTGGGCCCAGGAGTGAACTCTGGGCATGAGCAAAGTCTTCAGTGCAGTACTGCAGTTTATCCACTGTGCCATGAGGCTTATGAAAGGGAAGGAGAGAGGGAGGAGGGGCTTATTTGTCCAGACTCTTTTGGTGTGGGCCAGTGCAGGCTAAATAGGGTCATTTGGGGTTGGGTAAAGGTCCAATATGCCATTGGATGCAAAGATAGCACCAAATGGCATATTGGATTTCAAGTGACACTTTTTTTTGGCCTGGGTCCTTCAGCTTCAATTTGCCATGAAATGGCTTAAGAAGATAGCTGTTTCAGGATACTGGTAAATTAAATACTCTGCTTCTCCATGGAGGGGCAGTAAAACTTTTTTGTTGTCTCTATTAGAATTACGTTTTTTAAAAAGCCTTCAAGATGCATCAGCAACACTTTAAAAGAAATAGAAAAATTCCTCTCCCACTCTGTGAATTCTCCCATTTCTTGGGAAAGCTAGTTTCTCTAACTACAATTTCTGGAATTCTGCAGCCCGCATGGCCACTGACTATGTTGGTCAAAGGATTCTGGGAGTTGTTGTCCAAAGGTAACTTTTCCAAAATTTGGATAAATAGTGTTATAGAGCTAGGACTCTGCACCATCAAAACCCCAGGACATCTTCAGTAGTACGGGCTAGGGCATCATCCACTGCCCCCTATTCCCTTTTAGCTTAGCTGTAACCCTCTCAAGATGGGAGAGAGAGACGGATTTCCCCAGAAACAGTATACAGTATTATTGTAAACTATCCCAGTTGTAATGCAAAGTATTTAAAGGTGGTTTCATCTTAAATTAAGAGTCATTAGGTTTACAGAAGACCTGCTCCTCTTATATTGATATGGAGCAACTGCATTTTTGAACTCTTTTTATGTGGGGTGATTCTGGAGACTTATCACAATGAACACCTGGACTTCCAAATTTACGATTACATCTCTTTGGTATGCAAAGCGGAAAACCAAACTCTCAGGATACTATCAATAACAACTTTTTTTAAAAAAAATCTAGATTTGTATTTATGGTTATAATTATTGTTTGTTTATCACCATATTTTTTTTCAGTGTTATTTGTGCGGTATTTAGGTCTGCAAATTTTAATTTTGTGTATGCAGTGTAAGACTGTGGTAGCCATGGGGAATCAATTACAAGCCACCCAACCCTGTAGAGGCCAAAAAATATGGAACCTTGTACAGCAGCAGCACATTGCATGGTGTCTGGCTCCCTCTAGTGGCCAGTCACTGTAAATACACTGGAAATATTGTACAGTACGTATAAATACAGTATGTATTTCCAGGTGGGTTTTTTAAATGTAATACTGTATTTTCAGGCAGTGAATAAGTGAATCAGCAGATACTGATCCCGCAGATAGGGGGGTCCCACTGTGTGTATATACAAAAGAATCAAGTGGCAATGTTTTCCCTGGACTATGTCTCAGTGGAGCCAAGAGGTTAGGAGTTCATTTATGTGTACACATGCCACTTGATTCTTTCGACCCACATGCACAATCCGGAGAGGGCTGCCTCTTGTTCACGATACAGAGAATTTGTTGTTTATCTCACTGACGGGGAAATCATACTCATTTCTGGGTCACCACATGATATGCAAAATTATTCTCCCTTAAGGCACAGCTTTTTTTTTTTAAAGTAGCAGTTACTTTTGGCAGCCGTTTCTGAGCTGTCCTCCTTTTCTTTGGAATGGGAGGTGAATTTCTAAGTATGTACCCTCAAGACAACAGTATCTTTTTGGTCTGAAATAAATGCCATGTATTACGGTTACAGAAGCGCGAAACAGCAGGAGTATGAAACAGTTTAGCTCAGTAGGAGCTGTCTGCCCCTCTTCCCCTTACCTAAAAGATTTCAGCTTTCTTGCATTAAGCTTCTGACAGGATTCAAGTTTGGGACCTGTTAAGGGACAGCAAAGAGATTTAAAAAAAGGCAGAAGAGAAAGTGAAACCCCAGGCCAATCACTGTAAGGATTAATTGATGAGGAAGAGGAACTGCCTACTTTCTTTTATAGACCAGTGGAGAAACGGTTAACTTGGGACTTTGCTTGTGGAAGGATGGGTTTTTATGAGAGGGGGAGTCGTGGTCAGAGTCATGCAGCAGCCCTTAGGGGAGATAGGTTGAGGGACACCATTATGTACTGTATTTAGTATTATTTAAATACATGGACAGCCTTGGCATCAGGTTGAAAGTGCTAAATGCCAGGTTGGTCAATGGGGAAAAACCACAGCCATCCAGGATGTGATCCTGTGTTTAGCAGGCCCATCTGGCTTGCCTCACAGAGACTTGGATGGATGAGGCTGGGGGTGTCCGTCTCACCCGGCTTTGTTCACCAGGGTTTTCTATGCAGCAGCGGGCGAGACCTGAGGGGTTGGGAAGCGGAGTTGCAGTGGTCTATTGTGATTCCATCCCCCGCCCCAGGTGTCATGTCCCTCAGTTTTCCAGATTTGGATGTGTGTATCTGAAAGTGGGAGCCCAACCAACCTGCCCCCGAACAGTCTCCCTTTCTGAGTTCACTGAGCTGGTCTCCAGGGTGATGTTGGAGTCTCCTAGGCTTAGTGTGATGGGGGCCTTCGATATCCACGCTGAGGCACCCTTGTCAGGAGTGGCTCCGGACTTCATGTCCTCCATGGCAATCATGATTCTGCCCCCAAATAGTATCTGCTCCCCACTCATGCTGTGTGGGGCACACTTTAGAACTGGTTTTCTGTACTGGGGCAGATGTTGGTGATCCGGGTGTGGACAAGCTCTGTAGTTCCATTGTCATGGGCAGATCATCATCTGACTGGGTCTAGACTCACTGGAACTCAGTGGCCTCTGCAGGGTTGTAAGACCAATTAAATGGTCCACCCCAGGAGGCTGATGAACCCGAATGGTTTCTTGATGGCTCTTGGGGAGTTTCCTATCACCTTGGCAGGTGATTCTATTGAAGCCGTGGTTGATCTCCGGGAGGGAGAAATGGCCAGGGTTGTTGACCCAATCGCTCCGAAGCGTCCCCTCCCACGAAACAGAGTCAAACTGGCTCCCTGGTTTGCTGGTGGTGATGAAACCAGTGGGATGGGGACTAGAGCAACAATGGCAGAAAGCATGGAGTGAATCTGATCAAACATGGGCCCATTGGAAGGCCTATTCCAGGGCAGTGGTGGCAGCTAAGAAGTCATTCTTCTCTGCCACTATCGGATCTGCAAAAAGTTGGCCAGTGGAACTTTTTCAAGTGGTCAAGGGTCTATTACATGCCAGTCCCCGGAAAGAGAATGTAGACCACACTAGAGCTCGCTCTGAGGAAACTGCACAGCCTTTTGAAGGCAAAATCGCTCGGAACCATTCTGAATTAGATGCTGTAGTTAGTACAGGTCCTGTAGATGTAACAGATGTAACTATGGCTTGTCCTATATAAATGGATAAGTTTCAGGTTTTGCAGCCTGAGGATGTGGACAGGACCCTTGGAGAAGTGAAGGCCACCGTTTGTCTACTGGCCCCCTCTGACTACTGGCTTCTAAAAGCTGCCAAAGAGGGACTGGCCAAGTGGGTGGGAGGTGAATGCCTCCTTGCTGCAGCATAGGATCCCAGCATGCTTAAAGAAGACAACAGTAGGACCACTGCTGAAAAGGTCCTTCTTAGATTCCACTGAATTGCATAATTATTAGCCAGCCTCTAATGTTTTTTATTTTGGGCAAGGTGCTGGAGTGGGTCATGGCTTCTCACCAGGGTCCCTGGATGTAAGGAAGACCACTCTGGTCACCTTGGTGGTAACCTACTCCAGAAACTGGACGGGCTAGGATGTCCCTGTTGGTTCTGCTGGAACTCTCAGTGGATTCCAATACCATCAACCATGGTATCTTTCTGAGTTGTCTGTCTGGGGTGGGAGTGGGAGGCACTGTTTTGCAGTGGCCCTGATCCTTCCTGAAAAGGAGGACTCGGAAGGTGGTGCTGGAGGACTCCTGTTTGACATCCTGGCCATTGGCTTGTGGAGTCCCTCAGGGCTCTGCTTTGTCCCCTATGCTATTTAACATCTACATGCAACCGTTGGGAGAATTTTTTTGAAGCTTTGAGATTCGGTGTCACAAATATGCAGATGATACCCAACTCTATCTTCCTTTTCCATCTACATCCAAGGAAGCCTTTCAGCTCTAGATCAGTGTCTGGTATCAGTCAGACTTTGAATATCATCTGTTGATTGTTTTGTTGTGGGTGGGATGGGTGGGGTTTATTATCTACACCACCCAGAGTAGCACTTGTCACTAATTGGGTGGTATACGAGAAATTCAATCAATCAAATTCAATCAATCTCTAGGAACAGGTGACACATGCCTTAGTTACATCCCGGCTGGATCACGGTAACATGCTCTATATGGGGCTGCCTCTTGATGTGTTTGAAAACTTCAGTGGGTCCAAAATCCTGTAGCCAGATTGCTGACTGGGGCTGGTTACGAGGATCACATAACCTCCCTGTTACAGCAGCTCCACTGGCTACCAATTCAAAGTCTGGTTTTAATCTAAAAAGCCCTAAACAGCTTGGGCCTAAGATATCTCAAAGACCATATCTCTCTTTACAAGCCTGCCCAGGTGTAAAGATCACCAGGGAAGACCTTTCTTTTGCTCTCACCAGGTGTGCTTGGTGGGGACACGGGAGAGGGCCTTCTCTGTGGCTGCTCCCAGACTTTTGAACTCCCTCCCACGGGAGGCCAGGCTGGCCCCATCTTTGCTGTCCTTCTGCAAGCAGCTGAAAATCTTTCTCTTCAGGCAGGCTTTCCCTTAGTGACTGCTGGCCTGAGTGGTGTTTTAAAATTGGAATGGTTGGTATTCTGTTGTTTTAATCTGTTTCAATAATCATTTGTTTAACACTTTTAATATGGTGTGTATTTAATTCTAATATGTGGAAAAATTATTGTTTTTAGATATCATTTTTAATGATGTAAGCAGACTTGGATCCTTTTATAGATAAAGGTGGGGCAAAAATATTTTAAGTAAATAAATACAGTGGTGCCTCGCTAGACAGTTACCCCGCATGACAGGGTATTGCCTATACAGTGGTACATCGGTTTACAAATTTAATGCGTTCTCTGGGACATTTCGTATTGCAAAAGAATTGTAATCTGAAAATGTGTTTTCCCACAGGAACGCATGCACGGGGGTGGCTATATAAAACTCCCAGGCTCAATGCATTCTGGGGAAACTTGCTTCGTATTACCAAAATTTTTTTGTAAACTGAGGCATTATTTTCCATGGATTTTCTTTTGTAAAAATTACGTTAACTGAGGCATTCGTAAACCGAGGTACACCTGTAATTCTATCTACATATAGACACCTTTTCAGTATCTCTCTAGGACTGCTGTTTTCAGCCCATGTTTAGGTGCGATTTTTAATAAGTTAAAGGAATGATTAATTTTCCCCCTACAATAACTAACAACTAAAACTTTTTGACAACATTGAAAAATGTAGGCAAGGTCTCACATATTTTATAAGGAGGAGTATCTGGGTAATGTGTCTGCAGCCTCTAGAATCATGGAATAAATCAAAAATACGAATACTATGTGAATTATATTTTTTGCTTAAGGAAACTGAGGGCATGATCTAGTCAAGGTTTTGACATTACGTCTGCTTAATTTCAGCAAGACGTATTTAGCGCTATGCCCTTTTGCATGCAGAAGAACTTCAGAATTTAACTACAGCTGATTCCTCTAGCTAGAGCACAACTGAGTTCTCGCCACCACTTCTGGTGGCCCCTTCCCTGGGCTCCTGTGTCCAATTTATGTTTATGCTTGAAAACCACCGCTCAGCTACTAAAGAAACAAGGGAGTTCCACCAAAGCAGAAGCTGTGTGGGTTTCTGAGTCATATGACAGAAATCCACAGAGCCCCAAACCAAACAGAGAGGAAGTATGGGAGGAATGACAGTCTGAGGGAGCCCCTTCACTAATACAGGGATGGGGAACCTGGGCCGATCCATGTATTTTTTAATGTCAACTCGCATGAACCCCATCCAGCATACCCAACAGCAAGGCATGATGGGGAATTGCAAACCAGCAGCATTTGGAGAAACATGAGTTTCCCAACAATGCCCTGAGGAGTTCGTATGGCCCCTTTAGACATCCCATCGTTGCAATGTTCTGGATGACTGCAATTCACACAGCTGTCAGCCTGAAAAGGAAAACGTTTCTGACAATGGAGAATGCTGTGGTCTCCTTGCTTCAGAGTGAGCTGTCACAGATTTGCGGGATTATTCTTAAACCTTAAAAAAAAAAAAACCTATTTTGGGAGAAGTAATTCCTCCTTGACCTTTACAATTCATCATAAGCCAACCATGTATAATAACAGTGGGAACCTGGCGTAAACGACTAGGAAGTGGAGAGGTAGCCTTGGTGGGAAACAGCGTAAACGACTAGAAAGTGAAAGCTCTCCCTCAGGTTTGCCAGCCTGTCAGCTGATGGGTCGCATACAGGATGCTTGGCAGGGTGTACCTCTAAGTGGAGAGCTTAGGGATTTCATTGACAACCAGCTTCCATGGCTGGTGAGGTTACTGGGAAGGGAAAGAGTGCAACGCATTTACAGTCCAAGATGGCATGTCAGTTTCATGAAATACATGCATTCCAACCTGGGGACAAGAGGGAGTGTGCAAGGCAAAGAATCCTTGTGGTACTTGACAACTGTAACGCCTGTTGCCATTTAAACATCAAGTTTAAATTAAAGGGAATGCGTTTCCTGCTATGACCACATTTTCTCTTCAGACATGCAGTTCCTTCAAAGTTCCATGCCCGAGCCACCAGAACTTGCACAATCAAGAGTGAAACAAACTCATGCTAGGATTAAGATATGTCTTTCCTCTCTTAAGGGATCTCTGCTTCTAACTATGGGCTAACTGTATTGTCTGAGTACCTTACCCTCTTTCCAGGCAGGAGGAAGGAGGTAACCTTACACAAGAGATAATAGGAGAAAGGCATATCATTCAAAAAAAAAAAAAAAAAAAAAAAGCAAAGGCCCAATTAGGCCATCATCTTCTCCTGCATATATCACCCAGGCTGCTGTTTTAGGTGTGCTGAGAGATGTTACTCCATTTCCAGTGTTCTGGAAAAGTTAAAACTCCATGGATATAGGAGTGTATATATATACTCTTTATATACACACTAGAGATGGGGGTATTCGTATATGAATATCCCCACACAGGTGGAAATAACGAGGGTCTGGTCCCATGGGGCTGGACTGTCCACTCATGATTTTGCTGCTGTCAGAGGCTTCCTATCACATTGTTCTCTGCAATGGATTAGCCACTCTCCAACCTAGCAGAGAGGCTTGTCATCCCGCCTCCTGCCAGGACTGAGTGATAACAGCATGATAGGAGCTGGTGGCAGCAGTGAAATTGTGAGTGGACAGTCTCGTTATTTGCACCTGTGCAGGGATATTCGTATTTGTATACGAATATCCCCATCTCTAATACACAACTTTAATCTGAACAGTGGAAAGTGAGTAAACATGAGTTCAGGCTCATGCTTATTACTGAAGTATTTTATTTTGTGTAAGAGCTATTCAATATACAGTGGTGCCTCGCTTAACGGGTGCTCCATTTAGCGAGGAAATCGCTTAGCGACAACTTTTTCGGAGCGTTTTTGCGCTTCGTTTAGCGATGGTCCCTATGGGCAATTTTCGCTTAGTGATGGTTGGGACCATGCTTCGCATAGCGATTAAATTTTGGGTCCCCTGTTTTGCTTAACGATGGTTTAAACAGCCTCATGTTTGCTGTTTTTTAAATGTTTTTCTGTTATTTATAAAGTTAAAGTTTACTGTTTAAAATGTTTGAAATCATAAAGTGCACTTAATAAACCCTTTGTTAACCAAATTTGACTTTGTTCTGACTCTTTTTTAATTTGTTGTATTATTTCCCCAATTGAGATGCATTGAATAGGTTTCAATGCATTTCAATTGGGGAACTGCGTTTCGCTTAGCGATGTTCCCTATGGCGATTTTCGCTTAAGGACAGCAATTCATTCCTATTGGAACGGATTATCTGGTTTTCAATGCATTTCAATGGGAAACCGCGTTTCGCTTAGCGATGAAATCGCTTAGCAGCGATTTTTTCAGAATAAATTAACATCGCTAAGCGAGGCACCACTGTATACAATATAGAGCTATTCAATATATATATTCCACCATCAGATTAAAGCAAAGCAAACTATGCTGCTTATATACTGCCCTATAACACTTAACACGTTATCTGTGTTATTTACAATTTAATTATGCAGGCTACACATTGCCCCCCCCCTCAAGTTAGCTGGGCACTTAATTTACTGACCTTGGAAATATGGATGGTTTGATCAGCCTTGAGGTGACTGCCTCGGCCCATTGGGATCAAACTCAGGTCATGAGCAGAGTGTTGACTGCAGTACTGCAGTTTAATCACCATGCCAGGTTAATCAGAAAGTATTTTATACTGGCTGTAATGACTGGGTTTAATTTTATCTTGCTTACACAAAACTTGTATCTTTCAGCTGCTATCGTTGTTGCTGTTTTTAATTGTTCCACTGGCATTTTGTTAGTATTCTTAAATTGCCCCTTTCCCCTATTTTATTGTGACCTGGGGACTACTTGGGACGCCGTTTCTAGCACAGTCTAGATAAAAATAGCTATGTGCCATCAAGTTACGTCTGACATATGCTGACCCTTTTCCTGATTTTCCAGGTAGAGGGGGCATCCTGGGACTGTGCAGCTTGCCCAAGGCCACACAGGCTGGCTCTCCTGGGATGCACAGTGATAAATTTGAACTCTCAACCTCTAGCTCCGCAGCCAGAAACCTAAACCACAGAGCTATCCAGCCAGCAATTTGTTCTAGATACCTGCACATAAAACCACAAGAACCAGCATGGAATAATGCTTGAACCACTGAATTAAGACTTGGAAGACCTGGTCTCAAACTTATAACCTCCATTTGTCTGTGAAACTCACTGGGTGAACCTTGGGCCAGTCACACTCCCTGGGCATGACCTTCCTCACTGAGTTATGGTGGGGATGAAGAGTGTTAGGGATGCCACCTTGAACAATTCTGAGAATGGGTAGGATATGAATATAAGAAATAAGTAATTAAACCATAGTAGCAGTATTTTAGAAATAGTAGTTTGGGGCTGGCTGGACAGTTCAATTAGGCTGTGACAACAGTCAAATACTGCAGGATTTGCTGCAAGTATAAAATTAAAGAATTTGGTTTTTTTTTAAAAAAAAACTGATTGCATGATACAAAGGCCCATTTCAATCAACCAAGCCTTTTTGCTCCCCCTTCCACTTTTACTTCAGTTCCCCCCCCCCCAAGCTGGAACCATTGAAACAGACATTTCCCAGTGTGATGATCAGTTGTTCTGTACTCCAAAAGACTTTTGGGGGGGAGGGAGAGAGGATGACTCTTAAAGTCAATTAAGGGGCACCATTAGAGGGGCTTGAGTTCCAAAATCTAGCTTTGCAGCGTCTCCACCGCATCCATCGGCTTTTGCCATGGATTTTTTTGGGTCACCAAGTGCTTGCTCCGGCCTTTCCACTTTTTACCCAGTCTGGAGGCATCCCTGCAGGGAGGCGGGCACGCAAAGCGGGTGGATGCTTTCCCTCCTGAGTTGGAGCCCTTCCCTTCTGCCACACCTTGCACGTCAGAATGCAGGCAGGCGCAGCCCACGGGACCCACCGGGATCTTCCCCTCGCCGTCTCCCTCCCTCCCTCCGGGGCTTTTTTGGAACCGGGCCGAGGATGTAACCCCTTCCCTCCCCTCCCCTCCCCCGAGCCCCCCGGTCCGTGGCGGGCTTTGCCGCCGGCTTCTCCTGGCCAGCGGGGAGGCAGCGCGGGACTTCCCGAGGAGCGGCCGGTCCTGCCTTCCTGGTGCGCCCCGCCGCCTCGCCCCGGGCGCCGGCTCTCCTCAGGACCGCCGCCTCTTCCCAAGAGCCGCGGCAGGAGCGGTCGAAGGGCCGTCCCTTCGAGGGGCGTCGCGGGAGACCGGCCATGGCGGAGCTGCGCCCGGGGCGCCAGGTGAGCGGGCGGCGCGCTTCCCCTGGCGTGAGGTGGAGGCTCTTCATCCTCTCCTCTCCTCTCCCGCCTTCGTGCCTTTCCTCAGATGAGACTCGGGCCCTGCCCTTATCTCGGCAACTTCCGACATAAAACTTCTCCCCATTCCCCGGGAGCGAACCTGGGGGGGGGGGGGAATGTCTGGGTCGGGGAGCGCAGGCGGGACTGGAGCTGCGCACCCGCGGCTGCGGAAACTGCCCTTCAGGACCTCGGCTCAGAAACCGCCTCTGGCGGCTGATCCTGTCTTAAAACTTCCCTTGCGTTTCTCCCCGCGACGGGGTGATGGCCCTGCCTGTGCCCGGGGGTGGGGGACGCTTGCAAGGCCTCTGCCGCTTGAGAGAAGCCGGGGGGTCTCGCAGCAGGTCCGCCTCTGGCCCTGGTTCTCTGTGGAGCAGCCTTCGTCTGGGGGCCGGGGGGGGGGGAGAGGAATTCAAATGAACCACGGAGGCCACCTGGTCCCTTGCATGGCCCTTTTCGACTACCAAAGTATGCAGAGGGGGCTTTTCTCAGGGTGCCGGTCCCCTAATGAATCTCCTCTTTCCTGGGTGATCCCAGCTGGAGGATCGCTCAGTCTCTGGCTGCAGAGCCAGAGGTTGGGAGTTTGGTTCCCTGCTAGGTCTCCTTGACAGGGGATGGACTTGATGATTCATCAGGTCCCTTCCAGCTCTGCCCTCCTAAAATGATGATGATCCTCAATTCAGATTGGCCCTCTTTCCTGCGTTGAACCCACCAAGGAAGGGTCTGCAAGAACCCATCTAGCACAGTCCTTGCCAACCTTGGGTCCCCAGGTGTTTTTGGATGACAACTCTCAGAAATCCTGGCCAGCAAAAGCTAGTGGTGTAAAGGCTTCTGGGAGTTTTATTCCAAAAACACCTGGGGACCCAAGATTGGGAACTATTGATAGAGGCAATGCCTGCATTTTATTATTCCAGTATAAGCTAAAGAGAAATGGGGGAATGTTTTTCTTTGAAAATCTGGCATGGAGAAAGGACCACTGAGAGCAGATCAAGACATTTTGCTGCCTGAGGCTCAATCTAGTGGTATAGCGCCAAGGCCAGTCAAGTCATTTTGATGCTTGCTTCAGAAAATGCCCAAAGTGCCTTTCCCTTGAGAAAGAATATATAGAAATAAATGAAATACCTGGTGATTTGCTACCCATTCATGACAAAACAAGTGGCCGTATCATATTGACTAATGACCGAGGCATTAGTTGCAGACAGAAAGATGCAGGGGTTTCAGCCTGTCCAAGGCCATAAGGGTGGTCTCCCTCCACACTGTGTGGAGTGAAGCATGAATTGGGTTGTGCCGTGAAGACTCCAGAAGAGAAGAAGGATAAGATCTTTGAAACTTGTTGGATTCCCAGGACTAGGGGCTGATGTTATTACAAGGTCAGATGTACAGAATGCCCATGTTGGGAAAACAGAGAAAACGAACTATTAGCTACAGGTCAGGAGAACTAAAGAGCAATAATTCCAGACATTGCTCCAGTAAAGGCTTAGCACAAGAGGGTCACAAACAGCCTTTCTGTGTCGTGGTTGGTCCCTGAAGAGTTAAAGCAGTAGTGCTGGAACACTCTGAACACACTGACTTCTTTTCTGATTTTGGAAACTAAGCAAGGTCAGACCTGGGTCGTACTTGCAAGAGAGAATACCAGTGAATTGGGCGGTAGTTCTTCCTAATCCTAAAACGCTGGAGAGCTGCTGCCACCAGACAGAGTTGCCAAGTGCTGAGCTAGATGGATGGACCAAAGGGACTCAATTTGTGTGAGGCCGCTTTCCGAGTTCCTAAAACGGGAAGATCTTAGACTTGTCCGGGCACTTCAGTATGTGGAGTGAAACACATGGTGGTTAGCTATCAAGTTAATGGAAATGGTCACCATCAAGGCCATGAGAAAAAGAAATCTAGTGTACTTCTTTTTTTAACATGGAAAGGTGAACCCAAATATATCTTGATGTCCCTGCCACATTCCATCTAAATTGGCATTCGATAGCAGCAGATGTTCTGCACCAGATTAGTCGTTTCCAGGGCTACTGAGATACCTATGGAAGATCCAAAACAGTTGTTGACTAAGTTAATATAAACACAGTTCACTTAGTTCTTACAGAGTATTTTTTAAAATATTCTCCAGATTTTTTCAGATAATGTCATCTCAAGGGTATGATTTACATAGGGGGTAGCGTGTTAGAGATAAGAAGATCTTTCACATGACTAATGTCCACACGATACAGATCCTGTTTTATTGGCTCTCATCCAAACTCCATATTGGTATTCAGATATTCTGAGTTATTATGCACAATGGATCTGCAACATAATCCTAGTCGTGCTTTTTCCAATCAAATTTCACTCAGTCTGGTGGGTCCTAGTACTTTCATTTAGTATTGCCACTTCAAAGCATCCCCTCTGAAATGAGTTATAGTTGTGCTTCAGTTTGCAAAACACTTAAAGCCACACTGGCTTTAACTTGGTCTGAAGCATGGAACTCCAGAGTCAATCTATACTCAGGGGTTATCCCTTTTGGGGGAGCATGGGGGGGGGACCCCCTGAAAACCAGAAACTTTTATTAAATGTATATTTTATTTTAATGAATATGTTCTTGTCTAACATATTGCATTGTTGAAACAGGAAGAAGCGGATGAAAGGACAAGCCTGGTTTGTAAACTAAAGAATAAACAAGGAACATGCAACCTCTTATCAGCTACTTTTAATGTTATCAACTCTATCATAGGATCTGGCATGATAGGTAAAAATTCTTATTTGTTTATTTGACTTCCAGTTGGCCCAATAATGAAAGCCATCTGGGCAAATTACAAGAGAATTAATAGAATAGAATACCTGTCCCAAAGCCCAAACAGCACATTTCATTTAGTTCATTATTTTGTTGTTTGAACTTATTAATATCAATATGTGTTTATAATAATTTTATTATACTAATGGAGATTGGTGTCTATCAAGGTGAGAAACCCCACGTATGCTATTGGTAAAAAAAGTCAATGAGATATTAATGCAAAATTATTTACCAAGGATAAATCCTGATAGGGCATAATTAGCTTATAAAGCACCCTTTCCTGACCTGCAAATGCCCTGCAGATCTGTGCAGCTAATTGGCCATGCTGACAGTGGAGGACAGGGAGGGTTGCACCTGAAAGCCTTTGAAGGGCATCAGATTGAAGGAGGTTGTTATAAAGAGTGACCAACGGACACAAGCAGTCTCAAGGATGGCTTATGGAAGTGGGGGCTGCCCCTCCTCTGCTCTACTTACAAGCCATCTATGATAGTACCCATGTTTTGTCAGAAGTTGGGAAGATGAATAGGAATAAAACTTGAACACTCTCATCCAGGAGGGTTGGTCGGAGGTCAACAATGGTGGCCCTCCAGATGTTTTTCATCTGCAGTTCCCACCAGCTCTAACCAAGTTTAGTTAGTTATGAGGGGTCCTGGGACCTTAAGTCTCAAAACACCTAGAGGGCAACTACTGTTGACCATCTCCATGTCAATCTTTGTGCATCTCCTGTACCATCACCACCACCACATACTAAGACCAATGGAAAAGAGACAAAGGCAGCACAGAGATACAGAGGCTGTGGACAACGTTAGGGAGCTGTGGCCAAGAGTACTGATTGGACTAGCTCAAGGACAAAAGAGCGCATAGATGCTGTTGCAATGAAGGAAGAAGTGCTGTAGTATGGCGGGGTGGGAATAACAAAGGATAGCAAAGTGTAGTAGAATCACGTGGGTTCATAAAGCTATGAGCCCATTCCATGGTTCTCAGTATTAGGAATGACAGTGGAACATTTAAAAATGCTAATAGGTTTTGCTTTGTTTTGTTTTAAACAGGAAAACTCTTCACTTCCTAATGGATAAGACCCTTCAAGAGCTAGTATCCTTCCCAGCACTTAGTATTTCCCAAGGCAGCGTTTGTTCATTTTCGTTTGATGAGAACCTTTCCTGGCTCATCCATAAATCAGAACCCAATAAAACCAAGCTATTTTCCCCACTTCCGAATTGGGAAACAGCTCAATTTTTTTCTGAACTGATTCACAGAGTAACTAAATCTTGTCACACTCCCAGACAAGACAAATCTTGTCATACTCCTCGCTATCGCAGTGGAGCCCCCAGAGGTGGTGCCCACTGCTGGAGAATAAATCCAGGTGGTAGAGGTACCCAGAGATCGTGATAACAAGAATTGGAATCTCAATATTTCAACCCTGGATTTTAGAGATGGAAACCGTGCATTTCTTTAAAGGTTTGCATGAATAAGATCTCCAGCTGAATTGTTCATTTGCTGTGTGTTCACAGGCCTGCCTTATTCTTTGAAGCAAGCTGGCTTTCCATTAGGAATACTGCTCCTTTTGGGTGTTGCTTATATCACAGGTATCACTTTAAAAGCTGTTGCCATTAGCAAGTGGAAAATATACTGTGCTTCGATTTTCAAAAGCCCATAGATCCAGGCGTTAAGATCAGTGGAATTATGTTAAGTGGTTTCTTTTATGCTGGTCTTTTGAAATCATTAAGAAACATAGAGCGTTTGGTGAGTCAGCTCTTCTGTAAGTTCCATTGATTCAACCTACTCTTGTGACTTAATATGCAAA
Source organism: Pogona vitticeps (assembly GCF_051106095.1). Lineage (NCBI taxonomy): Eukaryota > Metazoa > Chordata > Lepidosauria > Squamata > Agamidae > Pogona > Pogona vitticeps. The sequence continues at coordinate 207,025,371 of NC_135783.1, forward strand.
GCAAGGGGATTTTAGTCATTTGGTTAGTTTCTTCTTGTCATGATAGTAGCTGCTCACATCTTATGTGCTTTGGGGGTGATTCAGCACTTCTGTTTTAATCATTGTGACCAAAAGTTTAAAGCCACATGGAACGCCATAGGTTCCATACAGAGAAGCTGCCTAGGTTGCTAGTTAAAACCTGAAGCAGTGTTTTCAGAAATGAAAGACTTTCCTTTTATCCCACAGTCTCCAACAAGTCCCACCATGACAAAAGGGATTGTGCGTGTGGGGGGGAGGAGAGTCAGCAATGTTTAATTTCTGAGAAAACACCACAGCTGATGATGTCATCAGCCTTACATGGCATGGGTTATGCTGCTGGATTTCATCGAATAAGTTGTTTTTTAATGGAATTTATCTACTTTTCTCCCCTCCCCAACAGATTATTCTACTATCCTTTTGATTAAAGGAGGAAACCTCTCTGGAACCAGCAGTTATCAAGCACTGGTCAATAAAGCCTATGGTTTTATGGGGCACCTGATTCTCTCAGTTCTCCAGTTCTTATACCCCTTCATTGGTAAAGTCATATTACAAAATACATCACTAACAAGGCTTTTTAACGCTTGATGCAAAAGAAGAAAACTGAAATCTAATATGGTTCAATCTTTGCTTAGTATCCTGCAGGATGAAAGATTGATTCCAATGCTTCCCATTCCTTGAAAAAATTGTAAAGGGGATTTTGGGGCCTGAGCTGCTTTGCAGTTCTTAACATCATAGAATCATAGAAAGTGAAGTTAGAAGAGGCCTATAAGGCCATCAAGTCCAACCCCCTGCTCAGTGCAGGAATACAAATCAAAGTATATCTAGGATATCTGCCAGGTGGTTGTCTTAAGTTTCTCAGCCGCTCAGAGTGGTCTATTTGATCAGATGGGCGGGATACAAATCAAATCAAATCAATCAAATCAATCAATCAATCAAATCAATCAATCAATCAATCAATCAATCAATCAATCAATCAATCAATCAATTTCTCTTGAATGCCTCTAGTGCTGGAGCACTCACCAACTCCCGAGGTAAATGACTCCACTGTCGTACTGCTTTAACAGTAAGGAGGTTTTTCCTGATATTCAGCTGAAATCTGGCTTCCTTTAACTTGAGCCCATTGTTGCGTGACCTGCAGTCTGGGATGATGGAGAACAGATCCTGCCCTTCCTTTGTATGATGACCTTTCAAGTATTTTAAAAATGCTATCGTATCTCCCCCTTAGTCTTCTTTTCTCAAGGGGAGATATCTGAGGAGCTTAAGTACATACGTATATATGTAAATAGAGGTTGAAAATGTTACCCCTTTTTTGTACAACAGCTCCGCAAATCCCTTGGCTAACATGGGAAGAGTTGCAGTAAACAAAAATGTAATTTTCCAAGGCTTTGGATGAACTCTGAATCTACAGACAGAGAGTTTTTTGTAAGTGGGCTGCTGGGTGCCTCTGTAGTAGAGAAAGAGGCAAACCATTTTTTTTTTACTGATGGAAGCATTGGAATCAGAATATTCAATTGTTTTCTAGATTGTTTTCTAGACAGGAAGTGATATCTGGTGTTCCAAAGAGCTGTCAGCTCTAGAATGGCATTCAGGGTATCATTTTAAGAGCCTGATCCCATGAATTCTGATTTGAAATTTAGTGCTACTGAGTTCAGTAGTGAATTCCTCCAAAGTAAATTACATCAGATTAAACCCTTAAGGTAATTAACAAAAAAGAAAACACAAAACAAAACCCTCCAACAACACAACTTCAGAGGAGGTACAGTGTGCTGCTTATAACATTTTGTTGGAATGGCGTTAGATGTTACCCAAGGGGCATCCATCTCCACTGCAGATCTACTCTAGCGGCTCCCTCGATCCTGTGAAGCAGATTTGTGGATATACAGTGGGGTCTTGGCTTGAGAACTTAATCCATATTGGAAGGCGGTTCTCAAGTCAAAAAGTTCTCAGGTCAAATCTGCATTTCCCATAGGAATGCATTGAAAACCATTTGATCCGTATCTGCTCTTTTCTGTCCATAGAAACTAATGGGAAGCTGCTATTCCGCCTTCGACCACTAGAGGGGGATATTTTGTTTCTTTTTTCTTAGGTCAAGAAAGGTTCAGGGAAGGCAGGGAAAATACAGTCCAGGCAGTACAGTACCAGGCAGTCCGAAGACTGTCTCCCAATCCACTCTCTAAACGCTGGGAGGAGTGAGGAAGCAGACAGGCACCCTTTTCACTGGCCAACAGTTAACTGAAAGTTCACATTTTGCACTTTCCCTGCCTCCCACGTGGGTTTTTTTCAGTTCGTAACTCAAATCTAAGTATGTAAGTCAAGTCAATATTTTCCTATGAGAGTGGTTTGTAAGTCAAAATGTTCTTAACTCGGGCAGTTCTTAAGTCAAGACCCCACTGTAGAGGGGTCTGTGGCAGCGATGGTAAAATGCATCTTGATTTACCTTTATCATGGATTAATTCCTCCTTTTGTTTTGAAGCCATGATTAGCTACAACATTATAGCAGGAGATACTTTGACAAAAGTCTTCCAAAGAATTCCTGGAGGTGAGTGTTTCAATGTCCTCCCCATTCCTTCTGGTGAATGTATTTGCATAATGTGTTAGGAAAATTGGTCCACATATTTCTGTATATTTCTGTTTATTCATAGAACACCTACTAATTGTATATCTTATGCAGAAAAGCCATATTGGTTCATTTTCCTGGTGTTTAGTTTTCTGGTATCTCACCTCATACATATTATGAGCTGTCTGTTCAAAATCCTGAAGATCAAATCAATGCACAGATATGATGCCCACCTAAAGGCTCTGTTTTTACTTGGGGCTAATATTTGGTCTCTGTGTGAGTAAATATAAGAGTCTTTCCTCATGGTCTCCGATCATTTTACTTCCAGTCCTCCATGACGCCATTCCCTCTCGTCTTGCTGCATTGTGCCCCTGCCTTCCTCCATGCAGTTCTTTACACAGACATCTAGAGGGAACTGGATTTCATCTTAAGCATAATTTTCATGGCATTTATTTTGCAATGCTTTTGTGATTAATACTATATACACACCTCCTGCCTAGTCTATAGTCTAGAATAAACCACTTATACTACATTTGGCATATATATAGCTCTCCTTTCCCTGGTGTCTCCCCTATTACACAAGTAGATTATTCAGCATTCTAAAAACTAAAAGTAAATAGTTGATACGACAGATTTAACAAACAATCTAACATCAATTATTATAGCAACACACAAATTAATTCTCTCTCTCTCTCTCTCTCTCTCTCTCTCTCTCTTTTTAAACAGTTGATCAAGATAATTTTCTTATTCGGCGCCATGTCATTATTCTATGTGTTACTGTCATCTTTACCCTTCCTCTTTCACTTTATCGAAATATATCGAAACTGGGAAAGGTAAATCATTCGCAATGAGTATCTGGATACTAATCTGAAATGTGTAGCTTTAGATGATGTTTCGATCCAATCTCTCATGTATACCTGAGAGGATTAAAATGTTACGTGGATATTTAATGTCTCTCAAGGTGTGATAAAATCTTGAAAGCCTCCCTCTTTCTAACCCCACTTTACCAGTAGGTGGGAAGCAAAAAACAACACCCTATTTGATGACATCCTCCTTTGGGGGGAAGAAAGAGGGAAATATTCTTACAAGCTGTTTGCTACCTTTGTGCTTAAATTACAACATCTTTCTTATTTTCATAGTCTTCTTCTCATTGTTTGGAAGTGAATTGGTGTTTTTGGTTAACGAGAGAGATATATGTTTTTGAGAAAAATATTGAATACAGAACATAAGCCCTGTCTGTAAAAAAATCAGACGACAGAGTTAAACTTTCCATTTCTATAATACTGTTTAATTGTACAGTATGTCACCCTGAGAATTATATATGCGGGATTGTAGCCCACCGTGATGCTTTGTTACTTCTGTTGAAGTCTGTTAACTGCGGTTGGCATAAAATTATTAGAAGCATAATAAACCAATCCACCTGCTGTTTAGAAGCCTATGTGATGTTTTCATTGTGTTGCTTCTTACTTTTTGACTTTTCCCTTTCTCTGCATTTTAAATGTAAACATGTCATTTAATCAAGCTGGCCTGAATCAAAATGGCCATCCCAACTAGCAGAGGTCAGCTAAATAAAGGAGATTTACATAGGTAGCTGGCTAGCTCAGTGAGTTAGGTATCTGGATGCCCCCAGAAGAAGCGAATGATAAACCGCTTCTGAGTACTCACTACCTAGAAAACCTTGGAAAGGTTTGCCGTAGTTCAGAATTGACTTGATGGCACATAATTGTTATTATTACATAGGTAGTAGATAGGATTCAGGAGGCCTTGGTTCAAATCCATGCTCAGCCATAGAAGCTCACTGAGGGTGAGGAACTGGTAAAGCCATTCCTTAAATATCTCATTTACCTTGAAAGCTCCATTAGGATTCCTATAATTTACTTCCAGCTTGTCTGCAGATAACAGAAATAGATACTAACTTGCCATTCAGTAATTGATTCCATTGCTCTTATAGTTGGGACTGGCAGTTGGATAATGTGTAGAGATGGGCACAAACCGGTTTGTCCCAGTTTGTAATGGTGGTGGCACAGTTGCTGCTGCTCCTCTCCCCCACCTCCTTTGGCTCAGCCACTCACCAAGCCCAGCTTACTTGCTTTGTTCCACCTCCTCGGCTGATCTCCCAGTCACAGACAAGAGCACAGGTGTCTCTGCCCTGCCCTCTTGGCTGATCTCCCACTCAACCAAGCAGGGCCTGGTGAGTGGCGGTTTGAGCCAGAGGAGGAAGAGGAAGGGGAGCAGCAGCACCTGTGCCGCCCTCTTTACAAACTGGGACGAACCAGTTTATGCCTATCTCTAATAACTTGCTTAAAATAAACTAGGAATTCTTTCTCCTTTATTTGAAAAACAAGGGTATGCTTTTGAAAAATTCTGAAAATGCGACTGCTTTTTGGTAAAGTGAAATTGTGGTTTTTTTTTCATTGCTATCCACAGGTATCATTTATCTCTCTGATTTTAACCATCATCATCCTGATTGTTGGAATTATAAGGGCAATTACATTCAGTGCACAAATGTAAGTAATCTCTCTCTCTCACTCACTCTCTCTCTCTTTCTTGATGCTATAGAAGTTCTGAGAAGTACAGAATCTTTATGACTGGAAACAGACAGTATTTTCTAGGGGAGGTGAATGTGGTTTCAGAGAGAGTTTGCTTTGCTTGTTGTGTATATATAGTTCTTTTCTGAGGTTTTGCATGTTTTTTAAAAAGTACAAACCCCTGCAAACCTATTCATCCGAGACAAAAGTGGGACATGTCTAAATATTGCACTCATCCCACCGCAGTTCTCTCAAAATGACTGTCTGTCACATCTCTTGCTTGCAAATGCAGTCATAATCTCCCCCTGTACTGTGCATCCAAATATTATATGTTGACTAAAGATACTGATTAGAGATGGGATATATGTATGGGCCAGCATGCATTGCAGGGAGGTGGAGAAGTGTTGGCTGGGCTACGTTTGGGATTTGCCGTGACAAGCAGGATGCCAGTCATGCGTGCCGTGTGGCAGTCTATCAGTGGGTAGGTTGGTTTGAGGAGGCGGGACTGGGCCTCCCAGCCACCTGGGTCCAGGATGAAAATATTAAAAATATCAAAAGAAAAATCCCATAAATATATAATTCTAACAATGAATTTACCAGAACAGGCAACTAGGGGAGCTGAAGATCATGCTATGTGTAGCGTTCACTATTATACAGTGGTGCCCCGCATAGCAATTATACGGATTTGTCGCTATGCAGGGCAAAAAAGCCCATAGGAACGCATTGAAACCCCTTCAATGCATTCCTATGGGCAAAAAACTCACAGTTCTGTGGAAATCCTCCATGCGGCTGCCATTTTCGCTGCCCAGTATGCGAGGAAAGGGCGCGAAAACACTGCGGGTGGCCATTTTTTTCCGGCAGCCATTTTGGAACTGCCGATCAGCTGTTTTTAAAACATTGTTATGCGATAATCGGTAAGCGAAACGCTTACTGATCATCGCAAAGCGATGTTTTCCCATTGAAAACATCGTTATGCAATTGCTTTTGCAATCGCAAAAACCTCATCGCTATGCGGATTTGTCGTTAAACAAATCGCTCGTTATGCGGGGCATCACAAATAGTGTTTGCTATAACCCACATTTCTCAGCATCTGTGTCATTGGGGGACTTGGGACTGTTCTCCCACAGATACAAGGGGACTTACTGTATTTATTTTTGGGGCCTGAACTTTTGCCGTTGACTGTGTAAGGCCTTCTTCTAAAAAAATCTAACTTTGTACAAAAGCAGACCTCTTGTGGCTGAAAACCTAAAATGCAGGAACCCTACAATATGAACCTTTATTACAGTTGGAACAAAAATGCACACTGACGTCCAAATCTATTACTAGTTGTAACATCAGGTGCCCCCCCCCCCCAGTTTTCACAACTTCTTACAGGCGTTTACAATAGAATAGGTGAATCAGTGCCATTTGCAGCCAAAAAGGCTGTTCAGTGTAAAACTCAAAATACATCAGAATAATTGAGAAAGGGTGGGGTGCAGGGAGGTGAGAGGGTGTGTTGCTAGACTAAGTTTTCTTATCAGCCAGGCGGGTGAGAGTAGGGTGAAACGGTGAAACGCTCCAACAGATGCTTTATGGTTAAGAACGGCACTTCTCTAGTGTGAAGAACAGGCAAATGCTCTCTTTGTTTCAATTCTATTTACATTTTCTTCATTGTTTTCTTAGGTTCCAGAAATTGCCTCTTTCTTAGCAAGACCTTACTATTTCATTTGCTCATCTAGCACAGCTGTTCTTAATGTTTTCATTCATAATTCAGAAAAGCACTTAAACAACTACTTGATTCTACTTATATTCAATCACTAAATTGTATTCACATTGTTTGCATTTCCATTGTCTTTCTAGAGGAAATGAGCACATTTAGAAGGATATGAGCTTAAGAGTGTTGTCCTGAACTGAGTGGGATGCATCCTGTTTGAGTTGGAAACATCTGGGAGGGTCTTCTAAATTATCTCCATGCCCCTATTTTGTCAGTTATTAAAGAAACACATTTCAGGATATAATCCGACTCACACTCTAGTTGGAACCAAGTTCCTTTCAATTTAGCATAGTTTCCTTCTGAGCAGACATGCAGCAGATTACAGTTTTCATTCTGTGTGATCATGTGTTTTGTAATGAAATAAAAGGGAACTTTAAATTGCATGTCTTTACAAGCAGACTGGCATAAATATTTGAATAGTCAGTGCTAGAATCCAGTTGAAAATGTGTGCTGTCATAACTTTATCAATGAAAATTTCAGCAAATTGCTTCAAGTTAAGAGGTCAGGATAGTCATTTGCTGAATCACGTGATTCAGCAATCATGAGGAGGAATTAAAGAACCTTGTAATGAGGGTGAAAGAGGAGAATGCAAAAAACGGTCTGAAACTCAACATCAAAAAAACTAAGATCATGGCCACTGGTCCTATCACCTCCTGGGAAATAGAAGGGGAAGATATGGAGGCAGTGACAGATTTTATTTTCCTGGGCTCCATGATCACTGCAGATGGAGACAGCAGCCACGAAATTAAAAGACGCCTGCTTCTTGGCAGGAAAGCGATGACAAATTTTGACAGCATCTTAAAAGGCAGAGACATCACCTTGCCAACAAAAGTCCGAATAGTCAAAGCTATGGTTTTTCCTGTCGTGATGTATGGAAGTGAGAGCTGGACCATAAAGAAAGCAGACTCTTGAGAATCCCCTGGACTGCAAGGAGAACAAACCTATCAATTCTAAAGGAAATCAACCCTGAGTGCTCACTGGAAAGACAGATCCTGAAGCTGAGGCTCCAGTACTTTGGCCATCTAATGAGAAGAAAAGACTCCCTGGAAAAGACCCTGATGTTAGGAAAGCGTGATGGCAAGAGGAGAAGGGGACGACCGAGGATGAGATGGCTGGACAGTGTCTGCGAAGCAACCAACATGAATTTGACACAACTCCGGGAGGCAGTGGAAGATAGGAGGGCCTGGCGTGCTCTGGTCCATGGGGTCACGAAGTTTCGGACACGACTAAACGACTAAACGACGAACTACGAATCACATGACAGATTTGTGACAGCAAATAGCCGGACCAACTTTATTAGCCACCTGCGATTTGCTTCTAAGACTTATTCCAATAGACTTACACCAGCGGGCATTGTTTTTTTAAAAAATGTGCCGCTTATATACCACCTCTTAGCACTTAAGGCACTCTCTGGGTGGTTTCCAATTTCATTATGCAGGCTGGACATTGCCGCCGCCCCCCCCCCCGCAAGCTGGGTACTCAGTTTACTGACCTTGGAAGGATGGATAAGTAATAGGATTCCTTCCTTCCTTCCTTCCTTCCTTCCTTCCTTCCTTCCTTCCTTCCTTCCTTCCTTCCTTCCTTCCTTCCTTCCTTCCTTCTTCTCAAAGATGCTTCTGAAACTTGAACAAGTAATGAATGTGAAAAGGGAACTATTCCAGGGCATAAAGAGGTTCAAGAATTGGTGAGGATAAAACTCTTATGCTCCATTCGCCGAGGCCAGCTGTGCTTGAAAAGCTAATCTGTTAGTGGCTGAGAGGAAGCAAGACAGCCATGTGCTTTCTTCAGATAGACATGGCAGGGTCCAGCTGCTTTTCAGTTCACAGAGAGTCCAGCAGCTGAAACAGCAGAGCCTCTGTTCTGAGGAGGAATGCAGAGTGGATAGGACTTCACATTACCAACTGCCCACCCTTTCTTCCTTCCTTCCTTCCTTCCTTCCTTCCTTCCTTCCTTCCTTCCTTCCTTCCTTCCTTCCTTCCTTCCTTCCTTCCTTCCTTCCTTCCTTTCTTTCTTTCTTTCTTTCTTTCTTTCTTTCTTTCTTTCTTTCTTTCTTTCTTTCTTTCTTTCTTTCTTTCTTCCTTCCTTCCTTCCTTCCTTCCTTCCTTCCTTCCTTCCTTCCTTCCTTCCTTCCTTCCTTCCTTCCTTCCTTCCTTCCTTCCTTACTTCCTTCCTTACTTACTTACTTACTTACTTACTTACTTACTTACTTACTTACTTACTTACTTACTTACTTACTTACTTACCTACTGAAATCACTTGCTAGTTGAACCACACACTTTGGATAGGAAAAGGAACTGTGGGTTGTCTTTACCACATGGAACATGAAATCTGAAGCAGAGAGCTGTCCCGATGTGTGGAGGGTCTCCGTGTGATTTTTTTTTTAACCCTGGGTTTCCAATTATGCATAGAGCCCCCCATGAGTACAATCTGATTTAGCTGTCCATGTGAGTTAGCTAAAAGAGAAGGGGGTGAAGTGAGTGTGCTCACTTTGCTCATTGGTTGAGATTAATTCTATCCTGAATGTCTTAATAGGGTAATCTGGTAATTTACACTTGCAAAGCTAGGAGTAAGACACAGGTTGCAAACTATGGAGAAGAATTGATTTGTAGTTAACAGATGAGGCTTTTATTGTGCTATTCCTGATCTTATGATTTCCTTCTTCCCACAGTTTCTTCCAAATTGTTTAGCCACAAAGATATAAAGGAAGGGGAACCAGACTAATTGTCCAACCTTTTTTTATTAGAAGCACTAGGACTGGTTCATCTGGAAGCATCCTCAATCTCAAGAAATAAACCTCTTAGCTCTTTGTTTTGCAAGAACTCTTTTATTCACATGCTTTATTTTTGTAATGTGTGAGTTCAAGAGTAGAATTATGTCACTTGCTGCAGCGGGCTTTAAAAAAACCATTGCCGCCCTCTGGACATTTACTCAGAAGTCTGTACTCAGTAGTACTCAATTCTTAGTTTGGCACTTGAGCCTTGGAGATCTGGAGCCTGAAGGTTCATTTGAGGGGCCTCTGCTGCATGATGTCTTTTCTCCTTATTTGAACAGTACTGTTGGTGTGGCCCACACTACATGTGCCCCTCTCCCCAAGAGCCTGCCTTAGAGTCACCCAGCAGAACTGGTGTTGTACATGCCATCAAATGGCCTAGGATTTAATGTTGATCCTATGATAGAGTGATTTCCAAATTGTCCTATTCTTAACAGCCCTGCTCAGCTCTTGCAAACTCAAGGCTATAGGAAACCAATCCGTCTTGTATTTGGTTCTCTTCCTGCTACCTTCAAATTTTCCCAGCATTACTGTATTGTCTTTTCCAAAGACTCTTGCCTTCTTGTGAAGTGCTCAAAACTTCTGAGTCATCATTTTTGCCTACAGAGATCATTCAGGCTTGATTCGATCTAAGATCCACTAGTTTTTCTTTCTGGCAGTCCAAGGTATCTGCAAAGCTCTCCTCCAGGAGCATATTTCAAATGAATCTCCCCCCCCCCTTGTCAGCATTCTTTATCGTCTCGCATTCACACCCATATATAATGATGGGAAGTACAAGAATGTGGATGATCTTGGTCTTGGTTTCCAGTGACCCTCCCTAATTCCCTCATGACTGCCCTTTGAATCTCAGTCTTTTCTGATTTCTTTGCAGGAGTTTCCATTTCAATTGGTGATTGGACCAAGGTACACAAAATCTGTAACAATCTCAATTTCTTAATTGTCGACATTAAAGTTACTAAAGTAGTTCTTCTGTAGTCACGATTTTTCCTTAATGTTTAACTACAGTCCTACTTGGCACTTTTTTCTTTCACTTTCACTAAAAGTCATTTCAAGTCATTGTTCCTTTCTGCCAGTAAGATGGTGTCATCTGTATATCTTAAATTATTGGAGAGTTTTACGAACATTTTTCAGTCCTCCTTCATCTGAATCTACTCTGGCTCTCTGTAGGATATGGTCTGCATTGAGACTGGACAGGCAATGGAATAATATGCACCTATGTTGGACATCTCTTCCTATAGGAAACCATTCTGTCTCTCCATATTCTGTCCTAATGGTAGCTTCTTCTCCACATTACAGGTGGCGCATCAGGACAGTCAAGTGCTGAGGCATACCCATTTCTTTCAGAAAAATCCATAGCTTCTCATGATCTACATAGTCAAAGTCTTTCCTGTGAAAAGCATAGACTGATTGTCTGAAATTCTTTTGTGCACTCCAGTAGCCAGTGAACAAGGGAATACTTGCAATATGATATTGAGTGCCCCTTCCTTTTTGGAATCCAACTTGAACATCAGGTATTTCTCCCTCCCTATAAGATAACAGTCTTTGTTACAACATTTTGAGCATCACATTGCTTATATGGGAAATTAAACAATGGTCCTACAATTACTGCACTCCTTGGCATATCATTTCTTGGGGGTGTGGATGTATATTGAACACCTTCAGTCTGTAGGCCATTGTTTTGTTTCCCATATTCGTTAGCGTATTCCTATTAGTATTTTGACAGATTCAGTCTCTGTGACTTGAAATAGTTTTCTTAATATTCCATCTACCCCTGATTTATTTCTTCCTAGTGCTTTAAAAGCAGTTTTCACTTCACTTTCTAGAACTTCAGGGTTTTTTTTAATCGTAGAATTCCTCTTCAAATGAGTCTGCCATCCTTTATCTTTTCTGTATAGGTCTTTGGTGTACTGTTTCCACCTTCTCTTTGTTTTCTCCTGGTCAGAGAGTGTGCTTCCCTCTTGGTAATTCAGCATTCTTAATCTTTAGTACTGTGCAGTACTTACAAAAGTTGCTTGAGCATCACCATTGTTGCCTCCTCCACCTTCAGCTACCATTGCTGCCCAGTAGCTGCCATGCCCACTACCATTGGAACGATCCATTCTCTTCTGCTGATGCAGCTGTTACTCCTGACAAAGTTAGATCCATCTAGCTTGGTGCTACAGCTGTGAACCTTGGGTGACTCTGATAGTAGTCCAGGCTCAGAATGCAGCCTGGACTCCTCTCAGCTTTTCTGACACATTCAAAAACCCCTCACCATGTCAAGATGTGCCTCCAAGAAGGGGATAGTATAGATCAGTACAGAGACGAGCAGATAGACTATGATGTAAATGGTTATCTGTTAATGTTAGAGCTTTGTTAGCGACAAAAGCCTTAAATAGCTTCAAAGGCAGAAGTTTGTTTTTTTTAAAAATCACTACCATTTTATAACATCCACAGTATGATAGTGCTACAAATAGTACAATTCCCATTTCAGTCCTTTTATGACTTTTGGCAAACGCTAAGAAGGTGTAAAGGGGAAAGCGGCATCCTGTCATTATAGTTTTCTCTTCCAGATCCCAAACAGAAAATCCCTGGGTTTTTGCCAAGCCAAATGCAATACAAGCCATTGGGGTGATGTCATTTGGTAAGTGTCATGTTTTGCATAACATTTCTTTTGAAACTATAATGCCCAGCCCCAACTTCTAATCCTTCCAACAATCCCAGTCTCGCATCTTCAGCCACCCACTTTCTCCCATATCTGAAGTGCAATTGAAAGAGCAAGTGTGTCCAAGGGCATCCAACCCTAATCAGAAGCTCACCCCAAGCCCTAAAACCCTCTCTAAGCCCCCCCCATACACCTTTCCTGAAAACTAAATCTTACCAAAAGCCCTGATCCATATACCTCGAGACACCCACGTAATGTTGGCAAATGCCAAATGCCAGGGTGGGTTATCGAGGCCAATCCTTTTCACAGTGTGGGGCAGTTGGTCACAGTCTGTGGGTCAATCCAATAAATCAGTCACCTTGCTCACGAGGAATGGGCAGGGGCACAGTCATCCCACAATCCAAGCCGTAGGAAACTCCAAGAGGTCTTGCCAAGCAGAAATGCTTAACAGGCAAAAGTCAGGTTTTTAACTTGTCTTCCCCGAACCTAACTGCATGAGTGCATAGAATTTATGGTTACCAGTGTTCCTCTCCTAGGTAGCTAGTAGTTGCCAAAGATCCAGGAGCTGTGAAACACTTCTTCTGTTTCCGCCTTTTGATTTATTGTCATTTCCTGAGGCAAATAGGCCTCACATCTGCCAGGCTCCCTTTATCTTTTGGGCCTGACTGGTAGAACGGACAATTGCCCTCCTTCCTGAAGCTTCTGGGGTGTGTGTGCTGTCAGCTGTGCCACTGAGATCCCTATGTGTGTTGGCTTTCTCTGGCTGGGAGGGATCCTCATCCTCCTCTGAAGATGACTCAGCAAGGTGAGGCATGACAATCCATGTTTTCCTATATGTAAAGTGGGACTTCAAAGGCAACAGTTGTAAAGGGAACCCTTACCCAAATTCTAAAAGTACCCCAAAAACAGCTGCACCCTAGTATTTCCAGGAGCCCTGATCTCTCACCTTGAGAGATCACTTCTTCTCACACCTGAAGTTCAGTTTCAAAGACAACCATTTTGAAGTGGACTCTGACCCTAATCCCAATTTCAGCCAAAACTCAACCCCAACCCCAAACATTCCTGATCTTACACCTTAAGATGTGCGCCCCTTCCTGTGCCTGAACTAGAACTTGAAAGGCAAACATTTTCAAGGGAATCCTAAACCCTCTTCTTAATCCTGACTGTAAATTCAGCCTAACCCCAAACCAATCCTAACCCAGTTTAAATCCTTCCTACAATTCAAATCTGTCTAGCAGCCCATGATATCTGTCCCTGAAGCATCAACAATTCCCCATACCCAAAGCAGACTTCAAAGGCCATCATTTCCCCTATTATACAGTAAATCTCAGGCCAACGCCAACCCAACCCTAAACTTTCCGGTGACCCCAATCTTTCTGAGAGCCCTGATCTCACACTTTGAGATATCCACTTTTTCCCATCAATGAAGATGGACTTCAGAGGCAATCATTTTGAAGGGAAACCTAAACCTACATTCAGCCCAGCCCCAAACTCAACTTTTCATTCATTGCCTGTGCCAGCAGAGCAGTGGGCATGATCCAACCAAAGTTAAATACTTCAATGTCCAAACCAGACATTATGGGATATATGTGGTTGCCACAGGTTTAGCTTCCACCTTTAGTGGCCTCTGGGAGATGAGCTTCTCTTGTCCAGAGCTGTAACTAGCAATCTTGGCATCAGGACAAGTGGCACAACCACTTCGCCCTGAGATATGCTGGCAGGTGTCCACCAAGAAAAGGGGGGAGATATGGTACCTCCTAGAAAGAAAGGCTTATCCTTTTACAAAAAGGAAAATGAATAGAAGGGGCATTGCCATTTATTTTCCTAACATACAGTAGTAGATTAGCCTCTAGATTTTGGTGCCCTCTAAATGTTGGCATCCTGGAGCAAAGCCCTAGTTGCCCCACCCTTGTTTGGCCCTGCCCATGCCATGACATCACATGATGCATTCCCTGCTCTCCGCTATCAGTAGCCAATGATATGAAGGCAGGAAGAAGGAACCATAGAATGTTATACTGTCAGGACATAGAGAAGCCTTACTGTATACAACCTTACAGAAGGGGAAGTGGATGCTAAGTGCTCCTGTTTTCAGTAGCAGCAGCTGACTGTTTAGAGCAGTACGTTTGCTCCAAGGACTCCTGAAGTACTGCTGATTTCAGTAGGAGATTGTAAAACATTTAAAGTGTTTTGCCCCATCCATGAGTCAGAAGGTTGGCTGGATATAGCTCAATGGCTGCAGACCCAGTGGTTGGGAGTTCAGTTCCCCACTGTGGCCTCCTGTGAGTAGAGCCAGCCTGTGTGGCTTTGGGCAGGCTGCACAGTCCCAGGGCGCCCCCAGAAGAAGGGAAGGGTAAACCACTTCTGAGTACTCAATACCTAGAAAACCCTGGAAAGGGGCACCAAAAGTTGGAATTGACTTGATGGCACTATTATTGTTGTTGTTGTTGTTGTTGTTGTTGTTGTTGTTGTTGTTGTTGTTGTTGTTGTTGTTGTTGTTGTTATTATTATTATTATTATTATTATTATTATTATTATTATTATTATTATTATTATTATTGTCGTCGTCGTCGTCGTCGTCGTCGTCGTCGTCCATAGAGAGCACAGCCCCTGCTCTCAGACTTATAAATGAAAAGTCAACAATGCTTTAATTTGGATTATACTCATTATTTTCTGCACCCAGTGTTTTCCACTCCTTTTGCAGTATGTTTTTCATAAAGCTAGTTTGCTAAATCTGTGTATATTATGCATGACTGATGTTTTTTAACTGCTTTCAGCATTTATCTGTCATCACAACAGTTTTTTAATTTATGGCTCTCTAAAAGAACCCACACTAAGCAAATGGGCTCGCATCACCCATGTGTCTGTTTCATTTGCTGTGTTTGTCAGCTTGGTCTTTGCTACATGTGGATACCTGACATTTAAAAACTATACAGAAGGTAAGATACTCCTATTATGGTTTATAGTTATTGTTTACTTAGGTTTCTAACCAGAGCTGGGAAAAGCTGCTGTTTTGGACTACAGCTCTCAGAATCCCCCACTTTATGGGATCAGGGGATGCTGGACGTTGTAGTTTAAAAGGGTTACATTTTTCAAGCTCTGCTTCTAACAGCCCTTACTGTGTTTGCCCAGGATAAGCCTTTGACGTGGACCCTCACCCTAAGCCCAAGCTCAGCCAAAATGCAACCCCTAAGTAATCAGGATTATGTGTTGTATTCCGAGTAGCCTTTTAGATCCTGAAAAACCAGCTGTGTGCATGTGGTATTCTTTTCACTGGTGTACTGCATGTTTTAAAAATTGAATTAACTTCAGGGATGTTTTTTCCACCCGTTTGGGAGCATAGCCATCCGCTTGAGCAGTCAGAAGAGTGAGAGGAGCGGTAGAACATATTTCTTGTAACACTGTGTGCACTCTCATGCAGGTTTCTTAAAAGCAAACTTTTGTAGAACAGGTGGTGGCTGAGTTATTTGGATCCCATCTTACCTCAGATGTAGTGAGTGTGAAAGAGAGAAGGCTTGCTCAGGGGGCCCTCCCAGGCACTGCCACATCCCATCCACAGAAGTTCGGCTGCACCCAGACCTGCTGTTCTTTGAGCAAGAGAAGAAAGCACTTTAAAAATTATTATTATCCAGATAGAACTTGGGCATCTAAGTCAGGTTATATTTGTAGAGGGCTGTTGTTTATTTTTACTAACATTTTAAAAACTGTCTTCGAAATCTGTCTTTTACTGTTTTCATTGCAAAAAAATGAATTGTTTTTATCAGATGTAAAATTGCCCAATGAATAAGTACACGGAACATGGCCCTAGTGCAGTTCTCCCATGCCTTGGAAGAGATCCACTTGGGAGTGGGTCTAAACTTGTGTCCCTCGGGTTCACAGAAGAATAGAAACAAAGAAAGAACCTTATGCATTGTGTTACAGTGCCATCAGTTCTTCACTCTCACTACATTCCGTGTCCTTTGTTTTAGTCCTGGCCTGTTATATATTTTCCCATATGTCAAGTGCAAAAATTACTATGTCAGGTTTCTGAGAAAAAGATCTGTATAGAGCAGTACAGAAGCCATCTACTTTTCCGTCCAAAAGAAAGTCCACAAAGGCTGGCCTCACCATAAAAACAAACAAACAAGAAAATGATATTAAATGGAACAACCTTCCCCCTGATATTCGCGCGGCCCCCCTCGCTCGGTATTTTCAAAAAGCAATTAAAAACATTGATGTTTCGGCAGGCCTTCCCTCCTAGTTAATTCCTGATCCCCTTCTCTTTTCTTTCCTAATGTTTTAACCCAATGGTTGAAAGTTTTCTATTATGTAACTTTTTTGTTTTTATAGTGTTATCCCATGTTGTAAGACGCCTAGAGTGGTCTATCGACTAGATAGGCGGGATATAAATAAAATAAATAAATAAATAATAATAAATGCAGTATCAAAAGACAATATGAAAAATTAACTGATGGTAACAATACTGTGACAAACCTGTAAATAAATGTTCATTTATTCATTAATACACTTGTAGATACTTCCAAGATTGAGGCCCATCTGAAGTCTTTTTGTTCATCTTTGCAGCTCAGATTCTGTTGTAGAGGAAGTATGTTTACCAGCACTCTTCCCCTGATTTTCCTCAAGTCATTGTTGTGTCCTAAGAACAACAGCTTCAAAGGAAATCTGTTTGTTCCAAAATTGTAAAAAAAAAAAAAAAATGCAAACTGCCTTATGCCTTGCCCCTAAATCAAATGCCAGGAGTAGCTTGCTGCGAAGTGATAGGAGCATGAAGAATGCAAAGCTCGGCATGGCCAAAAGAATGTCAAATTGGAAATGGACGTAGCAGAAAATGTTTTGCCGACATGCACAGCTGACAGCGAATTCTGTGCTCTTTTTGAACAGGGAGGGGACCTCTGGAAGCAGATCGTCAGTTGGCAGAGGAACTTGCTATTGCAAGAGAATACTGACACGGACAGACAGAAAGACACACACACACACACACACACACACACACACACAGAGAGAGAGAGAGAGAGAGAGAGAGAGAGAATCCAAGGAAAAAAGAAATCTAAAATCCACACTGGGCATGTCCTTGAACATGTCTCAAGCAGTTATGTGGCTCCTCAACCAGTGTTTATGGCTTCCTTTCTTGCTTCCTTTCTTCAAGCTACCCAAATCAAATCCCTCATGAAAAGTTCTTGTGAATGCCTAGTATACAGTACATGTTCGTGTCTGGAATTTGCTGACTCAGCCGTGCCTCTTATGAATGTGCAGTTAATTCTATTGTTCATCACTTCCCCAGGAGATATATTTGAAAACTACTGCAGAGATGATGACCTTGCTACCTTTGGAAGGTTTTGTTATGGAATCACTGTCATCCTAACATTTCCAATAGAATGCTTTGTTACTAGAGAGGTGAGCTTTAATCATTTCGGCTTCTTAGAATGATGTAAGTCCTGGCTAATATCTGAATACAAGGCATTGTGAGTTCTGCCTTGCAGCTTCAGATAGGTAACATATTCTGTGTTGATGGCAGAACAAATTATGGATTCCCTTCTGATGCTAGCAGGTATTACAGTCTTCTTGTAGTGTACATTTGACCATGAGACCAGGCTGTCCACTTGTAATATCCTTGACGGAGAAAGGAAGTCTTATAACTGGTAAATAATTTTCTTCTCATTGCTCTCAGTGGTTGAGGAAGTGATCAGCTCCCCTTCCTCATGAACCAGAAGGGGATCTTTGATCACTGGTGTATTTTCAAAGACTTTTGAAATTTAAACAGAAAGCTACAGTGAATCGTGGTCAGTGACAAAAACAATGTTGATGCAGGCAATAACTTTAGTGTAAGGAACATGTCTGCAATGCTCCCTATTGTGCTAATTGTTCTTAGTGAGAGAGAAAGTTAATATGAGGAAGGGACCGTACAAACGCCATTCCAAAGAGGAACACTGTCCTGATCCCAGGTCAGTTTATTCTGTTGATGTTATAGAAAGAGCAACTGCACTTTCCCTTCCTGAAGTGCTCTCACAGAAAGTCAGTAACTTCACTGTTCGCATAGCAGAGGTGATCCTTGCCCAAGAAGCATTTATTCTTGCAAGCATGAGCTGGTAGGATATATAAATAAAGTATTCACACGTGAATAACGTCTTCCATAACTTTCTGGGAGCATATGTTGAGGCTAATAAATAGTATTAAGAGTATTAAAACTCTTTTGAGATTGCCATGTAATAGCCATCCTTCTGGAGAGGTTTTGATAACTGTCTTTTGAATGTTATTGGTTTTTTGCTTCAAGTATAAGGTCTGGATGGCACCACATCCACCAGTCCTGTATTAGGGACTCATATAGGCCAACTGGTTTTCTTTTCCCCCTCCAATATTATTTTCCAGTAGATATTCAACATTTAACCACACTTGGAGGTTCATTCCCCTTCAGAATGTTTGTGCGTGAGGGAGGGAGAGGTCCCCTTCGGGAATTTTTAAACAAGTGCTTTCAGCTTCTGCATGCCACAAGGATTTGCAAGAAAATATTGTAATGCATCTTCACTTCATAGGAAGAATATTAATAAATACTTGGATAAGAGTGTGAGGGTTCAGTAGTTTCCTCCAACTCTTTTTCAAAGAACGCACCCACTCTCCTTGGTTTAGAAACAGGGGTAACATTTATTGGGGTATTTAATAACAGTCCTGTATCAACAAAAGCATTCCAAACATTCTCCCCCTTCGACAACAGGTCTGAAGGGGGGTTCCAGTCGTCGACTTTGAAAGCATTTATACTCTGGCTATTCCAGGGTCCAGGCCACTCCGGTGGGGTATCAGAGTTCAGTAATAATCCCTCCTCACCTTTCAGTAGGCGGATTGTGTCTTCTTCTCGAATGTCCACCCAGTCACACTCCCTGGGGGGTCCCCCATCTCCCACGGGACTCCAGGCACCTAGAATGCAGGAGGCAACAGTTCAGGTTGCCATGCTATCAGAATATCTTCCCTCTAGGCTGCAAGGTGAGGGGCACCAGACCCCTGTGTTGCTCAAAATCCAAATATACCTCTTATGCCCTGAAAAAATGTAATTACAAAGCATAGTTACAAAGTTGATTAACACACGTAATTACAGGATAGTTCTCTCTATCAGGTTTCTCTTTCAGAGCACTGACAATCCTTTCCATATAGTACTGTGTATAAGGAGGCTTAAGGGTCCGTATGACCCCCTGATCTAAGGGCTGAATTGGGGATATTGTGTTTGTGGGGGAAGCAGAGCACT
This sequence comes from Pogona vitticeps, assembly GCF_051106095.1. NCBI lineage: Eukaryota > Metazoa > Chordata > Lepidosauria > Squamata > Agamidae > Pogona > Pogona vitticeps. The sequence continues at coordinate 207,044,872 of NC_135783.1, forward strand.
TTGATGCCTTCAGTGTTGAAGTCATGGGACTCTGGATGGCCAGGGGGCGCAGTATTTATTGAATACTTATTTACTTATTTATGGGGGGAAAGTCTGTATATAACCAAAATTATGCTGTTCAGACCTGTTCAGCTGAAGCAAGAATTGTATTTACTCAAATGCATTTTGGCTGTTACATATTGTCATTTGGTTGTAGGTCCTTTTTAACTCTGCAGTTCTAGGATGATTTTTATTACTGTCTTTAAAGGATGCACAACTGCTCGCATAGATTGACTGTCCAAGCAGAACGGACAGACAGATTTACAGCACAATCCTTGTACATAGGTGATTGGCATGCGTGCTTACTATTTCAGCTTTAGCTTCCCTCAATGAGCAGCAGGCTGAAAGAAATAATTACATCCATCCATATCCTGCTACCTGCTAAAAGCATCTGATGCTATTGATATGAGGGTGGAAGCCTCCTGAAATTGGGAGTTGCTTCCAAGTACATGTGTATAGGAGTGTGTTGTCACCCCTATACACATGTAAAGATGGTATACCATAAAGATGGTAGAGAGTCTGGAAACCAAGCCCTATGAGGAACGGCTGAGCATCCTTGTATAGAAAGGTTATAGAATAACCATTTTAGAATATTTGAAGTGTTTTTTTTGTGGAAGATGGAACTTATTTTCTGTGGCCCGAGAGGTAGATTACTGTTTACCCTAAACAGCTCATTATTTGAACTGTCTGGGCATTTTGGACCTATTTTCAGTCCGCAAACTGTTAGAATACTTCACCTGCTAGTGGTGGCATGCCCCTACTGCCATGGCAGTAGTATTACTATTGGCTTCTATGTTTAGAGATTTTTAAAAAGAGGGGCTTGCTTGGTGTCACCCTCAAAAGATAATAATGATGATTGGCAAAATGTAATGCTTTCATCTGTTTGGGTGAAAGGGTCCAGCCCCCATGGGGCCCAGCAGGCCAAAATCACTCCCCCCCCCCGTAGCCTTCCCAGACCCTTCCCAGCCGTTTCCCACCGCGGCGTGTTTTATTTTTATTTATTTATTGGTATTTTTTTCTTCGACCCATACGGATTAATTGGTTTTCAATGTGTTCCTATGGGAAATGGTGCTGTACTTCACCTGGTAGTGTGTTACTCCTCTTTACTGTCCTCCTTGTATATCCCTTCTTTTGATTTCGGGTGATATGTGCAGATACAGCTAAGACAGAATGTGGTAATGCAGTTCCTCGGTCTTTTTCTTTTCTTCAATGCATTATTTTTGATCTTTTCTTCGCTGTTTACTTGATGTGTTATGCTGAGTTCCACATTCTGCAGTTCCCCCCCTGTGGTAGACATGGCTTCATGGAGGGACTCTTCTGAGCAAACCACCTTTCTCTTTTTTTGAATTCTGCTTTCAGAATTTTCCATCCATCCATCCATCTATCCATCTATCTATCTCAGATATTTCTATGCCACCTTTCTCTCCAAAAGGACCCAAGGCAGCTCACCCTGTTTTAGTGGTAAACCAGACTGCCAAAATATCTGGAGCCCTATCTCCCCACTTTGTGCTGAGGCCTCCAGAACTCCTGGCAGAAAGGGCAATATTAAACTCTCCCATTTACTGCTGAGGGCTCCATTTTCTTGAAATGCATCCTGCGCATGAAGGTAAAAGGTAAAGGTTCCGCTTGACATTTTAGTCAGTCGTGTTTGACTCTAGGGGGCGGTGCTTATCCCCGTTTCCAAGCTGTAGAGCCAGCGTTTGTCTGAAGACAGTTTCCGTTGTCACGTGGCCAGCGCGACTTAGATTCGGAACGTTGTTTACTTTCCCACCGAGGTGGTCCCTATTAATCTACTCACATTTGCATGCTTTCGATCCACTGGGTTGGCGGGAGCTGGGACGAAGCAATGGGAGCTCACTCCGTTGCGTGGATTCGATCTTACGACTGCTGGTCTTCTGACCCTGCAGCACACAAAGGCTTCTGCAGTTTAGCCCGCAGCGTCCCCACGTCCCCCAAGAGGGGCATGTAAATGGTCACTGGGAGATCAGGATCAGATGCTGTAAATATGAAGTAGCAGCTTCGTTGTTTCTGCTCCAGTTTGGGAGGTTTAAACCAGTGGTTCTTAACCTTGGGTTACTCAGGTGTTTTTGAACTGCATCTCCCAGAAACCCCACCCAGCACAGCTGGTGGTGAAGGCTTCTGGGAGTTGCAGTCCAAAAAAACCTGAGTAACCCAAGGTTAAGAACCACTGGTTTAAACAGAAGACCCATGGGATGGTTACCTGATTGAGCCATACGTTGGTGGTCATGATCTGCTCACGTTCATTCTAGGGCAGAAGAAAAAGAAAGATTCCTATTGAACATATGGATAAGACACATCCCGAAGAAATCGTATATGAATCAGTTCAATGGTTTCTGCACCAATGCACCGTTGTTCTTGTCTGCTGGTGATTCCCTTGGCGGGGTATAAATGCAGCTGCAACTGATGAAGTATAAAACCCTTGGTTTCCTTGGGTCTTCTCTGGTAGCCTGGTCTAAACCCCCGGGTTAGAATACTTCACCTGATGTTGGTATCATGCCTCCATATCTTGTTCACAGGAGCTGTGACTTCTGGCAACAGGTGATTTCCTTGGGGGGGGATAAAGGCAACTGCAACAAAGGCAGTAAAATAGATTTGTCTTCCTCACCTCACTTGTTTTGTGGGAGAAAAGGTCTTGGGTTTTTTCCTCGTTTTTGTTTTTAGAAGTTGTTGCCAAGCTGTTTTCCATGATGAGTCAATCCAAGAAACGAACAGTTCCAGCCACAAAATTTTAAATCTACTTGCCAACAGGGCTCCTGGTAGGCCCTGTCTAACCCCCCCGGGAAAGCCGCCTCCGCCTCTGGAGGACTCCCTGGCCTTCCCTGCCACCTATTTCAGTCCCCAAACTGTTAGAATACTTTACTGATGTTGGTATCATTTGAGCTGCCTCAAAGGACTATGGGAATCGCAGCCCCACCTCAAGCCCACAGAAAAATATTATGGGCAGTCAGGGAACTTCTTTACTCCTGTGGTGCAGGAGAAGGAAGGAGAGGTGGGGCAGCTCCAGATCGTTCACTGTTGTTCTTGTCTGCTGGTGATTCCCTTGGCGGGGTATAAACACAGCCGCAAGAGATGACGTATAAAACCCTTGGTTTCCTGACCCCAGTTGTTTTATCTGATGAAAGGTCTTGGGTCTTCTCTGGTAGGCCCGGTCTACCCCCCCCCCAGAAAAAGCCGCGTCCGCTTCCAGAGGACTCCCTGGCCTTCCCTGCCACCTATTTCAGTCCCCAAACTGTTAGAATACTTTACCTGGGAATGGTGTTATGCCTCTGACTTGTTTTCCTCTTTGGAGTTGTCGTCAATTGCCAGCCCTGCTGGTGTTTTCAGTGGACAGACACAAATGCAACATAAGCAACAAGTTAGAATGAACTTCTCCGCCCTGGATCTCTTGCTCGAGGAAACGTCTTCTGGGGTCTTTTCCTCTCTCTTTTTGGGTTATGCTGACAGCAAGCCTCTGCTGCTTTCCAGATTCTTGTCTCTTGAGGATAACATGGCTCTACCTCAGAGAGGGGCAAAAAGTCTCTGCTGGACCAGATAGTGATGAACTGCATCACAAAGTGGGATGACAAAGTGTGGTCAAGGTATTGTTACCCGACAGGCCAAACATGGGAGGCCTGTCTTGTTTTCCTTACTGGTAGCAAATTGGAAACAAGGACACAAGTATACAGAAAGCACTTGTCTTTGCTTTGGAACCATCGTTTTTAAAATTCTTTGGACGATTGGGTCCAAAGCCTGGAAGGCAGCCCATCTGGGAGAAGGAAAACTCTGATTTCAAACCCCCACTGCCTTGTCACTCACTTATGGAAAAGGCTTCAGGAGTTAACCTCGAGGCAAAATCCGGAGCCGGAGTCCCGAAGGCAGCATGTGTCATTCTGGCAACTCCTGCAACATTGCTGGAACCAGTTGTATCAGCTCTTGCCTTTCCATTGGACTTTTTCAGTGACGTGGAGAGGGGGGATTTGCTGCTTGGGTAACAGCCTATCCTCCGTATTATTTTACCCAGGCTTTGTGCCCTGGAGAGGACACTCCAGCTTCGCGTACAGTGTCAAAACACTAGACGCTGTTCCAAGTCCTCCATACAGAGCACGTTACCATAGTCTTTCGAGACTGAAGGATGCCTATGAAGGGGCATGGATGTCTGACCAAGGGCTTCTGGGTTTGTCTGCAATTTTAGCATGTGAAATTTAAATTATGTCACTCACAGGTAAGCAGCCAGTCACATCAGGACCTAAAATGATATTTCTCTTTCAGGTAATTGCCAGTGTGCTTTTCAGTGGGAACCTTACAACCGTTTGCCATGTTGCTGTGACAGTTGTTGTTATTGCTGTAGCTACAAGCATATCCTTGATATATGATTGCCTTGGAATAGTACTAGAGCTAAACGTGAGTGTTGCCATCTAGTAATCTCTCTCTCTCTCTCTCTCTCTCTCTCTCTCTCTCTCTGTGTGTGTGTGTGTGTGTGTGTGTGTGTGTGTGTGTGTGTGTGTGTGAGTAGAGTGTTGCCTTTACATGTTGTGTCAGCAGGATGTCCTTAAGAAAGATACAATGCGTTATTCAATCTCAAGACATTTATGCTATCAAAATAATTGTTTCGGAAGAGAGAAAGGGTCATTCCAAAGCTCCTTAAGCTTCTGAAGCACATTTGGAAGCATGAGAAGTTGTATATTCATCAGCTGAAGCACTATCAGCACAGTCCTGGAGGAGGCCAAATTGAACTCATGAGAGATCAAGAGGTGTGATGTTCCTGTGTTAACCAAATAAATTGCATTAAAGTTATAGCAACAGTCATAAGCTGGGTCTAAGATACCCTTTAGGTTAACTTGAAGCAAATATTTCTCAGGAAACCAAGCGTGAGATATGTGAGAACAACTCTCACATTGAGACTGCAGTAGGGTGGGTGGATGGGGACATTCCCTACTTATTTTGCAGTGTGATTCCAGACGTCCTACAGAGTGGGCTTGAGATTTGTCTCAGCAAGTGTAGAGCCCTGGAGGCCAAAATAGGTGAGATGGGTGACTTCTGAGTTAGAACTGCAGCTAACTTTAGCAAGAAAAAAAGGAATCGGTATCTTTTAACATATTTCACATGTTCCCAGTTCTCTTGGTTTTGTTTGATGGTGGAGCTTTGGGAAGACACGGGGAGCTTAGTTTGTGGTCTCTGCAGTGGTAACATGTTTCTGCCCCTCTCATTCCTACTCATTGTGGGATTACTTCTTTCGTCTGTTTTGGTCCCGAGACCTCTCAAAAATCACGAATAAAATCCATTAGCTAGGGCGTGGACTCACGTCCTGGAAGCGGCACCAGTGGATCACCAGCACACGAGAAAAGTGAGGAACCTCTTTCAGCCTGAGAACCAAATTTAAATCTAGATGCCTCCTGAGGGGACATCCACTGTCCGCCCATGTCCAATGGGTGGGATCAATATGCTAGCATATTTTGGCCTAAAGCTCTTATTGCTAGTAACTAAGGCTTAGTAGATGCATTTCAGGCTCCCAGAGAGAGTTAAAACCTGTACAAAAGTTGGGAACCATCAAATGAGGGTAACATTGAAAAGGGAATATGATCAGCTGGCTAGAATGATGCTCATGAAGGAAGGATGTGGCCCCAGAGCTTGAGTTTCCCCAGCCCTGGTGTGAGTGCTTGTTCTCACAGCCCCTCACCTGAATGCCCTGAAGACCTGCAGCTTGCCTGACTAGGAGTTCTAAAGCCCCAGTTTCCGTTCAGCCCACCCCATCTTATCTCAGACTATTCTGTGTTGCATTACTTTACTGCAGTATTTTTTCACTTTCGTCTTCTATTGGATGAATGTGGGATTAGAGATCATCTCCATTTGTCGTTTGCCTCTTTCTTTGTTCAACTCTTTTTTGTCCAATAAAAACCTTATTAAGAAAGTAAAAAAACAAAACGCTAAAGGAAAGTCCCTGCTTTCAGAGTGCAATCCTGTGTGTGCTTAATCAAAAGCAAGCCCCACTGAATCCAACGGTTCTTGTTTCCCTAGTAAGGAATTTTAACCCAACAGTGCAGTTTTAGATGTGTCTGCTCAGATTTAAGGCCTTACCCCCATGTAAGCATAAACGCTGTGCTTGGGTTACAGCTAGGACTATAGTTTGAGAAGAGGTAGCTCTGTTAGTCTGTTCTTGTATATCAGGTCAAAAACAAAAGAAAAATACAAGATAAAAAAGATGAAAACATTGTGGCACCTTAACGATTGACTTTATGTCTTAATGTGCGCTTTCATGGACAAATCCACTTCCTTGGCTACTACTGTGTTCTTGCTAATGAGGAGGTTGCAATATTGACACAATTTAGAATGCTCACATACAGGTTTTTAGGTTTGTTGATACCTAGCCGTATAAATCCAAGTATAAGGACTTGCTTTCCTGTGTCTCATTTAATAATCACAATAATAACAACAGTAATTGGGGAACTTGTATAGCACAATATCTTAAATAATGGACTCTGGCCAGGCACTCATGGATTTAAGCGCCTCTTCTGCTGTGAGTTCAGTGCATGACTTTGGCCCAGATGCTGTGATTTGACTAAGCTGCCCTACAAGCTGTGCCACCCTGAGCTACTTGAAAGGTGGGCAGCATACAACTATAATGAACAACATTTGTAGAGCAACTACAGAACATTCAGAAAACTACAACAGCTCTGTGTTATCCACAGCCCTTTCTCATCTCGTAGCTGGGAGTACAGGCTAAGAGTTACCTGCACCTTGCTTCTTATTGCAGAGATCATATCTAACCTGGAACATACCAGTTCACAATTACTGTGTGTACGCCAGCTCTGAAATTAAAGGAGCTTCTGACCACAAATTCTCTAGTCATTTGTTATGACTACAAGTAACCAGCTTGTGTGACTTTGGGAACTCCTGAAGCAAGAATCATTTGCGTAGTTTTGCATATTATTTGGGTAAACTTTCCTTCCTCTGGCAACATGAATAAGCCACTTCTTCCATTCTGAGATTTTTCCAAGCATCTTGCAGACGTTTGTAGCTGTTATTTAGCAATTGAAAACCATTGCATTTTCCCCAGTTCCATTTCCTTCCCCCTCCCTTTGCATGTAGTGAATTACAGCGGTGTGCCTATAAAACTTGCCACATATTTAATATGTTACCTTTTTTTTGCAGGGGGTGCTCAGTGCTACTCCCTTGGTCTTCATTCTGCCTGCCGCCTGTTATTTGAAATTGTCTGAAGAGCGATGGACCCATTCAGATAATCTCCTGTCCGGCCTGATCCTTGCCGTCGGTGTGCTAGTTATGATAGTTGGCTTTGTGATGACTGTCCTTCATCCCCAGGAATGCAGCCATGGAAAAGAAATGCCATATTGCTCCTTTGGAAATGCCTCCTTGTACAATAATACAGCCCCGTTTGTTCAGCAGGCCCAACCACCCTAACCAGGAAATACCCCCCAAGAAAGCACTGGGTGATTGAAAATGGGGATTTGGGAGAAAGCTTGTTGTGTTTCAGTCTTTTAAAACACTTTTTGGGAAGCATCATAAAAGATGCACGTTGTCTGTTTAGAACTCTAGCTTGGGGTGTGTGTGTTTTTTTTTGGGGGGGGTTGTTTTGCTACTGTAGACTCACCCTAAAATTGGAGCCATAACTAGCCATGTTGGAGTTTGAGGCAAGTGGCACCATCTCCCTTGTCCACTCTTCCTGAAGGCGCTGGTATGAGCCACCACCAAGAAGAAAGAAGAGGAGATGATAATGAACCCCCAAAGAAAGACAAAGTTTATGCTTTCAAAACAAGAAGATCAGAAAATGAATAGGACTGTGAGGTGTTGCTGATTATTTTCCTGATACACTCATCAGTAGATTCACCTCCAGATTTCAGGGCCCACTAAGATCTGTTTGCAGATGAAAGGAATCTGTTGCAGCTTCTCCTATTCAGATGGCTTTCGTAGGGGGAAGAATTATATATATTTTCCATTATGTAACTTCATTGATTCTGCTAAAATTTGGGTTAACAGCTCATGGAAACTGAGCCCTATTGTTTATTTTATAAATCGAGTGGTTATTATATTGTGTCTGCATAGCAGATGAATAATTACATCAGAATATTTCTCTGCAGATTACTCTTTAACTTTCACAAACTTGTGCTACTGAGCTGTTTTTCTTGAAACACTTCTTTCTGCAAGTGCTCCTTGTCTGTGGTTTGTTTGATTTTGTCCCAGTCTGTAGTGAAAGAAACAAGTACTTTGCTGGTACTATTGGTTGAAGAAAAAAACCCGCCTGGAATAATCTAAAAACAACTTTTCATTTTTAAAAATGATCACAGTTAAAACTTTTCCTTTTGGCAAACTGAAAGGTGTTACTTTAGAGAATGTATCTTCAAGGTTTCAAAAAGCTTGGGAATGTTATTTTGAAGTACACATCCCAGAGACTGGGAGGAAAATGCTGGAGGAATTTTTCCATGCTCAATTTAAATGTATTTAGACAACTGGGAGCCACAGGAAGCTCCTAAGTAAAAGATTCCCCCTTCCTAGACTGCCTTCCAGAGGATGGCAAGCCTTCCTTAACTATGGGGCCACTTTGATTGCTCTTAGGATCTAAGACTGAGCAGTTCCTTCCTTCCTCCACATTGATCTCACTGGTGGACATGTCTTTCTTCCTGAAAAGCTCCACCTGTGCCTTTTTGCAGCAATGATGCAACAGGGGCAATGACTGCTTCTTGCTTAATTGAAAAGGTGGAGCTTCCTGACAAAGGGGTGGAGTCAGTTCCCTGGGCTGGGAGTCCTGAACCCCCTTCTGTGCTTTCCAGTCAGTAGTTTTGCTTGCAGTGGATAGGGTTGGCACGTAAGAGCTCAGCCTGTTTATCTGAAACAACATTGGGATGTGTGTTCACACCAAAGGCAACAATGCCTCTATCTCATCACCTTCAAGATCTCTTTTAAAACCGTTTCCTGTCTCCAGCATCTGATTATCTCAAAGTAAAACCCATTCATTTCGTAGCAAGTTTCAAAGCAAGTATGCTGAGGATAGCAGCCTTTGTCCAAGTTATTTTCTCCCTTGAGATCACCCAAAGGCACCAACATGGCAATGGAAGGAAGTTGGGCAGGAGGGAGTCTAAAACACAGAACGGCTTCCAGGAATACAGTCAAATTCTTCTTGATACGGAAGCAAAAGCTGGCAATGCTACATAGAGAGAGCCAAACACAGGAAATTTTGACTGAAATACGTACTATAAATATGCTTAATTGGTCTCAAAACTCAAGCCAAATGTTAACTATTTCCAGGAACAAATTCGTAGCACAAATCAGAATCATATGATAGGCACCCTTGGAGTCGGTGCTATAGTCTGTGTACATTTAAGTCCACACTTCCCAATGTGTTTCTTCCCTCCCTACCAGCATACAGGTACTGTACAAAAATAAATAATAGCTGGTTCATTTTGTTGACCGCTTTCGCATTTACGATCCGTCGCCCTGATGAGGCAATCAAATGAAAACCCATGAGTCAAATTCTTACACACAGCACATTTCTGTTTGCATTTAATGGGGTTTAACTGATGGAAAGAGGACAGAAGGAGCCAAAATGAAATGGCTACAGGCCTACAGCTTTCCTCGGAGACCCTAAGCAAACAATCTGGAGACTGTTGACAGTCTGTGGATTAGAAATTAGGTATCCTTAAGAAGACACTTGTCTTTTTTTGCCAAGTAATGAATAATAATGATTTCCCATTACACCAATATGTGCTGTTTTTCCATGTTCTTTGCTGTCATTTTGAAAAACCAGACCCGTTTCATATGTTAACAGAGTAGCGTGGGAGCTGCTTCCTTTTGGTCTGTTTCTAGGCCATCCCAGGAACAGCTGAATTATAGTAATCCTGGCGACGCCAGGGAGAAAGCGCGCCATTCCAAAAAAACGTAAGTCTTGGGACACACTTCAACCCCAATAATAGGCCATATGGTTTTCCCTGCAAATCTTGCTTTTTTTTTTTAAGGCTTTAAAGCAGACACTGCTCACTTCTTTTTTATATAGTCATGGCGAGGCCTCTCACTTACAGTGTAAGGATCTGCAGCCCACCTTATGAAAAATTCTAAAGCAATTATAGCTGCTAATAACCTTTACAAAAACATGGTGGGGGTACTTCTGGGAGAGGATATTGTAAGCAGATGTTATTCAGACATGACCATAGCCAAAAGGAAAAGATACTGAAAAGAAATGTTTTCTTCATCACCGTATGAAGAATGTCTACCCCTATTCAAAGTGTAGATAGTTAGGTTCTAATTGAAGATGCTTCTCTCGTTTTCCTGAAATGATTGAAAAACAGTATTCTTTGAAAAACTAACCTGATACACGTTCTCTTAAAAACACACACGCTTGGAATAGTGGCTGAATTGACAGTGCCTGGAGTCAGAATGACCCATGCGCTTGGACCAAGCAAAAGATCATTGGGTTTTCCCACAAATACCATCTGTGCTTAAAAACTCTCATAGACACAAGTTTTGGGGAGAGAGTCCTTAGCAGAGAGATGCTCATCGGGATCTCGTCCAAAGGTGGATCTCCTCTCCTCCACTCTCCAATTGACCAGCACAGGACAGAACCTCAAAGATAATTAAAAATAAATAAATTAATTAGGATCGTATACTTCTCGTTCTCCTGCTGCTGCTGCTCTTCTCTGACAGCACAGCGGTTATGCTGGATCTGCCAGCTCAAAGGGCCTGTGCTGGCACAAAGAGAGTTTCCTTGGCACAAAGGCAATCATTTCAACACAAGAAGCTTCTGCCTGTTCCAAGCCCTCTACCGCCAACATATCTTTAAGTTTAGATTGCACAGTCTTTCTGATTTTTTTTAAAGGGGGATTAGTAAAACGGCAGTGTATTCAACAGAAAACTACCATAAGAATTATGATTTCTATAGACTTCTTCCACATGAAGGTTGCAGTCGTATACATTTTGATCACAGCAGGACACTCATGTGACAATGGGGTTAACATGTATAAGACTGCACTGCATTGAATATTCAGACCCACAGCCAAGAGGTGTACAGTATGTCCGCTAGATACCACAGCTTTTGCCAGAGACCCTTCCCCCTGAGGACCTAAAGAAGGAAAACCCTCTGGAGCTTTTTAAAACATATACTGTATATATTAACTTTTTCACACCAGAGAAGGCTGCAGCAGAGGAGGGAGGAGGAAGAAGTTCAATTGCCAACAGATACCAAAGCTTTCCATTGGATCTTGGCCACAGACTCCAAGTCCTTGTTGGTTGCTGTTATTATGTGGCATCAAGTTGCCTCCAACTTAGGGTGACCGCATGAATGAGTGACCTCCAAAGCGCTAGTAATGGCACTGCTGAGCTCTTGTAAACTTATGGCCAGGGCTCATTTAATTAAATCTGGCCATTTCACATTTGGTCTTCCTCTTTTCCTGCTGCCTTCAACTTTTCCCAGTTCTTTTTTCCCAGTGAGTCTTGCCTTTTCATGATGTGCCCAAAGTAAGACTGCATCAATTACATCATGTGTGTCGCATTTTTGGTTGTTCTGATTGTACTGGCATTGAAAGTTGCCTCCACCTCTTGCATGTGCGGCAAAACATTGAAGAGCTAACTAAATAAAGAACAAAACCAGGGTTTTGGCACCACCACCAGCACCATGACTAGCACTTTACCAAGTAAGATTCCTGCCCAGAGAAATGTATAGTTTAAAAGTGGCTTGGGTGCTTGGGAGCTATACAAAAGAAGGCGGGAAGCAAAGCTAAAGAAGGAAGAATGTGTGCTGAGGCACATGAACTTCCAAGAAGGTCCTGCGTATATTTGTTGAGACGTATGCTCATTGAGGGACATGGTGGTGCTGTGGGCTAAACCGCAGAGACGCCTCTGTGCTGCAGGGTCAGAAGACCAGCAGTCGTAAGATCGAATCCATGCAACGGAGTGAGCTCCCGTCGCTTTGTCCCAGCTCCTCGCCAACCTAGCAGTTTGAAAGCATGCAAATGTGAGTAGATAAATAGGTACCACCTCGGTGGGAAGGTAAAAACGGCATTCCCTAGTCACGCAGGCCACGTGACAACGGAAACTGTCTTCGGACAAAACGCTGGCTCTATGGCTTGGAAACGGGAATGAGCACCGCCCCCTAGAGTCAGACACGACTGGACAAAAAATGTCAAGGGGAACCTTTACCTTTACCTTTATGCTCATTGAGACTTGTCAAGATCACTTAGGGCTCAGCTTACTTCCAGCAGAATCCATGTGTGAAGAGAACTAAGGTCTCCACCTTTGCATTTAACGCCATGGGTATGGTTCTACTAGTTACATTCCTTTCCTTAGAATCCTGCAAGAAGAACCATTTGTACACAAAATTGTTTTCATAACACAACCACAGGTATGCAGAAAAGCAGGAATTGGTTCCGCATCTGAGAGCCTTTGTTATGGGCATGTGGGGGTGAGGAGGGCATCTTCTCCCATATTATTATTTTCAGTTTGAAACTCTAACCTAGTTGGAAGAGGCAAGCCTTAAATACTGTACTGTGTTACCGGCTATTGCCTGCCTTCTACCTAAGAAGAATGTATTTCTTGTATTAAAGATGTTTCTTTAAGAAGATTTTTTCATTAGTCTAGATTTTGAGGATTAGCTCTGTTTGATGCTAACCTGCTTAGTCTGTGAAAAGTGTCCAGAAAAGGAATTCATAAAGATTAACAAAGCATTATAAAGAAATACTATAAGAACTGTCTTGCTTGATTTGCGCTAATGTCCATTTTACCAAGGTGAAACTAAATGGTGCTGCGTTAGACATTTAATTTGATTGCTTACTTCCACCATCCAGTAATAACATTTCTCAAAATACAGCTCCTTTTTGTTTATCCATGGCAGAGAAAGGTAAGCATTTTTGGTATCTCCTTTACCTAATTAGGAAAATAATTTGTATTGATAATGAAAACTTAAAACACATCTGAGATGTAAAAGATGTACATGCATTTTAACATGAAAGATAGTACATTAAGTGTATTCATTCCTGGTCCAATTTCAGCTGAATCAAGCTTTACTTTATATTCAAACTGTTATACTCCAGTTCTTCATTTGTTTGGGAGATATCTTTTTGCATTTAGCTATGCATCCCATAATACATCTGTCCAGCATGTTCTACACTAGGCAAGCTTTTTCACTTTGACGATCGTATTCCCTCTATGCTACACATGAGATGAACTGGGGGCAGAGAAAGACTCCAGGTATTTGGGACGTCCATTTTGAGAATTCCCCTTACCTGTATGGCCAATGCTAAAGGACTGTGGGACTTGCAGTCCAAAGCAACTGGAGTGCCAAACGCCAACTCTGATGTAGCATATAAATATTGGCTATAGAGCTAACATGACTAGAGGGTTCAGCAAAAGGATTTGAAGGAGCTTGTGCATGGGGGGGGGGGGAGATGAAGCAACCTTTTTCTTGGCACTTGAATTTATTTTCCCATCCTCATCTTTTTTTTTAGTAGGAAGGGGCTTAAAAGAAAGTGGAAGCTTGCCACTATGTCTACTTAGTGATTCCTCCTCAGGCATCACATAAAGTTCTAGCCATATTGCTGGTTCCATGGCTGAAGTAGCTGCCACTGTGAAAAATTCTGTGGGCCTATATGCTCTGCAACAAAAAGTGGGCTCCTCCATTATTTTTCTCCAGATCTTGGAATATAAATTCCAGATGAGTGTGAGAAAGGACGTTCTCTAAGTTACGACAAAAGCATAACCAGCAGGGTAATCTAAAGCCAGCGCATGGCACAGGATGCGTTCAAAGGCTGCACTGACTGTTAATGACCTTCAGAGACACCTAATTAGTTAATTTTAAAAGGCATGTTTGCAGATCATGCAGTGCATGATGAAAAGACGACTGCTTTGTTTCTGTCCTCTTTGCTTGTCACACACCAGTTCACTCAAAACTGTAATTTCCCCCAACAAGCTGGCAAACGGCTTCAGTTATAATGAGGTAAAACTCCCAGACTGAATTAGGTTTTCTTTTTTTAAATGGCTTTATAGAGGCAATGGGACAGGGTGAGAACCCATATAGGTATCAAACTCGAAAATTAAAAGTCTTTTCCATGGTATTGCATCTTGTAACTAATCTTGCAGTAAGAATATTTGACCTTTAACTTTGGCTATAATGAAGATGAGAGTATTTGTGAAGACCTGGAGATGCTTAGCTATATCTCCACTGAGGTTTACAAACCAGCATTTCTTCCTGTCACCCTTGTTAAACTGGATTGTGCTTGCAGTCCTGTCCTGCTGCACTCTTACAGCTCCTGAGTCCTGATACTGTTATTATAACCTGGCAGCCTTGTCTTTCTGTGTATAATTTCTTTAATGACATTATGGACATTATGCAACGCCGCCTCCCAAGATTATTTTGACTTCCTGCTCTTGGCTTCTCACTAGCACCTGGCCAGCCATTGTTGGGAAACAGGACTGCAAAGGAAAGGGGTCAAAGCGATTACACAACCCCACAGACTTTGCAAAGGCAGTGGGGCTGTGGGATTGTTTTGATCTCTTTCATCCTCCTCCTATGGCCCCCCATGGGAAAAGAGGAAAGCTCGACCCCAGCCAGCCCCGGGGGTGGGATACCTTTTCCGGCAGGCTTAGCAAGCCACCCGAAGGAAAAATCCCTCTCTGCTTATATCCCCAAGGAACAGCTGATCCGCGGGGGCATAAGCAGATAAGGAGTGAAGGGACAAATATAAAAGGGTTATGTTCATTGTTTCATATTTGCCGGGGTCTCTGGACTCCAAGAATATGAAGCAACAAATATCTGACAAATCAGGGATACAGTGGTGCCTCGCAAGATGAATGCTGCACAGGACGAAAAACCCACAAGGTGATTGGTTTTTGTGATCGCTATGGTGCTTCACAAGATGGCTTCTTCTATGGCTGTGCTTTGCAAGACTTTTTTTCCGTTGAGACCGATGCAAGACGAAAAAATTCATTCGTCTTGCGAGGTTCCCATAGGAATGCACTGCAATGCTTTTCACAAGATGATTTTTTCGCAAGACAGCGCTTCTCGCAGAACAAATTACATTCCTCTTGCAAGGCACCATTGTATTTGTTAAATATCCTGATTCATTTTTATATTTGTCTTCATGTCTACTTCTCACTCAAAACTAAAAATAAATAATAATAATGTGTTGTCAATTCTGATTTATGGTGACCCTTTTCCGGATTTTCCGGGTAGAGAAGGCTAAGAACTGGTTCACCAACCCTTTCTTCTGGGGAGGGGGCGTCCTGGGACTGTGCAGCTTGTCCAAAGCCACCCAGGCTAGCTGTACTCACAACAGGCACAAGAGGGAAATCAAACTCTCAACCTCTGGCTACAAAGCCAGATACCCTAACCACTGAACTATCCAACCAGGCAGCAGTTACCCCAAACACAAAGCAATTGTCATGGCTTTTTTAAAAACAAGAGTGAATGGTAATAAGCACAAGCAAGCATGAATCTTTTAGGCCAGGAAGGAGTTAAAATGTTAGCCTAATATCAGCTAACCGGAGCTGATTTCCCTTTGAAAACTTAAGGTTTGGTTTTGGAAATCCTCAGAGATTGTTTACTGAAAATGCTAGAACAAAACACAACTGCTATCTGTTTTTCCAAGATAAGGGGAAATATTCTGAATATGCTTTACAAAATTGTATGCTAATTCCCTGAATATACATAGCAAAATGTCCCCCTTTCTGCATTGCTTTCTTTCTTTAATGCAACCCTCTTTTTCCCTGTCTGGTGTACTGGATAGAATGACAGATTAGGATTCAGGAGGCCTGAGTTCAAATCCTTGTTCAGCCATGGAAACTGTCTAGGGGTGTGGAACTGGTAAAACCGCACCTTAAGTATCTTACTTGTTTTGAAAACCCTATAAGGGTCACTATAATGCGGTTCTGACATGACAGGACATTTCTGAAAGAGGGGGTAAATCAGTTTTCATTTTTAAAAAATCATAACTCAAAAACCCTTCACCCAGACTCCCCCAAATTTGGATTGGAGCAAGAGCAGACTGCTACGGTGCCAGTTTTTGTGCTGGTCTGAAGTCCAGTTTCAAAGTTAAAAGACTTTTTTTTGTATCAGACCACTGATTTGTATCTATTTTAGCTCCAATATTTTAAAAAACTGATTTACAGTCATGTGGTTTTTGCATCACTGTGTGCATTCCCTTTGAAAATTATTGCTCATTTCTAAAGTAAGGACTTAAAACTGCTTCAGGAACTATACCCACCTGGGGGCATAGGAAGAGGAGGAAAGCCCAACCCAAGCCATCCCGCAGCCCCACTGCCTTTGCAAAGGCAGCGGGACTGGGGGATCGCTTTGAATCCCTTTCCCTGCTCTTCTTATGCTGCGTGGCATAGGAAGGCTGTGGGGGTCGCTGCTTTTTTAAAAAAAAAATAGCTCCAGGGTCTCTTAAAAATGACCTGATGAACCAACAAATTGACTGCGGTTCCTCGGGGCACTTGGGGGGAATTCATGGTTCATGGGTCGTTAAGTTTGATGACCCACGAACCAAGACAAAGTGCAATTTGGGCGCTTCATCCCCATCTCTAGTGAGAAGCGGTTAACTGATGCAAAAAAGGGCACAGCTTCTTGGATTGTCCCCTTCTTGGTTTCTCTTTATGAATGGCGGTGAGGACACAACAGTACCCTTAGATCAATAGTTCTCCACCTTGGGTAAGCCAGTGTCAGGATCTGGGTGGCGGCAGGGCTTCCCCTGCACCACCGCCCTGGCAGCTGCAGGATCGGGGCCAGCTTGGTCCCAGGAAGAGCCCAGCATTTGCAGGATGAAGCCCTGCCCAAGGAGCAGGAGCTGCTGGGGCTCTGATGAGGTCCACCTGGGAGTCCTGATGGAAGGCCTACTTAAGGAAGGACTTTCCCTCCCACAGGCTGCCTCAGCCAACATAGGTCTTTGGTCATGTTCCTGTGCTTTTGAGCCCTGGTGTTCCTGCTCTGAATTCCAATATTCCTGACCCTGCATTCCTGCTCTGTCTCAGTGCTCCCACTCCTGTGGCCTGGTTTCTGCACCCGTGCTCCTATCCCGGCTAGTTCATGTGTGAGTTCGGGATTGGCCCTCTGTGCTTCTGGCTGGGTCCTGGTCCCTTTGCTGCTGCTGTTGAAGGCAATTGTGCACAACCTGGACCCTGACAGTCAGGTGTTCTTGGACTGCAGTTCCCAGAAACCTTGGCCAGCACAGCTAGTGGTGAAGACTCCACTTGTCCAGGTAGGGCCATAGCTGGTATAATTTCCGCAGCTGAAGGAAGGCGCTCCTGGCCACCAAGTCCACCTGGGCTTCCAGAGTTAGACTGGGGTCCAGGAACACCCCTGGCTGCGGACCCTGTCCCTTAGGGGGAGTGTAACCCCATTCAAAGCAGGGAAATGGCCCTCCAGCCTGTCCAGCAAAGCACCCGCTAACAGCTCTTTCATCTTGTCTGGATTGAGTTTCAATTTATTGACCCTCATCCAGTCCATTATCAGGTCCAGACACGAGTTCAACACAGAAACCGCCTCACCTGGATTGGTGGGAAACGAGGCATAGAGCTGAGTATCATCAGCATATTGCTGACTCCTCAGCCCACCTCTCCCAGCAGTTCCATGTAGATGTTAAACAGCATGGGGGACAGTATTGAGCCCTGAGGAACTCCATGACATAAACGCCATGGGGCAGAGCAACTGTCCCCCAGCACCACCCTCTGGACATGGTCAGCTAGGAAGGAGCGGAACCACCGTAAAGTGGTGCCCCCCAGCTCCCAACCCAGGATGGGCAAGGGTCGAGCGGAGTTGTGGTAGAACGGACAGATCCAAGCACCCTGTCCACATCCTCAGGTCTCAACAATTGAAACTCATCCATTAATACTTGACCTAAGCACGGCACACTTGGACACATCCTCTGATTCTGCAGTAACAGAAGAGTCCAACCCACTGCGAATCTGAGTGATTTTTTCCTCAAAATGGATGGCAAACTCATCACAGCGAGCTGATGAGCAGTCCGGGACCTCCACCGGATTTCCTGGTTGAAGAAGATCCCAGACCACCCAAAATAGCTCTGCTGGACAACATTCTGAGGAAGCAATACAGCTGGAGAAATATTGCCATTTCGCCAGCCATATTGCCATGAAATAGGCCCAATAATGGGCTCTAAGTCGTGTTCAATTGGACTCCCAGTGGGATTTCCTCCACCTGCACTCCAGCCGTCTCCCCTCTCGCTTCATTGCCTGCAGTTCAGATGTATACCAAGGAGCTGTCTGGGCTCGGCGAGCAGGGAGAGGGTACTTAGGAGCAATCATGTCAACTGCCTGGGTAATCTCCCTATTCCATAGGGTGACCTGAGCTTCGAGAGGAGTGCGAACCATATCAGACACCTTCCCCAGCTGGTCCACAGACCGAAAAAGGTTGAGGACTGCTGGTAAATGAGTAGCTTTTCCAAATTCTGCTTCAGAGAGGGGCAGCACCCCCACGACTTCCTTATTTTCCACCCTTCCCCTTAGTTCTTCCACAAATATTCAAGATGGCAGAGAAAAATCTTCCCTAGTGGGCTTTAATGTTTGCTAAAGGGGGCTTTAAAGTGGGCTGCAGTGGTATGTGAAGGCTAAGGTTAGATGGTAGGAATCCGGTACTAATTATGGAGGAATTCTATTGCCTGAGATGTGCTTGCTCAAGATTTCAATCTCTTGACAGGCCACACAAATTGAAAGCAATATATTAGCGGTGGGAATATGTTTTAGAGATTCAGCATATTCGCTGTTTTTCATGTATTATAATTAGGCCTTAAGGGGCTGTGCATTTAATTTCTTTAATAGCCTGGTATTGAATTTATGAAACATTGAGCCAAATTCATAAATCTGGCCAATGCTGGTTGTCACAAATGAGTGGGTGAAGCTTCAAAATAAGGACCCTTTCCCTTTGGTTCTCCTTGAAAATACTGTACTCAGCAGGGAAGATGATCACCACCAGGTGGCGCTCTGTCCCAGTTGTGCAAACTGCTATGGAGCGTTTCCAAGTCCACATTAAAAAGCATAGGCTGTAAGGGAAAAAAAAAAATCCAAAAACTGTATTAGGGCAATACTTTTATTAGGCCAAGGAAAGATGGCACAAAATATGGATGTAAAGGAACATTAAAGGAACATGTTGCTTGGCTTGCAAGGCTGTGGAATTAATCCCCCACCCCCGCTTTTCCTATTGCATGCTTGGTTTCATTATCTTAGCAAGGACTTTGGAATTTCCTTTTATACTTGTGTGATTTCTTATTTTACTAGGGAATTTTTCCTGCCCCTAGTAAGGAAAAGATTGGGAAGGCTGGAAGTAACACACACACCCTTGCCCTGTGAATGAGCTCCTACAGACTCCAGGGTACAACTAGACAAAAATGCAGCTTCCCAGGTGCATTACTTAAAAGGTTCAATAGCAACTGTAAAAAGCCAATCAAACCAACATTCATGTTACTCTACCTTTGTTATGTTATGACAGAGGTTCTCACACCCTGTACAGCACAAGCCTCAATGAAAGACCTGCATATCAAAGCTGCTCTCACCTGGATGTTAAATTTTCTTACCAGCCAACCACAATCTCTATATTTTGATATCTATATTTTGACGCCATGTTATATTTGCCAGGTTATATCTCTTTTGTCTGACAAAGTGGACTTGTTGACAAAAGCTGACATTAAAAATATATAAAGTTAGTTTTTAAGGTGTCACCATGGTCTTGACTCTTTCTTTCTTTCTTTCTTTCTTTCTTTCTTTCTTTCTTTCTTTCTTTCTTTCTTTCTTTCTTTCTTTCTTTCTTTCTTTCTTTCTTTCTTTCTTTCTTTCTTTCTTTCTTTCTTTCTTTAAATTTATATCCCGCTCATCTAGACCAAAGTCTACTCTGGGCAGCTAACAACACGCAAGAATAATAAAATAAAATAAAACAACAACCTGAATACAATTGAAGATGGCAAATAAATTAGGTATTGACAAGAGGGAAGGCCCACCTAAGAGCTAAGTCTTGAGTTGGCTCTTAAAAACGCCCAGCGAGGGAGCCAGACAAATTTCTGGGGAGAGATTTTTCCAGAGGCGAGGGGCCACTGCCAAGAAGGCCTGCTTTCTTGTTCTTTCTCTCAGGGCCTCCCTCGGCATTAGGCCCCTCAGCCACCCATCTTAACTAAAGTGAGTGATTAGGGTAGATCTAGGTGGGAGGAGGTATTCCACCAGATATAGAGGTCCTAAGCCATTTAGGGCTTTATACGTCATCATTAGTACTTTGAAATCAATGCAGAAATGAATGGGCAGCCAATGCAGGGCAGCCAGAATGTGGGAGATATGTCGATGTTTTCTCACCCCAGTAAGAAGGCTGGCCACTGCGTTCTGCACCATTTGAAGCTTTCATATCAGTCTCAAAGGTAGCCCCATGTAGAGTGCATTACAGTAGTCTAATCTTGAGACTACAAGCGCATGGACCAGAGTGGTGAAGGCCCCCACATCAAGATAGGAACACAGCTGGGCAATCCGCCAAAGATGGAAAAAGGTGGTATGGACCACTGATGCTACCTGGGTCTCCATGGTAAGTGCTGGGTCAAAATGGACCCCCACACTGCAAACCAAATTCTTTGTGGTGAGAGTCACCCCCCCCAAAAGAGAGGGAGTTCCTCAAACCAATTACATCGAGGCCACCCACTGTCAAGACCCCCGTCTTGTCCAGGTTCAGCCTCAGACTATTCACCTGCATCCATTTCAATATGGCCTCCAGACAGCGCTGAAGGGATGAAATGGCATCCACTGTTGCTGGAGAAAAGGAGATGTAGAGCTGAGTGTCATCAGCATACTGATGACACAAAGCCCCACACCCCCTGATGACCCCACCCAGTGGCCACATGTAGATATTAAACAGCATTGGGGAGATAATCGAGCCCTGCAGAACCCCACAATTAAGATTCCATGGAGCTAATACACTCTCCCCAAGCTGTACTCTTGGGGGATGGTCCTCCAAGAAGGATCGGAGCCAGGCTAGCGTCAGACCACCGATTCCCAGATCGGAGAGCCTCCCCAGGATGATACTGTGGTTGACAGTATCCAAGGCGGCTGAGATATCGAGAAGGACCACCAGAGACATTTTGCCCCTGTTGGCCTTCCTCAGCAGGTCATCAAACAGGGTGACCAATGCCATTTCCTTACCGTGGTGCGGCCTGAAGCCCAACTGAAATGGATCCAGGGCGTTGGTTTCATCCAAAAGGGCCTGTATCTGGTCAGCCACCACCCACTCTACCATTTTGCTGAGGAAAGAAACATTGGCGACGGGCCTATAATTGCCAGTGTCATCCACCATCAAACTTGGTTTCTTCCTAATGGGCCTAATGAGTGTCTTCTTTAGAGACCCATTAATTATTG
Organism: Pogona vitticeps; assembly: GCF_051106095.1. Lineage (NCBI taxonomy): Eukaryota > Metazoa > Chordata > Lepidosauria > Squamata > Agamidae > Pogona > Pogona vitticeps. Next base: position 207,066,244 of record NC_135783.1, read on the forward strand.
CAGTGGCCCATTTGGTTGTTATAGGCCTGCCTGCTTTGATTAGCCAGGCTGGGCAAGGATCAAGGACATGGTGGCATGACAGCAGTCAAGCCTTTTGTTCACCATATCTGGCATCACAGGCTGAAAGAGATCAAGTCTCACTGGGCAAGGCGGAGCGCTGGATGTCTCTGCTAGAACTACTGTGTTCAAAAAAAGGAGAGAGCTCCCGGCGGATGGCCTCCACTTTAGATTTTTAAAATGCTGCAAATTGGTCAGGTGAAATACTAGTAGGAGGCCTATCACTTAGACCAATTCCGGATAGATTGCGGACTATACGGAAAAGTTCCACCTGCTGATTTGAAGCTTCGCTTATCCGGACAGCGAAGTAAGTTCGACTGGCAGCCCTCACCCTGGTAAGGTAAAGGTTAGTCACAATCCTGACACTTTTTCAATTATAATCTGTCAGGTTTTGTCTCCACTTGCCTTCTCCTACTTTGCTTCATAGCTTGCAGCTGCTGCTTAAACCAGGGTTGTTGACTATGGAACTGATTTGTATCCTAAGTACAGTAAAAGAAAGTTGGCCAAGTTATTGCAAAGATTTAGATTATTGAACTGGGTGCTTGGCAACTGCAGGTTCTTCGCCTCCGCTGAGCCGTACCACTCACCAGGTGAACTTGGGCTGCTGTGCACTGAGTCAGGCTGACCTACACCACAAGATGGGGGGGGGGGAGCCATATAGGCCACCTTGAGTTCATTGGAGGACAGGTGTGATGTAAATTTAAACAACAGCCCAGCAAACACACATTGATAAAATACCCAGAATATAATTCTGGGAGTCCAGCTGGTGTAACTATTCCACTCCTCACTGGTGTTATTTTTGCCATTGTTTTCTCTTATGAGCCCTTCTTTCTCCTCGATCCAAACAAGCTCTTCCCTAGAATAGATAATTTACTAGTGACATATAATGACACTGCTGACCTATAAAGCCCCCATAATTTTGTAGCTGGTTCCATTTCAAACTAGCTTCTTCTCAGATACAGGGTGGTGGGGAGAGGAACTTGTCTGTCGTGGTACCCAAGAATATCTGCTGGATGGCAACACAGCTACTGAAAACTTTGGTATTTGCCAAGGCTGTTTTGGCAGCCTGTAATTTGAAGGGTATTTGATCTACAAATGTCTTAACATCAGCTCTCTAATCTGCATCTCTTTCCTTTTTTGATTTAATCTAACGGGGGGGGGGGATGATTCTGGGTGTTGTGTGAGTCAATGTACAGTTTAAGCTTCCATCTTCCTTTTATTTCTGTTCTTGTATTAGGTTGTTTAAAATGAAAAGATTTGGTTGTTTCCCTTTTTCTCTTTTAAGCTAGGTTGAGATCAGTATCTTTGAAGGCATGATGGTCAGCAATAAAGAGCAGTTTCTCTTTTTTTTAAAAAAAAAAACCAGGAATGTGGTTCAAAATAAAATTCTTACAGCATTTGAAATAAACAGCTTGTCCTTATCTGACCTTTGCGTTTACTATCAGATAGTTGGAGCCACTGCAGGATGGCCAGCATGACATAAGTATTTAGGTCCCCAGTGGGCAGGCCCACAAAGAAAAGAATGGGATGGTGATTCATGGTTGTTATTATTATTTTTAAAATATTTATTTAAACAGCCAGCTTTCGGATTTTTTAAAAAAATCTTTTTCCCAGGATGGCTTACACAACAGCTGGCAAACTCAACTGGCATTTTAAAATATAATTTTTTAAAAAATGGTTTGGTGGGAAGCGAAGCCAGATCTTCCTCATGTTACAAAACTCAACCCTTCCTTGGGACACCCCGTTCAAAGATAAGTAGGGTGGGGAGATTAGCGTTTAATGCTGGTTTCAGAGCATAGAAAACCCAGCTCCACTATCGGGATCATGTCCCATGTGGAAAGATGGGCCTGAGAATTCTGAGGGACCCAGGAACCCTGCTTGGGTTGTAACAAAAGGAGGCTGGACTTTACAGTACTTTGCCAGCTCCTCACAAACACTGTTCTATGCAGATATTTTAGCATGCTCTATGTGTTGCTCCTCCTCCTCCTTCTCCCACAGGTTGGACCTCCTCAAGGCCATGCTGATGTTGCATGCGGCAACTTTAAACAATGATGTGTTGCGCCCAAACCAGTCCTCCAGGTTCTCCCGTTCATATCTTTCTCTCCTTCCTACACCTCTTTTCCCAGTTATTGCACCTTAAATGTCTGCCGTTTGCAATCTGGACTTTTAATTCCTCGTTGTGTGCCAACTTTTTATAGCTTTCTGCATGTTATGAGTTTTAAGGGTTATTGGCCTTTATTCATTCCTCTTGGCGCTTCTTTGCGGTCTAGCTTCTTAATCCAAGTGTAACTCTGGAAATAAATTTTTCAGTGGAATTGGGGAGGACACCTTGCATTTCTTGGGGGGAAAGTCTGCCATTTCCACAGTCTCTTCATGCCAGAATCACTCTGGGACAAGTTGTTGCCTGAAGCACAGCAGCAAATGGCCCATCTTCCTCAACTAAACCAAGATGTGTAACATCCACGGCCAGCCAGAGTATTTCAGGAAAAATCCCACAAAACCCACTTCCTGGGATTTAATAATAGCAATAATATGACCTTTGAACTGTAGAGCTGGAAGGGACCCTCGGGATCATCGAATCCAGGCCCTTTCATGGCGACACAGTGGGGAACTGAACTCCCAACCTCTAGCCAGAGACCTAAGCCACTAAATAGCCATTGTTTATAACACTGCAAACACATTATTTTATGTGTTTCTTGCATAAGGGTGCCAAAGTCAGTTTTCTTTTTAGTCTAAACAGCGGTAGTTGGTAGCTTTCCAGACATCACACTTAATAACTTGATAATCTTTTTGACATTATTTGCACATGTCGCAACCACTTCCTTCTTGCATGGCCACGTTCCTGTTCACTGTCCATCCCACAGGCGAAGCATTGCAGTGAAATCTATTTTATATCCTTAGCCAGCAGAATACAGTGTGGGATTCATTTTGTGTTGCTTGTTATTTCGTTGGTTTGATGAGCATTACGACGCCAAATTACAACGCCGAGCTCTCCCGGCATAAGTATGCTCTGCTGCTCTTGGAACGGGAGGCTGTCTGTGATTATGTTAGGCGTTATAGTCAATTTAAAAAGTAGCCACCACACCAGCACCAGGAGTGGTGCACTGGGTAGAATGTTGATTTAGGATTCAGGGGACCTGGGTTCAAATTCCAGCTTGGCCATGGAAACTCAATGGGAGGTGGCAGTGATTTTAAAAAGCACTCCATGAACAGCTCACATACCTTGAAACCCCTATTTGGAAGTGGCTTGATAATACAAGGTAACAAGTCACCATCACAAGTCCAATGTTCCTGTGTTCTCCTTGGCCTGTGCCTCTGTGCAGTTCCTCCTTAAAGGAAGACGGAGGTGGCTGCTAGGATATGGGTTTGGGGGGGGGGGCAGAAGGGAGTGAATATGTTTTTCAAAGCTTTTTCTGTCAACTTTCCTAACAGGGAAGTCTGTTTGCCTTGCCATGTCAGCAGTGTATTCTTCTTAGCTGTTTCTATTTGTTTGCCTGCATTGTCATATTCCCATCCAATGTTTTTTTAAAAAATATTGGAATGCGTTCACTTTTTTTCCTCTCTTGCTGATGGTTTCATTTCATTTGCTCTTTGTCTTTGTTCCAGCCTTTATACGCGCTTGTCTTGAAAGGTAGAGTATTGTTGCTTTTAATAGTCTCTGCATTTTATTGTTTGTGAATGTTTTATGATTCTTAGCTGCCTTGGAGGCATTGTGCAGAAAGGTGGGGTGTCATTTTAAATCATAAGCAAACGAACGTAGCTCCTTGCAATTGTTTTCTGCCGCACTTGAAAAGTTGGTTGAGTTCTGCTGCTTCCTTGCATTGACTTTTGATTTCTTGAATGCATGTTTAGAAAAGGGAGGGGAAGGGAGGTGAAAAGCAGGAACCAGCCATCTGTTACATTCTTTACATATAAAGAGGCCTAGCATGGGAGTGGCATAGTTCTGGATTCCAGTTACCAATTGCTTGACAGCTCCCCAACACAGATATGTTGGGTTATTATTTTTTTTGGGGGGGGAGTAGTATGTGTATGCTCAGAGCTGTCACTAACTGCTTGACAGGAAGTCTTTCCTGCACAACCCCAGGCAACAGTCTGACACAATTGAAGGACTCCTTTAGCGTTATAGAACATGGTAAATGCTGGAACACATTTGAGGAGAACTTCCTTCTCCAAATCTCATGGACATGATTTGTGGAACCTGCTCACTCCTCACTCACCCTTCAAGTGCTTTTCATACTCCTGTCTGCTAAATGCTCTGAAACACGTGTAGAAAGAAAAGCTAAACAAAGAGTGCTTTGATTAACAGCATGTTTCTGAATCCTGATCTAATAGTACGTATACTTGATATATGAAACTTATATTTCCTCCCCCGCCCCGCACCCGACTGAGTGCATCATCCCGTCCCCACCAATGACAACATGAGACTGGAGATTCACCACATCCTGTAAATCTGTAGTATTGCTGAATACTCTCTCTCTCTCTCTCCCCTCTGTTTTATCTCGAATATAGTTGTTTAATGGAAATTATTTTAAACAGTTGTTTCAGAGGAGGAGAGATAGGCCCCCCAGGGTAGTGATAGGTACGGTTCATTCTCTGCAACCACATTTGACATGAGCGACAACTGTTTCATGTCTGAGGCTGCTCCTGTTTTGGTATCTGGCTTGTCCTTGCTCGATGCTTGTACAGAAACGGTGGCCGTTGAGTGGGTCTGATTCATTGTAGCTGGTCTGATTCATCGCCTCTGTCTTCTTCCCATGCTTGAAGCTGGCTGTAAATTAGGGTTCTTCAGAAGTGCCTCAGACAGATGATCGATGAGTTCACCAATGAAAGCCATCTTGAACAGTACCTGGCATTCATTCTAGGCAAACCCTGTGAGTCTAGACATGAATGGATTTAACTGCCAAATTTGCCGCCTTGCCTGCTGTCTGTCTCTGTTTTTGTAAGAGGCACCGAAGCAGAGGAGGGCTGCTTATGTGGAGTTATTTTTAGATATTTACAGATAATAAGGGCTGTGATGCAAAAAAGGTTGTGAGTGCAATGCAACCAGGCAGTACTATGAGGCACAAGGCAGTTTTGTGGTAATATCACAACTGGTAGACATCCTCTTCTAATCTAGAGAATGCCACATGTTGTCAAGGGCCTCTTATCTGCAGCGCTGCCACTCAACTCCGCAGCAAGTCTGTAACTCTTCTGGGCAAATGCTTGTTACAAATCCAGTCAATAATAGCTGCTCACTTTTAAATGCCCTCTTTTTTTAATCACCATGTGACACCACAGGTATGGCAAACCACAACCCATCTACGGCACAGAGTTAATTGCACCCCTCACAGCTACCAATGGGTTCTGTGTTGGATTTGTGGCCCAGGTAGTTTGAGAAAAGGCTCTCAACAGTCTGCTTGGAGAAGAGGCCACCGTAATTCCCGATTTCAGGGTTTCCTCAAAAGCTATAGATGGCTTCAGAGTGATACTGTTTTCAGCCATTTTAAAAGGAACACATCTGGCCCAGACTTTAGCAGCTATGTGCCTGGACTGGAGGGGTGTGTGCGTGCACCTCTCTCTTTCTCTCTCTCTCTCTCTCTCTGTACACCATTTACCTGCTGTGCCACCTCACACAATGAAGTGTCTTAGACTCTCCCTCAGTTAGCAGACCAATGTAATGAGTGTGGCGGCAGCAGTAGACAGAACATTGCTTGGGTGCTTGTAATTAAGATCTGAGAACCACAGTTTTACAGTGTTCTACATGTTCTGCAGTGTTGAAAGGAAGGCTGTATGAGGTGACGCTGTGTCAGAGGGAGCTATTAAGGAATAATGGCTAGAGTCTTGGATAAGGAGGGGAGTTAGTAAGGGCCCACTTTGATCGAAAAGCAACAACATTCTGATAGACGGGCTGGATTAAAGAGTGCTTACTGCATGAAGCAATACATTAAATAAAAATAAAATAATTATGGTGAAGGCTACAGTCTTACTACCTGATAGTAAATCCCATTTCAGCTCATGCAATTAACTTTTAGAACTTTTATTTTTAATAAGTTACTTCATGCAGCACAATTTATGATGTACAATTCTGAAAACAGTCTATCAACTTGGTAAGTGGCCAGGCCAACAAAACCTGGAGCAATATAGGTCATGTGCTGTGAGCGGGCCATTTGGGGAGCACAGCTCACATACGCCTCAGGCATAGTATAAAAACAAGTCACCAAAATTGTGTTTACGGTGGTACCTCACTAAATGACAACCCCGCTAAATGACGGATCCGCATGATGACTTTTTGCGATTGCTATAGCAATAGCTATTGCTATAGCAATTCGCAAAGCAGTCATTCCTATGGGGGATTTTCGGTGGACATCGATTAGGTCCATACTTCGCGAACCGTTTGTTCGCAAAATGACGATTTTTTGACTCCATAAAACAGCTGCCCTGTGTTTTCTGGACCCATGCTTTGCAGGGCAGCCATTTTTATAGGTGATCGGCGCTCGCAAAATGGTGCTCTGAAATTGCATTCCAAATTTCTGGGCAGACTTATAGCAGATGCCTTTCGTAACAACATACTTGTGTGAAAAATCGTTCTCTGGACTCATTTATTTTAAAAATAAGCATTAAAACCATTTGAAAACCGTGGAGTCAGAAGTCAGAATACAAGCGTCAGCTACCCTGTTTCCAAGAAAATAAGACAGGGTCTTATATTAATTTTTGCTCCAAAAATGCATTAGGGCTTATTTTCAGGGGATGTTTTATTTTTATTTTTTCATGTACAACAATCTACATTTATTCAAATACAGTCATTTCATCTTCTTCTAGTTGCTGCACAATGGTGGAGGGCGGGGTTTCACTTAACTGTGGCTTATTTTTGGGGTAGGGCTTATATTATGAGCATCCTGAAAAATCATATTAGGCTTATTTTCAGGTTAGGTCTTATTTTAGGGGAAACAGGGTATTAAGCCCAATATAACAAGGCATGTAAATGAAAGGCAGCATCAACCTTCTCATTATATGAATATAATATGTTCCTTTTTTTTTTCCACACCTAACTTGTTTTTAATGAGGTACAGTTTTGCATAAATTATATTCATGTCATTTTCTAGCTTTCATTTTCATGTGAAGTTTTGTATAGGTGTGTCATATTAATGATTTTATGTGCTTGCAATTTCAGTTTCTCCCGCAAGAATTAAAGACTATTAATTTTATTGTTATTGTTATTTTAAATTGGTATGGAATCATTCCAATAAAATATTATAATAGGAGTGTCTGCATTAACAGATTAACTTGCTTCTGTCCAAATTTGAAGACCCTTCATGAGAAACTTTAAATAAATATTTGATGCACTTTAGAGTTTTAAATCTTGAGTTGAGTCTTGGTGGTCTGCAGCAACAAAAGATATTTAAAGGGGGTCTGTGGTAAAGAAAAGGTAAAGTACTGCTGGATAGAGTGATGGTCTAGGACTCTGGAGACCAGGGTTTGAATCCCCCAATCAGCCATGGTAACTCATTGTTGGAGTGGAATTGGTAAAACCACACCTTAAATATCTCACTTAGCTTGAAAGCCCTATTAAGGACACTATAAGTTGTTTCTGACTTGATGACAAAAACAACAATAACTAATCAATCTATTTCCTATCACACATACTTGGTAGCTTTAAAGCATAGCCCTTTAATTTAAAAATGGGAAGATAGCCGCATGGATATTCAAGAGGAAAAATGTATGTTTCGAAACTGAACCCTAATTTATACAAATCATGTTGATTTATAGTAGTCAACATCCTATTGCTTAGTGTAGTAAATTGCACCAGAGTAGACCCATTGAATCAATGAGAATTTGATGAGCCAACTCTTCCATAAGTTCCATTGATTCAAAGTGACCCATTCTAACTGTGACTTACTTTAGCACAGTTAGTTGCCATTAGAGCAGGGCCATTTAAATCAATTGGACTTATGGAGAGGTTGACTCACTAAAGTCCATAGATTCAATGGGCATACTCTAGTGCAATTTATTACACTAAGCAACAGGATTCAGGTCATTATTAGACAAAACAAGTATACAATATACATTTTCGTATAATAATTGGTAGAGATTCCAAATTATGAAATTATCTCTGTAGTGTGGTGGGTTCTCTTCACAGTCCTGGATTACTCCCACATGCAGAGTCTTCTATCACTTGTTTTCTGCTAATGCCAAATTAATGTAGCCCAATGTTCTGTTTGTTCAACCATGTTTTTTTCTGAAACTTATTTGTGTTTCAAAAGGGTCTATCCTCCAATGGACATTGGTGACAAAATGCAATTGACAGAAGCTATTCAAAGGACAAACCAGAGGCAATTAATTGGTAATTGTCCGACAAGAAGGCAATAAAACAGACCGAGGCTGTAATCCAATATTCACTTATCTGTGAGACCTCTGTCTATATAGACATGCATAAAACTACTGTAGTTTTAGGAGAGGAAGTTGTATTAATCTCTACTAGCATATCAGGCCAAAAACAAAAGGAAATAATATTTCCATTTTTATTTTTACGCCTGATACATATAAGACTGCAACATTCTTCCAGGCAGCAAGTTTGTAATCAAACACTGGGAGAAATCTTTGCTGGGAGAATTTACACATAGGTTTTAACAGATGACTAAAGATTATATAAGGAATCGGATCATGGTTGTGGGGAAGGGATACTGTGGACCAGCTTTGGTTGAATACATTGGTGACATGCTACAAAGCCTGATAAAGGAAGAACAAAGATGAAACAGAATAAATGGATGAAGCCAGGGGTGATGGGAGTGATGAACATTAGGAGTGCCATGGCTCCTTCATCCCTTGTACAGAGCCAAAGAAACAGTGTAAAATATTAGGAAAAGAACACAGAATATGAGGTTCATTGACTCAGTAAAAGAAATAATGAATTGAATGGGCAAGATCTGAATGGGGCTGTTAATGATTGGACTTATTGAAGGCCACTAATTCATAGGACCACCGTAATTTAGAAAGGACTGGCTAAGACTCAGGAAATCTGTGTTCAAATTCTTGCCTGGTCATGGACACTGGGGGAGGGCATTGGTAAACCATTTCTTGAACATTTCACGTATCTTGAAAACAATAACAACAACGTGCTTTTAATTCAGTTCTGACTTATGGCAACCTTTTCAAGGTTTTCCAGGTACAGAATACTCAGAAGTGGTTTACCCTTCCCTTCTTCTGGGGGTGCTCTGGAACGGTGTAATAGCTTGCCCAAGGCCACCCATGAGTCACAGAGGGAAATCAAATTCCCAACCTCTGGCTCCAGTACCTAACCTACTGAGCTATACAACCAGTTTAGAGCTGCCATACGTTTGAAGAAATGTCAAACATTTTAAGACACATTTAAAACCACAATTTGTTTCTAAATCTGAAAATAAGTGAGGTTAATTCCTTCTTCATGGCTGTATTTGCTCTTAGCTCTTTGGTATCATGAGAAATTCAGTGTAGCTTCACTTAATAGGTATGGTGTTTTCACAAAGATTTCTCTTTCAGAATAGAATAAAACCACAATTTATTTGCACTTCTTTGCTACTAGCCTTGCAGTTTTGAAGCACACGTGAAACAGCAAAGAAAAACAATGACTGCCACCTTTTATTACTTCAGGACACGTCCTTTACTGATTCATAAATCGCTCAGCACTCTTAGCCAAAGCTTTTCATTTTTTTTCTCAGGTGAGTATTTTTCATATTGTCTCCCTAATGCTTTTAAACAATCCATGCTTAGATGTACAAGTAATCTGCAGTGGTAGCAGGTATAATATTATGATCAACAGAAACCTCCATTAATCATCATGGAATTTGTTAGACAGATTCTGCCCATGTTCTGACAAGGCAACGTATAAATGAAAACGTATAAACATTTCTAAGCTATCAGTTGTTTCTGAGTTTTTGCTCAGTGCTGACTAATAGCAGGAAGGCATAATGCAAGGAAAGAGAACATATGTGCAACACCTCAGTCTTGTGAACACTTGTGCTTGAAAGAGATGTAGCTGCACATACTGCTTTGCTGCTCGAAGCCTATAGAAAATTGTCATCAAGATGATTTTATGTCTCCTGCCAAAGCTGTAGAAATGTGTACCATTTGCATTGTTTGCATCAAGCGCAAAGCAACCCACTTCTCTAGTATCCCATTCCTTAGGATTACTGTACTGACAGCAGCATGGTAACAAAATTCTGGGTTACACCACCCAGATTGGTGCAAATTCACTAACTAGGTGGGATAAAAATAAAATAAAATTACTTTGGCAGGCAATTCTGGGGGAATTACAATCCAGTTTTCCCCATTTCGGGTCGGATTACTAAATTGCAAGCTGCCTTAAATGAAACTAGAAGTAGCTAGTAATCTCTGTTTAGAAAATTTGATGTTTTGGGATGTTTAAAAAGTGCCGGGGACTTTTGTGGCTGATTTTAAAAGTGAGCTGACTTTCCTGGAAATATTCACAAGCTGCAACTAAGTTTTTAAAAATTATTTTGCCAGAAAAGGTCTAGAAGTGACCAGAAAAAGAGAGCTTGTAGTGGGGGATACACACAGCTCTACAGTACTGCTCACTTTGGCATAAAAAGGCCATCTACGTTTTATACTAGTGTGAATGTGCAAAACTCTTCACTGGTATGCAGTTCTGATGGCATGACCATGGCAAGGGTAGCCTGTACAGCTGGTTCCAAAATACCAATGATTTCAGTAGAATCTGATCACATGCAATGAAAACACTGAACTGTAATAGTTAATCCTACAAATGGGAAAAAATATGGGGCTGATACATAAGGAGGGGGAACAAAGAGCACTTGCTCCCTGAAACCCTACGTTTATTATTTAAACATATACAGGCAGAGACACACTGGCTGAAATTGTGTTCCTCAGTTTTGCAAATCACCATAAGTATTGCGATTGTTGCATGCTGAGTCACACATTATGTGTGCAACACACAATATCTACAGAGATTTGTTAGGGCAGTTTGTATGCAAAAATTATGCTCTTTGCATAATTGTGCAACAGGATTTCAGCCACTGTCTTGTAGAGACATTCACCATGCACACTGGTTATGCAAATTAGGCTTCCCCTCTTCTTGGAAAAAACCCTGTAGACACATTTCTGATATGCCTAGACAGCCCTCATGTGGAGGCTGGCTTCTTCTGGTATCTGTAGCAGCAAGCGTCTGTACTGAGCAATTTACAGTGGTCTGCTGCAGAAGGAAGCCTTGCCAGGGCAGAGCCACTGGGGTCTGGCCTAGATGATGTCATGGTGTGGCTCATCAGATGGAGATTAGTAGCCATGGGGTGCAATGAAAAAATGTATCTTCTGCTTCTTCATCTCTGTTCTCGTCCCTCTTTACTTTCCAAAATATTCCTTGCCTTGGAGTGCATGATGTCATAAGCAGGAGTGCCACATGGACACTATGAGGCTTCATTGGATTGGTACAAATTATTAAAAGGAACAAAGCATTCCACCAACACCACCTCTTGGCTCATAATGTGCCATGTGGCTCAGCAATGTCTCCTGTAGCATATACTTGTGTCTAAATGTTCACTGAGATTGATCCCAGGAAACAGATGTGATCAAAGGCAATGGGTGAATGGAATGTGACATAAGTTAGTAGAAAAAGGTAATACAAAGCTATGAGGAAAAGTAAGATGCCTGAAAAACATTGATAAATCATTCAGAATTTCTTTCATTAGTGGAATGGAATAGCAAAATTGTACCACTGTCTATTATTAATATTAATATTGATATTGATATTGATATTGATATTGATGTTGATATTGATATTAATATTAATATTAATATCATCATCATCATCATCATCATCATCATCATCATCATCATCATCATTATTATTATTATTATTATTATTATTATTATTATTATTATTATTATTATTATTATTATTATTATTATTATTATTATTAGTGTGCTGCCAAGTCAATTCTGACTTATGGCAACCCTTTTTTAGGGTTTTCCAGGTAAAGAATACTCAGAAGTGGTTTACCATTCCCTTCTTCTGGGGGAGGCCATGGGACTGTGCAGCTTGCCCAAGGCTGCCTGTACTCCCAGGAGGCAAAGTGGGAAATTTAACTCCCAACCTCTGGCTCCACAGCCAGATACTAACTCACTGAGCTATCCAGCCAGTCATTAATAGAAGAAGGCACCTTTATTTTCATCTTTATTAGATGTGTGAGTCATAAAGTGAACTGAGCAAGGAAAACACCCTTTTCTTTCATAATCCACACCCATCTTGCACAATGGGATCTCAAAGCCCATCATACTAAATTTAAAGACAAAAAGATTGTCACAAGGATGACATTATGCATGGCATGCAAATGTCTTCCCCCCTTTACAAGCTCATAGAACTTCTCAGTAGTTTTATAATGGGGGGGGGGGAGTCACCCAAACATAGCTATACTTATGTGTTTTGATTACAGTAATATGTAATTCATACATAAACTGTAGCTACCTCTCCTTGGTACTTGGATGTTATGCTAACAATGGCTAGCATTTGATAAAGCCGCAAACATTCCGTACTGCTTAATGAAACACATAGGCGCCGAATAATGCATTAACTAAGGACATTGGGCCAAAATACATGGCGTGGTCAAACCCTCGGAAAGAAATGACAGACTGTGTCAACTTTCAGAGTACGTTGTATTATATAAAATATGGGCTTCTGTCTTTAAGTGCATTTTATGCACAAGTTTCTTGCAAGAATGAAATACTGTATAACTTTCCAGATAACGTTGAAAAACTGACTGGAATCTTTGAGACAGTGTCTGCGCTCATTGTGAAAAGTAACACAATGGCACAGGACTCTAAACTGTGAGCTTTTGTCAATTACTGTACTAGAGGTGTGTAGATTTGTGTTTTTAAACTGCGGCTCCCAGCTGCCTGGGGAATTCTGAGGTATGAAAACATACAGTAAAATGACACACCTCTATCAATTACTTATATAGGGTTATTGTGCACACACCTTTCTTGAGTTAACACTGACTGGAGTGTCCTATAACTGTGGATAAACAGGAAATGGTCTCCTTCATCTCTGCCCTGTTACTTGCTGGGTTTGGTGTGCAGCTCCTCCATGCTTCATTCAGCAGCACCTTACATCTCCAGTGTTCCTTACTGTTCTTCTCAAGCCTTGTGGCTTTTTTCAGATGGGACGTTCTCTCCTATAAAAAGGACAGATCAGTCAAAATAGATAGTACTGTACAGGTGTAGTAACATCTGTAGTGAATGAAACATAGGCTGGTCAGAAGTAAACATTCCCTGTTTTTCTTGCATCCCCAAATATTCAGGAAAGTACCTAAAGAAGAGTTCAAGCCAGCTTTTACACACCCTGATTCATTCAGTGAATTTTTCCATGCATGGCCATCAGACAAAGGCTTAAATCCTGCTGCTCAGCAGAGCAAGTCACAACTAGAGTAAGCCCATTGAATCAATTAAACTTATAGAGGAGTTGACTCTCCAAATCCCCACTAATTCAAAGGGCCTACTCTAGATGCAAGTTACTGTACTAAAAAAATGCTTTCAGACAAAACTATGTAGTACAGTACTATTATTGCACATGGACCTTGATGTAATTAGTATCGCTGAGTTCTTGCAATTGGCATTAGTAAGTTATTCAAGACCTAACCCGTTTCAACACTGAATCAGTCTAACATTAGTAGTATGGGTAGCAAACAGATTCTTTGCAAAGTTGGACAAAAGAGTGAGCTCCTGCTCTCTTAAAATGCTATGACTTCGGAGCATTATTCATTTGAAATGTGATGCTGGAGGAGGGTTCTACAGATACAATGAACTCCCAGAAAGACAAATAATTAAGTGGGTGCAAGATCAAATCAAGCCTGAATTCTCCCTAGAAGCAAAAATAACTCAATGGAGGCTATTGTACGTTAGGCACATCATGAGAAAACAAGACTCCTTGGAAATGACAATGTTAGGAAAAGCTGAAGGCAGCAGGAAAAGCAGAAGAACAAATATGAGACAGTCTGACTCAGAAAAGTGAGTCATAGGCATGAGTCTGCAAGACCTGAGCAGGACTGTAAATGATAGCACCTTTTGAGAAGTTCCTAATTCATAAGGCCACCAAAAATCTGAAGCAACTTGATGGCACATAACACCACTTGTTATAGATTGTGATGTTAAATTTGTGCAACAATAGAGATGCTAACTGAACTTCAACCATTTGTTTCAAATTGAAAATGATTTTGATTAATGGCTTGCCTTTTTACTGTATGGTGCAACTGATTGTATTTTAAAATTATTACGTATCACCAGTAAATTAGATCCTGAAAAGCAAACGATATCCCTATATAGACTTCTAATGAGAAACCAGTGAAGGAATGATTAAATACTGTTTCAAAGAGATGCCATTTACAGACATTCTTGTGGACTCTCCTTTGCTTCACCTGCCCTCCAACCTCAAACAGAGAGATCTATTAGCTGGAACCCAATGCAAAATGGTGATAAAAGCCATTATCCTAAGTAGGTGAGACACCAGAGAGTCAGTTGATCTGACACTAAACCATATGAAACTGGGTTGAATCCAAATCTTTCCCAATCTAGGCATACTTGAAATTACTTAGGTCTAAATCTAGGTTTGGGAAATGTCATGAGAAATCATTCAGCAAAAACTAAGTTTTAAACCTGAAATGTTATTTTTGAATATAATGCCAGAAATTATTGATAAGAAAATAAAATATAGTCTACTGTATATATTTACTGCAGCTAGGTTACTCTGGGCCCAAAAATGGAAGAATGGAGAAACACCAATGATGGACGAGCTATTAAAGAAACTACTTTACTCGTTCTAGTCAGGAAGGAGCTGCTGAGGGGCCTAACTGAGGGAGGCCCGGAGAGAAAGGACAAGAAACTGGGCCTTTTTGGCAGTGGCCCCTCGCCTTTGGAACAGTCTGCCCACAGATATCTGTCTGGCTCCCTCACTGGGTGTTTTTAAGAGCCAACTTAAGACCTGGCTCTTTAGGCAGGCTTTCCCTCCTGTCATCACTTGATTATTTTTATTTTCTCCCCATCTTGAACCATATTACTATTGTTGCTTTTTATTTTATTATACTGTTTTTATTCCATTTTTATTGTTAGCTGCCCAGAGTAGACTTGTGTCTAGATGGGCGGGGTATAAATAAATAAATAAATAAACAAACAAACAAACAAACAAACAAACAAACAAATAATACTGGATATTGTAGAACTAGACATGCTTCCAGAAACACTATGGGATCAACTGAAACACTTTGTAAAGGAAAGCTGGAAGCTGATATATAATTGGGCCCAGGAAAAGACAGGAACTTAGGGGAAGAAATAGTTTATGGTGAATCAGTACTCACTAGATTCCTTTGATAATATTAGATGTCCAGACAATGGTGAAATTTCTTATCTATATATATAGTATGGATTTTTTTTGATGTTTTGTTGTTATTTATTGTTATTTCTGTTTGGTTTTAGTTTTCTGTTTTGTATGTTTGTATGAAATAAAAATACTTCTGAAAGAAAGAAAAAAAGAAATAGGTCTAGCCTCAATATCATGGATGCATCCATAAACTGAAAAAGGTTTGGGCTTGATGTTACTCAACTCCTCCCTTGTATGCCCCTTATGCATCCATTTTTGCTTTTCTGCCGGCAGATTTTAGCCAGTACAACAGCTCTGCCTGCATATCCTTCTGCTAGCAGGTCCCTGGGAGCAGTCACTTCCTGCCCACTCAGAACCCAATACGGCCAGTGCATTTTTGGGTCATGACTGCATTGTTATAAAGTAAGGCAGACACAAATTTAGCATTAAAGAACAGGGCATGCTTATTTGACTTCAGGCACTGATCTATCTGATTACAAGGAGGTCTCAGAAATAATAGCTTGAAACAAATCCTGTTGGCAGTTTGATTTTGTTTAAAACAAACAGCAGCTCTTTGAAACTGAGTATGAAGTTTTCTCCCATTACTGAAACTGGAAAAACAACATACAAGAGCTTTAATGTTTAATTATATAAATCCTCTGCATTTGCAATCTTGAAGACTTTGGTACATAGAGTCTGAAGGGAAAAAAAACCCCAGTATTTTGTGTACATAAAGAGATTTCACTTTTTATTGTTGATAGTGACACTCTTTTGGAGACAGTTCTATCCTATTCATATTTTGACTTTCTTCCAAGATGAGAATATGGGCGGCGTGCCATTATAATGTGATAGAGGAATAAAGCCAATGGCCAGAATCCTCTTGGGTTTGCATACTGCAAACTACAAGTCATGTAACTGGAGTGCTCAATTAAGTGGGCTGTCTCACCCTGGACACACCTCAGCTGCTGACTTGATCATGTGCCTGGGCGCACAAGAGGTGGCATGAAATTTTGAAACCTCCTCATGCAATCTCTCCTATGCATGTGGTACTTTGCCATTGGATTTTGGCACCTATATTAGGTGTGTATTTTTGTTTTGTTTTGTTTTGTTTTAAATAGCGGAATGGAACAGGTCAGGTTCATTCACAATACTGGAAATTTCCCACTCACCCCTCCTTTGTATTTAATAATAATTACGTGCCCTCCAGTCAGTTCTTACAGCAACCCTTCCCAGGGTTTCCTAAGTAGAGAGTACTCTGAAATGGTTTACTATTCCCTTCTTTTAGAAGTACCCTGGGACCAGGCAGCTTGCCCAAGGCCACACAAGCTGGCTCTTTTGGAATATATACTGGGGAACTGAACTCCCAACCTCTGGCTTTGCAGCCAGATACTTAACTCATGGGGCTATCTAACCAGCTTAATATTTTAACCCAAAGCAGCCAACAGAACAAAGGTTTGTTTCACGTTAAAGACTAAACACATTTATTATGCCATTAGCTTTCATGGACTACAGATGAGGTGAACTGTACTGCATTAAAAACAATGCCATGATATTAGTCTTTAAGGTGTCACAAGGCTTTATTCTTTTAGCTGCAGCAGATTCACGGGACTAATCCTCAGGAAATAGCCACAATACACTCAGTAGTTATTCCCATTGTTTTCTTCCATTACTTCCAGGATGTTTTACTTATGTGGATTTGCAAAGGCCACACCAAAGGAAATTTACCTGGTTCACCAGCTGTTTTTGTTTTCTCAGGGCCTGGGAAATGGGACAGCTTATTTGGGTGTGTCGAAAAGATAACATGTGATCAGGGTGTAAATACCCAGGCATCTGGGAATACACAGAAAGCAAGACACAAAGCATAACGCAGAATAACCATTTAGTTAAGGAGTTTTAAAAAGCACAACAGTTGTGAAAGGGGAAAGTAAACCATACATATATTTCCTTGCATCATAATTATATTGAGTTATTTTGCATGGTGGAAGATTCTAGGCCTCCGTCTTCTCTGAAGAGCAGGCTGGAAAAGTAAAAGATAGAAAACAATTGTTTGCCAATTTCCTTTTTCATTATGTAAGTCACATTGTGTGGTTTACACGGCAAAGGTAACTTGAACAAAGGCTTGCTTATGCATATATGTACACTGTGCTTTTGATGCTAGATTTGCGATTGTTAAATTCTCTTGAAAGGAATTATGTAATAGTTACCGCCAGTCATTTAAACTCATGATGTTTTTGCTGGGCTAAAATCAGCATTAGACAGACTAAACACAAGTCCAGCGAATACTCAGTGTAGATCATTATGTTTGTCAAAAGAACAGCAAACATGCCATATGATGGTGACTGAGTATTAGTCACGGATGGCATGCAAGCTTGAGAATATTTTTTCCCAAGGCAAATCTCTGTCTTTGGGAGTTGTATCAGTGTGGTCTCTTGTGGCTGGGTTTATGTTGTTGTGTAGAGGCTGGATTTTAAAGAATTTAAGGATGTAATACTTCATTTTAACAAACTTTTGTGTTAGGGTTGTTTGCTTGCAGCCCTAACTGTACATTTGTGAATGTTCCTCTAAAATCCATGAGTCCATGGTCTAAATCCAGTGTGAGTGTAGAGTAGATCCATTGAGTCAATGAAATTTAGATATATGTTGGTCCAGTGGGTCTACCCGAGCCAACATATTTAGGATCCGAGTGAAACTTTTAAGCAATGTTAGCATACAGATTCAAAGTGCAGATTTCCAGAGGGATATCTTTATTAAGCTTTTGCAGCAAAACCAACAAGCAATCCTGTGGCAATTAAAAGTGATCAAATATAGTAATAATAGTAAGACAGCAATAACAGTAGAGTGAATTTGTTACTCTGTAAGCCCAAAGTATAGAGAAATCAAATATCATGAATTAACCAATACAAACCAGATATTTAGTACTTTAACTTATTTACAGTATTTTACCCTTTTTATTGTGCATGCTCAGTCATTTTGAAGCAAGACAAAATCAAGTCAATAAGAGCAAACAAATATAAATAAAAAAGTCAAAATACACAGCAGCAAATAAAGGAGTCCTAATACTATTTAAAACAAAATCACAAACCACTAAAATGCAGTGCCTAAACAACAGAAGTGTAGGCATAGGAAGAAATTTTGAAGGGAAGGAAGCAACTTGGTGATAGAGTGCAGGCTTTTCTATGACAAAAAAGTCTTAGGCTGAGAATTAGAAATATGTCCTGAACTATTTTCTATGAGGATGCTCCCGAAATGTAGTCTTATAGAAAAGGCATTTGACAGACTTGCCAGCTTTCTAGCCCACAAAGATGGGAGAAGGGCCGGGCTCCCATCTTTACCCAAATGACCTGGTCTGAGCAGATGGGATGTGCGGGGGGGGGGGCTTCCTTTGCCACTGTGAGATAAGGTGTTTCTTTATTGTCAGACCAGAGGCCACCAGTGGTGGGGAAGACTTCAGGCATGCTATCTTTCTTGAATGTGGAAGACAGAATGCCAGATCTACTATACACACACGGCATGATCTGCTGCATGATCTATACACAATAATTTCAGACTTAGTGTCTGTGTGTACTACATGGGAATAGGAAAGCAATAGGAACCCAGCAAGCACACACACGCATTAGAAAACAGTAGATCTTAATTTTTTTAAAAAAAATGTGTGCACGCACGTGCTCTACTTATTTATATTTTCCTACCATCATTCACAAGGAGCTGTGAGTAGCTCAATAAGTTCAACTTTCACTCCCCTCTCTTCTACTATCAATTTTATTTGCATAAACACTGACATTTACCAACTAAGAAGAAGCAAAGTTACTGAAGGATACTCCTGAAACTATAAGTCCCAGAATGTTCCCAGCCAGCATATGGGAGTTGTAATTTAAAAAAAAATTCAGCTGTATTTTCATTTACTATTTATGCTCAAATTAATTAAGCAATCTACACGCCTGTGCAGCAGCCTCATTACACTGATAACAATCTTGATGCTTTATATCATGTGCTACTCTGTGCAAGACTACAGTAGGCATGAGTGTGTTTTCCTTTTTTAACCATTTGTCATGCGTCTTTTGGGCAGATGAAACCTAGATAGCTACAGAACAGGAAAAGAAAACAGGAGCCAGCCATGGTAAAGTGGCAGAATACAGTATTAGGTGTTCTTTTTCCCCACACCTGCTTCCAGGGGTGCCCTGGGACTGTGCAGCTGGCCCAAGGCCACCCAGGATGGCTCTTCTCCCAGGAGGCACAGTGGGGAATTGAACTCCTACCCACCGGCTGTACAGATATCTAAACCACTGAGCTATCCAGCCAGTTTACCACCTAACAATTCAGAATCTGGTATTGATGCCCTGCAGTCAAAGGCAGGCTCTGGGGCCTATTCAAGGGAACAGGGTCCATGTCTGCTAAAGAGGTACAGAAGTTAACGCCATGGATTAAAAGGAGGAAGTGGGTGAGATGGGGTTTGTCTCCAGAATTAGAGCAGTTTTAGCAATGTGTCCATCCCGAGAGAACATTCTGCTATTTTAAAGGGTACATTGTAACTACAATTACAATAGTAAAGACAAGACAAGAACGTTCATTTAGAAAGTACTGTACCTCAACATGCTGTTGAGTCCCCTGACATGCTTCAGACTACCAAATGTACTGTGGCCTAAGTTTGGGGGGTAGACTTGAACATGCTCCAGGAGGTGGAATTGGGCTACTGCACGCAAACACAAATGTCTCCATAAGATTGTATCAGACTTTTCAGGGCGCTACAAGGCTCCTGGGGGGGGGATTTGGAAGGCGAAAGAACCCTGTAAGCAAACTTCCAGCAGACCAAAACAAACCACCGCGCCATGAATGAAGAAAGGGGGCAACAAAACAAGAGAAGAGGGGAAGGAACCCCGTCGCAGTGAGTAGACGGGGAGTAGTGCGAGGCAGAGAGAAAGCCACAACCAACCAAGACTCCGGTGACACCCTGAAGACTACGCGCGTATTTTCTGGTGACATGAACTTTTCCCTCATGAGAGGCCCCTTCACCCCCTGCAGGAAGCGTCGTCGTCGGTGCAAAGGCAAGGCGCCGGAGAGGTTTGCTTGTGTTTCCAGTCGCTCCAGCGGCTCTGAGGCGAAAACGTGGCCGGAGGAGCCCCTTCAGCTCCTCCAAAGGGCTCCCTTCCCGGCTCGGCTCCTTCCTCCTCCTCCTCCTCCTCCTCCCACCTGTAAAGCTCTCCGCCCGCTTTGCTTCGGCAGCCTAGTGGCGGGAATGGGGCACCGCAGCTGGCGGGCCCGTAACGGGAACAGCTGCTCCAGCAGTTTGCAGAGCGAAAGAGAGAAGCCAGAGGGAGCGCGGGGACGGGGGGGGGAGTGTTGCGTGCGCGTGTGTGTCTGTGGGTGTGCGGTGGTGGTGGTGGGGGAAACACGGGGACATCCCAGCGTCGGGGCAAGCTGGAAGAAGGGCAGCGGGTTCCTGCGAGCGAAACCAAGAAGGCGCTGGCGGGTAAAGAGAGAGAGACAGAGAGAGACCCTCGCTCGTTCTAGCCAAACTCGAGGCAGCCCGGGATTCGTGCAGGAGGAAGGGAAGGGAGGACAGCCCTGTTTCCCTCCGGCGTTTTGCGGCCGGGAAAGGCTCGGCGCTGCCAGTTTCTCTCTCTCTCCCCCTCTCTGGCGAAGTTTTCCAAGGTGTGGTTTGCCGTTCGGAGACGCCGCCTCCCCTGCCGCTGGCGCGCTTTGCCCGGCGCCCGCTGAGCCGAAGGAGAAGAGAAAGGGGGACCGAGGGGAGCTTGGCGGGCGTGCAAGGCGAAGGCAGCCGCAGGCGAAAAAGGAACAAGGAGGGAGGAGAATGCGGGGCTTCCCTCAGGGGACGCTCGGGCGGCGGCTCTTGCAGGCGGGCAACCCCGGCCGCCTCCTCCCGGTCGGTCTCTAAGCCCTCTGCCCCCCCTCTCTCCCCCCCCGGGGATTGCCAGACAGGTGAGGAGGAGGAGGAGGCCGGCGCCGTCCCCACCGCCCGGGAATTGTGTTGGAGAGGCCGTTCCCTTCACGCCATAGGGTCAGCCGGGAGCCCGCCCTTCTCCGTGGCTCCACCTGGAGCTCGTCTCCGCCGCCGCCGCCGGGGAGAGGAATGGACAGAGGGACCTGCGCTGCACCGACCCGCCTGCCTCCCTCCGGGTAAGCAGCGGCTCCTCTCCCCTTCCCCCTTTCCGTTTCCCCTCCCCCTCTCTCCGGTGATTCCTCCGGTGAGTCTTTGAAGTCCCCCTTCTCCCCCCCCCCCGTCCTCGCCGGGGAAGCTCGGCTGGCAAGCCTCGGCAAGGCGGGCAGGCGCGCACGGAGTGAGGACGTTGGCAGAGTGGCGACGACGAGTCGGGCTCTCTTCCGCCTCCCGCTCTTCTTTCTTTCAAGGGCCGACAGGAGTGACCTGGCCCTGAAGAAGAGGCCGAGGCGGGAAAGTGAGGGTGTGTGTGTGTGTGTGTGTGGAGGGGAAGGACTTGGGCACTGCAGACCCGTCGCTGCTGGACAGGACTGGTCGGCTCAGCGGCGGCGCTCAAGGCAGCAAGGGGGGGTGTTTGTGGAACCCCTTTGGTTTCGGCTAGGAGCGTTTTGATTTTCCGCCTGGGGTCCTGAATGTATGAGGTCGGGATCGTCGTCTCCCTCCTCTCTAAACCCAAAGGAGGGTGGTTGGGAGGGCGAGAATCCTTCTCAGTCAACGTAGTCGGAGTCGCACTTTAAGAAGCACGTAAAACTTTTTTTTCCCTTAAAGGAGGAGGTCCCTTGGACTCGGCTTGCTTTGCCTCGCGCTTGCCCAAGAACAGGGCGTGCGCGCCTTTGAACTCCGTGGGGCTTAGGCTTCCGAGCAAGCATGGACGGGATCGGGCTGCAGGGGTCACGGGAAGGGCAGGAAACGTGCGAAACCGGTGCATGATTCTTGGGCATTATGTCCCATCCATCCCTCGGTGCGCGTAGGATTTCAGCCAAGCCTGGTTTTGCCGAGGTTTCTAGGAGCGTGTCGGGTGCACGTGTATCTTTTAAAAACCTGCCGTATAAGTTTGTTCTGCTTATAACATCCAGTGACCCGTCCCCAACGCCCCCCACGCACATTGAATCCGGGACAAAACGCAGTGCTTATAAAAGGAATGAGCGATAAGAGCTCGCTTAACCCGGCAAGCCTTGTAAGTGGGTAGGTGGTTGTTGAGGGTGCAGGTGGATAATACACCTTTGGAGACATCCCTGTTCAGTTTCAATAAACTAAGACATTCTGGCCCATCGGTGGGAAGCCAGGTCTGCTCACTTGATGATGGAAGATGCTTGGGCTGATACATTGGAAACAATTTGGGGCATGCCTGTAATGCTACACAGAGAACCTCCTTGGATGGATATAACCAATAACCATTATCATAGGTGTGGATGTGATGTGTAGCATTAAGGAGAAATTCTCTCTCTCTCTCTCTTTGAACAGGAGGGTATGTGAGGTAGGAGTGGTGATCAAAGCAAGGGTTCTAATAAAAATGGTGCCATGATTGCTATCTGAAAACCAGCTTTTGACTTTGATATGTAGGCAGTGTAGTAGTTCATGTCAGTGCAAAAAAAAAAAAAGGAAATGTTTTATCTTCCCTCTTACAAGTTTTATGATTACTGAAACCAAAACCAAAAGCTACCTTATTTATTTATTTATTTATTTATTTATTTATTTATTTATTTATTTATTTATTTATTTATTAGATTTTTTTACCCCGCTCCCCTAGACAAAGTCTACTAGGGGCGGCTTACATGGATAAAAACACAACAATACGATATGTATAAAACCGGAAAGTTACTTTAAATGGTGTCTCTGGATTATAAGAGAACCAGAGCTGAAATGTCTTTCTGAGGACAGAGAGGGTCCATACAGTAGGTCGGGAATTGCTCCTGAAAAGCGCCTGTCAACTTGAAGCACCTGTGTGACCTCCAGGAGAACCCTCCAGTTGATCTCAGGGGGTCATTGGTTAAGGAGAATGAAAATGCATATGTTACGAGATTGTTACTTCAGCGGAGGGGGGGCTTTCTAGATGACGTATAGATTTGAGAGTGTGCAATGAATATATAGGCACGTTATTCATTTCAATTCCAATAATCTTTTTCTTTGGATAGCATTTGTGTTGCAAGTTAATTGCTCAGAGCTCTAACACACAATATTTTATCTTGGGGAATACTTGTTCCACAAACCGACTCCAAAGCGACTCCCACATTCATTGCAGTGGTGAATGATGTGTAATATAGTATTGCACAAGTGTCTTAGGTATTTATTATTGGATTGTATTTGCATTTTGAGAGCGTCAAATTATATTCTTACTTGCTTCATTAAAGCAGGGAAATGCATAAAACCTGCAGTATAAATAATGTTTATGTCTACACACAGTACATAATTTCTGCTGGCCAGAATCATATTCTTTGTACTGACACAAGTACGGCAGTGTAAATCACTGTTGACAGATTGCTGATAGTTAATTTTACTGTATATATATATATACCGCCCATCTGGTAGCCAAGGCCACTGTGGTTGGTTTACAACAGAGTAACAAAATAGCAAATAGTGACATTAATACGTAGGGGTGAAAATCAAAAATCATAAAGTGAAGTGAGGATAAAATTATAATACAATAAATACAATTATAAACATAGAAGAAAATAGTTAAGGAGGCCCTGCTTGTATTTGCCATCATGAACTAAGTCATGTGACTGACATGCAACAAGGAATACAAGCAGTGTCTCCTTATTTGACGGCAATTCACTTTTGCCGTTCATGCTGTTGTACTTACCTAGGTGTAAGCAATAGGATTCTGATTGCTGTGTTCAGTAGGACAGATTTCCAGTTAGGTATGCATAGGGTAATAGCTCTGAAAAAGGTTGACAGAACTAAGACTACCTTCTTCAAAATCAATACTTAGTCAAGTATTGATTCAGACAAATGTATTGCTATTTGGCTGCTTTAAAGTGTACTCACTATATAATAAATAACCATGTGTTGTCAAATTAATTCCTACTTACAGCAGCCCTTTCCAGGGTTTCTAAGTATCATGAAGTCTGAAGTGGTTTCCCTTCTTTTATTTATTTAAATTATTTGAAATATTTTTAGTTTGCCTTTCTCCTTAAAAAAAGGAGAAAGGCAAAGGTGGCTTACAGCACTGAAAGACAATATTTAAAGTTAAAAACAGTGACTATAAAGAGGCAGCTTATATCATTGCTTGGGGGTTGCATAGGGGC
This sequence comes from Pogona vitticeps, assembly GCF_051106095.1. NCBI lineage: Eukaryota > Metazoa > Chordata > Lepidosauria > Squamata > Agamidae > Pogona > Pogona vitticeps. Next base: position 207,090,842 of record NC_135783.1, read on the forward strand.
ACCCTGGAACTGTACAGTTTGCTCAAGACCACACAGGCTGGTTTTTTACTTTCTAGCCTAATATTCACTGTAAACTACTTGAGAAATATTCTTAGCATATGTCTTTTTGTTTGTAATCGTTTTTGTTTGTTTGTTTTGTTTTGTTTTTGCTTTTTGAATTACCTGGGATCAGCATATAGCACAACTAGAACTGGATTTGGGGTATATTTTAGAAGCTGAAATGCTGATGCAAGATTCGATGTAGGGATACTTTGGCTTTTGTATTTCATTCACAAAGTCATTTGTCAAATTTTAGTTTCGTTTACTGGATGACAGCAGCCACAGTAACAGCGAGAGGGAGATTGTCAGATTCTGTTATCAGTTGTCAAATCAGAAAAATGATTGTGACGCAAATTATATATATATAAAAAATAAGACAGGTCGTGTGACCACTGCTTTTATGATGTGAACAAATCCTGTGCCTCTAAGTCTCATTCATGTTCTCCTCAAGGTCTGTATTTGAAGAGTTAACAAGTTCATTGATCGTACTAAGCATTTGTGTACACAGAATAAAGAACAGGTCATTCAGCACATGACAGGCAGACAAGTTGAAAACCTGAATAACAAACGCAAGTATGGGCCTTTTTACTCGTAGTTCTGAGCCATTGGAAGCAGGTCAATGCAGCCAGGCAAAGTTTTCTCTGTACCCCTTTCCTTCTGCACATTTCATCATTCATTAAGCTACTATATTTTGCACTGATGTAAACAACGGTCTATGAGATAGAGAAGACAACCCTTGCAATAATCGATCTTACCAGTCTTTGGGGGTAGCATTTAGGTGAAAGGATAATGGCACCATAAAATAAAGAAGCTGTTGTTGCAGATTTCATTTTGTTGTTGATTATGATAGAATTCTTTGAAGCAACAGGCCAGAACTTGTTCTTTCATATCATTCTACCCTAATATGTTTGGTAATAGGCAGGAAATCTGCTGGGACACCAAGCCTATTCTAAAAGTTTAATTATGTAGAAGAAATACTTCTCAAATAGCCCAGATTATCTGAAGTGTTGCAGGAGAGTCCTGAAAGCCAGAAAACGAAGCAGGAAAGAGACAAATTTGCCTGCTTCTTGTTTGTTGTCTGTGTTCAAGCACAATAAATAAATGTTCTGTAATAGAAGAACAAATTCCACTTTAAATATTGCTTCTTTCTGCAATAACAGGAGTCAACAAAAATAAAGTCTATAGTAGTAAAAGCATGTACGTGATTTTGGGAACAGAGCCAGAGAACATAATATATGATTTGATCCAGTGTTTGCATGGTGGATCACTTGGAAACCATATGAAAGGCCACTCTGAGATGTTTGGTACAAGAACGGTATAAGTGTGATAGATAAACAGTTAATGGATCGTTTGGTAGATTTAAATTTCCTGATTTTTTTTAAAAACTTGCATTCAGATAGTTATCCTCCTCCTTTTAATATAATTTGTGTCTCCCTCCCGTTTGCAGGCTTTCTTATTTATTTATTGAGTTTGTATCCTGCCTTTGATCCTTAAAGTGGCTAATGATAATAAAATACAATTTAAAAAGAGTCTTGGTGAAACTTGATGAATTAAAACACAACAGTGGGGAGTTTTTAAAAAAGGAAACTAAATACATCCCTCAGCAACAAACCCATTTACATGGCAAAGACTTGGTTGACTAAAACATATTTCCCTAATGGTGGAGAAAAGAGAGCGAGGGAGCAGGAGAAGTGGCTTTTCCTCAGCAGAAAGTTCCAGAGCCTTAGAGTGGCCTCCACCACCCGGGCCCTTTCTTGTGCCGGCACTGACTATGCTTTTGATGATAATGGGACTGAGATAAGGGCCTCTTACAAACCTCTTATAATCCAGGCATGCTTCTGATCAAGAACTCTGGGAATCCAGTTGTTAACCCCTAGTATTTCTTGAGAGACAATGTGGTGTAGTGGGTAGAAGCTCAAACTAGGACTCAAATTCCACGGTAAACCACTCCCTGAATGTTTCATAAACCTCAGAAGTTCTATAAGGGTTGCCCTATGTGAGAAACTGAGGGCATGTAATAATAACATCAGGGTTTCTTTTTCCATAGGACTTTTCAATTTGGACCTCAGGGATGATATTTTAAATTCCGGCCAGAAAAGTTAGCTACAGGTTAGGGGAACTTCCTTTCTTATGCCTCAACTTTTAAAAAAAAATTATTTCCTCTATGTAACCCCTTTCTGTGTGGAGCTAGTAAGTTTCATTCGGTTAGAATGCCTGGATTTGGAGCTGGCGGAGGAGACTGCGCCTCCACTGGGCCTCTTAGGAGAAGAGCCAGCTGACATCACCTGAAGTGTGTGTGGCTCATGAGGTTGAGGACTAGGCTCTCTGTGTGGCCTTGTGTACCTTTCATGGTCCCAGAATGCCAGAGAAGGGAGGGACTGGGAAACCACTTTTTGAGTACTGCATACCTAGAAGACACTGGGAGGGTTGCTGTATATCGAAACCAACCTGACAGCACATCATCCTCATCCTTATACATTTCTATTCCATGCCCCCACAAATTAAGCTATCTGGGTTGTATTTTGGGGGAAACTCAAAGTCATTTTAAGGTAACATATGATCAAATTGCAGCTTTCCATATGTGCAAGCCCATGTGTTCTAGGTTTGGCAAATTAAGGAGGCTTTGTGTCAGGGAAGGCGTTACTGTATCTCAGTATCACTAAGTATGCTGGGAAGGATTGCACCCTGAAATCCTTATTCTGAGCTAAATGGGTCAGTGGACTGACCTGGGGTAAGTTTGTTTCAGATGTAGTGGCAATACAGGAGAATACATATTGTCCAACAAAAAGGTGCCCAGAAATTATTGCTGCATAGCCAGGCTGTATTGCTAATATTTGTCCCATGCTGTGAATATCGCCAGAGAAACTGATATGAATCAATGTGTTCTGATGCTACCTTTAGGTACGTATATCTTTTCAGTATATTCAGTCTCTTGAAGTAGTATTTTTAGTGTTAACATCCTTAGGGAGAGATGCATTGACAAAATCCAAAGGCCCCGATTGAGTGTACTTGATGGCTTTATAAAATAAAAGAGTAGTTCTGTTTTAATTCCTTCCTTTAAAGTACACTGTTGAACAGGAAATGTCTGTGAACCACAGTGAACATACAGTCATCAGTTTGGTGGCTTTTCTCCTTAAATTGTCTATAGCTGTTATAGTGACCATATAAATATCGTGCTTATAGAAAATGGAGATCGGTATATATAATTGAATGACTCAGCATTCCCCTTTCGTTAAATCATAAATGAGTAATGTAAATGGTTTTTTTTATCTCATGTCATTCTACTGCTATTTATTTTAGCCCAAGTGTGTGCTAAATGTGGTGTCCACTAATCTTTTATTCCAATTGTGTGTGTGTGTGTGTGTGTGTGCATAGTTTCTTACTGCAGGAATTTATTAGGTGAACACGACCCAGCGAAACATTTTCTTGTAGTGCATCAGTTCCCACACTGCCTTATCTGGATGAGGATATTGGAAAGACTGTGTAATCCCAAAAAAGGACAGTGTTTGTGATAGTGATTTCCTCTCAATGAATGAATGAATGAATGAATGAATGAATGACACTACTAGGTCAGTCTCTGTTATTCAGTTGTTTTTAAAATAAATATGGCTTTCAAATTCCACACTGGTTGAAAGCAGCTGACTTGAAATAAAATATGGATGTGCTTCCTTGATTGCGACAAATTAATATACAAATGTTGTGATTGTAAAGATCCACTGGGACTGGAGTAGGAGTTACGGAGAGTTTATGACTGCCTGTGAAGGAAGCAGCATTGCATGTTCTCCATCTTCTAACAAATACCTAGTGAACCAAAAAGTGGGACATGATTTCACCGAGTAGTGAGTTTTGCCCCTTACCTTCTGTTTCTGGTGAGTGAGGCAGAGCTGAGAGTGAGCTGAAGTCACGCTTGCCAGTTTTGTTTATTGGGCATTATAATCAGGGAGGAGGTGCCGTTCTGCTGTCTTGATGGCAGCCACATGATACTCTCCACCTCATCTAATTTCACTGTTGCATCAGTAGAGCAGTGTTCCCCATGTAACTAACCTTGCTTTTCGTTTCATATCATAGTTCTTAATTACCCTATGAGACTTACTAATTGAATCAGCAGCTCCTAGACTCAGGTTAGAAGTGAGAGTGTTTAGGGGGAAAAAACACTTGGGTGCACTTGAATGTTCTTTAAAAAAAAAAAAAAACAACAGCATTTGACTAGCCTGCCTGGGGCTGATGGGAATTGGATTTTGACAGTATCTGGAGGGCAGACAGGTTTCTCAGCCCTGATTTAAGCCGACATCCGGTATTTCAAGATTCACACTTTCCCCTAGCTCTTTAAACATCAATATCCACAGCAGCTTGTTAAGTGAAAGCTGGCTGTGCTCTCAGATGTGTGCATATTTTCTATGAAAATCTTTTGGTTAAAATTAACTCAATTACTCCAAGCGGGCCACATCGAATCTAATTCTGTGTTATTTTCTCTTCAACCATTAGGAAGGGTGGTGAGATGATTGTGACCCTGAAGTGTCTCTGCTAGTATCCATGTTTCTAAAGCTGACCTATAACCAACTACTCTTGTAATGTGGTCCTACTGTGCTCCTTTTAATCCTCCTGTGTCCAGCAAATCCTTGTAATACTTTCCATAAATCATCACTGCATGTTTGCAATGATGCTGATACTGTATAGCCTTTGTCTTTCACCAGTGGTGAGTGTTGCTGTGGGAAGCGGATCAAGGGTGATTTTTTTTGGGGGGGGGGTTGGGGAATGTAACTTAGCATGGGGGGGGGAAATGTGTGGGAGGATAATGTACATAAGCACACAGAAGCAATCCAGATGGGCAATCCAGAACTTCTTCCTGAGCTTCATGCTTTTCTTGTTTCTTTAAAACAAATTACGGCAGATATGGATGACTATAATTGGCAGTCTATTTGAAAGGGAAAAAACATCTGCTTAGACTTGAGGAAAATAACGAAATACTTCATTGTATATGTGCATAGGTTATGTAGGAAAATACTACCAGGGGTACCTTTTATAATAGTGGCCAAAATCCTTTTGCTTAGTGTAATAAATCATCCTAGAATGGGCCCATTGAATCAGTGGGGATTTTGTGAGTCGAATTGAACTTGAGCAGGTGACTCACTACATCTCCACTGAATAAATTAGACTTATTCTAATGTGATTTACTACACTAAGCAACAGGATTTTTAGCCAGTATGTTCTGAGTAAAAAAAAAAAACCTGTTTACTGATTCCTAGACTTATTGTATCTAGTCAAAACTGTTTTAGCACTTAATGTGAATATACCTAGAAGAAAGAATTGGTAAAGATCTGTTTTTGAACATTAAGTAGGAATGTTACAGTATTAAAGAAGACACTAGAGAGGGGCATGAAGCTAACAATGAACCAGGAAATTCATCAAAAGTTGTTAATTTGTTAATTCTGATTCGTTCGGGTTCATCTAAACCAGGGCACCCAAGCTTTCCCAAAGCAATAAATCGTTGAGCGATGCAATGAACTTCCTGGTTCATCGTCCCTGCACCCAGCCTGCCCACTGCTCCTGACCCCTTCCCACTGCCCCCTGTGCAGTAAAAGAATTAGTAATGTGCAGATCATCTCAAAGTTGCTTTAAAAATAAATAGCGACGAATCCTTAAAGGAGAGACATAGAAATACCTTACAGGGTAGAGACAGTTCAATGAGATTTAGTAGAAAACCGGATTACCCACCAAATACTTAACTTAATTCCTTCTCTTCTTAATTGCTTTCCTTTATACAGACGCACACAAAGACATGCACAATAAAAGCCGTGCCTGCTGTTCTCTCTCTTTTCCCCACTGTTGTTTGGCTGGGCTTCCCAATTACAGACCAAGATTTCCTACTTTGCTTCCAAGATTTGATATATATTTAGTTTAGATATTAATGCTATTCCATACCTTTGGTCAGGAGCCACTAGTGGAGACTCTCACTGTTGAATGCCAGTGAACCCAAGTACTGTACCACTGACTCAGATTCTTGCCACGTTCTGTGACTTTCCCCCCACCTTGGTAGTATTAAAGTTAGGGAAAGAAATAGCAGTGATGGAGGCATGAGGACAAGTCATTGCCTTTCCCTCCTGCATTGTGGTGAAATCTGAAGAGGGTCTGGGTTATCTCTTGCTTTAAAGGGTACCTTGAAGGTCCATGCTTTTCTAGCATGTCTGAATATGTCTGCCCATAGAACTATAGAGTATTAAAACATAAGAAAATGCATATCCAGAAGGAAATGTAAGTTAAAATATTTGGTGTGAGTAATTTTAAGTTGTACACATAATAATGGCTGTATGTCAATTGTATTTATGTAAACTGGCTGAAATCTTGTTGCTTAGTGTAATAAGTCACACTACTGTATTCCCATTGAATCAATGCAAACTTGGAAAGTCAAATTCTCTGTTAGTTCCATTGATTTGGATGGGCTTACTCTATTTGTGACTTGATATTGGCACAAGTTGCAACTAAAGTAGGGCCATTTGAATCAGTGGAATTTATGGAGGAGTTGACTCACCAAATCCTCCTTGGTGGCCCATAATAATAATAATAATAATAATAATAATAATAATAATAATAATAATAATAATAATAATAATAATAATAATAATAATTACATTGTTTTTCTTGGTGATTGAACTGAAGCGTTTTAGGGAGATTAAAGTAAGAGTCATTATCTGTCTGGGAAGTGCTACCCTAGAGAACCTGTGTCAGCTTTGGAGTGGGGTGAAAAATTGTCTAAATTTGTTGATTTGGACAAGTGTAGCAGGACTCTCAAGAATCTCTTCCCTCGTATTCTCAGGGACCGATTCTTCAATAAATTCTTAAAAAGTTGCAAAAGATTGCTGAGTAATCTCTGCATTACTTTCTTCTCCTTGAACATAATTAAAATGCAGCAACTGTTGCAAAGAACAATAAGGCATACTTGGCTCTTGTGAATAGGAGCTGGAGAAGGTTTTGTGACATTGCGAAGGAGGGTGAAATTTTGGCAGAAACAAGGGCTTTTGATGGTTCTGCTGAGGTTGCATGGATGTGTATCCCACAACACTATAAACTCCTGCCTTGGGTGCCACAGTATTGTCTGGGAGGTAGCTCTTGCAGCAGCTGCATTTTCACACCCTTCTGCTTGCCCCAATGAATAGCAATATTTCTTTCAGTCCAGTTCCTGATACTGCCTTTCTATATGTTTTGCTCAAATCAGAAGAAAACAGTCTAAAATACTTCAAGATCCAGAATGCAGGCAGTGTGTAAATTTCCACGTACTTGGTAATAGTCTGTGAACGGTTTGCTGAAGCACTGTTAAGCATAAAAAAGTAATAAGTCAATCCGCATTTACTAGATCTTTTCAGCATTTCTGAACCACTAAAAATGTGGTGTCTCAAAATGACGGATGCAGGAGAAGGGGTATCGGGAGACAGCGATCCAGTTGTCTCATGTGCTCCCAGAGGCATCTGGTGGGGCCACTGTGAGATATAGGAAGCTTGACTAGATGGGCCCCCGGCCTGATCCAGCAGGGCTCTTTTTATGTTCTTATGTAAAACAAAATCCAGTAATGCCATCAGTTTAGCCCAAAAATATACGTTGTGTGCAGGTTACAATAAAATCAATTGCTATTAGGAAGTCTTTGCATGCAGAAATACCACAGTTAACATCCAGTTAGACAATACATGCTGTTTTGATGAGGAGGAGGCATTGGATCAGATGTTCCAAAGATGATGTGGATCTGAAGGGAAAGAGAGAATAAACTTTGTCCAGTGTGGTCCTGAGAACATAATTACTTGTTAGTATGGGAAACGTGGCAGTGTCTTATTTAAAAAGACTTCTTTGAACCAGCCCCAGAACAGGGTGAACAATGCTTGTTCTGTGTTAGACTAAGAACAGTCATGCTCAGACATTCCTTAAAATACCAGTAATTAAAGAATTTCTGTTTTAGCCTGGTGATTTAACCAAATTCTGCCTTGATTAAATTAGAAACCTGAATATAGTTACTTTAAGTTGCAGTTCTGTTTTGTGGGTTTGTATACATAAGAGCTGGCCTTCATGACTCCCCCGCCCCCTTTCTCACAACTGTGTTGCTGCTTAGGAACACTTATAATACTAGTAAGAGGGTAGGGAATCCTCTTAATACTGCCTAACTATTTGACCCCATCGTTTTGTCTTCTCAACACAAGCAGATTTCAGCTTCTTCACCATACAAATGAAATACCAACTGATCATGCATTACAGGGCTGGGAGCTATAGAAGTCTGTTTTTGCAGCCCCAGAGCAGTAAAATAAATTAGATAAAAACTAAATGAAAATATGAAGCTTTTTTAAAAAAAAGGAGAATGATTTTTCTCCAAACAAGCCCCCCCCCCCCGCACTTTTAGCAAAATAAAATAACAGGTAATTTCTGGTTTTCTTTTAAAACCATGAGGATTCTGGGGAAGAAAAATGTCCAGTGTATCCCCCAGAGCCTGGCCATTGCTTGTATACAGGAAGGCAAGTTAAACTGAGCCTAGTTTACGCATGTGTGTCCAATATGTTATGACCTGAATTCATAGAGTACGTAGCTGCTACCATCACCATGGCTGCTGAAAGTTTTGTATTGGATCACCTCTCAACTAGAGAGGTATACGAATACCCCTACACAGGTGGAAATAACGAGGGCCCCACCACATGGGGCCAGATTGTCCACTCACGATTTTGCTGCAGATGCCAGCTCCGCAGAGGCTTCCTATCATGCTGTTCTCCGCAATGGATTAGCCACTCTCCAACCTAGCAGAGAGGCTTGCCATCCCTCCTCCTGCCAGGACTGGGTAATCGATTGTGGACAACGGCGCGATAGGAAGGTCCGACAAGCTTGCGTCAGTGGCGAAATCGTGAGTGGACCCTCATTATTTCCACCCATGCATGGATATTCGTATTCAAATACAAATACCCCCATCTCTACTCTCAACATATTTTTCAACAGAAGCCGATTCAGGCATTTGGCTGTGACTGTGTGATGCACAATTTATGGATGTGCATGTGTGAATTAACACAAATAGATCTTGCCTAAAAGAGAATAATACATGAAAATGGGGGAGAAGTCACTTGTTTCATTTATTCACATGGCCAGTTTAAATAGCTTTCTTGCTTACTCTTAAGAAATACTCTGTCTATGCATATGTATGTACTCTTGTGAGCATGTGTTGCTCCAGGAATGTGAGAGCTCTTAATCCTTTTATTACTAAGTTTTTTAACACTATAATTTCTTCTCTAACATATCCCTACTCTTAAAATTAAATGGGGTAAAGTATGACTCAAATCAGTTTTTCTTAGTCTGATACTGATCACTGCAATCAGAATTGCCAGTGTTTTCTCACCTCTCTGTGTGTCTGAAAGCAACTTCAACAAAAGATTCAAAGGGCCAATTATGGCTGAAGCTGTGCAACTACCGAGTACTCATTTTATTTCTCTGCGTTCCCATTTGTTTAGGTGTTTGATCCTTAATAGTTTCAAGAACATAGACAATAGATAGGGCCAGTTTAAAGTAACATTGCTGCTGTGATTCTCTCAGGAGCCTGAAAACAAAGTCCTATTCTAGATGGGACAGGAAGAGCCCAAGGTAATATGAAAGTGAAGAGAGGTGTGAAACCTACCATAAATGTGAAGTCTAACATTGCCAGTGTGAGTGTGATAGCTGTGCATTTTGTGCAATGCACATAGATTCTCAGGAGGGCAAAATCTGATGCACACTCAATGGTTGGTTCCATTCCTTTGATTCAAAAGCACCAGAATAGTTTTCAGAGTAGGGCTCCCTTTCATGGGGCTTTAAACAGTATCTTCTCTCTGATCCAAGTTAATAGTAGAAGCTGAAGATGAGAAGCCCCTACAGGCTGCAGCCTCAGGCCAGGTGTTTTCTGACCCTGCTTTTGAAAGTAATATAGTGACAGAAAAAGTGTACAATGATAAACAGTCACTTTCTCAACTAGGGTTGGGTTGCAGGCCAATTTGAATCATGCTGTAGCATGGAATTCTTAGAAACCTCAGATCTATTTCTTGCAATATGTGTTAGAAAAGGTATGCTTGCATACAGTGCTTGCGTACAATGTACCCATGACAGGCTATTGTATTTTCAAAGCTGCGTGTGCAGCCTTACCACCCTGAACACACTTATTTTGGAGGCTTAAAATGATCTGGCCTGCTTACTATCTGGATGGGAGCCCACCATGCAAAACCAGTTACCTTGGAGAATTGCTGCCCATTGGAGTTAACACTACTGGACTAGATGGACCACCAGTGCGACCCAGTATAAGGCAGCTTCTTATTTCCATGCATGAAAATACTGTGTGAAGCAAGCCTAATTCTCCAGGTTTTCTTAAGGAAAGAACACTAAAAAAAAACACAACTATTTTGTCATTATATGAACTTTTACAAAAGGCTAGTCATCATCATCATCATGCTCATTTTCATCATCATAATGGTGTCCCGTCAAGCTGGTTCTGAATTACGATGACCCTTCTCAGGGTTTTGTAGGAATGAAGTATGTACTCGTAAGTGATCCAGCCGTCTGTTCTTTTGGAGGCACTCTGTGACTGTGCACCTTGCCTAAGGCTGGTTCTCCTTCTGGGTGGCACAGTGGGCGATCAAACTTCCAACCCCAGGCTCCATAACGTTCCTTCTCACTGAGCTAACAAGGCAGCTTCATGAAAGGCAACGGGTCTTAAAATGTTGTATTACCCATTTGTAATGAAGTTCTGAGCATAATAAATATAGCATAGTAAAATAAACCTAATATGACGTTCCCTGGTGGTTTACCAAACCCTCTCCTATACATTCGCTGGCTGGATAGCTCAGCGGTTTAGGTAACTGGCTGCAGAGCCAGAGGCTGGGAGTTCAATCCCCCACTGTGCTTTCTGGGAGAAGAGCCAGCTTGTGTGGCCTTTGGGAAAGCTGCACAGTCTCCAGAGGAAGGGAATAGTAAACCACTTCTGTGTATTCTCTATCTAGAAAAGCATGAAAAACGGTGGTTATAAGTCAGATTGACTTGACAGCATGCAACAACAACAACAACAACAATAATAATACATGAATTAGGTTTGTCTATGTTGCATTAAGCGTTGGATGCATTTAATATTAAATTCTGACTGTGTTGCTTTGCCTTAGGAGTCTCTGTAAGAGTTCCATCGATATTTGTGATATGCATCACAGCCTCTTGATGGCCTTTTCACTGCACAATTTAGCCATGACAACTGCCCTCACTTGTAGAAGCATCTACAAAATTTTGTCTGTCTGAATCCTGACAGAACCCACAATACAAAGTGAGATGAGCACTCAAGAGAACAACTTTCGCCTGGATTTATTAGAAGCGGAATGGGCCTCCTATGAAATATAGTCTATTTGATCAATAGGATATTTTGTTCCTGTGTTAAGGAAGTGTTTTTACTGGTATGATAGATTCATGCAGAATCCATGGGGCTGTATTGTACAAAATCAGTGCTGTATTATTTAGTTTTGTTGCTAGCATGGTTGTAGTAGCTAATGTTAACCATGCAAAGGTGTTATCTTGTAAAGCAGAAAAACCATATTTTAGGCAGTTGGAGCAACATAGCAGAAACAAAATTTTGCTGTCTGAGTCTGATAAGATCAAAGGCAAGGTCTTAATCACATGAGGCAGTAAGTCTAGTAGCCAGCCTGCAAAACCATAACATTTGGTGTTGCCACCATAATTCCACTAAACCCCGCAGTATTGTTAACTATAATTTACCATAATTGGGTCATGAGTTAAGAAATAGGTTTTTAAAGTATGGGTATTCTGCTTCTAAGGTGTAAGAAGTTATCTAGGATTCATTTTCTGTTGAAGGTTGTTGGAAACTTAATGGTGTTTATATAACTTTTTAAAACACACACACACGTGCGTGGGTATACAAGCTGGGCATAAGATGACAGTTCTTCAGCAGATTTTGTTAGTCTGGCAAGTTTTCTGTTGGGGTTCTCCTTTGACCATCTGGCATTTCAGGAGACGTGAGCGTGCCAGACTGGTCTAATCCTGTCTTTGTTTTGAGGGATTCAGCTGGCAGCTTTGGTGCTTATATTTTTGCATACTGTTTCCAGTGAATAAGCTTCATTTGTTTACTATGCATTTAGTCATTTACCACTGTGACATGGTGCTGGAGAGCCTACCTCCTAATCTCTGCATCGTGGTTATAGAGGAAATCCCAGTAAGGCTGTAGGCTGGTGCAGCACCTGTTGCTAGCATTGATCTGGGTGGGTGGGTGGTCTCCAGTTAAGGGCAACCACCACTTGCTTCAGAATGGGCTGTGGCTGAGGGATGATAGAGGCTGCAGCAGTGGCTGTAGAGAGGAGGAAAGAGACAGCTGGTCCTTGAAGAACATTTGTAGCCCTGGAAAATTAATCTGACCTCTTTGCCTGGGAAAAGGTGGGGGGAGAGAAGCCAGACCTTTCCCTTTGCCACTGAACGAAGAGTTCTATCTAGGCTTGTTGCTGTCCAAATATTAGAATAGAATCAAGGGGCAGAGACCCAAAAACAGTGGTGCCCTGCAAGACAACGATAATGTGTTCCATTAAAATCGCTGTACAGCGAAACCGTCGTCATGCGAAAATAAAAACCCCATTGGAATGCATTGAAAACCGGTTAATGCATTCCAGTGGGGGAAATACCTGCTCGTGCAGCGAAGATCCTCCATAGGGTGGCCATTTTGTGATCCCTGTCTTGTGTAAATAGGTCCAGAAAACAGCGGGGAGCTATTTTGCGAACTGCTGATCAACTGTTTTAAATTGTTGTCTTGAGAACAATCGGTTCGCGAAGCAGGGACCTAATCGTCGTTAAACGAAAAAACCCATAGGAAACATTGTTTTGCGATTGCTATAGCGATCGCAAAAAAGGCATTGTCAAGCGATTTTGTCATTTAACGGGGTAAGCGTCTAGCGGGGCACCACTGTACCTCATATTTTGTGGGATCAGAGATAACCACTTGCTGGAATAGGAATCGATTAGTACATGGTACACATAACCAAGGTGCTCAGCTAAGAAGTGTAGCTGCAACCAGAATGTTAGGGTCTGGATCCATGCTCTGTTTTCCACTCGGCGAACTCCAGCTTCCAAATATAGAGCTGCATATTCTACTCAATTAGGAACATCCAGGATACAACACAGAAAGGTGATTTGTATATTCTCTACCTCAGAATCATACACACTTATCCAAATGAATAGGCTGCAGAGTTTTTGAGCCCTTGTTTTTGCTTTGAAAACGTGAGTAGCAGAGGGAACGTGATGTCCCTCATTAGTATAGAAAAAGTGAACTATGGCTGTCATGCTGCCTTTTGCCATCTTGGTTGCATGGATGGTCCATCTAGAATTATGCCTAAAATGTAATCTCTTACTTTAACTTGTTCTATGGTGTTGTTCTGCAGTGTCCAGCAGAATCTCTTTTAAGCCCTTAGGGAACATCAGAATTTAGAACTTGCAACATTAATGGTCAAAAAGTTAGCATCCCAATAAGCTGGAGAGGCCCCCAAGAGCTGCTTCATGCTCAGCTGGGTTAAAGAGAAAACTACGACTTTGTCTCCATAGTGGGATTCCCTGGGGGCTGAGTTTTAGAGAACGGTGTTCTACTGACCTCAAGTAAAGGCCCAAGCCATTTATGAACACATTAAAAAGATAGTGTGCCAGGATATAACCCTGCTTAATCCCCCTGTTCCTCAGGATGTCATCTGATAATTATTTGTGTGAGCCATGATGGACCTGACAGCTGGTGCGTTAGTAATGATGTCATCATTGTCATAGAATTATGTGCATTAAAAGCTTTCTTTGGCTATTTTGGGGTGCATGGGGATTTTGTTGTGTTGTGTACACACACACACCCAAATCAGCTTTAAGCAGTGACAATTTGCCACTGGTAATGAACTTCTTAACTGTTAGAGCAGTATGTTTGTGGAATTAATTACCTCAGGAAGTGATGAGTGCTCTAATGCTGGAGGCATTCAAGAGAAAATTAGGCAACCATCTGTTAGATCTGCTTTGATCTGTCTTACTGCACTGAGCAAGGGTTGGACTCGATGACCTTATAGGCGCCTTCCAATTCAACTGTTCTATGATTTTGTGTCATCTCTATTGTGCACATGGAGCTACTGTTTCTGAGCTTGTTAGAGCACCGCCTTCCCCAGATTAACCATTTCAGTTCAGTTTATTTACTGATATTTTACAAACAAGGAGTTAAACCATCACACAATTAAAGGAAAGAGAGGAGTACTTGCGTACCTTCCCATTCTTTAACTTAATTGCTGCATGTTCAATGATGTGTTTGCAAAAGTCGCATATGGTAAGTTGTTTACTGCAGTGGTAGCTAGGCAGACCAGATTTGCTGTATGTTTAGCAGTACTCTGCAATAGCTATATGAGTGTTTATATTCTTAGTTTTTAGCACTAGATAGGTAAACAGTGACAAGCTAGGCATGCAAAGTAGCTTTGCTAATGAAGTTTTGAGAAAAGAGTTTTGTAACTCTCATTCCTATTGAAGGCAGTGGCTTTAGTATGTTCCTGAGTTCCTCTGATGGAAGATCAACTGAGATAGACGAACAGTCCTGAATGTTTTTGGGGTGGGGATGCTGTGCTTGGGAGCCAGATGTCAGCCATATACCTGGGCCATATTTCCTTACCCCTGGTTTACACTGAGGAATAATATTTCTCCCAAGACTTTGGTTAGATCTCTTCCTCAGCCCTACATGAAATTGCTGAAGAGTGAATCTGGGGCCAAGTCTACTCTCTCACAACTGTGAAGAAAGTAAAGAGCTGGGAACATAAAAAAATGAAATTCATTTTCTGGATTTCTCCATGTGCCTGCAAGTGCATGGGAATTTAAACTTCCATAACAAAAGGCTATCTGGAAATAGCCTGTTTACACCTTCTCTTACCTCTTCTTCCTGTATCACTAAGGTTTGGCTAGTTCAAAGGAAAGACCTCTCATCAAATATTACAGATGTTCTTCAAAGACAGGACACTGATAGAGAATGGTGGACGTATCTTTTGTGTATCAAAACTGCTTCAGTGGGGGAATCAAGCAGCCAGTTTCCTTTCCTTGAAATGGCATGCCGGTCTGGTGAATCGGAGGCTGCTTTTTGTCTTGTAAGAATGATCATAGTGGATTAATTAATTGATTGCTGGCCAGAGGGGATAAATGGCCAACTCATTGATATAAAAATGGGATTCCCCCCAGTTCTGTCACATAGACTATTAAAATATAAAAAACAAACTACCTTTTGAGTCTTGCAGATTAGGCTGAAGTTTGCAGAGCTGGTGAGAGGTGGTGGTGATGAAGGAAAAAACCTCTGGAAAACATCTTGGGCAGAAGTTGAGACTATGCTATAATGAAAAACTCATTTGTGATGTTACATCTTTGTATGTAGTAGAAGCTTTGGTAAACATATCTAATCAGCTCTTCTTTTAAAAATAAAATGGTTCAGTGTGTGTTGGGTGGCCATTTTGTAAGAAAATATGCAAACCATATAACTACTGAGAAAGGACAGAAAGGACATGGTATGGCAAGTTAACTCTGTATTAATCTCAGATGTGAGGTCAGTCTCACAAGTGGACATTTTGGAAGCACCATTCAGACCATTCTTTTGAAATAACTGATTGTTGCCCAGCTAGGTATTGCAACAAAATTACAGTGATCTGTGTTTTCCCCGCCTCTCTCTCTATTTATTTTCAGTAAGCTACAAGGCACAGGGCATTTCAGAGAGTTGCTAAACACTATGCCTTATTGATATGATTTATATCCTATCTTTGTTCTAATGCTGTGTGTCCCAAAGTGGTTACCTTAAATGTATGCAATATGGTGAGCAGTAATGTATTTCCACTTAAATTATAGTAGTGATGTCTAATTGTGATGATGTTTGCATATATTAAAGTTAGCACATAAAATTTATTGCAGAAATGTCCTTGTTTTGGCAAGGGAACCATGGACATTCTGCTTCTGGTAGCTGATAGTAGCTTCTTAGTCTGAATGCACTCTAGCAGACAATATTAGAAATGGGTGGGGAGGTGCCTTATAATGCTCTTCTCCATCTCGTAGCCCATCACTAGTATTGCAGAAACAGCCATGCTTTGCAGTGATCACCCCAGTCTGCCTAATGGCCAAGCCAGAAACTACTGCAGAATGCCTGTACAGTACTTTATAAAAGAGTTCCTGTACTTTTGGCAGCAGGGTTCTCCCTTTTTATAGTGGGTAACTTGAGGATACAAAAGTAGGTCTTCACTGTGCTGTTTTCATTTCCTGTCTGAAACTGACTGTGGAAATATGGTTGCAATCTTGCAAAGGGCAAGTATGTACAGAAGCAGGAGACTGTACAGTGGATAATTCATGCCACAGATTTGTTGGTGGCAGCGGAGGACTGGAATGGTACTACCATCAAATATTGTCAGGGTCATATGGAATGTCACAAAGCACAGAGGGTGGAATTCGGAAAGGCAGGTGGGTGTGATATTTGTGTGTATATCTTGAGTATGTATGCCCAGAGCGAGGCAGTGCAGTGCAGTAGGAAATAGCTAAGCAAGCTGATGCTAGAAAAGCCTTCATGTGCACAGATGTGCTTTGTGAGTACTGACACGCACAGGAGAGCCTGGTGATAACAGGTGGCCAACACATGACACAAGCATGCAAATGAAACACACACATACACACAGAGCCAGAGTGGAAGAGGAGACACAGGGCTGAAACTGACTGACTGGAGAAGGGTAGAGAGAGCCAGTGTTGACCCCACTGTTGTTATTTTGCCTGCCTGCCTTTCAGCCACTGGTTCTAGGGTTTGTGTGCCAGCTTGGGGAAGAAACACCTCTTTGGGTTGATCTTGCCTTGTCTGTTCCCCCCCACCCCCCAGCAAGCAGCAGGGGACTCTTACACTTTTAACACAACAACAGCAGGGGTAAGTGACTGATTAAGGAAGACAGAAGCATTCACATAGGGAACCTGTGAGGGTTCGTGTGTATGGGCTGTCCTTTCTTCAATAAACGGACGCGACTCTTGAGGAAAGTCAAACGGCAACGTATTTATTTCTACTTTAACATCATCTGTAACTATACCCATGAACGGGTTCAAGGACGTTTGAAGTCCAAGGTTTGGCTTGGAAGGAGTCCACAAACTATGTACAAAAGGGTTAGAGTTCTCTGGGTTCCAGGGACCTGTTGAAGGCGGCACCGGCCCTGGTCCAGGGTTTACTTCTTCGTCCAAGGATATCAAGGGAAGGGTCTCTTCGTCTCCACTCCAGCCGTCCCAAGAGGATCCGTCCTCTACTGTGAAGCCCCAGGGGCCGGGTAACCCCCCAGCTTCCTCAGTTCTGCGATGTGCCATTGACGCTTCCTTTCCAGCTCTCTGGCTACCGCCTCTCTCTCTTCCCGTAGTTTCCTACGCCACTCTTTCGCCTCCGTCTCACCCCAGTAAGACGGACGAGGCTTCAGCCCTAGCTGACGGCGTCGCTCTGCCTCTTCATGGGGTACTCGGACTTGTTCCCACTTGTGGGTCCAAGGGTCCTCCATCCACACCCACTCCCAACCGCCTGGAATATCCTGTGGTCTTCCCCTTATATCTCCCATCCCCGCCTCTATCTCCTCCCCCCTCTTTCCCGCCTGAAACCGTCCCGTTTTGCAGGCAATTTTTAACCCCTTCATGTCCTCTTCTAAGTCCCGGGTGTCTACCCCCTTGCTTAGGGTGAGGGTTCCGCCGCACTCTGCCCCCCAATCCGGGGTTTCCACTCCTTTCTCCTCCCGTCGCGGTGGGGATGGTGGGGGGGAAGTCTGGGTCTGGCTGCTATTCTTCGAGAGCAGCGGCACTCCAACCATGGCTTCCACCTTGGGAGCCTCACATACCCCCCCATCCGAGAGTGCCGCTCGCTCCTCCTCGCTCTGCGCCCACGGACCCTGCCGGGAAAAATAATCTACGTTAGAGTGTTCTTTACCCTTGCGGTATTGGACCTTGAAGGAATAGGGTTGCAAAGCTAGATACCAGCGGGTAAGTCTCGGGTTAGTCTCCTTCATGCGATTCAACCACTGGAGAGGGGCATGGTCTGTCACCAACGTGAATGGGGCTCCCTGGAGGTAATACTTCAAGGCGTGGGTGGCCCACCTTATGGCTAACGCCTCTTTTTCTATAACAGCATATCTTTCTTCTCGGGGTTTCAACTTTCGACTCAAATAGAGAATAGGATATTCATTACCTTCCCTCACCTGTGATAATACCGCCCCCAGACCCCTATCCGAGGCATCGGTGAATAGGACAAAGGGGTAGTTGAAATCGGGGGAGAACCTGATGGGTAGTTCGCATATTATCCCCTTTAAGGTCTCGAAGGCTCTTTCCTGGGCGGGGCCCCACTTTACCTTAACCGAAGCCCCTTTTCTGGTGAGGTCGGTGAGGGGGGCAGCTATGGAAGCAAACTGGGGTATAAACTGTCTGTAATAGCCAATCAGGCCCAAGAACTGCTGCACCTCCTTTTTGGTACGAGGTTTATACCACCGGGAAATCTTTGTCACCTTCTCTTCCTGCGGTTGCACTTCACCCTGTCCTACTTTGAAGCCTAGGTACTCTACTTTATCTACACCAATTTTGCATTTCTTGGGATTGACGGTTAGGCCGGCTTTCCTCAACTCCTGGAGGACTTTCCGTAAGTGGGTCATGTGCTCTTTCCAACTGGCACTGAAAACAATGATGTCATCTATATATGCCGCAGCCCACTCCCTTTGAGATTCCAACAGCCGGTCCATAAGCCTCTGGAAGGTCGCGGCTGCCCCATGCAGCCCGAAAGGCATCTTAACAAATTGGAAGAGCCCTTTGGGGGTGCAGAAGGCTGTTTTCTCCCTATCTTGGGCCCTCACAGGAATTTGCCAATATCCTTTAGTTAAATCGATCGAACTCAGGTACCGGGCGTTCCCCAATTTATCCAACAGGTCCCCCACCTTGGGCATGGGGTACGCGTCAAACTTGGAGACCGCATTGACTTTTCTAAAATCCACACAGAACCTCAGGGACCCGTCTGGTTTGGGTACAATGACAGGGAAGCTGCGCCACGGGCCCTTGGCGGGTTCTATCACCCCAATGTTCAACATGTCTTCTACTTCCTTTTCTATTAGAGCCTTTACGTGGTGGGGCCACGTTCTCCCATTCTCCCTTACCACCACCCCGGGGTCGGTTTCAATGTTGTGCTCTACCAGATTTGTTTGACCCGGGACCTTGGAAAACACTTGGGGAAATTCAGCTTTCAAGGAGAGGGCTTGCCCTTTTTGGGCGGGGTTCAGGAGTTCGCCCACAGTGATGTCTTCTTCCTCCTGCATTTGACCGACCTCTGGTCCCAATTCCTCATCCGTTTCCCCATCAAAGAAGCATTCACGGTCTACCCATGCTTTTAGTAGGTTCACATGAAAAATCTGTCTTTTCCTCTT